>NC_140594.1:206281206-207481206 GCF_964204655.1 Triturus cristatus | reverse complement strand
AACTCTTTTTGCTTTTGGCTATAGTTCACAATCTATATATGATAGAGACATAAATTAAACAACACATTGTTCCTAGTCTTGTGCTACTTACCCATGTGAATTATCATGTATGTGGCATATTGGATAGTAGTCAAAATGTCAAGTTGAATGTATGATGTTTTTCAATTATGTCACAAGTTCGAAAAAGTATGCCTTACATTTTGGCCCATAATTCTGAAACCATACAATCTGGATCCTCAATTCAAAGCGCCGCATAAAGCTATCATCATGCCACTGTTCTGTGTCCATTTTCATGCTTGTGCCATGCTTAGAAGTGGTGAGAATCTTTCAGTGATTAAATGCAGGTTTTAAATACAAAAAATCTCAATTTAGTTCAAATATTTCACGTATATTGTGTCATAATTCATGATCCATACTAGATGGAGATTCATTTGCAAATGCAACACATTCTATAGAATATCCCACTGCAGGATGCTTAATTACATGCCTCTAGGATGTAGAGAAAGTACATAAAACCTACATTGACTCCATACTGGGCGATTTTACATCTCCGGCCATCTGGTCACCCTATAGAAACTAATTTTGTTTATAATCAAGTGAGTTTTTATGCTATTACGCTCATAATGCATCACATTAATCCTTATCATGTCTATAATGAGCTACAATTGAACAATAGATGAAAATGCATTCTAAACCATGTTTTTTTTAACCTTAAAAACTCCTCATTGAAATAGACTTGTTACACCTATGCAGCTTTTAGCTTATGTGTAATAAGAAAATGTGCCATAAAAAAGTGAAAATGACACATAGAGGTGTTTTTTCATCTGTTTATGCAGCCTAATGTGAAAACAAGTCAAACCAATGTTTTACTTTACAAAAAATAAATTCCCAAATTTCCGCATTTTACCACTTACATAAAACATCTCCTGAGAAAGTTGCATATAAATGAGTCAGGGTACATTTTTTTTTAAAACGTTTCCGGCTTGAGAATCAACATAACAAAAGGCTTAATTTGATGTATCACATACCCTAAAAAAAAATCACAATATTGATTTTTTGGCATTTTTCCCAAGCTCAATTTAAAACATCTGTTGCACTGGTGCAACAAAAGGTTAAGTCGCAAAACGGAAACAGCTATAAAAAAAAATCTGAAATATATATTTCAAAAATTCCTTTTGTTTCTTTGGCCTAAACCCAAAAGTCTTCCAACAACACCTTTTTTTCAAAAATCGAACAATGTAAAAATGTCCTGCGAACTTTTTTTCTTCTCAAAATATTGTCAAAAATAGTCATATTTAGGATAAATAAGTGAGCGTTTGAGATTTTTTCACCAGATAAAGTTTTTTATGGTTACTGTACACTTAGGCTTCGGGTCCACATGTTTTCAATTTTTTGGTTGACCTAGAAAAAACATTATTTTTTCAAAAAGCTGCACCGGTGTAGTTCTCTGAAAAAAGGCACGCCTGAATGTTTTTTTCTGAAAAAAGGGGGGTGCATATGAAAGAGGGCGTCGAAATATTATGATTGGGCTACGATTTTTTTTTCGACATGGGTGAATTGCAGTATGTAGCTAAGACATGTACACTTTATAGTGGCAACTCTGATGTTTGTGGCTTATCCCTATAAGCCACAAACATCAGAGTACAAATCAAGTGTACAAATCAAGTGTAACCTTCAGGTTGGTTTTTCTTTTTCACCTTCATGTATGTTGAAGAACTATTTTTGCTTTTGGCTATAATTCACAATCTATATATGATAGAGACATCATTTAAACAACACATTGTTTCTAGTCTTGTGCTACTTACCCATGTGAATTATCATGTATGTGGCATATTGGATAGTAGTCAAAATGTGATGTTGAATGTATGATGTTTTTCAATTACGTCACAAGTTCCAAAAAGTATGCCTTACATTTTGGCCCATAATTCTGAAACCATACAATCTGGATCCTCAATTAAAAGTGCCGCATAAAGCTAACATCATGCCACTGTTCTGTGTCCATTTTCATGCTTGTGCCATGCTTAGAAGTGGTGAGAATCTTTCAGTGATTAAATGCATGTTTTAAATACAAAAAAATCTCAATTTATTTCAAATATTTCACGTATATTGTGTCATAATTCATGATCCATACTAGATAGAGCTTCATTTGCTTATGCAACACATTCTATAGAATATCCCACTGCAGGATGCCAAATTACATGCCTCTAGGATGTAGAGAAAGTACATAAAACTAACATTGACTCCATACTGGGCGATTTTACATCTCCGGCCATCTGGTCACCCTATAGAAACGAATTTTGTTGATAATCAAGTGAGTTTTTATGCTATTACGCTCATAATGCATCACATTAATCCTTATCATGTCTATAATGAGCTACAATTGAACAATAGATGAAAATGCATTCTAAACCATGTTTTTTTACCTTAAAAATCCTCATTGAAATAGACTTGTTACACCTATGCAGCTTTTAGCTTATGTGTAATAAGAAAATGTGCCATAAAAAAGTGAAAATGACACATAGAGGTGTTTTTTCATCTGTTTATGCAGCCTAATGTGAAAACAAGTCAAACCAATGTTTTACTTTACAAAAAATTATTTCCCAAATTTCCGCATTTTACCACTTACATAAAACATCTCCTGAGAAAGTTGCATATAAATGAGTCAGGGTACATTTTTTTTTAAAACGTTTCCGGCTTGAGAATCAACATAACAAAAGGCTTAATTTGATATATCACACACCCTAAAAAAAAAATCACAATATTGATTTTTTTGCATTTTTCCCAAGCTCAATGTAAAACATCCGTTGCACTAGTGCAACGAAAGGTTAAGTCGAAAAACGGAAACAGCTATAAAAAAAACATCTGAAATATATATTTCTAAAATTCCTTTTGTTTCTTTGGCCTAAACCCAAAAGGCTTCCAACAACACCTTTTTTTCAAAAATCGAACAATGTAAAAATGTCCTGCGAACTTTTTTTCTTCTCAAAATATTGTCAAAAATAGTCATTTTTAGTATGAATAAGTGAGCGTTTGAGATTTTTTCACCAGATAAAGTTTTTTTATGGTCACTGTACACTTAGGCTTCGGGTCCACATGTTTTCAATTTTTTGGTTGACCCAGGAAAAAAAATTCTTTTTTCAAAAAGCTGCACTGGTGTAGCTCTCTGAAAAAAGGCACGCCCGAATATTTTTTTCTGAAAAAAGGGGGTGCATATGCAAGAGGGCGTCGAAATATTATGATTGAGCACGATTTTTTTTTTCGACATGGGCGAATTGCAGTATGTAGCTAAGACATGTACACTTTATAGTGGCAACTCTGATGTTTGTGGCTTATCCCTATAAGCCACAAACATCAGAGTACAAATCAAGTGTACAAATCAAGTGTAACCATCAGGTTGGTTTTTCTTTTTTACCTTCATGTATGTTGAAGAACTCTTTTTGCTTTTGGCTATAATTCACAATCTGTATATGATAGAGACATAAATTAAACAACACTTTGTTCCTAGTCTTGTGCTACTTACCCATGTGAATTATCATGTGTGTGGCATATTGGATAGTAGTCAAAATATGAAGTTGAATGTATGATGTTTTTCAATTATGTCACAAGTTCGAAAAAGTATGCTTTACATTTAGGCCCATAATTCTGAAACCATACAATCTGGATCCTCATTTCAAAGTGCCGCATAAAGCTATCATCATGCCACTGTTCTGGGTCCATTTTCATGCTTGTGCCATGCTTAGAAGTGGTGAGAATCTTTCAGTGATTAAATGCAGGTTTTAAATACAAAACATCTCAATTTAGTTCAAATATTTCACGTATATTGTGTCATAATTCATGATCCATACTAGATAGAGATTCATTTGCAAATGCAACACATTCTATAGAATATCCCACTGCAGGATGCCAAATTACATGCCTCTAGGATGTAGAGAAAGTACATAAAACTAACAGTGACTCCATACTGGGCGATTTTACATCTCCGGCCATCTGGTCACCCTATAGAAACTAATTTTGTTTATAATCAAGTGAGTTTTTATGCTATTACGCTCATAATGCATCACATTAATCCTTATCATGTCTATAATGAGCTACAATTGAACAATAGATGAAAATGCATTCTAAACCATGTTTTTTTTAACCTTAAAAACTCCTCATTGAAATAGACTTGTTACACCTATGCAGCTTTTAGCTTATGTGTAATAAGAAAATGTGCCATAAAAAAGTGAAAATGACACATAGAGGTGTTTTTTCATCTGTTTATGCAGCCTAATGTGAAAACAAGTCAAACCAATGTTTTACTTTTCAAAAAATAAATTCCCAAATTTCCGCATTTTACCACTTACATAAAACATCTCCTGAGAAAGTTGCATATAAATGAGTCAGGGTACATTTTTTTTTAAAACGTTTCCGGCTTGAGAATCAACATAACAAAAGGCTTAATTTGATGTATCACATACCCTAAAAAAAAATCACAATATTGATTTTTTGGCATTTTTCCAAGCTCAATTTAAAACATCTGGTGCACTGGTGCAACAAAAGGTTAAGTCGCAAAACGGAAACAGCTATAAAAAAAATCTGAAATATATATTTCAAAAATTCCTTTTGTTTCTTTGGCCTAAACCCAAAAGTCTTCCAACAACACCTTTTTTTCAAAAATCGAACAATGTAAAAATGTCCTGCAAACTTTTTTTCTTCTCAAAATATTGTCAAAAATAGTCATATTTAGGATAAATAAGTGAGCGTTTGAGATTTTTTCACCAGATAAAGTTTTTTATGGTTACTGTACACTTAGGCTTC
This sequence comes from Triturus cristatus, assembly GCF_964204655.1. Classification (NCBI taxonomy): domain Eukaryota; kingdom Metazoa; phylum Chordata; class Amphibia; order Caudata; family Salamandridae; genus Triturus; species Triturus cristatus. The sequence continues at coordinate 207,476,409 of NC_140594.1, read as the reverse complement.
GGGTCCACATGTTGTCAATTTTTTGGTTGACCTAGAAAAAAAAATTATTTTTTCAAAAAGCTGCACCGGTGTAGCTCTCTGAAAAAAGGCACGCCTGAATGTTTTTTTCTGAAAAAAGGGGGGTGCATATGAAAGAGGGCGTCGAAATATTATGATTGAGCACGATTTTTTTTTCGACATGGGTGAATTGCAGTATGTAGCTAAGACATGTACACTTTATAGTGGCAACTCTGATGTTTGTGGCTTATCCCTATAAGCCACAAACATCAGAGTACAAATCAAGTGTACAAATCAAGTGTAACCTTCAGGTTGGTTTTTCTTTTTCACCTTCATGTATGTTGAAGAACTCTTTTTGCTTTTGGCTATAATTCACAATCTATATATGATAGAGACATAAATTAAACAACACATTGTTCCTAGTCTTGTGCTACTTACCCATGTGAATTATCATGTATGTGGCATATTGGATAGTAGTCAAAATGTCAAGTTGAATGTATGATGTTTTTCAATTATGTCACAAGTTCGAAAAAGTATGCCTTACATTTTGGCCCATAATTCTGAAACCATACAATCTGGATCCTCAATTCAAAGCGCCGCATAAAGCTATCATCATGCCACTGTTCTGTGTCCATTTTCATGCTTGTGCCATGCTTAGAAGTGGTGAGAATCTTTCAGTGATTAAATGCAGGTTTTAAATACAAAAAATCTCAATTTAGTTCAAATATTTCACGTATATTGTGTCATAATTCATGATCCATACTAGATGGAGATTCATTTGCAAATGCAACACATTCTATAGAATATCCCACTGCAGGATGCCAAATTACATGCCTCTAGGATGTAGAGAAAGTACATAAAACTAACATTGACTCCATACTGGGCGATTTTACATCTCCGGCCATCTGGTCACCCTATAGAAACTAATTTTGTTTATAATCAAGTGAGTTTTTATGCTATTACGCTCATAATGCATCACATTAATCCTTATCATGTCTATAATGAGCTACAATTGAACAATAGATGAAAATGCATTCTAAACCATGTTTTTTTTAACCTTAAAAACTCCTCATTGAAATAGACTTGTTACACCTATGCAGCTTTTAGCTTATGTGTAATAAGAAAATGTGCCATAAAAAAGTGAAAATGACACATAGAGGTGTTTTTTCATCTGTTTATGCAGCCTAATGTGAAAACAAGTCAAACCAATGTTTTACTTTACAAAAAATAAATTCCCAAATTTCCGCATTTTACCACTTACATAAAACATTTCCTGAGAAAGTTGCATATAAATGAGTCAGGGTACATTTTTTTTTAAAACGTTTCCGGCTTGAGAATCAACATAACAAAAGGCTTAATTTGATGTATCACATACCCTAAAAAAAAATCACAATATTGATTTTTTGGCATTTTTCCCAAGCTCAATTTAAAACATCTGTTGCACTGGTGCAACAAAAGGTTAAGTCGCAAAACGGAAACAGCTATAAAAAAAAATCTGAAATATATATTTCAAAAATTCCTTTTGTTTCTTTGGCCTAAACCCAAAAGTCTTCCAACAACACCTTTTTTTCAAAAATCGAACAATGTAAAAATGTCCTGCGAACTTTTTTTCTTCTCAAAATATTGTCAAAAATAGTCATATTTAGGATAAATAAGTGAGCGTTTGAGATTTTTTCACCAGATAAAGTTTTTTATGGTTACTGTACACTTAGGCTTCGGGTCCACATGTTTTCAATTTTTTGGTTGACCTAGAAAAAACATTATTTTTTCAAAAAGCTGCACTGGTGTAGCTCTCTGAAAAAAGGCACGCCTGAATGTTTTTTTTTGAAAAAAGGGGGGTGCATATGAAAGAGGGCGTCGAAATATTATGATTGGGCTACGATTTTTTTTTCGACATGGGTGAATTGCAGTATGTAGCTAAGACATGTACACTTTATAGTGGCAACTCTGATGTTTGTGGCTTATCCCTATAAGCCACAAACATCAGAGTACAAATCAAGTGTACAAATCAAGTGTAACCTTCAGGTTGGTTTTTCTTTTTCACCTTCATGTATGTTGAAGAACTATTTTTGCTTTTGGCTATAATTCACAATCTGTATATGATAGAGACATCATTTAAACAACACATTGTTTCTAGTCTTGTGCTACTTACCCATGTGAATTATCATGTATGTGGCATATTGGATAGTAGTCAAAATGTGATGTTGAATGTATGATGTTTTTCAATTACGTCACAAGTTCCAAAAAGTATGCCTTACATTTTGGCCCATAATTCTGAAACCATACAATCTGGATCCTCAATTAAAAGTGCCGCATAAAGCTAACATCATGCCACTGTTCTGTGTCCATTTTCATGCTTGTGCCATGCTTAGAAGTGGTGAGAATCTTTCAGTGATTAAATGCATGTTTTAAATACAAAAAAATCTCAATTTATTTCAAATATTTCACGTATATTGTGTCATAATTCATGATCCATACTAGATAGAGCTTCATTTGCTTATGCAACACATTCTATAGAATATCCCACTGCAGGATGCCAAATTACATGCCTCTAGGATGTAGAGAAAGTACATAAAACTAACATTGACTCCATACTGGGCGATTTTACATCTCCGGCCATCTGGTCACCCTATAGAAACGAATTTTGTTGATAATCAAGTGAGTTTTTATGCTATTACGCTCATAATGCATCACATTAATCCTTATCATGTCTATAATGAGCTACAATTGAACAATAGATGAAAATGCATTCTAAACCATGTTTTTTTACCTTAAAAATCCTCATTGAAATAGACTTGTTACACCTATGCAGCTTTTAGCTTATGTGTAATAAGAAAATGTGCCATAAAAAAGTGAAAATGACACATAGAGGTGTTTTTTCATCTGTTTATGCAGCCTAATGTGAAAACAAGTCAAACCAATGTTTTACTTTACAAAAAATTATTTCCCAAATTTCCGCATTTTACCACTTACATAAAACATCTCCTGAGAAAGTTGCATATAAATGAGTCAGGGTACATTTTTTTTTAAAACGTTTCCGGCTTGAGAATCAACATAACAAAAGGCTTAATTTGATATATCACACACCCTAAAAAAAAAATCACAATATTGATTTTTTTGCATTTTTCCCAAGCTCAATGTAAAACATCCGTTGCACTAGTGCAACGAAAGGTTAAGTCGAAAAACGGAAACAGCTATAAAAAAAACATCTGAAATATATATTTCTAAAATTCCTTTTGTTTCTTTGGCCTAAACCCAAAAGGCTTCCAACAACACCTTTTTTTCAAAAATCGAACAATGTAAAAATGTCCTGCGAACTTTTTTTCTTCTCAAAATATTGTCAAAAATAGTCATTTTTAGTATGAATAAGTGAGCGTTTGAGATTTTTTCACCAGATAAAGTTTTTTTATGGTCACTGTACACTTAGGCTTCGGGTCCACATGTTTTCAATTTTTTGGTTGACCCAGGAAAAAAAATTCTTTTTTCAAAAAGCTGCACTGGTGTAGCTCTCTGAAAAAAGGCACGCCCGAATATTTTTTTCTGAAAAAAGGGGGTGCATATGCAAGAGGGCGTCGAAATATTATGATTGAGCACGATTTTTTTTTTTCGACATGGGCGAATTGCAGTATGTAGCTAAGACATGTACACTTTATAGTGGCAACTCTGATGTTTGTGGCTTATCCCTATAAGCCACAAACATCAGAGTACAAATCAAGTGTACAAATCAAGTGTAACCATCAGGTTGGTTTTTCTTTTTTACCTTCATGTATGTTGAAGAACTCTTTTTGCTTTTGGCTATAATTCACAATCTGTATATGATAGAGACATAATTTAAACAACACTTTGTTCCTAGTCTTGTGCTACTTACCCATGTGAATTATCATGTGTGTGGCATATTGGATAGTAGTCAAAATATGAAGTTGAATGTATGATGTTTTTCAATTATGTCACAAGTTCGAAAAAGTATGCTTTACATTTTGGCCCATAATTCTGAAACCATACAATCTGGATCCTCATTTCAAAGTGCCGCATAAAGCTATCATCATGCCACTGTTCTGGGTCCATTTTCATGCTTGTGCCATGCTTAGAAGTGGTGAGAATCTTTCAGTGAATAAATGCATGTTTTAAATACAAAAAATCTCAATTTATTTCAAATATTTCACGTATATTGTGTCATAATTCATTATCCATACTAGATAGAGCTTCATTTGCATATGCAACACATTCTATAGAATATCCCACTGCAGGATGCCCAATTACATGCCTCTAGGATGTAGAGAAAGTACATAAAACTAACATTGACTCCATACTGGGCGATTTTACATCTCCGGACATCTGGTCACCCTATAGAAACTAATTTTGTTTATAATCAAGTGAGTTTTTATGCTATTACGCTCATAATGCATCACATTAATCCTTATCATGTCTATAATGAGCTACAATTGAACAATAGATGAAAATGCATTCTAAACCATGTTTTTTTTACCTTAAATATCCTCATTGAAATAGACTTGTTACACCTATGCAGCTTTTAGCTTATGTGTAATAAGAAAATGTGCCATAAAAAAGTGAAAATGACACATAGAGGTGTTTTTTCATCTGTTTATGCAGCCTAATGTGAAAACAAGTCAAACCAATGTTTTACTTTACAAAAAATTATTTCCCAAATTTCCGCATTTTACCACTTACATAAAACATCTCCTGAGAAAGTTGCATATAAATGAGTCAGGGTACATTTTTTTTTAAAAACGTTTCCGGCTTCAGAATCAACATAACAAAAGGCTTAATTTGATATATCACATACCCTAAAAAAAAAATCACAATATTGATTTTTTTGCATTTTTCCCAAGCTCAATGTAAAACATCCGTTGCACTAGTGCAAGGTTAAGTCGAAAAACGGAAACAGCTATATAAAAAACATCTGAAATATATATTTCAAAAATTCCTTTTGTTTCTTTGGCCTAAACCCAAAAGGCTTCCAACAACACCTTTTTTTCAAAAATTGAACAATGTAAAAATGTCCTGCGAACTTTTTTTCTTCTCAAAATATTGTCAAAAATAGTCATTTTTAGTATAAATAAGTGAGCGTTTGAGATTTTTTCACCAGATAAAGTTTTTTATGGTCACTGTACACTTAGGCTTCGGGTCCACATGTTTTCAATTTTTTGGTTGACCCAGGAAAACAATTTCTTTTTTCAAAAAGCTGCACTGGTGTAGCTCTCTGAAAAAAGGCACGCCCGAATATTTTTTTCTGAAAAAAGGGGGTGCATATGAAAGAGGGCGTTGAAATATTATGATTGAGCACGATTTTTTTTTTCGACATGGGCGAATTGCAGTATGTAGCTAAGACAGGTACACTTTATAGTGGCAACTCTGATGTTTGTGGCTTATCCCTATAAGCCACACACATCAGAGTACAAATCAAGTGTACAAATCAAGTGTAACCTTCAGGTTGTTTTTTCTTTTTCACCTTCATGTATGTTGAAGAACTCTTTTTGCTTTTGGCTGTAATTCACAATCTATATATGATAGAGACATAATTTAAACAACACATTGTTCCTAGTCTTGTGCTACTTACCCATGTGAACTATCATGTATGTGGCATATTGGATAGTAGTCAAAATGTGAAGTTGAATGTATGATGTTTTTCAATTATGTCACAAGTTCAAAAACGTATGCCTTACATTTTGGCCCATAATTCTGAAACCATACAATCTGGATCCTCAATTCAAAGTGCCGCATAAAGCTAACATCACGCCACTGTTCTGTGTCCATTTTCATGCTTGTGCCATACTTAGAAGTGGTGAGAATCTTTCAGTGATTAAATGCATGTTTTAAATACAAAAAATCTCAATTTATTTCAAATATTTCACATATATTGTGTCATAATTCATGATCCATACTAGATAGAGATTCATTTGAAAATGCAACAGATTCTATAGAATATCCCACTGCAGGATGCCAAATTACATGCCTCTAGGATGTAGAGAAAGTACATAAAACTAACAGTGACTCCATACTGTGCGATTTTACATCTCCGGCCATCTGGTCACCCTATAGAAACTAATTTTGTTTATAATCAAGTGAGTTTTTATGCTATTACGCTCATAATGCATCACATTAATCCTTATCATGTCTATAATGAGCTACAATTGAACAATAGATGAAAATGCATTCTAAACCATGTTTTTTTTAACCTTAATAACTCCTCATTGAAATAGACTTGTTACACCTATGCAGCTTTTAGCTTATGTGTAATAAGAAAATGTGCCATAAAAAAGTGAAAATGACACATAGAGGTGTTTTTTCATCTGTTTATGCAGCCTAATGTGAAAACAAGTCAAACCAATGTTTTACTTTACAAAAAATAATTTCCCAAATTTCCGCATTTTACCACTTACATAAAACATCTCCTGAGAAAGTTGCATATAAATGAGTCAGGGTACATTTTTTTTTTAAACGTTTCCGGCTTGAGAATCAACATAACAAAAGGCTTAATTTGATGTATCACATACCCTAAAAAAAAAATCACAATATTGATTTTTTTGCATTTTCGCCAAGCTCAATGTAAAACATCCGTTGCACTGGTGCAACAAAAGGTTAAGTCGAAAAACGGAAACAGCTAAAAAAAAAAATCAGAAATATATATTTCAAAAATTCCTTTTGTTTCTTTGGCCTAAACCCAAAAGGCTTCCAACAGCATCTTTTTTTCAAAAATCGAACAATGTAAAAATGTCCTGCGAACTTTTTTTCTTCTCAAAATATTGGCAAAAATAGTCATTTTTAGTATAAATAAGGGAGCGTTTGAGATTTTTTCACCAGATAAAGTTTTTTATGGTTACTGTACACTTAGGCTTCGGGTCCACATGTTTTTAATTTTTTGGTTGACATAGAAAAAAAAAATATTTTTTCAAAATGCTGCACTGGTGTAGCTCTCTGAAAAAAGGCACGGCCAAATGTTTTTTTCTGAAAAAAGGGGGGTGCATATGAAAGAGGGCGTCAAAATATTATGATTGAGCATGATTTTTTTTTCGACATGGGCGAATTGCAGTATGTAGCTAAGACATGTACACTTTATAGTGGCAACTCTGATGTTTGTGGCTTATAGGGACAAGGTACAAATCAAGTGTAACCTTCAGGTTGGTTTTTCTTTCTCACCTTCATGTATGTTGAAGAAATATTTTTGCTTTTGGCTATAATTCCGCTCTATATACGATAGACACATAATTTAAACAACACATTGTTCCTAGTCTTGTGCTACTTACCCATGTGAATTATCATGTATGTGGCATATTGGATAGTAGTCAAAATGTGAAGTTGAATGTATGATGTTTTTCAATTACGTCACAAGTTCCAAAAAGTATGCATTACATTTTGGCCCATAATTCTGAAACCATACAATCTGGATCCTCAATTCAAAGTGCCCCATAAAGCTAACATCATGCCACTGTTCTGGGTCCATTTTCATGCTTGTGCCATGCTTAGAAGTGGTGAGAATCTTTCAGTGATTAAATGCATGTTTTAAATACAAAAAAATCTCAATTTATTTCAAATATTTCACGTATATTGTGTCATAATTCATGATCCATACTAGATAGAGCTTCATTTGCTTATGCAACACATTCTATAGAATATCCCACTGCAGGATGCCAAATTACATGCCTCTAGGATGTAGAGAAAGTACATAAAACTAACATTGACTCCATACTGGGCGATTTTACATCTCCGGCCATCTGGTCACCCTATAGAAACTAATTTTGTTTATAATCAAGTGAGTTTTTATGCTATTACGCTCATAATGCATCACATTAATCCTTATCATGTGTATAATGAGCCACAATTGAACAATAGATGAAAATGCATTCTAAACCATGTTTTCTTTACCTTAAAAATCCTCATTGAAATAGACTTGTTACACCTATGCAGCTTTTAGCTTATGTGTAATAAGAAAATGTGCCATAAAAAAGTGAAAATGACACATAGAGGTGTTTTTTCATCTGTTTATGCAGCCTAATGTGAAAACAAGTCAAACCAATGTTTTACTTTACAAAAAATAAATTCCCAAATTTCTGCATTTTACCACTTACATAAAACATCGCCTGAGAAAGTTGCATATAAATGAGTCAGGGTACATTTTTTTTAAAAAAACGTTTCCGGCTTGAGAATCAACATAACAAAAGGCTTAACTTGATATATCACATACCCTAAAAAAAAACATCACAATATTGATTTTTTTGCATGTTTCCCAACCTCAATGTAAAACATCCGTTGCACTAGTGCAACGAAAGGTTAAGTCGAAAAACGGAAACAGGTATAAAAAAAATCTGAAATATATATTTCTAAAATTCCTTTTGTTTCTTTGGCCTAAACCCAAAAGGCTTCCAACAACACCTTTTTTTCAAAAATCGAACAATGTAAAAATGTCCTGCGAACTTTTTTTCTTCTCAAAATATTGTCAAAAATAGTCATTTTTAGTATAAATAGGTGAGCGTTTGAGATTTTTTCCCCAGATAAAGTTTTTTATGGTCACTGTACACTTAGGCTTCGGGTCCACATGTTTTCAATTTTTTGGTTGACCCAGGAAAAAAAATTCTTTTTTCAAAAAGCTGCCCTGGTGTAGCTCTCTGAAAAAAGGCACGCCCGAATATTTTTTTCTGAAAAAAGGGGGGTGCATATGAAAGAGGGCGTCGAAATATTATGATTGAGCACGATTTTTTTTTCGACATGGGCGAATTGCAGTATGTAGCTAAGACATGTACACTTTATAGTGGCAACTCTGATGTTTGTGGCTTATAGGGACAAGGTACAAATCAACTGTAACCTTCAGGTTGGTTTTTCTTTTTCACCTTCATGTATGTTGAAGAACTCTTTTTGCTTTTGGCTATAATTCACAATCTATATATGATAGAGACATCATTTAAACACCACATTGTTCCTAGTCTTGTGCTACTTACCCATGTGAATTATCATGTATGTGGCATATTGGATAGTAGTCAAAATATGAAGTTGAATATATGATGTTTTTCAATTATGTCACAAGTTCGAAAAAGTATGCTCTACATTTTGGCCCATAAGTCTGAAACCATACAATCTGGATCCTCAATTCAAAGTGCAGCATAAAGCTAGCATCATGCCACTGTTCTAGGTCCATTTTTATGCTTGTGCCATGCTTAGAAGTGGTGAGAATCTTTCAGTGAATAAATGCATGTTTTAAATACAAAAAATCTCCATTTATTTCAAATATTTCACGTATATTGTGTCATAATTCATGCTCCATACTAGATAGAGCTTCATTTGCAAATGCAACACATGCTATAGAATATCCCACTGCAGGATGCCAAATTACATGCCTCTAGGATGTAGAGAAAGTACATAAAACAAACAGTGACTCCATACTGGGCGATTTTACATCTCCGGCCATCTGGTCACCCTATAGAAGTTAATTTTGTTTATAATCAAGTGAGTTTTTATGCTATTACGCTCATAATGCATCACGTTAATCCTTATCATGTCTATAATGAGCTACAATTGAACAATAGATGAAAATGCATTCTAAACCATGTTTTTTTTTAACCTTAAAAATCCTCATTGAAATAGACTTGTTACACCTATGCAGCTTTTAGCTTATGTGTAATAAGAAAATGTGCCATAAAATAGTGAAAATGACACATAGAGGTGTGTTTTTCATCTGTTTATGCAGCCTAATGTGAAAACAAGTCAAACCAATGTTTTACTTTACAAAAAATAAATTCCCAAATTTGCGCATTTTACCACTTACATAAAACATCTCCTGAGAAAGTTGCATATAAATGAGTCAGGGTACATTTTTTTTTTAAAAACGTTTCCGGCTTGAGAATCAACATAACAAAAGGCTTAATTTGATATATCACATACCCTAAAAAAAAATCACAATATTGATTTTTTTGCATTTTTCCCAAGCTCAATGTAAAACATCCGTTGCACTAGTGCAACGAAAGGTTAAGTCGAAAAACGGAAACAGCTATAAAAAAAACATCTGAAATATATATTTCAAAAATTCCTTTTGTTTCTTTGGCCTAAACCCAAAAGGCTTCCAACAACACCTTTTTTTCAAAAATCGAACAATGTAAAAATGTCCTGCAAGCATTTTTTTCTTCTCAAAATATTGTCAAAAATAGTCATTTTAAGTATAAATAAGTGAGCGTTTGAGATTTTTTCACCAGATAAAGTTTTTTATGGTCACTGTACACTTAGGCTTCGGGTCCACATGTTTTCAATTTTTTGGTTGACCCAGAAAAAAAAATTATTTTTTCAAAAAGCTGCACTGGTGTAGCTCTCTGAAAAAAGGCACGCCCGAATATTTTTTTCTGAAAAAAGGGGGGTGCATATGAAAGAGGGCGTCGAAATATTATGATTAAGCACGATTTTTTTTTTCAACATGGGCGAATTGCAGTATGTAGCTAAGACATGTACACTTTATAGTGGCAACTCTGATGTTTGTGGCTTATAGAGACAAGGTACAAATCAACTGTAACCTTCAGGTTGGTTTTTCTTTTTCACCTTCATGTATGTTGAAGAACTCTTTTTGCTTTAGGCTATAATTCACAATCTATATATGATAGAGACATAATTTAAACAACACATTGTTCCTAGTCTTGTGCTACTTACCCATGTGAATTATCATGTATGTGGCATATTAGATAGTAGTCAAAATGTGAAGTTGAATGAATGATGTGTTTCAATTACGTCACAAGTTCGAAAAAGTATGCCTTACATTTTGGCCCATAATTCTGAAACCATACAATCTGGATCCTCAATTCAAAGTGCAGCATAAAGCTAACACCATGCCACTGTTCTGTGTCCATTTTCATGCTTGTGCTATGCTTGGAAGTGGTGAGAATCTTTCAGTGATTAAATGCATGTTTTAAATACAAAAAATCTCAATTTATTTCAAATATTTCATGTATATTGTGTCATAATTCATGATCCATACTAGATAGAGATTCATTTGAAAATGCAACACATTCTATAGAATACCCCACTGCAGGATGCAAAATTATATGCCTCTAGGATGTAGAGAAAGTACATAAAACTAACATTGACTCCATACTGGGCGATTTTACATCTCCGGCCATCTGGTCACCCTATAGAAATTAATTTTGTTTATAATCAAGTGAGTTTTTATGCTATTACGCTCATAATGCATCACATTAATCCTTATCATGTCTATAATGAGCTACAATTGAACAATAGATGAAAATGCATTCTAAACCATGTTTTTTTTAACCTTAAAAATCCTCATTGAAATAGACTTGTTACACCTATGCAGCTTTTAGCTTATGTGTAATAAGAAAATGTGCCATAAAAAAGTGAAAATGACACATAGAGGTGTTTTTTCATCTGTTTATGCAGCCTATTGTGAAAACAAGTCAAACCGATGTTTTACTTCACAAAAAATAAACTCCCAAATTTGCGCATTTTACCACTTACATAAAACATCTCCTGAGAAAGTTGCATATAAATGAGTCAGGGTACATTTTTTTTTTTAAACGTTTCCGGCTTGAGAATAAACATAACAAAAGGCTTAATTTGATATATCACATACCCTAAAAAAAAAATCACAATATTGATTTTTTTGCATTTTTCCCAAGCTCAATGTAAAACATCCGTTGCAGTGGTGCAACAAAAGGTTAAGTCGAAAAACGGAAACAGCTATAAAAAGAAATCTGAAATATATATTTCAAAAATTCCTTTTGTTTCTTTGGCCTAAACCCAAAAGGCTTCCAACAACACCTTTTTTTCAAAAATCGAACAATGTAAAAATGTCCTGCAAACTTTTTTTCTTCTCAAAATATTGTCAAAAATAGTCATTTTTAGTATAAATAAGTGAGCGTTTGAGATTTTTTCACCAGATAAAGTTTTTTATGGTTACTGTACACTTAGGCTTAGGGTCCACATGTTTTCAATTTTTTGGTTGACCTAGAAAAAAAAACATTTTTTTTCAAAAAGCTGCACTGCTGTAGCTCTCTGAAAATAGGCACGCCCGAATGTTTTTTTCTGAAAAAAGGGGGGTGCATATGAAAGAGGGCGTCGAAATATTATGATTGAGCACGATTTTTTTTTCGACATGGGCGAATTGCAGTATGTAGCTAAGACATGTACACTTTATAGTGGCAACTCTGATGTTTGTGGCTTATAGGGACAAGGTACAAATCAAGTGTAATCTTCAAATTGGTTTTTCTTTTTCAACTTCATGTATGTTGAAGAACTATTTTTGCTTTTGGCTATAATTCACAATCTATATATGATAGAGACATAATTTAAACAACACATTGTTCCTAGTCTTGTGCTACTTACCCATGTGAATTATCATGTATGTGGCATATTGGATAGTAGTTAAAATGTGATGTTGAATGTATGATGTTTTTCAATTACGTCACAAGTTCGAAAAAGTATGCCTTACATTTTGGCCCATAATTCTGAAACCATACAATCTGGATCCTCAATTTAAAGTGCCGCATAAAGCTATCATCATGCCACTGTTTTGGGTCCATTTTCATGCTTGTGCCATGCACAGAAGTGGTGAGAATCTTTCAGTGATTAAATGCATGTTTTAAATACAAAAAATCTCACGTTATTTCAATTATTTCATGTATATTGTGTCATAATTCATGATTCATACTAGATAGAGCTTCATTTGCATATGCACACATTCTATAGAATATCCCACTGCAGGATGCCAAATTACATGCCTCTAGGATGTAGAGAAAGTACATAAAACTAACATTGACTCCATACTGGGCGATTTTACATCTCCGGCCATCTGGTCACCCTATAGAAAATAATTTTGTTTACAATCAAGTGAGTTTTTATGCTATTACGCTCATAATGCATCACATTAATCCTTATCATGTCTATAATGAGCTACAATTGAACAATAGAGGAAATTGCATTCTAAACCATGTTTTTTTACCTTTAAAATCCTCATTGAAATAGACTTGTTACACCTATGCAGCTTTTAGCTTATGTGTAATAAGAAAATGTGCCATAAAAAAGTGAAAATGACACATAGAGGTGTTTTTTAATCTGTTTATGCAGCCTAATGTGAAAACAAGTCAAACCAATGTTTTACTTTTCAAAAAATAAATTCCCAAATTTCCGCATTTTACCACTTACATAAAACATCTCCTGAGAAAGTTGCATATAAATGAGTCAGGGTACATTTTTTTAAAAAAATGTTTCCGGCTTGAGAATCAACATAACAAAAGGCTTAATTTGATATATCACATACCCTAAAAAAAAAATCACAATATTGATTTTTTTGCATTTTTCCCAAGCTCAATGTTAAACATCCGTTGCACTAGTGCAACGAAAGGTTAAGTCGAAAAACGGAAACAGCTATAAAAAAAAATCTGAAATATATATTTCAAAAATTCCTTTTGTTTCTTTGGCCTAAACCCAAAAGGCTTCCAACAACACCTTTTTTTTCAAAAATCGAACAATGTAAAAATGTCCTGCAAAATTTTTTTTCTTCTCAAAATATTGTCAAAAATAGTCCATTTTAGTATAAATAAGTGAGCGTTTGAGAATTTTTCACCAGATAAAGTTTTTTATGGTCACTGTACACTTAGGCTTCGGTTCCACATGTTTTCAATTTTTTGGTTGACCGAGAAAAAAAAATTATTTTTTCAAAAAGCTGCACTGGTGTAGCTCTCTGAAAAAAGGCACGCCCAAATATTCTTTTCTGAAAAAAGGGGGCTGCATATGAAAGAGGGCGTCGAAATATTATGATTGAGCACGATTTTTTTTTTCGACATGGGCGAATTGCAGTATGTAGCTAAGACAGTTTCACTTTATAGTGGCAACTCTGATGTTCGTGGCTTATAGGGACAAGGTACAAATCAAGTGTAACCTTCAGGTTGGTTTTTCTTTTTCACCTTCATGTATGTTGAAGAACTCTTTTTGCTTTTGGCTATAATTCACAATCTATATATGATAGAGACATAATTTAAACAACACATTGTTTCTAGTCTCGTGCTACTTACCCATGTGAATTATCATGTATGTGGCATATTGGATAGTAGTCAAAATGTGAAGTTGAATGTATGATGTTTTTCAATTACGTCACAAGTTCGAAAAAGTATGCCTTACAGTTTGGCCCATAATTCCGAAACCATACAATCTGGATCCTCAATTCAAAGTGCAGCATAAAGCTAACATCATGCCACTGTTCTGTGTCCATTTTCATGCTTGTGCCATGCTTAGAAGTGGTGAGAATCTTTCAGTGATTAAATGCATGTTTTAAATACAAAAAATCTCAATTTATTTCAAATATTTCACGTATATTGTGTCATAATTCATGATCCATACTAGATAGAGCTTTATTTGCAAATGCAACACATTCTATAGAATATCCCACTGCAGGATGCCAAATTACATGCCTCTAGGATGTAGAGAAAGTACATAAAACTAACATTGACTCCATACTGGGCGATTTTACATCTCCGGCCATCTGGTCACCCTATAGAAAATAATTTTGTTTATAATCAAGTGAGTTAATATGCTATTACGCTCATAATGCATCACATTAATCCTTATCATGTCTATAATGAGCTACAATTGAACAATAGATGAAAATGCATTCTAAACCATGTTTTTTTTTAACCTTAAAAATCCTCATTGAAATAGACTTGTTACACCTATGCAGCTTTTAGCTTATGTATAATAAGAAAATGTGCCATAAAAAAGTGAAAATGACACATAGAGGTGTTTTTGCATCTGTTTATGCAGCCTAATGTGAAAGCAAGTCAAACCAATGTTTTACTTTACAAAAATTAAATTCCCAAATTTCCGCATTTTACCACTTACATAAAACATCTCCTGAGAAAGTTGCATATAAATGAGTCAGGGTACATTTTTTTTTTAAACGTTTCCGTCTTGAGAATCAACATAACAAAAGGCTTAATTTGATATATCACATACCCTAAAAAAAAAATCACAATATTTATTTTTTTGCATTTTTCCCAAGCTCAATGTAAAACATCCGTTGCACTAGTGCAACGAAAGGTTAAGTCGAAAAACGGAAACAGCTATAAAAAAAAATCTGAAATATATATTTCAAAAATTCCTTTTGTTTCTTTGGCCTAAACCCAAAAGGCTTCCAACAACACCTTTTTTTTCAAAAATCGAACAATGTAAAAATGTCCTGCAAAATTTTTTTTCTTCTCAAAATATTGTCAAAAATAGTCATTTTTAGTATAAATAAGTGAGCGTTTGAGAATTTTTCACCAGATAAAGTTTTTTATGGTCACTGTACACTTAGGCTTCGGGTCCACATGTTTTCAATTTTTTGGTTGACCGAGAAAAAAAAATTATTTTTTCAAAAAGCTGCACTGGTGTAGCTCTCTGAAAAAAGGCACGCCCGAATATTTTTTTCTGAAAAAAGGGGGGTGCATATGAAAGAGGGCGTCAAAATATTATGATTGAGCACGATTTATTTTTTGACATGGGCAAATTGCAGTATGTAGCTAAGACATTTACACTTTATAGTGGCAACTCTGATGTTTGTGGCTTATAGGGACAAGGTACAAATCAAGCGTAAGCTTCAGGTTGGTTTTTCTTTTTCACCTTCATGTATGTTGAAGAACTCTTTTTGCTTTTGGCTATAATTCACAATCTATATATGATAAAGACATAATTTAAACAACACATTGTTTCTAGTCTTGTGCTACTTACCCATGTGAATTATCATGTATGTGGCATATTGGATAGTAGTCAAAATGTGAAGGTGAATGTATGATGTTTTTCAATTACGTCACAAGTTCGAAAAAGTATGCCTTACATTTTGGCCCATAATTCTGAAACCATACAATCTGGATCCTCAATTCAAAGTGCAACATAAAGCTAACATCATGCCACTGTTCTGTGCCCATTTTCATGCTTGTGCCATGCTTAGAAGTGGTGAGAATCTTTCAGTGATTAAATGCATGTTTTAAATACAAAAAATCTCAATTTATTTCAAATATTTCACATATATTGTGTCATAATTCATGATCCATACTAGAATGTTCATTTATTTGTTTCGAAGGTTAAAAACCATCATGAAAATACATAATAATCATAATATGTAATCACAAAAAGAACATTCTGAGCAACGTAACAATTGTTAAAAAGTAGACAGAGAAAAAGTTATCCAATAAAAAAGTTAGGTTTTTGTAAAAGATAAAAAAAACCTGTGAGCAACAGTGATACAAGACCCCGTATTATAATAATATTTCCCGTACCTCCCTAACCCACCCTTCATCATTCCCTTGTGTTTCTCAATTTAAAAGCAATTTTGAGGAAACTTAAAACAGCGAATAAGGTTCGCGTTTCAGCGGCTCTTTGCAAGAACGATAAGGCAGGTTTAGCATGGATAATATTTGAGTCCTTTAAGACATCCACTAAAAATCTTTGGCGCGGTGTTTTATAAAAAGGACACAATAATACAAAATGAAGGGTGTCCTGCGGAGACCTATTGTCACAGCCGCAGGCACCCTTCTGCTCAATTGTTTGAGTGAAACCTGATGGATAAGCTAAAATATGATGCAACAAATTGAGCCTAAAACGAGTCATTAAAAACCTCTCATGCTGACTGTACAATAAAAAGAGGTATGGTTCCATGCCAGCTTGATTAGAGACAAGGGAGTGGGCAACTGCCGAGGATTTAGCTAAATCCAACTCCTTCCTCCTGCCATTAAATTTGTCCAACAATAAACTTTGAACGTAGTGTCTGGAGTATATGTCCACCCTGGAGGGGTCCAGAAATAGCATTTGTTCATCAATATCCCCCAGAGTGTCTTTCACATATTTCAGCCATGGGATTTGAAGGCATTTCTCTTTCGACAAGCAATCCTGGATGATCTGTCTGGATAGTCCTGCATTTGGATTTGTCCAAATTTTGAGCCAGGCCAGTATAGGTCTCAGTCTGATAATGTCAGCAATATATGTGATTCCCAGCTCTTCATGAGTAATTGCTGCAGTGATGCTCGGCGGAAGTTTTAACAGTTTTTTAAAAAAATTGTCTTCCTCACTTTGAATTAGTTGTGCCTCTCTGCAGCCCCACACTTCTGCTCCGTAGATGGTCTTGGAAATACTAACTGATCTATACAAAGTCATCACCTGTTCTGGTGACCAACGACCCATTCGACGTGCAAAGCTCAGTATAGCACCATTAGCTGACACTAGTCTCCTTGCCCTCTCCTCAATCAGCGGGACAAAGTTTAACTTATCGTCAAATAAAAGGCCCAGGTATGGGAATGTTTTAACAGTGTCCAGGACCTGATCCCCCAGTTTGAATACAAATTTCTTTCGTGGTTTCTTCCCCGCTATCATAATGAATGATTTTTTCATGTTGACGGAGAGATCCAAATTCCTCATGAAATCCGCGAAACCCTTGATTAAAAGTTGCAGACCAACAGCTGTTCGGGCTAGGAGCACCGCGTCATCGGCGTACAAAAGTACTGGCAGATGACGCGTGCCCACCTTAGGGCAGTCAGTTCCCAGTGCTACGAGGTCATTCTCCAGGCCATTTATGTAGAGGGAGAACAAGAATGGCGCCAGGATACACCCCTGCCTCACCCCACCCGAGCACGGGAAGGGATCAGTGCTCACCCCCCCGCACTGTAGCGGACCTTGGCAGTGGTGTTCCAATGTAGCTCCATTAAGATGTTAATGAGATCCGGGTCAATGCCTAGGTTAGACATAAGTATCCAGAGTTTGGCTCTGTTGACATTGTCAAAAGCTGCTGCTAAGTCCATAAACCCCATATACATGGTGCCTTCAGACGTCTTGGTATACTTAGCAGTGATCAGGTATAGGTTAAGGCATTGGTCGGTGGTTGACCTGCCTGTTCTGAACCCATACTGGGTGTCCACCAGGGTGTTATTGGTGTCAGTCCAATCTATTAGTCGATTGAGGAGTGCCCTTCCTAGTACCGTGGCAGAGACGTCAATGAGCGAGATTGGTCGATAACACTGCGGGCTGTCCCTACAGCCTTTTTTGTAAATAGGGACAATCACCGCAGTGGACCATGATCTCGGCAGACCCGTTTTAATTGCTGCATTCAAAACTCTTGTTACCATTGGGACCCATAGCTCAGTGTTGCTAAGAAAAAGATCCGGGGGGGTCCCGTCCGGGCCCGGGGCTTTGTTGCGTGTTAGACCTAAAATTGCTTTGCGAACTTCATCCAAAGATAGTTCAAATTTGTCTGCCCTTGGTCCCCTCCATATTCCATCACCAGTGTCCATCTCCTGTTGATTATACAGGGATTTGAAATGAGCAATCCAGTGTTCTGGTAAGATGTTAGAGCTGATGACTGGAGAGTTTGAGTCGTGGAAGCAAGGTCTATTAATAATTTTCCAGAACTGAGCATAGTCTTTGGTCTCACCAGCCTCCCTTAGGTCTGCCCATACTTCTTTTTGAAGGGTCCCTTTCCTGATCTTTAATTGATTTTTGTAGTTTTTTCTGCAGCGAGCAATTTCTACCTTGTCCCTTGGGGTTTTTTTCAGGCTCAGTTTTAGATCTCTTAGCGCTTTGGAACAGGTAGAATCAAACCATCTTGGCGTAGATGACTGCATTGCGGGCTTCTTGGTTGTTAGGAGTCTCTCGATTATTTTAGTCAAGTTCTCAAACGCCTCTACTACTCCTTTGTCATCTGAGGTGTGTTCTAAACAGGTCTCTATGTGGGCTTTCCCTTCATCCACTAATTTGACATAAAATTCCTGGGGGTTGATCACTGACCACCTTAAGCGTCTTCCTTGGTCTACTGGTTGAATTTCAGATTGGTGAATCAACCCTGGGTCTTTTTTAGTTAAATCATTCCCTTTGAGTTCTATTATAATGGGATTATGATCACTGAAGGGGCTCCACTCTGTCCAGGTATTTAAGATCTGATCTCTTGCGCTAGCTGAGATCGTTATGTAATCTATTATAGACCCCCCCCCCTCTGCCCTTAAATGTTGGTGTTAGGGATTCGCCTACATTGAGAGCAGCTAAGTCCATGACATGACTGAGGGCAAAGTCTTCTAATAACTTCATCAAAGTTGTTCCCTCTTTGCAATGAGAAAAGTGGGGGCCCTTTTCTAATGGGCAAGCTGACCAGTCAGGGGTTGGAGGGAGTAATTTGGGGCATAAATGACAATTAAAATCACCCATTAACAGAACAGTTGGTTCTGGCCCCTTCGTCCTTTGCTCTAGTTCCTCATTTAGTCTGCCTTCCAGCTCCGCTAATATTGGGAATTTCCCTTCCACTGGGCCGGAGTTATAAAAGTTTACTAACAGTAGACTCTCCCCCTTGTGGAGAAGTCTAACTGTTTGTATGTTGTCTGAGGAACAATCTGGGAAAGACCAGGTACCTTTCAGGTCTAAGTCCACATAAACTACTAGGCCTCCTTTTGCCCTACCCGAGTTTGTTCCTTGTGCGGGTCTAAAAAAACACTTGTAGCCCTCCAATTGACATGGGCCTGAATCCTTTGCCCAAGTTTCTTGGAGTGCTATGACATGGAAGGATTTTATAAATTCTACCCATTCCTTACTTTTAAATTTAACTTCCAACCCTGCAATATTCCAAGAAAGGATGGTCAAACCCTCCATCTTGTCCTTGTCTTTTGTTGTGGGAGTCAAAGTTAAACTGTCCTCCCCAGCTATAGGTAGATCGATATTGGGTGAATTGGTTCCCCTCTGCCTCCGAGGTAAGTCCAATCTCCCAGATTGGGTACTTTCCTCAGTCCCACATGTGCCCCATGAGTCTAGGCCAGAGCAACCACTGGTAGCCAGGCTTACTACACTAGTGATTTCTGTGGGTGTGAGTCAATCAATATCTTCTAATGATTGAAATGGGGCAAATCTATTTGTCCATTGTGCGCGATCTCTGGGGGGATAGGGCTGTTCAGGGCGGCTTGCTAGTCTCGGTCTATGTGGGCGCTGCGCTCTAACCCGCGTCCACCCTCCCTCGTCACCCCCATAATTATTATTCCTGGATCTAGGGTAAAAATACCCGAGTGGGAGTGCACAAATGGTACTTGTTTGGTTCCTATTGGAGTTCTTCAGAATGTACTCAACCAGACTAGTGTCCGTGAAGTGTGCAACTATGCAATCACCTCTAATGTCTTTATTCCTTCCCCCAATCCAGCTTGCCCTTCTTACACTTGCTATCTCTCCTCTCTCCCCCATGCTTAAGGGTCTATGGATATTCAGCCACTTGGAAATTTTAGTGAGCAGTTGATAATGGGTTTCTCTCTCATTAGGCCTAATTTCCGGGACCCCTGCAAAAATAACTACAAAAGGACACTCCTCGGGGGGGAGATCTATGTGTGGAGCGTTGTTGTTATAAAAGGGATCAGGGTCTGTATAACAGTTATTATAATTCCCTTCCCTCTGGGTACGATCGTCCTGTCTCCATTGCATTAAAGGTTGAGGGATCGGTTTCTCTCTTTGTGTATTACTTACACCTTGATTGTGTCTTCCTCTGGAGTTATCGTTAGTACCCCCTTTGGGGTTTTGGGCAATTTTGGGGGCCTCATGAACCTGGACTATTTCTTGGTGGGAGTGACTAACACAATTGTTATTTTGTGCTCTCTTTGAGTCTGCCTTATCATTTGTGGTTACCTCAGTTGATTGGGGTGGAGCAAGTGGAGTTTTAGTAAGTGTGTGCTCTAGGGCTTTAGATAGTTTGGTGAGCTCACACAATATTTTATCCACCTTACTTATGATAGGCTTTAATTGTGTCGTGATGAAAGATTCTAGCTGTATTTTCAAATCCAAAACTACCGTGTCAATCCACCCTGGTGGTGCGGATTCTACTTGAGAGTCATTTGCTGCTATTGTGTGCTCTTGGGTACATGATAGAGAATTGTCTCTTGGTAGTTCTTTCCACTGTCTCTGATGTCCCTTATTTCTCCCCAATCGCTTCCTTTTTTTCCTAATGGTCATGTCATTAAGCTCAGAGGTTTCTAAGCCTGCGGTTTGTGCACAGGGGACGTCCTCTATATCATTGGTTGTTTGGGATACACTACCCTGAGTATTTGGGCTATCTACTATTAAGACATCTCTAGAGGGTGTTTGAATGATGGCGTTAAGGTTAGGCGAGGAGGATAAACTCCTTTCCAATGCGTTCAATTTCGCCAGTCACTTTCTTTAGCATTAAGTCGATTGCAGTTGGTTTCTTCCCACTTGCAAGTGCGCCCTCCTTTGTAGTTTCCCCCCGAGTTGGTTTAGGGGTGGGTTTTTTGTTTGATTTATTCCCAGCAGAGCGAGTGTTGGGATGAGTAGACATAATTCCCCTGAGGTCAAGGGTAAAACTGCTGTTTTTCAAAGGGATTCAGTACCCTATCCAACTTCCCTGCGCAAACAGGTAATGCAATACCTGGGTCTATTCTCCGATGCAAGCGCTGAGGCCAAGGGGGGTTGCCCGTCCCGTCCCTCGTCGTCCCCGGACGGCCACAGACGGCCCGCCCTCTGCCCGGGCTCCGCCCGGCGCCGTCCGCGCGCGTCCGCGACGCGGAGGGATCTGTCTGTTTTTAAGCGCCTCCGTTCGCGCCAAGCAGGAAGTGGGCGGCGATCTCCCAGGGCAGGCTGGGAGCTGTAGTCTCGACCCCGCTCCGCGGCCGAGCGATGTCAGCTGCTCGCCGTCGGGGGAGACCACAGCGTCAGGAGCCCAGCCGCGCCCGAATGCCCAGTGAAGTCGGTGAAGCAAGGAGAGGCAAGAAGATCAGGTAGACTGCGAGCCCCCTCGCAGCGCGTGCGCACCAGTCTTGATCCATACTAGATAGAGCTTCATTTGAAAATGCAACACATTCTATAGAATATCCCACTGCAGGATGCCAAATTACATGCCTCTAGGATGTAGAGAAAGTACATAAAACTAACATCGACTCCATACTGGGCGATTTGACATCTCCGGTCATCTGGTCACCCTATAGAAACTAATTTTGTTTATAATCAAGTGAGTTTTTATGCTATTACGCTCATAATACATCACATTAATCCTTATCATGTCTATAAGGCGCTACAATTGAACAATAGATGAAAATGCATTCTAAACCATGTTTTTTTAACCTTAAAAATCCTCATTGAAATAGACTTGTTACACCTATGCAGCTTTTAGCTTATGTGTAATAAGAAAATGTGCCATAAAAAAGTGAAAATGACACATAGAGGTGTTTTTGCATCTGTTTATGCAGCCTAATGTGAAAACAAGTCAAACCAATATTTTACTTTACAAAAAATAAATTCCCAAATTTCCGCATTTTACCACTTACATAAAACATCTCATGAGAAACGCTTGTCGCGTTTTTCCTGAGCTCAGGGCCCTTCCATCCTCCATCACCCAGCCTGCCCAGTTACCTGTTAACATGGAGCTAGCAGTTGTATATCTCAACACCCGGTCTCTTATCAGCCACCAACACGACATATACCACCTTTTGGACTCAGACCGCCCCGACATCCTGTTTCTAACCGAGACCTGGTTGAAAGAGGACTCCTCTCCTGACATTCTGGCAGCTATTCCTCCTGGCTACTACATTCTTCAAGCCAACCGCCCAGCTGATAAATCCGGAGGTGGCGTAGCCGCTATTATTAAACTTCCTCTCAGATTTTCTTCCCTCTCTCTACCCACCATCCCCCAGGCTGACTGCCTGGTTATTAGACTCGAATCCTCGGTCTCCCCGCTCACCTGCGTCCTGGTATACCGTCCCCCTCAACCCATGCCCAATTTCCTCTCCCTTTTTGGTGACCTTCTATCCCAGCTCACACTCAACAACTCCAAACTCCTGGTTTTAGGAGACTTCAATTACTGGCCATCTGATCCACTTGAAAGCCCCCACTCTCTGGCTTTCACTGACTTACTAAGTAGCCTCAATGGCCGTCAGCACATCCACACGGCGACCCACTCTAAAGGCCACACCCTAGATCAGGTCTGGACCTACAACCTCGACATCACAGCACTCACAATCCTCCCTTGTCTCTGGTTGGACCATTCCTTAATTTCTTTCCTTCTTTTGGTCCCCCCACCGCCCTCCCGTAGCCGTGGCGCTAGCCTTCTGGCTCGCAACTGGAATAAAGCCAACCTTGACCTTTTCCTTTCCTCCCTAACATCCTCCGTCCCACCAGGCTTAGGCCCTCCAGATTCCCAGGAAGCTGCTCTCGTC
Source organism: Triturus cristatus (assembly GCF_964204655.1). Taxonomy (NCBI): domain Eukaryota; kingdom Metazoa; phylum Chordata; class Amphibia; order Caudata; family Salamandridae; genus Triturus; species Triturus cristatus. The sequence continues at coordinate 207,453,247 of NC_140594.1, read as the reverse complement.
GATTGGTTGGAATCTGCCAGTAACATAGTCGCCCCTCTCAAGTCTATCCGAACTAAGCGCCCTCACGACGCTCACCGCTGGTTCTCCGATAGCCTCAAATCCCTTAAACTGGGACTTCGCCAAGCTGAGCGCCGCTGGCGTCGAAACTACGACCACTTAGAAAAAGTCCATTTCCTCAAACTATCCGGAGAATACAAACACGCAATCTCATCCGCAAAATCTGTCTATTTTTCCACAAAAATTCTCAACTCTGTGAATAAATCCAAAGACATTTTTGCGATTGTGGAGGAACTCTCACACCCGGACAGAGTGACCATCAAACCCCTCCCTTCTCAGGCACTCTGTGACTCCCTTAACCAATTTTTCATTGACAAAATCAGTAAAATCAAAAACAGTATTTCCTCCAGCCCTCCAGCAATGTCTCCCCCAGAGGCTGCTCCCTTTTTCAACTCTCACTCCTTGTCACAGCTGCCTCCTATATCCGACGAAGTCTTCTTCCCCCTGCTTCATAAAGTCTCATCCGGTTCCCCCACTGATTGCTGTCCCCCAGCAATTATCCGGACTGCTTTTTTGTCCTGCCCTGGCCCCCCACTGGCCCTCCTGAATAACTCTCTGCTGCTTGGCGTGGTCCCCAGCCAATTCAAGAACGCCGAAGTTATCCCCATATTAAAAAAACCCAACGCCGATCCCACGGTCCTGGGCAACTTCCGCCCTATTTCTCTCCTGCCTTACCTAAGCAAGGTACTCGAGACGCACGTGACCAGCGTCCTCAGTTCCTTCATCGAGGACTCCAACTTCTTAGACTCACAGCAAGCTGGGTTTAGACCTGCCCACTCGACAGAGTCTGTCATCCTCTCTGTTATGGAGGAACTCCGTAGAGGCGCCGACTCCAACACCTGGTGCTTTTAGATCTGTCAGCAGCCTTCGACACGGTCGATCATTCCATCTTAGTCGACCGTGTCAAAGAGGCAGGCATTAGCGGGACGGCTCTTAATTGGGTTCGTTCCTTCCTTGCAGACCGCCATCAATCGGTCCGTCTCTCTCAGTTCACGGCAAACCAGACGAGAGTCACCTGCGGTGTCCCGCAGGGTTCATCCCTGTCACCCCTTCTCTTCAACCTTTACCTCACCCCCCTGATCCGCTCCCTCCGCGGTAGGAATGTCACTGCATTTAATTATGCAGATGACATTCAGCTCGTCTTCAATCTCGACTCCTCGGACGAAGCGGCTCTAGATTTCCAGTCCACCCTCTGTCACATCAGTAATTGGATGGGCACACACCATCTTAAACTTAACCCCGACAAGACGGAGCTCGTTCTTGTCGGAGGCCCTTCCAATCCCTGGAATTCCACCTTCTGGCCCTCCTCCCTCGGCCATTTTTAGTATAAATAAGTGAGCGTTTGAGATTTTTTCACCAGATAAAGTTTTTTATGGTCACTGTACACTTAGGCTTCGGGTCCACATGTTTTCAATTTTTTGGTTGACCTAGAAAAAAAACATTCTCTTTTCAAAAAGCTGCACTGGTGTAGCTCTCTGAAAAAAGGCACGCCCGAATATTTTTTTCTGAAAAAAGGGGGGTGCATATGAAAGAGGGCGTCGAAATATTATGATTGAGCACGATTTTTTTTTCCGACATGGGCAAATTGCAGTATGTAGCTAAGACATGTACACTTTATAGTGGCAACTCTGATGTTTGTGGCTTATAGGGACAAGGTACAAATCAAGTGTAACCTTCAGGTTGGTTTTTCTTTTTCACCTTCATGTATGTTGAAGAACTCTTTTTGCTTTTGGCTATAATTCACAATCTATATATGATAGAGACATAATTTAAACAACACATTGTTCCTAGTCTTCTGCTACTTACCCATGTGAATTATCATGTATGTGGCATATTGGATAGTAGTCAAAATGTGAAGTTGAATGTATGATGTTTTTCAATTACGTTACAAGTTCGAAAAAGTATGCCTGACATTTTGGCCCATAATTCTGAAACCATACAATCTGGGTCCTCAATTCAAAGTGCAGCATAAAGCTAACATCATGCCACTGTTCTGTGTCCATTTTGATGCTTTTGCCTTGCTTAGAAGTGGTGAGAATCTTTCAGTGATTAAATGCAAGTTTTAAATACAAAAAATCTCAATTTATTTCAAATATTTCACGTATATTGTGTCATAATTCATGATCCATACTAGATAAAGCTTCATTTGCAAATGCAACACATTCTATAGAATATCCCACTGCAGGATGCCAAATTACATGCCTCTAGGATGTAGAGAAAGTACATAAAACTAACATTGACTCCATACTGGGCGATTTTACATCTCCGGCCATCTGGTCACCCTATAGAAACTAATTTTGTTTATCCAATCTTTCCAATCTTTATTTCGGCCATTTGGCCATAAAAGAAAAACAATGCACATATACAATCACAATAAATCCAAACATTAAAACATTGGAAGTACATATGTTAAAAATACAATAAAAACTGTGCATCTAAAATTTTAAGGGGGACCCAACACCTTTAAAATGCGGTTGCGCGTATGCCAAACATTAGTAAGAAATTTTGATAATGCGAGGACAGTTGGACCAGAGAGATCAGATTTTAAAATCCTATACATTGGGGCATATTCCCTGCCGCCCATATTCCTAATCAAGGGAAGAAGCCAGTATTTCCGCGCTGCCCTGTAGGCTGGGCAGAAGAAGGCCACGTGTAAATCGGTTTCCTCCAAGGCATCACAAGCCGGGCACTGCGTCGTAGTGGGGGGCGATGACCAAGTACTTGTAAAGGACCGAAAGGGCAGTGAGCCGTATCTCCATTGGAGAAACAGCTTCCTAGCAAGTACAGGAAAGATAGGATCCAATACCCTCTCAAACCTATAAAGGTCCTTGCTTTGGAAAAACACAGAGGATAGAGACCCTTCTGCCTGGGTAACTCGGGCCCTAGCTAATTTGCGTTCGTGGTATACGTTAGTCAGGGACCTTTTAGAGATATTCAGTGCGGCATTCGCAGGGTCAGTCCATAAGTCAGGGAGCCCTAGTTCCATGCAGGTGGATTGGATGTTTTTGACCCAGGGGATACGGAGCGCTTTTGGGTGGTTCAATAATTCTGCCAGTTCCGCCCTGTATGCTGCAAGATCATTACTGCTCCACAACCTACGCCAGAAGGCTATTGGTCTCAGGCTTATTTCATCAGATAATGGTCGTAGACCGAGGTCAAGCCTCAAGGGGAGGAGCGGGGTACTGGGGGGAAGCGCGGTTATCTGTCTTATAAACTTGTTTTCTGTTAATGACAGGCTATGGCATGGTGTGTGTCCCCACAGTTCCGCCCCATACATGATCGCTCCCCTGGCCTGGGCCTTGTATATCTGAATTAGGGCCCCCAGCGGGCGGTATGAGGAGACGGTCATCATCCGGGCGATACCCCCAGTAATTTGTGTAAGTTTGAGGTTCGCCCTAATCTGGTGGGATCCCCAAGTCATGGTTTCATTGAGAGTCACACCTAGATATTCAAAGGTGACAACCCTCTCGAGCCGTGCTACTCCCAATTGCGGATTCGGCCGCAATTTTTGGCTCGGATTTAAAACCATGAATTTAGTTTTGGCCGCATTGATTTCTAGCCCTCTGTCCGTACAGAAGGCTACAAATGAATCAAGGATCCTCTGTATCCCCATGGGGGTTTTAGATAGCAGCAGGGTGTCGTCCGCAAACATGATTGCGGGCACCCTGCTGCCATTAAGTTTGGGGGCGTCAGTATAATCGGTGGCATGTAGGTGGGCGATTACCCCGTTGACGAAGAGGCAGAACAGGGTCGGTGCCAACACACAACCCTGCCTTACCCCTCGGTCAACGGGGAATCTATCGGTCAATTCCCCCGACCTCCCACACCTCACTCGGGCATAATTATTATGGTGAAGCCTCTGTAAGATTACTAGGATGTCCGGGGGGACGTCCATCTCTGCCAAGACGCTCCAGAGTTTTCCCCTGGGCACCAGATCGAAGGCGGCCCGTAAGTCCACAAAAATTGTGTACAGACTGCCGCCCTCGAATATTGCTGCCCTCCAATAGATGAGATTCAACCTAAAAGCCTGGTCCGTGCTTAGAAGTGGTGAGAATCTTTCAGTGATTAAATGCATATTTTAAATACAAAAAATCTCAATTTATTTCAAATATTTCACGTATATTGTGTCATAATTCATGATCCATACTAGATAGAGCTCCATTTGCAAATGCAACACATTCTATAGAATATCCCACTGCAGGATGCCAAATTACATGCCTCTAGGATGTAGAGAAAGTACATAAAACTAACATTGACTCCATACTGGGCGATTTTACATCTCCGGCCATCTGGTCACCCTATAGAAACTAATTTTGTTTATAATCAAGTGAGTTTTTATGCTATTACGCTCATAATGCATCACATTAATCCTTATCATGTCTATAATGAGCTACAATTGAACAATAGATGAAAATGCATTCTAAACCATGTTTTTTTTACCTTAAAAATCCTCATTGAAATAGACTTGTTACACCAATGCAGCTTTTAGCTTATGTGTAATAAGAAAATGTGCCATAAAAAAGTGAAAATTACACATAGAGGTGTTTTTGCATCTGTTTATGCAGCCTAATGTGAAATCAAGTCAAACCAATGTTTTACTTTACAAAAAATAAATTCCCAAATTTCCGCATTTTACCACTTACATAAAACATCTCCTGAGAAAGTTGCATATAAATGAGTCAGGGTACATTTTTTTTTTAAAACGTTTCCGGCTTGAGAATCAACATAACAAAAGGCTTAATTTTATATATCACATACCCTAAAAAAAAAATCACAATATTGATTTTTTTGCATTTTTCCCAAGCTCAATGTAAAACATCCGTTGCACTGGTGCAACGAAAGGTCAAGTTGAAAAACGGAAACAGCTATAAAAAAAATCTGAAACACATATGTCAAAAATTCCTTTTGTCTCTTTGGCCTAAACCCAAGAGGCTTCCAACAACACCTTTTTTTTCAAAAATCGAACAATGTAAAAATGTCCTGCGAACTTTTTTTCTTCTCAAAATATTGTCAAAAATAGTCATTCTTAGTATAAATAAGTGAGCGTTTGAGATTTTTTCACCAGATAAAGTTTTTTATGGTCACTGTACACTTAGGCTTCGGGTCCACATGTTTTAAATTTTTTGGTTGACCTAGAAAAAAAAATTCTTTTTTCGAAAAGCTGCACTGGTGTAGCTCTCTGAAAAAAGGCACGTCCGAATATTTTTTTCTGAAAAAAGGGGGGTGCATATGAAAGAGGTCGTCGAAATATTATGATTGAGCACGATTTTTTTTTCCGACATGGGCGAATTGCAGTATGTAGCTAAGACATGTACACTTTATAGTGGCAACTCTGATGTTTGTGGCTTATAGGGACAAGGTACAAATCAAATGTAACCTTCAGGATGGTTTCTCTTTTTCACCTTCATGTATGTTGAAGAACTCTTTTTGCTTTTGGCTATAATTGACAATTGTTAGATCTGGGGGTCTCTAGTTGGCAGGGTAGGTACCACTGTCCAAGTAGGGACCCTTGCTTCTAGTCAGGGAAAGGGGGATACACTGTTAAGATAACCCCTGCTCACCCTCTAGGTAGCTTGGCCTGAGCAGTCTAGGCTATCAAAGGCAATGTGTAAAGTATTTGTACCAACACTCACAGTAACACAGTGAAAACACCACAGATTTACTCCACACCAGTTTTAGAAAAATAATGTATCTTTACTAAAAACTTCACAAGACCAAATATTACAGACAAACCAACATATAATTCAAAAAGGTTACTTTAAGATAGTTCAAGAGTTTGCAGAAAGTACTCCAGGATGTCAAAATCAGTGTCCTGCACAGTGCGACTCTCAATGCACAAAATGCGACACTCTCGTGCCCAACAGTACCTGTAGTTGCGATAAGGTTCCCAAAAGCTATAACAAGGAAGCTTGCAAAGGCGATGCGATACTCCTGAGACCCTGGGGAGGCTTTGCAGCAGCCCTGCTTCACGCAGCAGAGGTGGTTGCGCCGGCTCCGATCTGTAAGGGGAGGATGCGATGACTTTGGCCTTCGTTGCGTAGGTTTCTTAGGGGGAAGCTTCACGCACAGGTTCGATGCGACACTCTTCGATGTGGTGTGATGCGTGGCGCAGCGTTGCCTTCCGGCGCCGCAACTCTCGATGCGCCACGGAACGGGACTCTGCGTCGACGCACGCAGCGATTGGAGACTTTTCACGCACCGGCAGTGGTGCGGCCCGCAAACTGGTTCAGCGACAACCCTCGCAATGGCAGGAAGCTTCACGCTTCGGGATGATGCTCGACGCACTCGGCGATGCGGAGACCCTGCGTGTTGCGATGGTGCCGCGATGAAATTTTCCACGCACTCTCGTCTTGCGACACGCAATCGGATGATGCGCTGGGTACCAGTCACTCTTGTTCACGCTTCTGCTTCCCAGCTCCCTCAACACAGCAAAACGACCTCCTGAAGCCCCAAGACTGGGCAAGCACTCCAAGGCAGGTCAGAACTCTCTCAGCAGAGTTCCAGGGGAGCTGGTGGTGAAGTCCTTTTGTTCCTGGGACTTCTTAACAGGGAGCCAGCTCTTCTCAGGCCCTTGGAGATCAGAATCAAAAGAAGGGGACACAGCAAAGTCCTTCCCCTCTCCTTGGCAGCAAAGCAAAACAGCAAGCAGGCAGTCTTCTCCTCTTCAGTTTCTTCCAGCTTTCTCCTTGGCAGAGGTTTCTTCTTAGTTCCAAAGTGATCTAAAGTTTTAGGTGTCTGGGGTCCTCTTCTTATACCCCTCCAAGTCTTTGTCTCTTGTGTTTCAGTGGGGGGATTCCCCTGCTCAAACCGGTTCCTGGGTGTGCTCTGCTCTGGAGCACCTGGTTCCTTTCAGAGTGAGGGGCAGGTCGTTAGACGCTCAGCAGGAGGTGGAGCCTTCTTTGTGCCAGCAGAGGCAGAGTCCTCAGCCTGGCCAGCAGGGGGTGGAGCCAGCTTTGTGTTTGTCAGGGGCAGCCCTATTCAGACCCAGGGACTACTCCTCCCACCCATCTAAAGCAGATCTCCCTATTCACCCTGCTGCTGACTCATCCAGGCTCCTGGAGCCACCTAGCACATCACCTGACACCAGTCAGCCAACCAGCACACAGGCACACAGGAAGGTTAAACAGGGGAATAGCTACTTTCTAAAAAGTGCTACTCTCACACAGTGAATTTAAAAACCATCTTGCTAAAAAGATGTATAATTAAATTCTGAACACAGAGATACCAAACTTGGATTTTCTATCTTGCCCTTATGGGAAGATAGGCATGTAAACAGCCTTCCCCATTCTATCCTATGGGCAAGATAGCCTCTCAGCAGTGAAAAACGAAAATGGCTGTAATTCACTACCAGGGCATGTTACACACCTCAGTACATGCCCTACCTTTCAGATACACTGCACCCAGCCCAGGGGGGTACCTAGGGCCACCATAGGGATGCCTGACATGTACAGAAAGGGAAGGATAAGGCCTGGTCAGTGGGTGCACTGGCCAGGTCGACATGGCAGTCCTGGACTGCACATAGGCACTGCAAGCAGGCCTAAGACATCATTTTAGCGCTACTCCTGTGGGTGGCACAATCAGTGCTGCAGCCCACTAGTAGCATTTGAATCACCAGCCCTGGCACACGCAGTGCACTTTACTAGGGGCTAACAGGTGAAACAAATATACCAATCAGGGATAACCAATCAATATAACAATTTATACAGAGAGCATATGCACTTTTAGCACTGATCAGCAGTGGTAAAGTGCCCAGGGTCCTATTGCCAACAACCACGGGTCAGAAAAAATAAAGGAGGAAGAAGCAAAAAGTTTGGGTATAACCCTGCAAAAAGGGCCGTTTCCAACACAACCCCCTTCCAGCCTAAAGCCAGGGTAGACCAAGCGATACCTCGATGGGATTCCCTGCTTAGGGCGATAGAACACGGAAACTGGCCCAAACAGCAGAGCACTATTCCTGTTCTACGTCTTCCGGAACCCGGTTGGACCTCTCCATCCATACTCTCAGGGTCCACCACGCCAACCCATGTGGAACCCTTCTCTTCACCCGTGGACACCACCTGTGCAGCACCTAGCCTTAACTTGCTCACAGGTGTGTCCCAACAGACAGACAGCAAGCCACAGTGACCACTGACAGTGGTCAGGGATGAGACCCAGGCCTTATGCCTCTCAGGGCTCTCAAACCCCTGTGGCGTCAGAGGGTGGGGGGCAGTAGCCCCAGGTGCTTGGCACCCTTTGTCCACTCCCTTCCCTGTCAGGTCGGGTCTGACAACCTGGCACTGACCGACCAGCCCCGGGCCTGTATCCGGTGGCTGGACAGGAGGCTGGGGTAGGCTTTTCCATACCCAGTCCTCCTCTTCCTTGGGGCTCTGTACCCTCCCACCTGGAGCGGTACCCCCTTCTAGAATAGTCAGGGCACCTGTGGCAGGTGTCCTGCACCATTCGCCCACCAGTTCAGGGGTTCTATCCTGCAACTGGGATCCCAGGTCAGGGGGGACACCCCGGACCTGGCCCTCCAACCTAGGGTCTACACCCTCCAGGTGAACCGGGGTCAGAGGCGAGGACTCCCCCCCTCTGCACCCCCTTCCAGAATTCTGCACCCTCCTACTCGGAGTGGTACACCTCAAAGACAAACTGGTAGAGACACTGCTTACAGATGCCCCTCCCTCCAGTTCAGGACCTCTCTCCAGCAACTGGTCTCCCAACCTAGGGTCTAAACCCTCAGGTTGCACCGGGGTCAGAGGCGAGGACTCTCTCCCTCTGCACCCCCTTCCAGAGAGCTGCACCCTCCCCACTGGAGGGGTACCCCTGGAAGCCAAACCGGTCAGGACACAGCTTACAGATGTCCTTCCCCCCAGGTCAGCCAGATCCTGAACCTGGCCTCCCAACCCAGGGACTAAACCCTGCGGTTTCAAACCTGCCTGGCATGCCAGGACTTCTGGGGACACACACAGTATCTCCCCGAGGGTGACACATGACTCATGTGTCTCGCGACAGTCTGCCTGGCGCAGATCTCCCGGCCCCTGTCCACCTGACAGTGCGCGAAGATCCCCCAGGACAGAAGTGGTGTCACCATGGTCACTCCTAGGGGACTCAGCCCTTCTGGCTGGTCCCTGACCCACTGGTTCTCCCACTGGGGAACACATCCCCCTCTCACCCCTCAGTCTGGACTTCTGCACCCTCCCAACTGGAGCGGTACCGCCAGACACCAGAACCACTGGAGCTCTGTTTACAGAGGCTCCAGGTTCTCCTGACACTAGGAGATCCTCCTCAAATGGCCTACTAGCACTGTCTAGGCCCCCAACCTGGTGTTCCCTTAAGGAACCCTCCAGGCCCTGAGACTGGGTTTCGGGCACCTTGGGACCCACAGTCCCACACTCACCCCTTCTCCACTGAGACAGGACGTGAGCCCCTACACCCCTCCCACTACACTGGGACCTAACCGGGCTACACTGAACCTCTTCCACCTTACAGGTCTGGAAGATATCTGGGCCACTCCTTTTGGGATCACTCCCCAATGCCTCTCCAGATCTTTTGGCATCCAACCAAAGGTCTGCCTCCAACGCAAGCTCTCTGGAACCAGAGAACTCACACTCCACCGGGTGTTGGCATAGCTCTGGAAAACAGGGACTTAAAATATGCTCTCCAACAAATGAATCACACAGCCCCCCACAGTTGTTAACCAAGCTACCGTTTGCCTCACCCTCCAGTGCCTCACACAAGTACCCCACACCACTCTCCTGAGATTGGCAAGACAGTATCTGACTGTCTCTGTCACACAACTCACACTCTTCTGGGCGGTCTCCACACTCACATACCAAGGTTTCTACCATGGGGGAACCCCTCTCCCTGTACCTCTCATCTACGGTCAGTAGAGTGAATGAATGAAATATTATTTATAATGCGCAGCTAGGCCCAGTGGGCGTCAAGGCGCCTAAACCAAAATATATAGCTGATAGCAGACAGAAACAGAACCTACTGGTATGCCTTAATAAAGAGCCAAGTTTTCAAGGACTTCCTAAAGAGATCAAGGGAAGGAAGTCGTTTGATTTCAAGGGGGAGTGAGTTCCACATGAGAGGTGCCAATATGGAAAAAGCTTTGGACCCCCATCTAGCCTTCTTGGCTCTGGGGATTACCAGTTGGTATTGCTCGCTGGAACGTAAATATCTACTCGGAACATATCTGGTGAGTAATGAACCAAGAGCATCAGCCGAGCCTGCAGTTAGAGCCTTAAATGTAAGGCAAAGAAGTTTAAAGGTGATCCTTGACGGAATGGGAAGCCAATGGAGGTTCTTCCTCGCTAAGGTCATTGATGACAACCAGGGCAAAGCGAGGGCAAACCGCGCTGCAGCGTTCTGTACGACCTGTAGACGCTGGAGCAAGCCCTTGTTGGCCCCGGCGTACACAGAGTTACAGTAATCAAGCCTTGAGCCAACAAGGGCGATCACCACCTGTTTCCGCGCCTGTGGGGACAGATAATTCACAATCCTTTTTAGGGTCTTGATGACCCCCCAACAGGTCGCCACCGTTCTATTCACCTGTAGCTCCATGGAGAGCTGGGTGTCAAAGATGACTCCTAGGTTTCTAGCAGATTTGGTAGGTATAGGGCAGCTGCCTAAAGAAGGGGGCCACCAGTCATCTGACCATATGTCCTGGTCCTTGCCAAAGACCAGGACCTCTGTCTTGTCCCCATTCAACTTTAGGGAGTTGGAAACCATCCAGTCTGCAACAAGTTGCATGCAGGCCCTAAAGTTGGAGGCAGTTTTACTGACAGAGTGGGTCAGGGATACCATAATCTGCGTGTCGTCCGCATACGACACTACCTCCATCCCCTGAGATCTTACAAGTCTTGCAAGGGGGGCCACATAGATGTTAAACAGGGTCGGACTCAATGCCGACCCCTGTGGCACCCCACATTGCAACGACTTGACAGGGGAGAGGTATTCACCTAGCATGACACGTTGCTCTCGATGTTGTAAAAAGGAGCTAATGAGACTGAGCGCTGAACCGACTACCCCTGCCTCCCTTAACCTAGATGTTAAAGTCAGGGGAGACAGGGTGTCGAAAGCTGCTGAAAGATCAAGCAGCACCAGTACGGAGGTAAGACCCAAATCTACTTTTCTGCGGATGTTATCCATGACTTTTGTCAATGCAGACTCCGTGCTATGTAGCTTTCTAAAGCCGTGTTGGGACCCATCCAAGAAGCCAGAGGCATCGAGGAAGTTCGAGAGATGGAAGTTCAAGTGGGTCTCCAACATCTTAGCAGGGGCTGGCAGCAGAGAGATGGGTCTAAAATTTTTCAGCACTCCAGGGTCCAAGGTGGTCTTTTTCAAAAGCGGCTTTACGATGGCTCTCTTCCAAAGTGATGGAAAAATGCCCTGTTCCAAGGCTCCATTCATTACCTCAAGCATCGGAGGAAGAATGATTTCTCTGCAGTTTTTAAGCACCTTGAGGGGCAGTGGGTCAAGGGGAGATGAAGATTTAGTTTTATCTAGCAGGCTATTAAGATCTTCTAGTGTAAGAGCCGGGAAATGTGCAAGGGACTGAGGGGAATCTACATTCCAGGCCTCCAATCGTGTGATTTGCACGAAATCTTCCAAACTGAGTAAGTTCCTCTATGTCTTTAGGGCTATGTAAATATCGTCTATCTTTGTATAAAAGAAATTCGATATATCATCACATAGCTCCTGAGAAGCAACTACTGGGTCAGGAACCTGAAGGGAGCAAAGGGAGTCTACAATTTTAAAAAGCTCTCTGGAAGATGTTAACGAACAGGTTAAGTTAGAAAAATAGTCCTGTTTTTCCTTAATGATTCGCTTTCTATACTCCCGAAGTAGACTCTTATAACCTTCTCTATCTTTTAAATCCCAAGATTTACGCCAGCCATGTTCCTTCTGTCTACATTTTTGTCTAAGCAACCGCAGATCGGCAGAAAACCAAGGGGCGGATGGCTTCTGTCTAGCTGCAGATTTAAAGGAAGGGGGGGCTAGCTCATCAGCAGCTTTGATAATTGCATCAGTTAAATCTTGGGCCGAGTCATCAACCTTCTGTTTAGTTGAAATATTGATGTTGCGGATAAAAGGTGCAAATGTCTCCTTAGTAAAGTTTTTGAAGCTCCTTTTAGATTGTTTTTTACCGGTGTCAGTCGTGACATCAGGACAGGAAATGTCTAGAGACAGCGGAACTGCTAAATGGTCAGACCATGTAATTGGTACCGGCAAACCGACTTTTAATCTGGAATCGTTGGTAAAGATCCCGTCAAGGGTGTGCCCCGCCAGGTGGGTCGGATAAAGAACGAGTTGAACAAAATCACATGCCTCCAAGGAATTAATAAGAGAGGAGGTGTCTTTTGATATAGAATCCTCTAAATGGAAATTAATGTCGCCCAAAATGGTAAAGTAAGGCCTACCAAAATAGGGTTCTAAAATTCTAAAAAGTTCTGGGCAGAAGTTGACTCTAGACCCAGGGGGTCTATAGAGTAATATGCCAGAAAAAGAGCTCACCGGAGTGTGCGTAATACAAAAATAAAGCGCTTCAAAAGGATCTGTAGAAACTGATACCGGTTTTGTTATGCAGGAGAGAGTAGATTTAAAAAGAATGGCTATTCCACCTCCTCTACAATGTTCTCTGTCTAATCTCAGAAAGGTGTATCCTTCAGGTATAGCCAATAGCAGATCATGACCAGCGGACTCAGAAGCCCAAGTTTCAGTGACAAAGACCCAGTCTGGATTCCTCAAACTGACGAAATCATGAAATTCGATCCCATGCTTAATCAGGGAACGAGCATTGATCAAAAAACCCTGTTTGGGTTGACTGATGTGGCTGGTAGACTGAAGAGGGGTAGCACGAGTACCGGATTGCGTAGGACGAGTAAAAAAGCTATTGCAAGAGGGACATAAACGGGCCCGGCTCAGGACTTCTGGTCTAAGCCGGTGATGGCAACAAAGTGCACGAGGTCTCAAAGAAAGAAGAGTATCATACAGATTCTCTAGTAGAGGGGAAGGATGAGCGTCGGAGGGCCCAGGGTCCAGCCCGTCCTGCAGCGCGTCCTCAGCGCGGACGGGCGCAGACGGGCTGAACTCTGGCGTAACTCCGGCGTCAGTCTGGCGTCCCCGCAGCGCGTATCCGCAGCGCGTAAGCATGATTCTCTTAAGTATCCGCCTAGCGTCCTCCTGGCGACTAGAGCGCGATACCAGCCAATCAGCGTTAGTGTTGAACCATCCCTATCCAAGATGGCGCTAAAAACGGACCTGCGCCGGGAAGCGGACCCGCCAAACAGCGGTGAGTGTCCCAATTTAAATGCAAGTAAGGGCCAGGTGCAATAAGCGCTAGTTAAAAGCAGGATATAATAAATGAAGAGCTTAAAATAAATGACACAAACGAGGCAGTATTAAAAACGAGCAGCAGCTCGGTTCCTGCAGTGCATTGAGAACATGCACAGATCAGCTGCAAGCTATAGAGAGAGAGCAGGAGATTTACCTCTCTTAAGTATCCGCCTAGCGTCCTCCTGGCGACTAGAGCGCGATACCAGCCAATCAGCGTTAGTGTTGAACCATCCCTATCCAAGATGGCGCTAAAAACGGACCTGCGCCGGGAAGCGGACCCGCCAAACAGCGGTGAGTGTCCCAATTTAAATGCAAGTAAGGGCCAGGTGCAATAAGCGCTAGTTAAAAGCAGGGTATAATAAATGAAGAGCTTAAAATAAATGACACAAACGAGGCAGTATTAAAAACGAGCAGCAGCTCGGTTCCTGCAGTGCATTGAGAACATGCACAGATCAGCTGCAAGCTATAGAGAGAGAGCAGGAGATTTACCTCTCTTAAGTATCCGCCTAGCGTCCTCCTGGCGACTAGAGCGCGATACCAGCCAATCAGCGTTAGTGTTGAACCATCCCTATCCAAGATGGCGCTAAAAACGGACCTGCGCCGGGAAGCGGACCCGCCAAACAGCGGTGAGTGTCCCAATTTAAATGCAAGTAAGGGCCAGGTGCAATAAGCGCTAGTTAAAAGCAGGATATAATAAATGAAGAGCTTAAAATAAATGACACAAACGAGGCAGTATTAAAAACGAGCAGCAGCTCGGTTCCTGCAGTGCATTGAGAACATGCACAGATCAGCTGCAAGCTATAGAGAGAGAGCAGGAGATTTACCTCTCTTAAGTATCCGCCTAGCGTCCTCCTGGCGACTAGAGCGCGATACCAGCCCTCCCACCACTAGGAATATGGTCCCCTGTGCTAGTTCCCCAATCTACTTCAGGGACACTGCACTCCACTGGAACTACATCATCAACCAGAACCCCCTGGTGTATGTCAACCCCCTCCCTCAAGTTAGGCGCCACATCTCTGGGTGTTTGTACCTTTCGCTCAGCACTAGAAACTAAAATCTTGCTGCCACCATCTGAGCTGGACTCCACCTCCAACTCAGCAAAGCTCACTTCTTGAGCTACCCATTTTTCTTCTTCAGCTGAGACACTCATGGCCTCAAGCCTCTCGAGCTCCAAATCAAGCTCCCTCATCCTCAACTCATGAGCCAGAGTTAATTTCAATTCTTCCACGGCAAGGGCATTCTTCTTCTCCTCCTTTGCCATTTCCATTTCAAGCCTCATGACTTCTAACTCATGATCTCTAGCCCTTTGATTCTCCTCCAACTCCTCTGGAGTGAGACTCCTACTGGAATGGGAGCTGCCAGCCCTTGAGACTGGTCCGACCACGGGCAGAGCTTGGAGAACAAAACCATTCTCTTCATCTGCATCATCTTCCTCTTGAGCCTCCCACCAGGCCTTCAAGACTCTTTGTAGCACATCCCTTCTAGATCCGCTTTTCACAGGGCAACCAAGGTCTTTGCAGAATTGCTTGAGCTCCTCAACCTTGTACGAATACAGATCCTCCATGGAAAACTCCAATTCTGCCCTCTCACTTGTTGCCACCTGAGACATGATGCTTTTGAAGAGTTACTCAAAAATAGAATAAAAAATATAGTATGTGGTTGTCTATTGGTCTGCACTTAAACTAGTGATGTACACCAATTACTGTGGGTCAAGTACAAATACAAGTTCAATCCCACCGCTGCCACCAATGTTAGATCTGGGGGTCTCTAGTTGGCAGGGTAGGTACCACTGTCCAAGTAGGGACCCTTGCTTCTAGTCAGGGAAAGGGGGATACACTGTTAAGATAACCCCTGCTCACCCTCTAGGTAGCTTGGCCTGAGCAGTCTAGGCTATCAAAGGCAATGTGTAAAGTATTTGTACCAACACTCACAGTAACACAGTGAAAACACCACAGATTTACTCCACACCAGTTTTAGAAAAATAATGTATCTTTACTAAAAACTTCACAAGACCAAATATTACAGACAAACCAACATATAATTCAAAAAGGTTACTTTAAGATAGTTCAAGAGTTTGCAGAAAGTACTCCAGGATGTCAAAATCAGTGTCCTGCACAGTGCGACTCTCAATGCACAAAATGCGACACTCTCGTGCCCAACAGTACCTGTAGTTGCGATAAGGTTCCCAAAAGCTATAACAAGGAAGCTTGCAAAGGCGATGCGATACTCCTGAGACCCTGGGGAGGCTTTGCAGCAGCCCTGCTTCACGCAGCAGAGGTGGTTGCGCCGGCTCCGATCTGTAAGGGGAGGATGCGATGACTTTGGCCTTCGTTGCGTAGGTTTCTTAGGGGGAAGCTTCACGCACAGGTTCGATGCGACACTCTTCGATGTGGTGCGATGCGTGGCGCAGCGTTGCCTTCCGGCGCCGCAACTCTCGATGCGCCACGGAACGGGACTCTGCGTCGACGCACGCAGCGATTGGAGACTTTTCACGCACCGGCAGTGGTGCGGCCCGCAAACTGGTTCAGCGACAACCCTCGCAATGGCAGGAAGCTTCACGCTTCGGGATGATGCTCGACGCACTCGGCGATGCGGAGACCCTGCGTGTTGCGATGGTGCCGCGATGAAATTTTCCACGCACTCTCGTCTTGCGACACGCAATCGGATGATGCGCTGGGTACCAGTCACTCTTGTTCACGCTTCTGCTTCCCAGCTCCCTCAACACAGCAAAACGACCTCCTGAAGCCCCAAGACTGGGCAAGCACTCCAAGGCAGGTCAGAACTCTCTCAGCAGAGTTCCAGGGGAGCTGGTGGTGAAGTCCTTTTGTTCCTGGGACTTCTTAACAGGGAGCCAGCTCTTCTCAGGCCCTTGGAGATCAGAATCAAAAGAAGGGGACACAGCAAAGTCCTTCCCCTCTCCTTGGCAGCAAAGCAAAACAGCAAGCAGGCAGTCTTCTCCTCTTCAGTTTCTTCCAGCTTTCTCCTTGGCAGAGGTTTCTTCTTAGTTCCAAAGTGATCTAAAGTTTTAGGTGTCTGGGGTCCTCTTCTTATACCCCTCCAAGTCTTTGTCTCTTGTGTTTCAGTGGGGGGATTCCCCTGCTCAAACCGGTTCCGGGGTGTGCTCTGCTCTGGAGCACCTGGTTCCTTTCAGAGTGAGGGGCAGGTCGTTAGACGCTCAGCAGGAGGTGGAGCCTTCTTTGTGCCAGCAGAGGCAGAGTCCTCAGCCTGGCCAGCAGGGGGTGGAGCCAGCTTTGTGTTTGTCAGGGGCAGCCCTATTCAGACCCAGGGACTACTCCTCCCACCCATCTAAAGCAGATCTCCCTATTCACCCTGCTGCTGACTCATCCAGGCTCCTGGAGCCACCTAGCACATCACCTGACACCAGTCAGCCAACCAGCACACAGGCACACAGGAAGGTTAAACAGGGGAATAGCTACTTTCTAAAAAGTGCTACTCTCACACAGTGAATTTAAAAACCATCTTGCTAAAAAGATGTATAATTAAATTCTGAACACAGAGATACCAAACTTGGATTTTCTATCTTGCCCTTATGGGAAGATAGGCATGTAAACAGCCTTCCCCATTCTATCCTATGGGCAAGATAGCCTCTCAGCAGTGAAAAACGAAAATGGCTGTAATTCACTACCAGGGCATGTTACACACCTCAGTACATGCCCTACCTTTCAGATACACTGCACCCAGCCCAGGGGGGTACCTAGGGCCACCATAGGGATGCCTGACATGTACAGAAAGGGAAGGATAAGGCCTGGTCAGTGGGTGCACTGGCCAGGTCGACATGGCAGTCCTGGACTGCACATAGGCACTGCAAGCAGGCCTAAGACATCATTTTAGCGCTACTCCTGTGGGTGGCACAATCAGTGCTGCAGCCCACTAGTAGCATTTGAATCACCAGCCCTGGCACACGCAGTGCACTTTACTAGGGGCTAACAGGTGAAACAAATATACCAATCAGGGATAACCAATCAATATAACAATTTATACAGAGAGCATATGCACTTTTAGCACTGATCAGCAGTGGTAAAGTGCCCAGGGTCCTATTGCCAACAACCACGGGTCAGAAAAAATAAAGGAGGAAGAAGCAAAAAGTTTGGGTATAACCCTGCAAAAAGGGCCGTTTCCAACAACAATCTATATATGATAGAGACATAATTGAAACAACACTTTGCTCCTAGTCTTGTGCTACTTACCCATGTGAATTATCATGTATGTGGCATATTGGATAGTAGTCAAAATGTGAAGTTGAATGTATGATGTTTTTCAATTACGTTACAAGTTCGAAAAAGTATGCCTTACATTTTGGCCCATAATTCTGAAACCATACAATCTGGACCCTCAATTCAAAGTGCAGCATAAAGCTAACATCATGCCACTGTTCTGTGTCCATTTTCATGCTTGTGCCATGCTTAGAAGTGGTGAGAATCTTTCAGTGATTAAATGCATATTTTAAATACAAAAAATCTCAATTTATTTCAAATATTTCACGTATATTGTGTCATAATTCATGATCCATACTAGATAGAGCTCCATTTGCAAATGCAACACATTCTATAGAATATCCCACTGCAGGATGCCAAATTACATGCCTCTAGGATGTAGAGAAAGTACATAAAACTAACATTGACTCCATACTGGGCGATTTTACATCTCCGGCCATCTGGTCACCCTATAGAAACTAATTTTGTTTATAATCAAGTGAGTTTTTATGCTATTACACTCATAATGCATCACATTAATCCTTATCATGTCTATAATGAGCTACAATTGAACAATAGATGAAAATGCATTCTAAACCATGCTTTTTTTACCTTAAAAATCCTCATTGAAATAGACTTGTTACACCAATGCAGCTTTTAGCTTATGTGTAATAAGAAAATGTGCCATAAAAAAGTGAAAATGACACATAGAGGTGTTTTTGCATCTGTTTATGCAGCCTAATGTGAAATCAAGTCAAACCAATGTTTTACTTTACAAAAAATAAATTCCCAAATTTCCGCATTTTACCACTTACATAAAACATCTCCTGAGAAAGTTGCATATAAATGAGTCAAGGTACATTTTTTTTTAAAAACGTTTCCGGCTTGAGAATCAACATAACAAAAGGCTTAATTTTATATATCACATACCCTAAAAAAAAAAATCACAATATTGATTTTTTTGCATTTTTCCCAAGCTCAATGTAAAACATCCGCTGCACTGGTGCAATGAAAGGTTAAGTTGAAAAACGGAAACAGCTATAAAAAAAAATCTGAAACACATATGTCAAAAATTCCTTTTGTCTCTTTGGCCTAAACCCAAGAGGCTTCCAACAACACCTTTTTTTTCAAAAATCGAACAATGTAAAAATGTCCTGCGAACTTTTTTTCTTCTCAAAATATTGTCAAAAATAGTCATTTTTAGTATAAATAAGTGAGCGTTTGAGATTTTTTCACCAGATAAAGTTTTTTATGGTCACTGTACACTTAGGCTTCGGGTCCACATGTTTTCAATTTTTTGGTTGACCTAGAAAAAAGAATTCTTTTTTCAAAAAGCTGCACTGGTGTAGCTCTCTGAAAAAAGGCACGCCCAAATATTTTTTTCGGAATAAAGGGGGGTGCATATGAAAGAGGGCGTCGAAATATTATGATTGAGCACGATTTTTTTTTCCGACATGGTCGAATTGCAGTATGTAGCTAAGACATGTACACTTTATAGTGGCAACTCTGATGTTTGTGGCTTATAGGGACAAGGTACAAATCAAATGTAACCTTCAGGATGGTTTCTCTTTTTCACCTTCATGTATGTTGAAGAACTCTTTTAGCTTTTGGCTATAATTGACAATCTATATATGATAGAGACATAATTGAAACAACACTTTGCTCCTAGTCTTGTGCTACTTACCCATGTGAATTATCATGTATGTGGCATAATGGATAGTAGTCAAAATGTGAAGTTGATTGTATGATGTTTTTCAATTACGTTACAAGTTCGAAAAAGTACGCCTTACATTTTGGCCCATAATTCTGACACCATACAATCTGGGTCCTCCATTCAAAGTGCAGCATAAAGCTAACATCATGCCACTGTTCTGTGTCCATTTTTTCATGCTTGTGCCATGTTTAGAAGTGGTGAGAATCTTTCAGTGATTAAATGCATGTTTTAAATACAAAAATCTCAATTTATTTCAAATATTTCACGTATATTGTGTCATAATTCATGATCCATACTAGATAGAGCTCCATTTGCAAATGCAACACATTCTATAGAATATCCCACTGCAGGATGCCAAATTACATGCCTCTAGGATGTAGAGAAAGTACATAAAACTAACATTGACTCCATACTGGGCGATTTTACATCTCCGGCCATCTGGTCACCCTATAGAAAATAATTTTGTTTATAATCAAGTGAGTTTTTATGCTATTACGCTCATAATGCATCACATTAATCCTTATCATGTCTATAATGAGCTACAATTGAACAATAGATGAAAATGCATTCTAAACCATGTTTTTTTTACCTTAAAAATCCTCATTGAAAGAGACTTGTTACACCTATGCAGCTTTTAGCTTATGTGTAATAAGAAAATGTGCCATAAAAAAGTGAAAATGACACATAGAGGTGTTTTTGCATCTGTTTATGCAGCCTAATGTGAAAACAAGTCAAACCAATGTTTTACTTTACAAAAAATAAATTCCCAAATTTCCGCATTTTACCACTTACATAAAACATCTCCTGAGAAAGTTGCATATAAATGAGTCAGGGTACATTTTTTTTAAAAAACGTTTCCGGCTTGAGAATCAACATAACAAAAGGCTTAATTTTATATATCACATACCCTAAAAAAAAAAATCACAATATTGATTTTTTTGCATTTTTCCCAAGCTCAATGTAAAACATCCGTTGCACTGGTGCAACGAAAGGTTAAGTTGAAAAACGGAAACAGCTATAAAAAAAATCTGAAACACATATGTCAAAAATTCCTTTTGTCTCTTTGGCCTAAACCCAAGAGGCTTCCAACAACACCTTTTTTTTCAAAAATCGAACAATGTAAAAATGTCCTGCGAACTGTTTTTCTTCTCAAAATATTGTCAAAAATAGTCATTCTTAGTATAAATAAGTGAGCGTTTGAGATTTTTTCACCAGATAAAGTTTTTTATGGTCACTGTACACTTAGGCTTCGGGTCCACATGTTTTAAATTTTTTGGTTGACCTAGAAAAAAAATATCTTTTTTCGAAAAGCTGCACTGGTGTAGCTCTCTGAAAAAAGGCACGTCCGAATATTTTTTTCTGAAAAAAGGGGGGTGCATATGAAAGAGGTCGTCGAAATATTATGATTGAGCACGATTTTTTTTTCCGACATGGGCGAATTGCAGTATGTAGCTAAGACATGTACACTTTATAGTGGCAACTCTGATGTTTGTGGCTTATAGGGACAAGGTACAAATCAAATGTAACCTTCAGGATGGTTTCTCTTTTTCACCTTCATGTATGTTGAAGAACTCTTTTTGCTTTTGGCTATAATTCACAATCGATATATGATAGAGACATAATTTAAACAACACATTGTTCCTAGTCTTGTGCTACTTACCCATGTGAATTATCATGTATGTGGCATATTGGATAGTAGTCAAAATGTGAAGTTGATTGTATGATGTTTTTCAATTACGTTACAAGTTCGAAAAAGTATGCCTTACATTTTGGCCCATAATTCTGACACCATACAATCTGGGTCCTCCATTCAAAGTGCAGCATAAAGCTAACATCATGCCACTGTTCTGTGTCCATTTTTTCATGCTTGTGCCATGTTTAGAAGTGGTGAGAATCTTTCAGTGATTAAATGCATGTTTTAAATACAAAAATCTCAATTTATTTCAAATATTTCACGTATATTGTGTCATAATTCATGATCCATACTAGATAGAGCTCCATTTGCAAATGCAACACATTCTATAGAATATCCCACTGCAGGATGCCAAATTACATGCCTCTAGGATGTAGAGAAAGTACATAAAACTAACATTGACTCCATACTGGGCGATTTTACATCTCCGGCCATCTGGTCACCCTATAGAAAATAATTTTGTTTATAATCAAGTGAGTTTTTATGCTATTACGCTCATAATGCATCACATTAATCCTTATCATGTCTATAATGAGCTACAATTGAACAATAGATGAAAATGCATTCTAAACCATGTTTTTTTTACCTTAAAAATCCTCATTGAAAGAGACTTGTTACACCTATGCAGCTTTTAGCTTATGTGTAGTAAGAAAATGTGCCATAAAAAAGTGAAAATGACACATAGAGGTGTTTTTGCATCTGTTTATGCAGCCTAATGTGAAAACAAGTCAAACCAATGTTTTACTTTACAAAAAATAAATTCCCAAATTTCCGCATTTTACCACTTACATAAAACATCTCCCGAGAAAGTTGCATATAAATGAGTCAGGGTACATTTTTTTTAAAAAACGTTTCCGGCTTGAGAATCAACATAACAAAAGGCTTAATTTTATATATCACATACCCTAAAAAAAAAAATCACAATATTGATTTTTTTGCATTTTTCCCAAGCTCAATGTAAAACATCCGTTGCACTGGTGCAACGAAAGGTTAAGTTGAAAAACGGAAACAGCTATAAAAAAAATCTGAAACACATATGTCAAAAATTCCTTTTGTCTCTTTGGCCTAAACCCAAGAGGCTTCCAACAACACCTTTTTTTTCAAAAATCGAACAATGTAAAAATGTCCTGCGAACTGTTTTTCTTCTCAAAATATTGTCAAAAATAGTCATTCTTAGTATAAATAAGTGAGCGTTTGAGATTTTTTCACCAGATAAAGTTTTTTATGGTCACTGTACACTTAGGCTTCGGGTCCACATGTTTTAAATTTTTTGGTTGACCTAGAAAAAAAATATCTTTTTTCGAAAAGCTGCACTGGTGTAGCTCTCTGAAAAAAGGCACGTCCGAATATTTTTTTCTGAAAAAAGGGGGGTGCATATGAAAGAGGTCGTCGAAATATTATGATTGAGCACGATTTTTTTTTCCGACATGGGCGAATTGCAGTATGTAGCTAAGACATGTACACTTTATAGTGGCAACTCTGATGTTTGTGGCTTATAGGGACAAGGTACAAATCAAATGTAACCTTCAGGATGGTTTCTCTTTTTCACCTTCATGTATGTTGAAGAACTCTTTTTGCTTTTGGCTATAATTCACAATCGATATATGATAGAGACATAATTTAAACAACACATTGTTCCTAGTCTTGTGCTACTTACCCATGTGAATTATCATGTATGTGGCATATTGGATAGTAGTCAAAATGTGAAGTTGATTGTATGATGTTTTTCAATTACGTTACAAGTTCGAAAAAGTATGCCTTACATTTT
Source organism: Triturus cristatus (assembly GCF_964204655.1). NCBI lineage: Eukaryota > Metazoa > Chordata > Amphibia > Caudata > Salamandridae > Triturus > Triturus cristatus. Next base: position 207,430,478 of record NC_140594.1, on the reverse strand, counting down.
GGCCCATAATTCTGACACCATACAATCTGGGTCCTCCATTCAAAGTGCAGCATAAAGCTAACATCATGCCACTGTTCTGTGTCCATTTTTTCATGCTTGTGCCATGTTTAGAAGTGGTGAGAATCTTTCAGTGATTAAATGCATGTTTTAAATACAAAAATCTCAATTTATTTCAAATATTTCACGTATATTGTGTCATAATTCATGATCCATACTAGATAGAGCTCCATTTGCAAATGCAACACATTCTATAGAATATCCCACTGCAGGATGCCAAATTACATGCCTCTAGGATGTAGAGAAAGTACATAAAACTAACATTGACTCCATACTGGGCGATTTTACATCTCCGGCCATCTGGTCACCCTATAGAAAATAATTTTGTTTATAATCAAGTGAGTTTTTATGCTATTACGCTCATAATGCATCACATTAATCCTTATCATGTCTATAATGAGCTACAATTGAACAATAGATGAAAATGCATTCTAAACCATGTTTTTTTTACCTTAAAAATCCTCATTGAAAGAGACTTGTTACACCTATGCAGCTTTTAGCTTATGTGTAGTAAGAAAATGTGCCATAAAAAAGTGAAAATGACACATAGAGGTGTTTTTGCATCTGTTTATGCAGCCTAATGTGAAAACAAGTCAAACCAATGTTTTACTTTACAAAAAATAAATTCCCAAATTTCCGCATTTTACCACTTACATAAAACATCTCCCGAGAAAGTTGCATATAAATGAGTCAGGGTACATTTTTTTTAAAAAACGTTTCCGGCTTGAGAATCAACATAACAAAAGGCTTAATTTTATATATCACATACCCTAAAAAAAAAAATCACAATATTGATTTTTTTGCATTTTTCCCAAGCTCAATGTAAAACATCCGTTGCACTGGTGCAACGAAAGGTTAAGTTGAAAAACGGAAACAGCTATAAAAAAAATCTGAAACACATATGTCAAAAATTCCTTTTGTCTCTTTGGCCTAAACCCAAGAGGCTTCCAACAACACCTTTTTTTTCAAAAATCGAACAATGTAAAAATGTCCTGCGAACTGTTTTTCTTCTCAAAATATTGTCAAAAATAGTCATTCTTAGTATAAATAAGTGAGCGTTTGAGATTTTTTCACCAGATAAAGTTTTTTATGGTCACTGTACACTTAGGCTTCGGGTCCACATGTTTTAAATTTTTTGGTTGACCTAGAAAAAAAATATCTTTTTTCGAAAAGCTGCACTGGTGTAGCTCTCTGAAAAAAGGCACGTCCGAATATTTTTTTCTGAAAAAAGGGGGGTGCATATGAAAGAGGTCGTCGAAATATTATGATTGAGCACGATTTTTTTTTCCGACATGGGCGAATTGCAGTATGTAGCTAAGACATGTACACTTTATAGTGGCAACTCTGATGTTTGTGGCTTATAGGGACAAGGTACAAATCAAATGTAACCTTCAGGATGGTTTCTCTTTTTCACCTTCATGTATGTTGAAGAACTCTTTTTGCTTTTGGCTATAATTCACAATCTATATATGATAGAGACATAATTTAAACAACACATTGTTCCTAGTCTTGTGCTACTTACCCATGTGAATTATCATGTATGTGGCATATTGGATAGTAGTCAAAATGTGAAGTTGAATGTATGATGTTTTTCAATTACGTTACAAGTTCAAAAAAGTATGCCTTACATTTTGGCCCATAATTCTGCAACCATACAATCCGGGTCCTCCATTCAAAGTGCAGCATAAAGCTAACATCATGCCACTGTTCTGTGTCCATTTTCATGCTTGTGCCATGCTTAGAAGTGGTGAGAATCTTTCAGTGATTAAATGCATGTTTTAAATACAAAAAATCTCAATTTATTTCAAATATTTCACGTATATTGTGTCATAATTCATGATCCATACTAGATAGAGCTCCATTTGCAAATGCAACACATTCTATAGAATATCCCACTGCAGGATGCTAAATTACATGCCTCTAGGATGTAGAGAAAGTATATAAAACTAACATTGACTCCATACTGGGCGATTTTACATCTCCGGCCATCTGGTCACCCTATAGAAACTAATTTTGTTTATAATCAAGTGAGTTTTTATGCTATTACGCTCATAATGCATCACATTAATCCTTATCATGTCTATAATGAGCTACAATTGAACAATAGATGAAAATGCATTCTAAACCATGTTTTGTTTACCTTAAAAATCCTCATTGAAATAGACTTGTTACACCAATGCAGCTTTTAGCTTATGTGTAATAAGAAAATGTGCCATAGAAAAGTGAAAATGACACATAGAGGTGTTTTTGCATCTGTTTATGCAGCCTAACGTGAAATCAAGTCAAACCAATGTTTTACTTTACAAAAAATAAATTCCCAAATTTCCGCATTTTACCACTTACATAAAACATCTCCTGAGAAAGGTGCATATAAATGAGTCAGGGTACATTTTTTTTAAAAAACGTTTCCGGCTTGAGAATCAACATAACAAAAGGCTTAATTTTATATATCACATACCCTAAAAAAAAAAATCACAATATTGATTTTTTTGCATTTTTCCCAAGCTCAATGTAAAACATCCGTTGCACTGGTGCAATGAAAGGTTAAGTTGAAAAACGGAAACAGCTATAAAAAAAAATCTGAAACACATATGTCAAAAATTCCTTTTGTCTCTTTGGCCTAAACCCAAGAGGCTTCCAACAACACCTTTTTTTTCAAAAATCGAACAATGTAAAAATGTCCTGCGAACTTTTTTTCTTCTCAAAATATTGTCAAAAATAGTCATTTTTAGTATAAATAAGTGAGCGTTTGAGATTTTTTCACCAGATAAAGTTTTTTATGGTCACTGTACACTTAGGCTTCGGGTCCACATGTTTTCAATTTTTTGGTTGACCTAGAAAAAAGAATTCTTTTTTCAAAAAGCTGCACTGGTGTAGCTCTCTGAAAAAAGGCACGCCCAAATATTTTTTTCGGAAAAAAGGGGGGTGCATATGAAAGAGGGCGTCGAAATATTATGATTGAGCACGATTTTTTTTTTTGACATGGGCGAATTGCAGTATGTAGCTAAGACATGTACACTTTATAGTGGCAACTCTGATGTTTGTGGCTTATAGGGACAAGTTACAAATCAAGTGTAACCTTCAGGTTGGTTTTTCTTTTTCACCTTCATGTATGTTGAAGAACTCTTTTTGCTTTTGGCTATAATTCACAATCTATATATGATAGAGACATAATTTAAACATCACATTGTTCCTAGTCTTGTGCTACTTACCCATGTGAATTATCATGTATGTGGCATATTGGATAGTAGTCAAAATGTGAAGTTGAATGTATGATGTTTTTCAATTACGTTACAAGTTCGAAAAAGTATGCCTTACATTTTGGCCCATAATTCTGAAACCATACAATCTGGACCCTCAATTCAAAGTGCAGCATAAAGCTAACATCATGCCACTGTTCTGTGTCCATTTTCATGCTTGTGCCATGCTTAGAAGTGGTGAGAATCTTTCAGTGATTAAATGCATATTTTAAATACAAAAAATCTCAATTTATTTCAAATATTTCACGTATATTGTGTCATAATTCATGATCCATACTAGATAGAGCTCCATTTGCAAATGCAACACATTATATAGAATATCCCACTGCAGGATGCCAAATTACATGCCTCTAGGATGTAGAGAAAGTACATAAAACTAACATTGACTGCATACTGGGCGATTTTACATTTCCGGCCATCTGGTCACCCTATAGAAACTAATTTTGTTTATAATCAAGTGAGTTTTTATGCTATTACGCTCATAATGCATCACATTAATCCTTATCATGTCTATAATGAGCTACAATTGAACAATAGATGAAAATGCATTCTAAACCATGTTTTTTTTACCTTAAAAATCCTCATTGAAATAGACTTGTTACACCAATGCAGCTTTTAGCTTATGTGTAATAAGAAAATGTGCCATAAAAAAGTGAAAATGACACATAGAGGTGTTTTTGCATCTGTTTATGCAGCCTAATGTGAAATCAAGTCAAACCAATGTTTTACTTTACAAAAAATAAATTCCCAAATTTCCGCATTTTACCACTTACATAAAACATCTCCTGAGAAAGTTGCATATAAATGAGTCAGGGTACATTTTTTTTTAAAAACGTTTCTGGCTTGAGAATCAACATAACAAAAGGCTTAATTTTATAAATCACATACCCTAAAAAAAAAAATCACAATATTGATTTTTTTGCATTTTTCCCAAGCTCAATGTAAAACATCCGTTGCACTGGTGCAATGAAAGGTTAAGTTGAAAAACGGAAACAGCTATAAAAAAAAATCTGAAACACATATGTCAAAAATTCCTTTTGTCTCTTTGGCCTAAACCCAAGAGGCTTCCAACAACACCTTTTTTTTCAAAAATCGAACAATGGAAAAATTTCCTGCGAACTTTTTTTCTTCTCAAAATATTGTCAAAAATAGTCATTTTTAGTATAAATAAGTGAGCGTTTGAGATTTTTTCACCAGATAAAGTTTTTTATGGTCACTGTACACTTAGGCTTCGGGTCCACATGTTTTCAATTTTTTGGTTGACCTAGAAAAAAGAATTCTTTTTTCAAAAAGCTGCACTGGTGTAGCTCTCTGAAAAACAGGCACGCCCAAATATTTTTTTCGGAAAAAAGGGGGGTGCATATGAAAGAGGGCGTCGAAATATTATGATTGAGCACGATTTTTTTTTCGACATGGGCGAATTGCAGTATGTAGCTAAGACATGTACACTTTATAGTGGCAACTCTGATGTTTGTGGCTTATAGGGACAAGTTACAAATCAAGTGTAACCTACAGGTTGGTTTTTCTTTTTCACCTTCATGTATGTTGAAGAACTCTTTTTGCTTTTGGCTATAATTCACAATCTATATATGATAGAGACATAATTTAAACAACACATTGTTCCTAGTCTTGTGCTACTTACCCATGTGAATTATCATGTATGTGGCATATTGGATAGTAGTCAAAATGTGAAGTTGAATGTATGATGTTTTTCAATTACGTTACAAGTTCGAAAAAGTATGCCTTACATTTTGGCCCATAATTCTGAAACCATACAATCTGGGTCCTCCATTCAAAGTGCAGCATAAAGCTAACATCATGCCACTGTTCTGTGTCCATTTTCATGCTTGTGCCATGCTTAGAAGTGGTGAGAATCTTTCAGTGATTAAATGCATGTTTTAAATACAAAAAATCTCAATTTATTTCAAATATTTCACGTATATTGTGTCATAATTCATGATCCATACTCGATAGAGCTCCATTTGCAAATGCAACCCATTCTATAGAATATCCCACTGCAGGATGCCAAATTACATGCCTCTAGGATGTAGAGAAAGTACATAAAACTAACATTGACTCCATACTGGGCGATTTTACATCTCCGGCCATCTGGTCACCCTATAGAAACTAATTTTGTTTATAATCAAGTGAGTTTTTATGCTATTACGCTCATAATGCATCACATTAACCCCTTCCATGCTGCGCAGATTCCGCCGCTGTGCTGACGGAATCTTGCGCGGGCGTGGTCATGACGGAACGGTTCCGTCATGAGCACAGCTCAACCGTGGCTCATGACGGAACCGTTCCGTCATGAGCACCGAAGGGGTTAATCCTTATCATGTCTATAATGAGCTACAATTGAACAATAGATGAAAATGCATTCTAAACCATGTTTTTTTTTACCTTAAAAATCCTCATTGAAATAGACTTGTCACACCTATGCAGCTTTTAGATTATGTGTAATAAGAAAATGTGCCATAAAAAAGTGAAAATGACACATAGAGGTGTTTTTGCATCTGTTTATGCAGCCTAATGTGACAACAAGTCAAACCAATGTTTTACTTTACAAAAAATAAATTCCCAAATTTCCGCATTTTACCACTTACATAAACATCTCCTGAGAAAGTTGCATATAAATGAGTCAGGGTACATTTTTTTTTTAAAACGTTTCCGGCTTGAGAATCAACATAACAAAAGGCTTAATTTGATATATCACATACCCTAAAAAAAAAATCACAATATTGATTTTTTTGCATTTTTCCCAAGCTCAATGTAAAACATTCGTTGCACTGGTGCAACGAAAGGTTAAGTTGAAAAACGGAAACAGTTATAAAAAAAAATCTGAAATATCTATTTCAAAAATTCCATTTGTTTCTTTGGCCTAAACCCAAAAGGCTTCCAACAACACCTTATTTTCAAAAATCGAACAATGTAAAAATGTCCTGTAAACTTTTTTTCTTCTCAAAATATTGTCAAAAATAGTCATTTTTAGTATAAATAAGTGAGCGTTTGAGATTTTTCCACCAGCTAAAGTTTTTTATGGTCACTGTACACTTAGGCTTCGGGTCCACATGTTTTCAATTTTTTGGTTGACCCAGAAAAAAAAAATATTTTTTCCAAAAACTGCACTGGTGTAGCTCTCTGGAAAAAGGCACGCCCGAATATTTTTTTCTGAAAAAAGGGGGGTGCATATGAAAGAGGGCGTCGAAATATTATGATTGAGCATGATTTTTTTTCGACATGGGCGAATTGCAGTATGTAGCTAAGACATTTACACTTTATAGTGGCAACTCTGATGTTTGTGGCTTATAGGGCCAAGGTAAAAATCAAGTGTAACCTTCAGGTTGGTTTTTCTTTTTCACCTTCATGTATGTTGAAGAACTCTTTTTGCTTTTGGCTATAATTCACAATCTATATATTATAGAGACATAATTTAAACAACACATTGTTCCTAGTCTTGTGCTACTTACCCATGTGAATTATCATGTATGTGGCATATTGGATAGTAGTCAAAATGTGAAGTTGAATGTATGATGTTTTTCAATTACGTCACAAGTTCGACAAAGTATGCCTTACATTTTGGCCCATAATTCTGAAACCATACCCTCTGGATCCTCAATTCAAAGTGCAGCATAATGCTAACATCATGCAACTGTTCTGTGTCCATTTTTATGCTTGTGCCATGTTTAGAAGTGGTGAGAATCTTTCAGTGATTAAATGCATGTTTTAAATACAAAAAATCTCAATTTATTTCAAATATTTCACGTATATTGTGTCATAATTCATGATCCATACTAGATAGAGCTCCATTTGCAAATGCAACACATTATATAGAATATCCCACTGCAGGATGCCAAATTACATGCCTCTAGGATGTAGAGAAAGTACATAAAACTAACATTGACTGCATACTGGGCGATTTTACATTTCCGGCCATCTGGTCACCCTATAGAAACTAATTTTGTTTATAATCAAGTGAGTTTTTATGCTATTACGCTCATAATGCATCACATTAATCCTTATCATGTCTATAATGAGCTACAATTGAACAATAGATGAAAATGCATTCTAAACCATGTTTTTTTTACCTTAAAAATCCTCATTGAAATAGACTTGTTACACCAATGCAGCTTTTAGCTTATGTGTAATAAGAAAATGTGCCATAAAAAAGTGAAAATGACACATAGAGGTGTTTTTGCATCTGTTTATGCAGCCTAATGTGAAATCAAGTCAAACCAATGTTTTACTTTACAAAAAATAAATTCCCAAATTTCCGCATTTTACCACTTACATAAAACATCTCCTGAGAAAGTTGCATATAAATGAGTCAGGGTACATTTTTTTTTAAAAACGTTTCTGGCTTGAGAATCAACATAACAAAAGGCTTAATTTTATAAATCACATACCCTAAAAAAAAAAATCACAATATTGATTTTTTTGCATTTTTCCCAAGCTCAATGTAAAACATCCGTTGCACTGGTGCAATGAAAGGTTAAGTTGAAAAACGGAAACAGCTATAAAAAAAAATCTGAAACACATATGTCAAAAATTCCTTTTGTCTCTTTGGCCTAAACCCAAGAGGCTTCCAACAACACCTTTTTTTTCAAAAATCGAACAATGGAAAAATTTCCTGCGAACTTTTTTTCTTCTCAAAATATTGTCAAAAATAGTCATTTTTAGTATAAATAAGTGAGCGTTTGAGATTTTTTCACCAGATAAAGTTTTTTATGGTCACTGTACACTTAGGCTTCGGGTCCACATGTTTTCAATTTTTTGGTTGACCTAGAAAAAAGAATTCTTTTTTCAAAAAGCTGCACTGGTGTAGCTCTCTGAAAAACAGGCACGCCCAAATATTTTTTTCGGAAAAAAGGGGGGTGCATATGAAAGAGGGCGTCGAAATATTATGATTGAGCACGATTTTTTTTTCGACATGGGCGAATTGCAGTATGTAGCTAAGACATGTACACTTTATAGTGGCAACTCTGATGTTTGTGGCTTATAGGGACAAGTTACAAATCAAGTGTAACCTACAGGTTGGTTTTTCTTTTTCACCTTCATGTATGTTGAAGAACTCTTTTTGCTTTTGGCTATAATTCACAATCTATATATGATAGAGACATAATTTAAACAACACATTGTTCCTAGTCTTGTGCTACTTACCCATGTGAATTATCATGTATGTGGCATATTGGATAGTAGTCAAAATGTGAAGTTGAATGTATGATGTTTTTCAATTACGTTACAAGTTCGAAAAAGTATGCCTTACATTTTGGCCCATAATTCTGAAACCATACAATCTGGGTCCTCCATTCAAAGTGCAGCATAAAGCTAACATCATGCCACTGTTCTGTGTCCATTTTCATGCTTGTGCCATGCTTAGAAGTGGTGAGAATCTTTCAGTGATTAAATGCATGTTTTAAATACAAAAAATCTCAATTTATTTCAAATATTTCACGTATATTGTGTCATAATTCATGATCCATACTCGATAGAGCTCCATTTGCAAATGCAACCCATTCTATAGAATATCCCACTGCAGGATGCCAAATTACATGCCTCTAGGATGTAGAGAAAGTACATAAAACTAACATTGACTCCATACTGGGCGATTTTACATCTCCGGCCATCTGGTCACCCTATAGAAACTAATTTTGTTTATAATCAAGTGAGTTTTTATGCTATTACGCTCATAATGCATCACATTAACCCCTTCCATGCTGCGCAGATTCCGCCGCTGTGCTGACGGAATCTTGCGCGGGCGTGGTCATGACGGAACGGTTCCGTCATGAGCACAGCTCAACCGTGGCTCATGACGGAACCGTTCCGTCATGAGCACCGAAGGGGTTAATCCTTATCATGTCTATAATGAGCTACAATTGAACAATAGATGAAAATGCATTCTAAACCATGTTTTTTTTTACCTTAAAAATCCTCATTGAAATAGACTTGTCACACCTATGCAGCTTTTAGATTATGTGTAATAAGAAAATGTGCCATAAAAAAGTGAAAATGACACATAGAGGTGTTTTTGCATCTGTTTATGCAGCCTAATGTGACAACAAGTCAAACCAATGTTTTACTTTACAAAAAATAAATTCCCAAATTTCCGCATTTTACCACTTACATAAACATCTCCTGAGAAAGTTGCATATAAATGAGTCAGGGTACATTTTTTTTTTTAAACGTTTCCGGCTTGAGAATCAACATAACAAAAGGCTTAATTTGATATATCACATACCCTAAAAAAAAAATCACAATATTGATTTTTTTGCATTTTTCCCAAGCTCAATGTAAAACATTCGTTGCACTGGTGCAACGAAAGGTTAAGTTGAAAAACGGAAACAGTTATAAAAAAAAATCTGAAATATCTATTTCAAAAATTCCATTTGTTTCTTTGGCCTAAACCCAAAAGGCTTCCAACAACACCTTATTTTCAAAAATCGAACAATGTAAAAATGTCCTGTAAACTTTTTTTCTTCTCAAAATATTGTCAAAAATAGTCATTTTTAGTATAAATAAGTGAGCGTTTGAGATTTTTCCACCAGCTAAAGTTTTTTATGGTCACTGTACACTTAGGCTTCGGGTCCACATGTTTTCAATTTTTTGGTTGACCCAGAAAAAAAAAATATTTTTTCCAAAAACTGCACTGGTGTAGCTCTCTGGAAAAAGGCACGCCCGAATATTTTTTTCTGAAAAAAGGGGGGTGCATATGAAAGAGGGCGTCGAAATATTATGATTGAGCATGATTTTTTTTCGACATGGGCGAATTGCAGTATGTAGCTAAGACATTTACACTTTATAGTGGCAACTCTGATGTTTGTGGCTTATAGGGCCAAGGTAAAAATCAAGTGTAACCTTCAGGTTGGTTTTTCTTTTTCACCTTCATGTATGTTGAAGAACTCTTTTTGCTTTTGGCTATAATTCACAATCTATATATTATAGAGACATAATTTAAACAACACATTGTTCCTAGTCTTGTGCTACTTACCCATGTGAATTATCATGTATGTGGCATATTGGATAGTAGTCAAAATGTGAAGTTGAATGTATGATGTTTTTCAATTACGTCACAAGTTCGACAAAGTATGCCTTACATTTTGGCCCATAATTCTGAAACCATACCCTCTGGATCCTCAATTCAAAGTGCAGCATAATGCTAACATCATGCAACTGTTCTGTGTCCATTTTTATGCTTGTGCCATGTTTAGAAGTGGTGAGAATCTTTCAGTGATTAAATGCATGTTTTAAATACAAAAAATCTCAATTTATTTCAAATATTTCACGTATATTGTGTCATAATTCATGATCCATACTAGATAGAGCTCCATTTGCAAATGCAACACATTCTATAGAATATCCCACTGCAGGATGCTAAATTACATGCCTCTAGGATGTAGAGAAAGTATATAAAACTAACATTGACTCCATACTGGGCGATTTTACATCTCCGGCCATCTGGTCACCCTATAGAAACTAATTTTGTTTATAATCAAGTGAGTTTTTATGCTATTACGCTCATAATGCATCACATTAATCCTTATCATGTCTATAATGAGCTACAATTGAACAATAGATGAAAATGCATTCTAAACCATGTTTTGTTTACCTTAAAAATCCTCATTGAAATAGACTTGTTACACCAATGCAGCTTTTAGCTTATGTGTAATAAGAAAATGTGCCATAGAAAAGTGAAAATGACACATAGAGGTGTTTTTGCATCTGTTTATGCAGCCTAACGTGAAATCAAGTCAAACCAATGTTTTACTTTACAAAAAATAAATTCCCAAATTTCCGCATTTTACCACTTACATAAAACATCTCCTGAGAAAGGTGCATATAAATGAGTCAGGGTACATTTTTTTTAAAAAACGTTTCCGGCTTGAGAATCAACATAACAAAAGGCTTAATTTTATATATCACATACCCTAAAAAAAAAAATCACAATATTGATTTTTTTGCATTTTTCCCAAGCTCAATGTAAAACATCCGTTGCACTGGTGCAATGAAAGGTTAAGTTGAAAAACGGAAACAGCTATAAAAAAAAATCTGAAACACATATGTCAAAAATTCCTTTTGTCTCTTTGGCCTAAACCCAAGAGGCTTCCAACAACACCTTTTTTTTCAAAAATCGAACAATGTAAAAATGTCCTGCGAACTTTTTTTCTTCTCAAAATATTGTCAAAAATAGTCATTTTTAGTATAAATAAGTGAGCGTTTGAGATTTTTTCACCAGATAAAGTTTTTTATGGTCACTGTACACTTAGGCTTCGGGTCCACATGTTTTCAATTTTTTGGTTGACCTAGAAAAAAGAATTCTTTTTTCAAAAAGCTGCACTGGTGTAGCTCTCTGAAAAAAGGCACGCCCAAATATTTTTTTCGGAAAAAAGGGGGGTGCATATGAAAGAGGGCGTCGAAATATTATGATTGAGCACGATTTTTTTTTTTGACATGGGCGAATTGCAGTATGTAGCTAAGACATGTACACTTTATAGTGGCAACTCTGATGTTTGTGGCTTATAGGGACAAGTTACAAATCAAGTGTAACCTTCAGGTTGGTTTTTCTTTTTCACCTTCATGTATGTTGAAGAACTCTTTTTGCTTTTGGCTATAATTCACAATCTATATATGATAGAGACATAATTTAAACATCACATTGTTCCTAGTCTTGTGCTACTTACCCATGTGAATTATCATGTATGTGGCATATTGGATAGTAGTCAAAATGTGAAGTTGAATGTATGATGTTTTTCAATTACGTTACAAGTTCGAAAAAGTATGCCTTACATTTTGGCCCATAATTCTGAAACCATACAATCTGGACCCTCAATTCAAAGTGCAGCATAAAGCTAACATCATGCCACTGTTCTGTGTCCATTTTCATGCTTGTGCCATGCTTAGAAGTGGTGAGAATCTTTCAGTGATTAAATGCATATTTTAAATACAAAAAATCTCAATTTATTTCAAATATTTCACGTATATTGTGTCATAATTCATGATCCATACTAGATAGAGCTCCATTTGCAAATGCAACACATTATATAGAATATCCCACTGCAGGATGCCAAATTACATGCCTCTAGGATGTAGAGAAAGTACATAAAACTAACATTGACTGCATACTGGGCGATTTTACATTTCCGGCCATCTGGTCACCCTATAGAAACTAATTTTGTTTATAATCAAGTGAGTTTTTATGCTATTACGCTCATAATGCATCACATTAATCCTTATCATGTCTATAATGAGCTACAATTGAACAATAGATGAAAATGCATTCTAAACCATGTTTTTTTTACCTTAAAAATCCTCATTGAAATAGACTTGTTACACCAATGCAGCTTTTAGCTTATGTGTAATAAGAAAATGTGCCATAAAAAAGTGAAAATGACACATAGAGGTGTTTTTGCATCTGTTTATGCAGCCTAATGTGAAATCAAGTCAAACCAATGTTTTACTTTACAAAAAATAAATTCCCAAATTTCCGCATTTTACCACTTACATAAAACATCTCCTGAGAAAGTTGCATATAAATGAGTCAGGGTACATTTTTTTTTAAAAACGTTTCTGGCTTGAGAATCAACATAACAAAAGGCTTAATTTTATAAATCACATACCCTAAAAAAAAAAATCACAATATTGATTTTTTTGCATTTTTCCCAAGCTCAATGTAAAACATCCGTTGCACTGGTGCAATGAAAGGTTAAGTTGAAAAACGGAAACAGCTATAAAAAAAAATCTGAAACACATATGTCAAAAATTCCTTTTGTCTCTTTGGCCTAAACCCAAGAGGCTTCCAACAACACCTTTTTTTTCAAAAATCGAACAATGGAAAAATTTCCTGCGAACTTTTTTTCTTCTCAAAATATTGTCAAAAATAGTCATTTTTAGTATAAATAAGTGAGCGTTTGAGATTTTTTCACCAGATAAAGTTTTTTATGGTCACTGTACACTTAGGCTTCGGGTCCACATGTTTTCAATTTTTTGGTTGACCTAGAAAAAAGAATTCTTTTTTCAAAAAGCTGCACTGGTGTAGCTCTCTGAAAAACAGGCACGCCCAAATATTTTTTTCGGAAAAAAGGGGGGTGCATATGAAAGAGGGCGTCGAAATATTATGATTGAGCACGATTTTTTTTTCGACATGGGCGAATTGCAGTATGTAGCTAAGACATGTACACTTTATAGTGGCAACTCTGATGTTTGTGGCTTATAGGGACAAGTTACAAATCAAGTGTAACCTACAGGTTGGTTTTTCTTTTTCACCTTCATGTATGTTGAAGAACTCTTTTTGCTTTTGGCTATAATTCACAATCTATATATGATAGAGACATAATTTAAACAACACATTGTTCCTAGTCTTGTGCTACTTACCCATGTGAATTATCATGTATGTGGCATATTGGATAGTAGTCAAAATGTGAAGTTGAATGTATGATGTTTTTCAATTACGTTACAAGTTCGAAAAAGTATGCCTTACATTTTGGCCCATAATTCTGAAACCATACAATCTGGGTCCTCCATTCAAAGTGCAGCATAAAGCTAACATCATGCCACTGTTCTGTGTCCATTTTCATGCTTGTGCCATGCTTAGAAGTGGTGAGAATCTTTCAGTGATTAAATGCATGTTTTAAATACAAAAAATCTCAATTTATTTCAAATATTTCACGTATATTGTGTCATAATTCATGATCCATACTCGATAGAGCTCCATTTGCAAATGCAACCCATTCTATAGAATATCCCACTGCAGGATGCCAAATTACATGCCTCTAGGATGTAGAGAAAGTACATAAAACTAACATTGACTCCATACTGGGCGATTTTACATCTCCGGCCATCTGGTCACCCTATAGAAACTAATTTTGTTTATAATCAAGTGAGTTTTTATGCTATTACGCTCATAATGCATCACATTAACCCCTTCCATGCTGCGCAGATTCCGCCGCTGTGCTGACGGAATCTTGCGCGGGCGTGGTCATGACGGAACGGTTCCGTCATGAGCACAGCTCAACCGTGGCTCATGACGGAACCGTTCCGTCATGAGCACCGAAGGGGTTAATCCTTATCATGTCTATAATGAGCTACAATTGAACAATAGATGAAAATGCATTCTAAACCATGTTTTTTTTTACCTTAAAAATCCTCATTGAAATAGACTTGTCACACCTATGCAGCTTTTAGATTATGTGTAATAAGAAAATGTGCCATAAAAAAGTGAAAATGACACATAGAGGTGTTTTTGCATCTGTTTATGCAGCCTAATGTGACAACAAGTCAAACCAATGTTTTACTTTACAAAAAATAAATTCCCAAATTTCCGCATTTTACCACTTACATAAACATCTCCTGAGAAAGTTGCATATAAATGAGTCAGGGTACATTTTTTTTTTAAAACGTTTCCGGCTTGAGAATCAACATAACAAAAGGCTTAATTTGATATATCACATACCCTAAAAAAAAAATCACAATATTGATTTTTTTGCATTTTTCCCAAGCTCAATGTAAAACATTCGTTGCACTGATGCAACGAAAGGTTAAGTTGAAAAACGGAAACAGTTATAAAAAAAAATCTGAAATATCTATTTCAAAAATTCCATTTGTTTCTTTGGCCTAAACCCAAAAGGCTTCCAACAACACCTTATTTTCAAAAATCGAACAATGTAAAAATGTCCTGTAAACTTTTTTTCTTCTCAAAATATTGTCAAAAATAGTCATTTTTAGTATAAATAAGTGAGCGTTTGAGATTTTTCCACCAGCTAAAGTTTTTTATGGTCACTGTACACTTAGGCTTCGGGTCCACATGTTTTCAATTTTTTGGTTGACCCAGAAAAAAAAAATATTTTTTCCAAAAACTGCACTGGTGTAGCTCTCTGGAAAAAGGCACGCCCGAATATTTTTTTCTGAAAAAAGGGGGGTGCATATGAAAGAGGGCGTCGAAATATTATGATTGAGCATGATTTTTTTTCGACATGGGCGAATTGCAGTATGTAGCTAAGACATTTACACTTTATAGTGGCAACTCTGATGTTTGTGGCTTATAGGGCCAAGGTAAAAATCAAGTGTAACCTTCAGGTTGGTTTTTCTTTTTCACCTTCATGTATGTTGAAGAACTCTTTTTGCTTTTGGCTATAATTCACAATCTATATATTATAGAGACATAATTTAAACAACACATTGTTCCTAGTCTTGTGCTACTTACCCATGTGAATTATCATGTATGTGGCATATTGGATAGTAGTCAAAATGTGAAGTTGAATGTATGATGTTTTTCAATTACGTCACAAGTTCGACAAAGTATGCCTTACATTTTGGCCCATAATTCTGAAACCATACCCTCTGGATCCTCAATTCAAAGTGCAGCATAATGCTAACATCATGCCACTGTTCTGTGTCCATTTTTATGCTTGTGCCATGTTTAGAAGTGGTGAGAATCTTTCAGTGATTAAATGCATGTTTTAAATACAAAAAATCTCAATTTATTTCAAATATTTCACGTATATTGTGTCATAATTCATGATCCATACTAGATAGAGCTTCATTTGCAAATGCAACACATTCTATAGAATATCCCACTGCAGGATGCCAAATTACATGCCTTTAGGATGTAGAGAAAGTACATAAAACTAACATTGACTCCATACTGGGCGATTTTACATCTCCGGCCATCTGGTCACCCTATAGAAACTAATTTTGTTTATAATCAAGTGAGTTTTTATGCTATTACGCTCATAATGCATCACATTAATCCTTTTCATGTCTATAATGAGCTACAATTGAACAATAGATGAAAATGCATTCTAAACCATGTTTTTTTTTAACCTTAAAAATCCTCATTGAAATAGACTTGTTATACCTATGCAGCTTTTAGCTTATGTGTAATAAGAAAATGTGCCATAAGAAAGTGAAGATGACACATAGAGGTGTTTTTGCATCTGTTTATGCAGCCTAATGTGAAAACAAGTCAAACCAATGTTTTACTTTACAAAAAATAAATTCCCAAATTTCCGCATTTTACCACTTACATAAAACATCTCCTGAGAAAGTTGCAAATAAATGAGTCAGGGTACATTTTTTTTTAAAAACGTTTCCGGCTTGAGAATCAACATAACAAAAGGCTTAATTTGATATATCACATACCCTAAAAAAAAAATCACAATATTGATTTTTTTGCATTTTTCCCAAGCTCAATGTAAAACATCCGTTGCACTGGTGCAACAAAAGGTTAAGTCGAAAAACGGAAACAGCTATAAAAAAAAATCTGAAATATATATTTCAAAAATTCCTTTTGTTTCTTTGGCCTAAACCCAAAAGGCTTCCAACAACACCTTTTTTTTCAAAAATCCAACAATGTAAAAATGTCCTCAAACTTTTTTTCTTCTCAAAATATTGTCAAAAATAGTCATTTTTAGTATAAATAAGTGAGCGTTTGAAATTTTTCCACCAGCTAAAGTTTTTTATGGTCACTGTACACTTAGGCTTCGGGTCCACATGTTTTCAATTTTTTGGTTGACCCAGAAAAAAAATTATTTTTTCAAAAAGCTGCACTGGTGTAGCTCTCTGAAAAAAGGCACGCCCAAATATTTTTTTCTGAAAAAAGGGGGGTGCATATGAAAGAGGGCGTCGAAATATTATGATTGAGCACGATTTCTTTTTTCGACATGGGCGAATTGCAGTATGTAGCTAAGAGATGTACACTTTATAGTGGCAACTCTGATGTTTGTGGCTTATAGGGACAAGGTACAAATCAAGTGTAACCTTCAGGTTGGTTTTTCTTTTTCACCTTCATGTATGTTGAAGAACTCTTTTTGCTTTTGGCTATAATTCACAATCTATATATGATAGAGACATAATTTAAACAACACATTGTTCCTAGTCTTGTGCTACTTACCCATGTGAATTATCATGTATGTGGCATATTGGATAGTAGTCAAAATGTGAAGTTGAATGTATGATGTTTTTCAATTACATCACAAGTTCGAAAAAGTATGCCGTACATTTTGGCCCATAATTCTGAAACCATACAATCTGCAACCTCAATTCAAAGTGCAGCATAAAGCTAACAGCATGCCACTGTTCTGTGTCCATTTTCATGCTTATGCCATGCTTAGAAGTGGTGAGAATCTTTCAGTGATTAAATGCATGTTTTAAATACAAAAAATCTCAATTTATTTCAAATATTTCACGTATATTGTGTCATAATTCATGATCCATACTAGATAGAGCTTCATTTGCAAATGCAACACATTCTATAGAATATCCCACTGCAGGATGCCAAATTACATGCCTCTAGGATGTAGAGAAAGTACATAAAACTAACATTGACTCCATAATGGGCGATTTTACATCTCCGGCCATCTGGTCACCCTATAGAAACTAATTTTGTTTATAATCAAGTGAGTTTTTATGCTATTACGCTCATAATGCATCACATTATGCCTTATCATGTCTATAATGAGCTACAATTGAACAATAGATGAAAATGCATTCTAAACCATGTTTTTTTTTACCTTACAAATCCTCATTGAAATAGACTTGTTACACCTATGCAGCTTTTAGCTTATGTGTAATAAGAAAATGTGCCATAAAAAGTGAAAATGACACATAGAGGTGTTTTTGCATCTGTTTATGCAGCCTAATGTGAAAATAAGTCAAACCAATGTTTTACTGTACAAAACATAAATTCACAAATTTCCGCATTTTACCACTTACATAAAACATCTCCTGAGAAAGTTGCATATAAATGAGTCAGGGTACATTTTTTTTAAAAAACGTTTCCGGCTTGAGAATCAACATAACAAAAGGCTTAGTTTGATATATCACATACCCTAAAAAAAAATCACAATATTGATTTTTTTGCATTTTTCCCAAGCTCAATGTAAAACATCCGTTGCACTAGTGCAACGAAAGGTTAAGTCGAAAAAACGGAAACAGCTATAAAAAAAAATCTGAAATACATATGTCAAAAATTCCTTTTGTTTCTTTGGCCTAAACCCAAGAGGCTTCCAACAACACCTTTTTTTTCAAAAATCGAACAATGTAAAAATGTCCTGCGAACTTTTTTTCTTCTCAAAATATTGTCAAAAATAGTAATTTTTAGTATAAATAAGTGAGCGTTTGAGATTTTTTCACCAGATAAAGTTTTTTGGTCACTGTACACTTAGGCTTCGGGTCCACATGTTTTCAATTTTTTGGTTGAACCAGAAAAAAAATTTCTTTTTTCAAAAAGCTGCACTGGTGTAGCTCTCTGAAAAAAGGCACGCCCGAAAAAATTTTTCTGAAAAAAGGGGGGTGCATATGAAAGAGGGCGTCAAAATATTATGATTGAGCACGATTTCTTTTTTCGACATGGGCGAATTGCAGTATGTAGCTAAGAGATGTACACTTTATAGTGGCAACTCTGATGTTTGTGGCTTATAGGGACAAGGTACAAATCAAGTGTAACCTTCAGGTTGGTTTTTCTTTTTCACCTTCATGTATGTTGAAGAACTCTTTTTGCTTTTGGCTATAATTCACAATCTATATATGATAGAGACATAATTTAAACAACACATTGTTCCTAGTCTTGTGCTACTTACCCATGTGAATTATCATGTATGTGGCATATTGGATAGTAGTCAAAATGTGAAGTTGAATGTATGATGTTTTTCAATTACATCACAAGTTCGAAAAAGTATGCCGTACATTTTGGCCCATAATTCTGAAACCATACAATCTGCATCCTCAATTCAAAGTACAGCATAAAGCTAACATCATGCCACTGTTCTGTGTCCATTTTCATGCTTATGCCATGCTTAGAAGTGGTGAGAATCTTTCAGTGATTAAATGCATGTTTTAAATACAAAAAATCTCAATTTATTTCAAATATTTCACGTATATTGTGTCATAATTCATGATCCATACTAGATAGAGCTTCATTTGCAAATGCAACACATTCTATAGAATATCCCACTGCAGGATGCCAAATTACATGCCTTTAGGATGTAGAGAAAGTACATAAAACTAACATTGACTCCATACTGGGCGATTTTACATCTCCGGCCATCTGGTCACCCAATAGAAACTAATTTTGTTTATAATCAAGTGAGTTTTTATGCTATTACGCTCATAAGGCATCACATTATTCCTTATCATGTCTATAATGAGCTACAATTGAACAATAGATGAAAATGCATTCTAAACCATGTTTTTTTTACCTTAAAAATCCTCATTGAAATAGACTTGTTACACCTATGCAGCTTTTAGCTTATGTGTAATAAGAAAATGTGCCATAAAAAAGTGAAAATGACACATAGAGGTGTTTTTGCATCTGTTTATGCAGCCTAATGTGAAAAAAAGTCAAACCAATGTTTTACTTTACAAAAAATAAATTCCCAAATTTCCGCATTTTACCACTTACATAAAACATCTCCTGAGAAAGTTGCATATAAATGAGTCAGGGTACATTTTTTTAAAAAAACATTTCCGGCTTGAGAATCAACATAACAAAAGGCTTAGTTTGATATATCACATACCCTAAAAAAAAATCACAATATTGATTTTTTTGCATTTTTCCCAAGCTCAATGTAAAACATCCGTTGCACTAGTGCAACGAAAGGTTAAGTCGAAAAAACGGAAACAGCTATAAAAAAAAATCTGAAATACATATGTCAAAAATTCCTTTTGTTTCTTTGGCCTAAACCCAAGAGGCTTCCAACAACACCTTTTTTTTCAAAAATCGAACAATGTAAAAATGTCCTGCGAACTTTTTTTCTTCTCAAAATATTGTCAAAAATAGTAATTTTTAGTATAAATAAGTGAGCGTTTGAGATTTTTTCACCAGATAAAGTTTTTTTGGTCACTGTACACTTAGGCTTCGGGTCCACATGTTTTCAATTTTTTGGTTGAACCAGACAAAAAAAATCTTTTTTCAAAAAGCTGCACTGGTGTAGCTCTCTGAAAAAAGGCACGCCCGAATATTTTTTTCTGAAAAAAGGGGGGTGCATATCAAAGAGGGCGTCAAAATATTATGATTGAGCACGATTTTTTTTTCGACATGGGCGAATTGCAGTATGTAGCTAAGACATGTACACTTTATAGTGGCAACTCTGATGTTTGTGGCTTATAGGGACAAGGTACAAATCAAGTGTAACCTTCAGGTTGTTTTTTCTTTTTCACATTCATGTATGTTGACAAACTCTTTTTGCTTTTGGCTATAATTCACAATCTATATATGATAGAGACATAATTTAAACAACACTTTGTTCCTAGTCTTGTGCTACTTACCCATGTG
This sequence comes from Triturus cristatus, assembly GCF_964204655.1. Lineage (NCBI taxonomy): Eukaryota > Metazoa > Chordata > Amphibia > Caudata > Salamandridae > Triturus > Triturus cristatus. The sequence goes on along the minus strand of NC_140594.1, from coordinate 207,409,895 downwards.
AATTATCATGTATGTGGCATATTGGATAATAGTCAAAATGTGAAATTGAATGTATGATGTTTTTCAATTACATCACAAGTTCGAAAAAGTATGCTGTACATTTTGGCCCATAATTCTGAAACCATACAATCTGCATCCTCAATTCAAAGTACAGCATAAAGCTAACATCATGCCACTGTTCTGTGTCCATTTTCATGCTTGTGCCATGCTTAGAAGTGGTGAGAATCTTTCAGTGATTAAATGCATGTTTTAAATACAAAAAATCTCAATTTATTTCAAATATTTCACGTATATTGTGTCATAATTCATGATCCATACTAGATAGAGCTTCATTTGCAAATGCAACACATTCTATAGAATATCCCACTGCAGGATGCCAAATAGCATGCCTCTAGGATGTAGAGAAAGTACATAAAACTAACATTGACTCCATACTGGGCGATTTTACATCTCCGGCCATCTGGTCACCCTATAGAAACTAATTTTGTTTATAATCAAGTGAGTTTTTATGCTATTACGCTCATAATGCATCACATTATGCCTTATCATGTCTATAATGAGCTACAATTGAACAATAGATGAAAATGCATTCTAAACCATGTTTTGTTTTACCTTACAAATCCTCATTGAAATAGACTTGTTACACATATGCAGCTACACATATGCAGCTTTTAGCTTATGTGTAATAAGAAAATGTGCCATAAAAAAGTGAAAATGACACATAGAGGTGTTTTTGCATCTGTTTATGCAGCCTAATGTGAAAATAAGTCAAACCAATGTTTTACTTTACAAAAAATAAATTCACAAATTTCCGCATTTTACCACTTACATAAAACATCTCCTGAGAAAGTTGCATATAAATGAGTCAGGGTACATTTTTTTTAAAAAACGTTTCCGGCTTGAGAATCAACATAACAAAAGGCTTAGTTTGATATATCACATACCCTAAAAAAAAAATCACAATATTGATTTTTTGGCATTTTTCCCAAGCTCAATGTAAAACATCCGTTGCACCAGTGCAACAAAAGGTTAAGTCGAAAAAACGGAAACAGCTATAAAAAAAAATCTGAAATACATATGTCAAAAATTCCTTTTGTTTCTTTGGCCTAAACCCAAGAGGCTTCCAACAACACCTTTTTTTTCAAAAATCGAACAATGTAAAAATGTCCTGCGAACTTTTTTTCTTCTCAAAATATTGTCAAAAATAGTAATTTTTAGTATAAATAAGTGAGCGTTTGAGATTTTTTCACCAGATAAAGTTTTTTATGGTCACTGTACACTTAGGCTTCTGGTCCACATGTTTTCAACTTTTTGGTTGACCCAGAAAAAAAAATTCTTTTTTCAAAAAGCTGCACTGGTGTAGCTCTCTGAAAAAAGGCACGCCCGAATATTTTTTTCTGAAAAAAGGGGGTGCATATGAAAGAGGGCGTCGAAATATTATGATTGAGCACAATTTTTTTTTTTGACATGGGCGAATTGCAGTATGTAGCTAAGAGATGTACACTTTATAGTGGCAACTCTGATGTTTGTGGCTTATAGGGACAAGGTACAAATCAAGTGTAACCTTCAGGTTGGTTTTTCTTTTTCACCTTCATGTATGTTGAAGAACTCTTTTTGCTTTTGGCTATAATTCACAATCTATATATGATAGAGACATAATTTAAACAACACATTGTTCCTAGTCTTGTGCTACTTACCCATGTGAATTATCATGTATGTGGCATATTGGATAGTAGTCAAAATGTGAAGTTGAATGTATGATGTTTTTCAATTACATCACAAGTTCGAAAAAGTATGCCGTACATTTTGGCCCATAATTCTGAAACAATACAATCTGCATCCTCAATTCAAAGTACAGCATAAAGCTAACATCATGCCACTGTTCTGTGTCCATTTTCATGCTTATGCCATGCTTAGAAGTGGTGAGAATCTTTCAGTGATTAAATGCATGTTTTAAATACAAAAAATCTCAATTTATTTCAAATATTTCACGTATATTGTGTCATAATTCATGATCCATACTAGATAGAGCTTCATTTGCAAATGCAACACATTCTATATAATATCCCACTGCAGGATGCCAAATTACATGCCTCTAGGATGTAGAGAAAGTACATAAAACTAACATTGACTCCATACTGGGCGATTTTACATCTCCGGCCATCTGGTCACCCTATAGAAACTAATTTTGTTTATAATCAAGTGAGTTTTTATGCTATTACGCTCATAATGCATCAAATTAATCCTTATCATGTCTATAATGAGCTACAATTGAACAATAGATGAAAATGCATTTTAAACCATGTTTTTTTTACCTTAAAAATCCTCATTGAAATAGACTTGTTACACCTATGCAGCTTTTAGCTTATGTGTAATAAGAAAATGTGCCATAAAAAAGTGAAAATGACACATAGAGGTGTTTTTGCATCTGTTTATGCAGCCTAATGTGAAAACAAGTCAAACCAATGTTTTACTTTACAAAAAATAAATTCCCAAATTTCCGCATTTTACCACTTACATAAAACATCTCCTGAGAAAGTTGCATATAAATGAGTCAGTGTACATTTTTTTTTAAAAACGTTTCCGGCTTGAGAATCAACATAACAAAAGGCTTAATTTGATATATCACATACCCTAAAAAAAAAATCACAATATTGATTTTTTTGCATTTTTCCCAAGCTCAATGTAAAATATCCGTTGCACTGGTGCAACGAAAGGTTAAGTTGAAAAACGGAAACAGCTATAAAAAAAAATCTGAAATATCTATTTCAAAAATTCCTTTTGTTTCGTTGGCCTAAACCCAAAAGGCTTCCAACAACACCTTTTTTTCAAAAATCGAACAATGTAAAAATGTCCTGCAAACTTTTTTTCTTCTCAAAATATTGTCAAAAATAGTCATTCTTAGTATAAATAAGTGAGCGTTTGAGATTTTTTCACCAGATAAAGTTTTTTATGGTCACTGTACACTTAGGCTTCGGGTCCACATGTTTTTAATTTTTTGGTTGACCCAGAAAAAAATTATTTTTTCAAAAAGCTGCACTGGTGTAGCTCTCTGAAAAAAGGCACGCCCGAATATTTTTTTCTGAAAAAAGGGGGGTGCATATGAAAGAGGGCGTCAAAATATTATGATTGAGCACGATTTCTTTTTTCGACATGGGCGAATTGCAGTATGTAGCTAAGAGATGTACACTTTATAGTGGCAACTCTGATGTTTGTGGCTTATAGGGACAAGGTACAAATCAAGTGTAACCTTCAGGTTGGTTTTTCTTTTTCACCTTCATGTATGTTGAAGAACTCTTTTTGCTTTTGGCTATAATTCACAATCTATATATGATAGAGACATAATTTAAACAACACATTGTTCCTAGTGTTGTGCTACTTACCCATGTGAATTATCATGTATGTGGCATATTGGATAGTAGTCAAAATGTGAAGTTGAATGTATGATGTTTTTCAATTACATCACAAGTTCGAAAAAGTATGCCGTACATTTTGGCCCATAATTCTGAAACAATACAATCTGCATCCTCAATTCAAAGTACAGCATAAAGCTAACATCATGCCACTGTTCTGTGTCCATTTTCATGCTTATGCCATGCTTAGAAGTGGTGAGAATCTTTCAGTGATTAAATGCATGTTTTAAATACAAAAAATCTCAATTTATTTCAAATATTTCACGTATATTGTGTCATAATTCATGATCCATACTAGATAGAGCTTCATTTGCAAATGCAACACATTCTATATAATATCCCACTGCAGGATGCCAAATTACATGCCTCTAGGATGTAGAGAAAGTACATAAATCTAACATTGACTCCATACTGGGCGATTTTACATCTCCGGCCATCTGGTCACCCTATAGAAACTAATTTTGTTTATAATCAAGTGAGTTTTTATGCTATTACGCTCATAATGCATCACATTAATCCTTATCATGTCTATAATGAGCTACAAGTGAACAATAGATGAAAATGCATTCTAAACCATGTTTTTTTTACCTTAAAAATCCTCATTGAAATAGACTTGTTACACCTATGCTGCTTTTAGCTTATGTGTAATAAGAAAATGTGCCATAAAAAAGTGAAAATGACACATAGAGGTGTTTTTGCATCTGTTTATGCAGCCTAATGTGAAAACAAGTCAAACCAATGTTTTACTTTACAAAAAATAAATTCCCAAATTTCCGCATTTTACCACTTACATAAAACATCTCCTGAGAAAGTTGCATATAAATGAGTCAGGGTACATTTTTTTTTTAAAACGTTTCCGGCTTGAGAATCAACATAACAAAAGGCTTAATTTGATATATCACATACCCTAAAAAAAAAATCACAATATTGATTTTTTTGCATTTTTCCCAAGCTCAATGTAAAACATCCGTTGCACTGGTGCAACGAAAGGTTAAGTTGAAAAACGGAAACAGCCATAAAAAAAAATCTGAAATATCTATTTCAAAAATTACTTTTGTTTCTTTGGCCTAAACCCAAAAGGCTTCCAACAACACCTTTTTTTTCAAAAATCGAACAATGTAAAAATGTCTTGCGAACTTTTTTTCTTCTCAAAATATTGTCAAACATAGTAATTTTTAGTATAAATAAGTGAGCGTTTGAGATTTTTTCACCAGATAAAGTTTTTTTGGTCACTGTACACTTAGGCTTCGGGTCCACATGTTTTCAATTTTTTGGTTGAACCAGAAAAAAAAAATCTTTTTTCAAAAAGCTGCACTGGTGTAGCTCTCTGAAAAAAGGCACGCCCGAATATTTTTTTCTGAAAAAAGGGGGGTGCATATGAAAGAGGGCGTCAAAATATTATGATTGAGCACGATTTTTTTTTCGACATGGGCGAATTGCAGTATGTAGCTAAGACATGTACACTTTATAGTGGCAACTCTGATGTTTGTGGCTTATAGGGACAAGGTACAAATCAAGTGTAACCTTCAGGTTGGTTTTTCTTTTTCACCTTCATGTATGTTGAAGAACTCTTTTTGCTTTTGGCTATAATTCACAATCTATATATGATAGAGGCATAATTAACATCATGCCACTGTTCTGTGTCCATTTTCAGGCTTGTGCCATGCTTAGAAGTGGTGAGAATCTTTCAGTGATTAAATGCATGTTTTAAATACAAAAAATCTCAATTTATTTCAAATATTTCACGTATATTGTGTCATAATTCATGATCCATACTAGATAGAGCTTCATTTGCAAATGCAACACATTCTATAGAATATCCCACTGCAGGATGCCAAATTACATGCCTCTAGGATGTAGAGAAAGTACATAAAACTAACATTGAATCCATACTGGGCGATTTTACATCTCCGGCCATCTGGTCACCCTATAGAAACTAATTTTGTTTATAATCAAGTGAGTTTTTATGCTATTACGCTCATAATGCATCACATTAATCCTTATCATGTCTATAATGAGCTACAATTGAACAATAGATGAAAATGCATTCTAAACCATGTTTTTTTACCTTAAAAATCCTCATTGAAATAGACTTGTTACACCTATGCAGCTTTTAGCTTATGTGTAATAAGAAAATGTGCCATAAAAAAGTGACACATAGAGGTGTTTTTGCATCTGTTTATGCAGCCTAATGTGAAAACAAGTCAAACCAATGTTTTACTTTACAAAAAATAAATTCCCAAATTTCCGCATTTTACCACTTACATAAAACATCTCCTGAGAAAGTTGCATATAAATGAGTCAGGGTACATTTTTTTTTTTTAAATGTTTCCGGCTTAAGAATCAACATAACAAAAGGCTTAATTTGATATATCACATACCCTAAAAAAAAAAATCACAATATTGATTTTTTGGCATTTTTCCCAAGCTTAATGTAAAACATCCGTTGCACTGGTGCAACGAAAGGTTAAGTTGAAAAACGGAAACAGCTATAAAAAAAAATCTGAAATATCTATTTCAAAAATTCCTTTTGTTTCGTTGGCCTAAACCCAAAAGGCTTCCAACAACACCTTTTTTTCAAAAATCGAACAATGTAAAAATGTCCTGCAAACTTTTTTTCTTCTCAAAATATTGTCAAAAATAGTCATTCTTAGTATAAATAAGTGAGCGTTTGAGATTTTGTCACCAGATAAAGTTTTTTATGGTCACTGTACACTTAGGTTTCGGGTCCACATGTTTTAATTTTTTGGTTGACCCAGAAAAAAAAATATTTTTTCAAAAAGCTGCACTGGTGTAGCTCTCTGAAAAAAGGCACGCCCGAATATTTTTTTCTGAAAAAAGGGGGGTGCATATGAAAGAGGGCGTCGAAATATTATGATTGAGCACGATTTCTTTTTTCGACATGGGCGAATTGCAGTATGTAGCTAAGAGATGTACACTTTATAGTGGCAACTCTGATGTTTGTGGCTTATAGGGACAAGGTACAAATCAAGTGTAACCTTCAGGTTGGTTTTTCTTTTTCACCTTCATGTATGTTGAAGAACTCTTTTGCTTTTGGCTATAATTCACAATCTATATATGATAGAGACATAATTTAAACAACACATTGTTCCTAGTCTTGTGCTACTTACCCATGTGAATTATCATGTATGTGGCATATTGGATAGTAGTCAAAATGTGAAGTTGAATGTATGATGTTTTTCAATTACATCACAAGTTCGAAAAAGTATGCCGTACATTTTGGCCCATAAGTCTGAAACCATACAATCTGCATCCTCAATTCAAAGTACAGCATAAAGCTAACATCATGCCACTGTTCTGTGTCCATTTTCATGCTTGTGCCATGCTTAGAAGTGGTGAGAATCTTTCAGTGATTAAATGCATGTTTTAAATACAAAAAATCTCAATTTATTTCAAATATTTCATGTATATTGTGTCATAATTCATGATCCATACTAGATAGAGCTTCATTTGCAAATGCAACACATTCTATAGAATATCCCACTGCAGGATGCCAAATTACATGCCTCTAGGATGTAGAGAAAGTACACAAAACTAACATTGACTCCATACTGGGCGATTTTACATCTCCGGCCATCTGGTCACCCTATAGAAACTAATTTTGTTTATAATCAAGTGAGTTTTTATGCTATTACGCTCATAATGCATCACATTATTCCTTATCATGTCTATAATGAGCTACAATTGAACAATAGATGAAAATGCATTCTAAACCGTGTTTTTTTTTTTCACCTTAAAAATCCTCATTGAAATAGACTTGTTACACCTATGCAGCTTTTAGCTTATGTGTAATAAGAAAATGTGCCATAAAAAAGTGAAAATGACACATAGAGGTGTTTTGCATCTGTTTATGCAGCCTAATGTGAAAAAAAGTCAAACCAATGTTTTACTTTACAAAAAACTAAATTCCCAAATTTCCGCATTTTACCACTTACATAAAACATCTCCTGAGAAAGTTGCATATAAATGAGTCAGGGTACATTTTTTTTTTTTAAACGTTTCCGGCTTGAGAATCAACATAACAAAAGGCTTAATTTGATATATCACATACCCTAAAAAAAAAATCACAATATTGATTTTTTTGCATTTTTCCCAAGCTCAATGTAAAACATCCGTTGCACTGGTGCAACGAAAGGTTAAGTTGAAAAACGGAAACAGCCATAAAAAAAAATCTGAAATATCTATTTCAAAAATTACTTTTGTTTCTTTGGCCTAAACCCAAAAGGCTTCCAACAACACCTTTTTTTTCAAAAATCGAACAATGTAAAAATGTCTTGCGAACTTTTTTTCTTCTCAAAATATTGTCAAAAATAGTCATTCTTAGTATAAATAAGTGAGCGTTTGAGATTTTGTCACCAGATAAAGTTTTTTATGGTCACTGTACACTTAGGCTTCGGGTCCACATGTTTTTAATTTTTTGGTTGACCCAGAAAAAAAATTATTTTTTCAAAAAGCTGCACTGGTGTAGCTCTCTGAAAAAAGGCACGCCCGAATATTTTTTTCTGAAAAAAGGGGGGTGCATATGAAAGAGGGCGTCGAAATATTATGATTGAGCACGATTTATTTTTCGACATGGGCGAATTGCAGTATGTAGCTAAGACATGTACACTTTATAGTGGCAACTCTGATGTTTGTGGCTTATAGGGACAAGGTACAAATCAAGTGTAACCTTCAGGTTGGTTTTTCTTTTTCACCTTCATGTATGTTGACAAACTCTTTTTGCTTTTGGCTATAATTCACAATCTATATATGATAGAGACATAATTTAAACAACACATTGTTCCTAGTCTTGTGCTACTTACCCATGTGAATTATCATGTATGTGGCATATTGGATAGTAGTCAAAATGTGAAGTTGAATGTATGATGTTTTTCAATTACATCACAAGTTCGAAAAAGTATGCCGTACATTTTGGCCCATAATTCTGAAACAATACAATCTGCATCCTCAATTCAAAGTACAGCATAAAGCTAACATCATGCCACTGTTCTGTGTCCATTTTCATGCTTATGCCATGCTTAGAAGTGGTGAGAATCTTTCAGTGATTAAATGTATGTTTTAAATACAAAAAATCTCAATTTATTTCAAATATTTCACGTATATTGTGTCATAATTCATGATCCATACTAGATAGAGCTTCATTTGCAAATGCAACACATTCTATATAATATCCCACTGCAGGATGCCAAATTACATGCCTCTAGGATGTAGAGAAAGTACATAAAACTAACATTGACTCCATACTGGGCGATTTTACATCTCCGGCCATCTGGTCACCCTATAGAAACTAATTTTGTTTATAATCAAGTGAGTTTTTATGCTATTACGCTCATAATGCATCACATTAATCCTTATCATGTCTATAATGAGCTACAATTGAACAAGATGAAAATGCATTCTAAACCATGTTTTTTTTACCTTAAAAATCCTCATTGAAATAGACTTGTTACACCTATGCTGCTTTTAGCTTATGTGTAATAAGAAAATGTGCCATAAAAAAGTGAAAATGACACATAGAGGTGTTTTTGCATCTGTTTATGCAGCCTAATGTGAAAACAAGTCAAACCAATGTTTTACTTTACAAAAAATAAATTCCCAAATTTCCGCATTTTACCACTTACATAAAACATCTCCTGAGAAAGTTGCATATAAATGAGTCAGGGTACATTTTTTTTTTAAAACGTTTCCGGCTTGAGAATCAACATAACAAAAGGCTTAATTTGATATATCACATACCCTAAAAAAAAAATCACAATATTGATTTTTTTGCATTTTTCCCAAGCTCAATGTAAAACATCCGTTGCACTGGTGCAACGAAAGGTTAAGTTGAAAAACGGAAACAGCCATAAAAAAAAATCTGAAATATCTATTTCAAAAATTACTTTTGTTTCTTTGGCCTAAACCCAAAAGGCTTCCAACAACACCTTTTTTTTCAAAAATCGAACAATGTAAAAATGTCTTGCGAACTTTTTTTCTTCTCAAAATATTGTCAAACATAGTAATTTTTAGTATAAATAAGTGAGCGTTTGAGATTTTTTCACCAGATAAAGTTTTTTTGGTCACTGTACACTTAGGCTTCGGGTCCACATGTTTTCAATTTTTTGGTTGAACCAGAAAAAAAAAATCTTTTTTCAAAAAGCTGCACTGGTGTAGCTCTCTGAAAAAAGGCACGCCCGAATATTTTTTTCTGAAAAAAGGGGGGTGCATATGAAAGAGGGCGTCAAAATATTATGATTGAGCACGATTTTTTTTTCGACATGGGCGAATTGCAGTATGTAGCTAAGACATGTACACTTTATAGTGGCAACTCTGATGTTTGTGGCTTATAGGGACAAGGTACAAATCAAGTGTAACCTTCAGGTTGGTTTTTCTTTTTCACCTTCATGTATGTTGAAGAACTCTTTTTGCTTTTGGCTATAATTCACAATCTATATATGATAGAGACATAATTAACATCATGCCACTGTTCTGTGTCCATTTTCATGCTTGTTCCATGCTTAGAAGTGGTGAGAATCTTTCAGTGATTAAATGCATGTTTTAAATACAAAAAATCTCAATTTATTTCAAATATTTCACGTATATTGTGTCATAATTCATGATCCATACTAGATAGAGCTTCATTTGCAAATGCAACACATTCTATAGAATATCCCACTGCAGGATGCCAAATTACATGCCTCTAGGATGTAGAGAAAGTACATAAAACTAACATTGAATCCATACTGGGCGGTTTTACATCTCCGGCCATCTGGTCACCCTATAGAAACTAATTTTGTTTATAATCAAGTGAGTTTTTATGCTATTACGCTCATAATGCATCACATTAATCCTTATCATGTCTATAATGAGCTACAATTGAACAATAGATGAAAATGCATTCTAAACCATGTTTTTTTTACCTTAAAAATCCTCATTGAAATAGACTTGTTACACCTATGCAGCTTTTAGCTTATGTGTAATAAGAAAATGTGCCATAAAAAAGTGACACATAGAGGTGTTTTTGCATCTGTTTATGCAGCCTAATGTGAAAACAAGTCAAACCAATGTTTTACTTTACAAAAAATAAATTCCCAAATTTCCGCATTTTACCACTTACATAAAACATCTCCTGAGAAAGTTGCATATAAATGAGTCAGGGTATATTTTTTTTTTTAAATGTTTCCGGCTTGAGAATCAACATAACAAAAGGCTTAATTTGATATATCACATACCCTAAAAAAAAAATCACAATATTGATTTTTTGGCATTTTTCCCAAGCTTAATGTAAAACATCCGTTGCACTGGTGCAACGAAAGGTTAAGTTGAAAAACGGAAACAGCTATAAAAAAAAATCTGAAATATCTATTTCAAAAATTCCTTTTGTTTCTTTGGCCTAAACCCAAAAGGCTTCCAACAACACCTTTTTTTCAAAAATCGAACAATGTAAAAATGTCCTGCAAACTTTTTTTCTTCTCAAAATATTGTCAAAAATAGTCATTTTTAGTATAAATAAGTGAGCGTTTGAGATTTTTTCACCAGATAAAGTTTTTTATGGTCACTGTACACTTAGGCTTTGGGTCCACATGTTTTCAATTTTTTGATTGACCCAGAAAAAAAATTCTTTTTTCAAAAAGCTGCACTGGTGTAGCTCTCTGAAAAAAGGCACGCCCGAATATTTTTTTCTGAAAAAAGGGGGGTGCATATGAAAGAGGGCGTCGAAATATTATGATTGAGCACAATTTTTTTTTTTGACATGGGCGAATTGCAGTATGTAGCTAAGAGATGTACACTTTATAGTGGCAACTCTGATGTTTGTGGCTTATAGGGACAAGGTACAAATCAAGTGTAACCTTCAGGTTGGTTTTTCTTTTTCACCTTCATGTATGTTGAAGAACTCTTTTTGCTTTTGGCTATAATTCACAATCTATATATGATAGAGACATAATTTAAACAACACATTGTTCCTAGTCTTGTGCTACTTACCCATGTGAATTATCATGTATGTGGCATATTGGATAGTAGTCAAAATGTGAAGTTGAATGTATGATGTTTTTCAATTACATCACAAGTTCGAAAAAGTATGCCGTACATTTTGGCCCATAATTCTGAAACAATACAATATGCATCCTCAATTCAAAGTACATCATAAAGCTAACATCATGCCACTGTTCTGTGTCCATTTTCATGCTTGTGCCATGCTTAGAAGTGGTGAGAATCTTTCAGTGATTAAATGCATGTTTTAAATACAAAAAATCTCAATTTATTTCAAATATTTCACGTATATTGTGTCATAATTCATGATCCATACTAGATAGAGCTTCATTTGCAAATGCAACACATTCTATAGAATATCCCACTGCAGGATGCCAAATTACATGCCTCTAGGATGTAGAGAAAGTACATAAAACTAACATTGACTCCATACTGGGCGATTTTACATCTCCGGCCATCTGGTCACCCTATAGAAACTAATTTTGTTTATAATCAAGTGAGTTTTTATGCTATTACGCTCATAATGCATCACATTAATCCTTATCATGTCTATAATGAGCTACAATTGAACAATAGATGAAAATGCATTCTAAACCATGTTTTTTTTACCTTAAAAATCCTGATTGAAATAGACTTGTTACACCTATGCAGCTTTTAGCTTATGTGTAATAAGAAAATGTGCCATAAAAAAGTGACACATAGAGGTGTTTTTGCATCTGTTTATGCAGCCTAATGTGAAAACAAGTCAAACCAATGTTTTACTTTACAAAAAATAAATTCCCAAATTTCCGCATTTTACCACTTACATAAAACATCTCCTGAGAAAGTTGCATATAAATGAGTCAGGGTACATTTTTTTTTTTAAATGTTTCCGGCTTGAGAATCAACATAACAAAAGGCTTAATTTGATATATCACATACCCTAAAAAAAAAATCACAATATTGATTTTTTGGCATTTTTCCCAAGCTTAATGTAAAACATCCGTTGCACTGGTGCAACGAAAGGGTAAGTTGAAAAACGGAAACAGCTATAAAAAAAAATCTGAAATATCTATTTCAAAAATTCCTTTTGTTTCGTTGGCCTAAACCCAAAAGGCTTCCAACAACACCTTTTTTTCAAAAATCGAACAATGTAAAAATGTCCTGCAAACTTTTTTTCTTCTCAAAATATTGTCAAAAATAGTAATTCTTAGTATAAATAAGTGAGCGTTTGAGATTTTGTCACCAGATAAAGTTTTTTATGGTCACTGTACACTTAGGCTTCGGGTCCACATGTTTTTAATTTTTTGGTTGACCCAGAAAAAAAATTATTTTTTCAAAAAGCTGCACTGGTGTAGCTCTCTGAAAAAAGGCACGCCCGAATATTTTTTTCTGAAAAAAGGGGGGTGCATATGAAAGAGGGCGTCGAAATATTATGATTGAGCACGATTTCTTTTTTTGACATGGGCGAATTGCAGTATGTAGCTAAGAAATGTACACTTTATAGTGGCAACTCTGATGTTTGTGGCTTATAGGGACAAGGTACAAATCAAGTGTAACCTTCAGGTTGGTTTTTCTTTTTCACCTTCATGTATGTTGAAGAACTCTTTTTGCTTTTGGCTATAATTCACAATCTATATATGATAGAGACATAATTTAAACAACACATTGTTCCTAGTCTTGTGCTACTTACCCATGTGAATTATCATGTATGTGGCATATTGGATAGTAGTCAAAATGTGAAGTTGAATGTATGATGTTTTTCAATTACATCACAAGTTCGAAAAAGTATGCCGTACATTTTGGCCCATAATTCTGAAACAATACAATATGCATCCTCAATTCAAAGTACATCATAAAGCTAACATCATGCCACTGTTCTGTGTCCATTTTCATGCTTGTGCCATGCTTAGAAGTGGTGAGAATCTTTCAGTGATTAAATGCATGTTTTAAATACAAAAAATCTCAATTTATTTCAAATATTTCACGTATATTGTGTCATAATTCATGATCCATACTAGATAGAGCTTCATTTGCAAATGCAACACATTCCATAGAATATCCCACTGCAGGATGCCAAATTACATGCCTCTAGGATGTAGAGAAAGTACATAAAACTAACATTGACTCCATACTGGGCGATTTTACATCTCCGGCCATCTGGTCACCCTATAGAAACTAATTTTGTTTATAATCAAGTGAGTTTTTATGCTATTACGCTCAGGGCCGTTTCTAGGAGTTTCGCCGCCCTAGGCGAGATTTGAAAAATGCCGCCCCCTCCCTTTTACTACTATCACTCTCTCCCCCTGTCATCCAGGCTAGAATAATTAATGCATTAGATATAAAAGAACTTGTATTGAACATTAAACAAAAAACACATCAAACATTAAAGAACTAAATAAACACTGTTCATGACATTTTATTCTGTTTTTAACTTTCTCCCTTCTAACTTCAATGGTGTTTTGGGTTATTTCTCTTAATCCAATGATACCTTCCTTGCCTTTATTTTAGCAAAGTCTTTAACAAGATCTCTAATGTCAAGCTGGTAAGCCATGTCTTTTTCTACTGAAATTGTGGCTAGTCCTATGAGTCTCTCTTGGCTCATGGAACTGCGCAGATAAGTTTTTATTAATTTGAGTTTTGACAAACTCCTCTCCGCACTTGCCACTGATATCGGTAAAGTCAAAAGGATACGAAGAGCTACGGACAAATTAGGAAAACCATTTTCTAACTTGTTTTGGCACAGATAGTTCAGCACATATTCGGGTTTCGCATTTTTTTGTATTCGATGACTTATTCCTGAAAGTTCAGAGCAGAGAGCTGCCGCGTCAATGTCCTTTAGAAAAGATATGGTTTCTCCAGGTCTATGCTGGGTTAGAGCTGTTTCCAATTTGATACACAAATCCATGAGTTCTTTTGAAGTTTTCATCTTGAGGTCACTTATATTGTACAGAAAACCAAATATTCTTGCAATTTCATTCAACTGTGTGAATCGTTCTTTTACAGAACTAATTGCCGTGTCCAATATTGCAAAATAGTAATTTACTCTGAACTTCTCTTTGGGGTCAGCGATGGGTTCATCTTTTGATTCGTAAGCGAACATTTTCCTTTTCCTCCTTCTTATCTCTGGCTGAAAAATTGGCTCAATATTGATTTCTTCAGCTAGCTCTCGAGCATCAACCAAAACTCGCTCAAATTCCATGTCACACCTCATGTTTTTTAAATACTCCTCTGTATTTTTAAGCTCATTTACTGTTTTCTCAATAGTAAAGTGCTTCTCTTGCAGCAGTTTACTGGTCAAATTGATTTGAAATAATATACTGTGCCAGGTTACAACTGCCACAACAAACTTAAATGAAGATATGCTGTTCAGAAGACCTTCAGCTTCAACCTTAGTCATTGTACCAGAACAGCCTTTGAGAGTCGAATCTTCAGTAATGTCAAACAACGCATCATACACATGCGGTAACTGGTACCTGATGGGAGTTAAGGCATCGATCCTGCTTGACCACCGAGTATCACTCAGAGGTTTTATATTCAAAGCTGGTATATGGTGTTTCAGTATATCCCATCGACGTGGAGACGCTGCAAAGAATACATACAATCTTTGTATAACATCAAAAAAGGCTGTTACTTCAGTGCAACACGAAGCAGCATCATTTACCACTAGGTTCAGGGTGTGGGAACTGCAGGGGACATAGAAGGCACACGGGTTAATATCCAGAATTTTCTTCTGCAAACCTATTTCCTTGCCCTTCATATTGCTCCCGTTATCATAACCCTGACCTCGTAGGTCTTCAATTGACAATGACAAGCTTTTGAGCTGATTTCTCAGAAAATGACACATCGATTCACCTGTGGTTTCGGTTAGTGGCACAAATCCCAAAAAGTGTTCTTTTATTTGCACGAGGCTGCTTTCTTGGAATTCTTCACCTGAAGACTGAAATGACTCTGTTCCTGAAAATTGCACGATGTCCACAAATCTTATGATCATGGTCATTTGTTCCGTGCGACTGATATCTGGGGTGCAATCAAGGATGATTGAAAAATACTTTGTCTTTTTAACCAATGAAATGATTTTCTCTTTGATAACGTTTGATAGCACTTGGATCAGTTCATTTTGAATAATGTTGCCTAAATAGTGAGCATGTCTTCCACCCTTATTTTGTATTCTCCTGAGATGTTCATTCATAATAGGATCAAACATGGCGAGCAATTCCACAATTTTAAGAAAATTGCCATTATCATGAGCATGAAGTTTATCACTGCTGCCACGGAAGGCCAAATTTTGTGCACCTAGAACTCTTACAAGAGATATTACACGCTCTAAGATCTGATGCCAGTACTTTTCTTCTTCTTTAAGCTTTTTTGTATTAGCACTATCTATAGTTGCTTCTTGTTTTAGACTTGTATACAGGCCCTTCCAGTTATGGAAGTTGGTAATATGTTCAACACTCTTTTCGTGTGAAGACAGAATTGCTGATATGTTATGCCAATCGTTGCATCCATTCTGAGTGAGACTTGTACTTGAACTTGAATTTCCGCCAAATACATTGCAGCAAAAACAGAAAACCTTATCGGTTGATACTGAATACTGGAGGTATTCACGGTAAACTTCTCCATTTGGAAGTTTTCTTTTATAATGTACAGCTGAAAACTTCCTTTTTTTCTCATCTAAAGGAAATTTTTTGCTCACTTGTTTTGGCCCATTTTCAACCAAAAGAGTTCTTAATTTGTCTCTACTTATTGGTAAGTCTTCCCAGGAAGCAGGATCTGAATAATCTATTTTAACGCTTTCTTCAGTTATTTTCGGGCGTTTACTTTGATCACCATCTTCATTTTCAAGGTTATCCTTTGCAGTATCCACTACAACCTGTTCTTCTTGCTCTCTGCTGTTAACTTCTAAGTCCTTGTCTGGTAGGCCTATATCGTCATCTTTTTCTGAGGTTGAAGTTGATGCACAAGCAACTTCAAGAGAACTCTTTGGAGGAAGTAGAAATGTTTCAATAGACCTGTTCAATTTGGATAGTTCTATTTCTCTAGCCGCTTTTCTTTTTCTGTACTGAGCACCTGAGAGTTTTTTCCTGTCTGCTATTTTTGATCCTTTCTATTCTACCTGAAAAATATAGGGCAATATTAGTTCTGAATATTGTATATAATAATTCTGTATATTGCATTAGAAAATTGTAACATTATTACTGAAAGATTTAAGAAGCCAGTAACATTAATGGAAACGATTTTCGTAAATCTATTTTAAGATCAATTTAATGATTTCAGCAAGCTACTCTGAGACCCATAGACGATTAGTGTTGAATTAGTATAGTGAAATATGAAAGTAATTTAAGTAGTGGATAGGTTAGTCAGTCATTTGGATTCGGAAGGATAGAAGAGGAAAAAAGGTTCATATTTATATAGCGCTAGTTACCCCATATGTTTTCCCAGGTCGAATTTGGCCAGCAGTGAAACGCAGATTTGTTCAGTGCTCACAAACCACTACTACCACTCACTTGCCAAGGCCCATTTTCCGATGGCCAAGAAATAGGCTCTGGTAGTCCCACTCCTCAAGAAACCTTATTTGCCTCCTTAGATTCCCAGTAACTATAATCCGGTCTCCTCACTTCCCCTTCAATTCTTAAGTTCTAGAAAAACTGCCCCCTCTACTTTTAGAGGCTATTTCAGCATGCTCTTCCACTGCTACCTGGTAGCCAAAAACTCTGGAATACTCTCCCACTTTCCCTTAGGCACAGAACTAACCTTCACTCCTTCTGTAAATACTTGAAAAAGTTTCTCTCTTCAGTTTCATGAGTCTATTTTTTACATATTTGAGCGGTGTGTTTTTCAGTTTTTCTCTGCAGCGCTAGGACACAACCTGTGGGTAATCGTGAGCGTTCCTAAACCTAGAGGGTTCAACCTCAAAATCATGCACTGTGAAGAAATATGGTAGTACCTAACATAACAATTCATATATAAAGCAAAGTATATGGCAAGATAGCTGGATGCCAAAATCAAGAAGAACTTTTAACTCAAACACTTACCTGGCCTATTGCCAAACTATTATGCAACAGCCAACAGAGAATACGCTTTTGAATGCCTAATTCCTGAAAATCAGTTGTCACTCCAATTTCCACCTTTTGCCCTTATCTCCAGTACTTCACACTAGGTTTTAGTATGCCCTCCTAAAAAACTGGGCCTCGGTTTCAATAGGCCCAGTAACTGCCGTCACTAGACCCGCAGGAATGCACCGGGCAATCAAAATTATGGCCTAAATGGGAGAACTATTACAGAAGACCTACAGAAGAGCCACTGACTGTCAAACTCAGTTTTTTGGAAGTGCAAACACCAGAGCAACCTCATAAAATATTGGGTCATTTCTGAAACAACAATACTGATCACCCAATGAAAGATGCGCAGACTGCAAATTACCTTTTTTCAATCCCAGCAGGGCTCCTCGGATGTAATTAGGCACAAAGGCAGGTCTAAACAGCTTAAGGTCTTCTTGCCATTACATAAACACTAAAGTTTAGATACATTTAAATAAGGGGCAGCATAGGATGCAAACATCTATGAGCAATACATTTGATTAACGGGTTTAATTCTGTTATGTAAGTGTCAGCTGTCCTGGATGAAGGATTTTTTTTAACAAAGTGTTATATAATGAGTAAGTCGTTTCGATTCGTGAAATACATATAGTATAATGATTGCAGTAACACAAGCCTGTAGACACAACCCTACAGGCATACGGCTTTAGAAAACAGAACCTACAGCATCCCTCAACCACAGCGCCGGATAAAAACATGGGCTGCTAATCCCCTAAGAGGGAGGCGGCGGCAGCGCCTTTGCAAGAGGATGAGACCAATTAGTGGCCTTACTTGCACATACTCTTTGCCACATAACGGACGCACTTTCCTTTCCTCAATGTGAAAGACTTCCCCCTCCATCATGCATCTCCACTCAAACATGAAGTCACTCAGAGACCACTTCCCCCCTCACCAATGGGCATTCTGCCCTCCCCCTTTTAACTTGGGACCAAGCCACTGGGATGACCCCAGTTGAAACTCTTCCCTAGAACCTTTAAGCAGGCAGCAGTACACGATGACCATTGATGCACATCTGCAATAATGGGTAATAACTTGGTACTGTCGAACATCAGGCATGCCAAGCTTCGCCTCTCATGACGCCGACGGTACCACTTCATAATCCCGTTCGATTCCATGTGTAAAACCTGAACTCCATCCATACATCCGATCCTCACATTTCACCAACAGCATCTGCCATGACACATCGCAAAAAACAACCCCGCCCCCACAAGTAATATGGAGGATGCCATCTATCTCCAGGTCATAGGACACTAAGGAAGCCACTAGCCACAACCGACCCTTTCTATTAAACTACGGTCTAAATATATCATGCAGAGAACCTTACACTGCTGCTGCAGAGTCAATGGCCGAGGCCAGACACACAGCGCTACGACTGCCTGGATGAAGATCAGATCACCAAGAACAGAGAGTTGAGTAAAGTAAGTTTTGCTACCCCCACCCGAGTATCTGTAATAGTACTAGATTAGTGCCCTTCAATTTCGGGTACTGTGCAGTATGTTTAAAATCTTCTTAGTGTTTCTCGTTGCTGAAATTAGAGCATTTTCTGATATTTATGTGCTTCCCTCATCTTTATGTTGCTTGCCAGAAAGTGTCACTCATAGTCCCTGAAACGGCACTCATAATTACACTGAAATTATGCACGTCACATCACACATAGCATTAACAAGAAATAAGCCATTCCAGGTGTAAAATGATGTCTAATTATTTCTGCAATTAGTGTAACCCTAATATATTAACTCTATTATAGCCCTTTTATCATCGTAACTGATTGAACCACGTTCAGGGCCGGCTTTAGTGCTGGTGGCGCCCTGTGCGACAATGTTTGTTGGCGCCCCCCCCAATGACCACCTCCACCACGGATTCTCTCACTAGCACCCTTTAACAGTGAACAAGTCTCCATAACCACACTCTCAGATGCATTGAATTAGTTATATAGCGCCACTCATACCAGTGTAGGGTGTCCGAGCACTTTTCATCACACACACACATTACACAGAGACAATCAATCATACGTGTGTAAATCAGTGTATAGGAAATGTTACACAAGCCAAAGGACTAAAAATGTAGGAGTCACATGTCATCCATACTGGTAGGCAGTATAGTTTAAGAGTGATTGGTGTGGAGAAGCACAAACTCAGAGTCGAAAAAGAAACCGCATAGTTGAGAGTTCTGTTTAATAATAAGAATCGATTTCTAGCCAAAATAATCCTTTTTGCAACATTAATCAATGTTCTATTAATGTATACTTTGCAGTGTGTATGCAGTTCTAGGATGAAAGTTGATAGCTCCCTATTCTATATTGGGACTTTAAGTTATAAATTGCAAGTAACAAAAGGATGTCTCTTTTGAAAGCAGTAAACTGCTGATCTGTTTACATCATACGCACTCTGTAATCTACTTGATACACGTCCTTGCAGCAGGCATATTAACCCTCTGCACTAACTTCACATAAGTCAAAACCTCAACTATGCAAAAAACTGATCTCTCTCCAGGACGATAATTAATCACAGGAGTCATTGTGACATTTATGTGAGGCCCGGGAGAAAGAAATGCTGCAGCAGGTGCTTCAAAAGCATAATAAACTTTCAAGCAAGGCGCCCCCAGGAAGCCAGCACCCGGTGCGGTGGCACCGGCCGCACCGCCGTAAAGCCGGCCCTGACCACGTTAGTCCTAAGTCAAAAAAATAACATAAAAATATGGCCAGATATTTACATCTCCAGCTAAAAGAACTTTTCTTTTCTATTCAAAAACGTTTCCAGAGGTATGCCTAAAAAGCTGCCCCAGCCAGACAGAGATTTCCGTGCATCCTGGGAACTCATGATACATATCCCAAGGGCTCCTCTTCCACCTGTGCACAACTCTTCGTGCCTTAGAGTTTTGGCAGCTATGGTTTAGTGGTGGCGTGCCTGGAATGAGCCTGCCCTGCTGCACGCACTTCAAACCACCCTCGGCTCCAGACAGACACGACCGCTCAACTAACTTACTGCTTGCTGACTTTACTTTGGTTAATACTTAGCCTGGGCCAGGTTATAACTAACTGACCAGGCCTTTAGCCCCCTATACATTTTTTTTACATCTACCTGCCTGCCGCAGGCTGCCAACCCGGATGGATCCCACCGCTGCCTCCCCCGGTACCTGATAGGCAAGCCTCCGGGCCGCAGCGGGAACTCTCTGTCTCTGCCTCATGGCCCTTGCCGGCCGCGCGCGCACAGCCTCCGCCCGTGGCGCCGAACGTGGGTCGGAGGTAGAATTGAAGGAGCTACGTTACCTGGCCTCACGGTAACTGCACTGGGATTGCAAAGTCATGGATGCAAGGATCGCAGCTAATTTTTGATGATGATTATGATAGATACATATGGGGACTCTGGGGAGAAAGCACACCTGCCCAGTCTCGACCGAGCACACTAATGTTTATGGCTGATTATGCGTTCCTGAATTTGAGCTTCAACTCGGACACGCACCTGCTTTATTAGTGCTTCCTGACAGTTGACGTTTCATTTTTTTGCTGCGGCCGCCCTTCACCTTTTGCCGCCCTAGGCAGCCGCCTAGGCCTGCCTAGTGGTAGAAACGGCCCTGATTACGCTCATAATGCATCACATTAATCCTTATCATGTCTATAATGAGCTACAATTGAACAATAGATGAAAATGCATTCTAAACCATGTTTTTTTTACCTTAAAAATCCTGATTGAAATAGACTTGTTACACCTATGCAGCTTTTAGCTTATGTGTAATAAGAAAATGTGCCATAAAAAAGTGACACATAGAGGTGTTTTTGCATCTGTTTATGCAGCCTAATGTGAAAACAAGTCAAACCAATGTTTTACTTTACAAAAAATAAATTCCCAAATTTCCGCATTTTACCACTTACATAAAACATCTCCTGAGAAAGTTGCATATAAATGAGTCAGGGTACATTTTTTTTTTTAAATGTTTCCGGCTTGAGAATCAACATAACAAAAGGCTTAATTTGATATATCACATACCCTAAAAAAAAAATCACAATATTGATTTTTTGGCATTTTTCCCAAGCTTAATGTAAAACATCCGTTGCACTGGTGCAACGAAAGGGTAAGTTGAAAAACGGAAACAGCTATAAAAAAAAATCTGAAATATCTATTTCAAAAATTCCTTTTGTTTCGTTGGCCTAAACCCAAAAGGCTTCCAACAACACCTTTTTTTCAAAAATCGAACAATGTAAAAATGTCCTGCAAACTTTTTTTCTTCTCAAAATATTGTCAAAAATAGTAATTCTTAGTATAAATAAGTGAGCGTTTGAGATTTTGTCACCAGATAAAGTTTTTTATGGTCACTGTACACTTAGGCTTCGGGTCCACATGTTTTTAATTTTTTGGTTGACCCAGAAAAAAAATTATTTTTTCAAAAAGCTGCACTGGTGTAGCTCTCTGAAAAAAGGCACGCCCGAATATTTTTTTCTGAAAAAAGGGGGGTGCATATGAAAGAGGGCGTCGAAATATTATGATTGAGCACGATTTCTTTTTTTGACATGGGCGAATTGCAGTATGTAGCTAAGAAATGTACACTTTATAGTGGCAACTCTGATGTTTGTGGCTTATAGGGACAAGGTACAAATCAAGTGTAACCTTCAGGTTGGTTTTTCTTTTTCACCTTCATGTATGTTGAAGAACTCTTTTTGCTTTTGGCTATAATTCACAATCTATATATGATAGAGACATAATTTACACAACACATTGTTCCTAGTCTTGTGCTACTTACCCATGTGAATTATCATGTATGTGGCATATTGGATAGTAGTCAAAATGTGAAGTTGAATGTATGATGTTTTTCAATTACATCACAAGTTCGAAAAAGTATGCCGTACATTTTGGCCCATAATTCTGAAACAATACAATATGCATCCTCAATTCAAAGTACATCATAAAGCTAACATCATGCCACTGTTCTGTGTCCATTTTCATGCTTGTGCCATGCTTAGAAGTGGTGAGAATCTTTCAGTGATTAAATGCATGTTTTAAATACAAAAAATCTCAATTTATTTCAAATATTTCACGTATATTGTGTCATAATTCATGATCCATACTAGATAGAGCTTCATTTGCAAATGCAACACATTCTATAGAATATCCCACTGCAGGATGCCAAATTACATGCCTCTAGGATGTAGAGAAAGTACATAAAACTAACATTGACTCCATACTGGGCGATTTTACATCTCCGGCCATCTGGTCACCCTATAGAAACTAATTTTGTTTATAATCAAGTGAGTTTTTATGCTATTACGCTCATAATGCATCACATTAATCCTTATCATGTCTATAATGAGCTACAATTGAACAATAGATGAAAATGCATTCTAAACCATGTTTTTTTTACCTTAAAAATCCTGATTGAAATAGACTTGTTACACCTATGCAGCTTTTAGCTTATGTGTAATAAGAAAATGTGCCATAAAAAAGTGACACATAGAGGTGTTTTTGCATCTGTTTATGCAGCCTAATGTGAAAACAAGTCAAACCAATGTTTTACTTTACAAAAAATAAATTCCCAAATTTCCGCATTTTACCACTTACATAAAACATCTCCTGAGAAAGTTGCATATAAATGAGTCAGGGTACATTTTTTTTTTTAAATGTTTCCGGCTTGAGAATCAACATAACAAAAGGCTTAATTTGATATATCACATACCCTAAAAAAAAAATCACAATATTGATTTTTTGGCATTTTTCCCAAGCTTAATGTAAAACATCCGTTGCACTGGTGCAACGAAAGGGTAAGTTGAAAAACGGAAACAGCTATAAAAAAAAATCTGAAATATCTATTTCAAAAATTCCTTTTGTTTCGTTGGCCTAAACCCAAAAGGCTTCCAACAACACCTTTTTTTCAAAAATCGAACAATGTAAAAATGTCCTGCAAACTTTTTTTCTTCTCAAAATATTGTCAAAAATAGTAATTCTTAGTATAAATAAGTGAGCGTTTGAGATTTTGTCACCAGATAAAGTTTTTTATGGTCACTGTACACTTAGGCTTCGGGTCCACATGTTTTTAATTTTTTGGTTGACCCAGAAAAAAAATTATTTTTTCAAAAAGCTGCACTGGTGTAGCTCTCTGAAAAAAGGCACGCCCGAATATTTTTTTCTGAAAAAAGGGGGGTGCATATGAAAGAGGGCGTCGAAATATTATGATTGAGCACGATTTCTTTTTTCGACATGGGCGAATTGCAGTATGTAGCTAAGAAATGTACACTTTATAGTGGCAACTCTGATGTTTGTGGCTTATAGGGACAAGGTACAAATCAAGTGTAACCTTCAGGTTGGTTTTTCTTTTTCACCTTCATGTATGTTGAAGAACTCTTTTGCTTTTGGCTATAATTCACAATCTATATATGATAGAGACATAATTTAAACAACACATTGTTCCTAGTCTTGTGCTACTTACCCATGTGAATTATCATGTATGTGGCATATTGGATAGTAGTCAAAATGTGAAGTTGAATGTATGATGTTTTTCAATTACATCACAGGTTCGAAAAAGTATGCCGTACATTTTGGCCCATAATTCTGAAACCATACAATCTGCATCCTCAATTCAAAGTACAGCATAAAGCTAACATCATGCCACTGTTCTGTGTCCATTTTCATGCTTGTGCCATGCTTAGAAGTGGTGAGAATCTTTCAGTGATTAAATGCATGTTTTAAATACAAAAAATCTCAATTTATTTCAAATATTTCATGTATATTGTGTCATAATTCATGATCCATACTAGATAGAGCTTCATTTGCAAATGCAACACATTCTATGGAATATCCCACTGCAGGATGCCAAATTACATGCCTCTAGGATGTAGAGAAAGTACACAAAACTAACATTGACTCCATACTGGGCGATTTTACATCTCCGGCCATCTGGTCACCCTATAGAAACTAATTTTGTTTATAATCAAGTGAGTTTTTATGCTATTACGCTCATAATGCATCACATTATTCCTTATCATGTCTATAATGAGCTACAATTGAACAATAGATGAAAATGCATTCTAAACCATGTTTTTTTTTTACCTTAAAAATCCTCATTGAAATAGACTTGTTACACCTATGCAGCTTTTAGCTTATGTGTAATAAGAAAATGTGCCATAAAAAAGTGAAAATGACACATAGAGGTGTTTTTGCATCTGTTTATGCAGCCTAATGTGAAAAAAAGTCAAACCAATGTTTTACTTTACAAAAAACTAAATTCCCAAATTTCCGCATTTTACCACTTACATAAAACATCTCCTGAGAAAGTTGCATATAAATGAGTCAGGGTACATTTTTTTTTTAAAACGTTTCCGGCTTGAGAATCAACATAACAAAAGGCTTAATTTGATATATCACATACCATAAAAAAAAATCACAATATTGATTTTTTTGCATTTTTCCCAAGCTCAATGTAAAACATCCGTTGCACTGGTGCAACGAAAGGTTAAGTTGAAAAACGGAAACAGCCATAAAAAAAATCTGAAATATCTATTTCAAAAATTACTTTTGTTTCTTTGGCCTTAACCCAAAAGGCTTCCAACAACACCTTTTTTTTCAAAAATCGAACAATGTAAAAATGTCTTGCGAACTTTTTTTCTTCTCAAAATATTGTCAAACATAGTAATTTTTAGTATAAATAAGTGAGCGTTTGTGATTTTTTCACCAGATAAAGTTTTTTTGGTCACTGTACACTTAGGCTTCGGGTCCACATGTTTTCAATTTTTTGGTTGAACCAGAAAAAAAAATCTTTTTTCAAAAAGCTGCACTGGTGTAGCTCTCTGAAAAAAGGCACGCCCGAATATTTTTTTCTGAAAAAAGGGGGGTGCATATGAAAGAGGGCGTCAAAATATTATGATTGAGCACGATTTTTTTTTCGACATGGGCGAATTGCAGTATGTAGCTAAGACATGTACACTTTATAGTGGCAACTCTGATGTTTGTGGCTTATAGGGACAAGGTACAAATCAAGTGTAACCTTCAGGTTGGTTTTTCTTTTTCACCTTCATGTATGTTGAAGAACTCTTTTTGCTTTTGGCTATAATTCACAATCTATATATGATAGAGACATAATTAACATCATGCCACTGTTCTGTGTCCATTTTCATGCTTGTGCCATGCTTAGAAGTGGTGAGAATCTTTCAGTGATTAAATGCATGTTTTAAATACAAAAAAATCTCAATTTATTTCAAATATTTCACGTATATTGTGTCATAATTCATGATCCATACTAGATAGAGCTTCATTTGCAAATGCAACACATTCTATAGAATATCCCACTGCAGGATGCCAAATTACATGCCTCTAGGATGTAGAGAAAGTACATAAAACTAACATTGAATCCATACTGGGCGATTTTACATCTCCGGCCATCTGGTCACCCTATAGAAACTAATTTTGTTTATAATCAAGTGAGTTTTTATGCTATTACGCTCATAATGCATCACATTAATCCTTATCATGTCTATAATGAGCTACAATTGAACAATAGATGAAAATGCATTCTAAACCATGTTTTTTTTACCTTAAAAATCCTCATTGAAATAGACTTGTTACACCTATGCAGCTTTTAGCTTATGTGTAATAAGAAAATGTGCCATAAAAAAGTGACACATAGAGGTGTTTTTGCATCTGTTTATGCAGCCTAATGTGAAAACAAGTCAAACCAATGTTTTACTTTACAAAAAATAAATTCCCAAATTTCCGCATTTTACCACTTACATAAAACATCTCCTGAGAAAGTTGCATATAAATGAGTCAGGGTACATTTTTTTTTTAAAATGTTTCCGGCTTGAGAATCAACATAACAAAAGGCTTAATTTGATATATCACATACCCTAAAAAAAAAATCACAATATTGATTTTTTGGCATTTTTCCCAAGCTTAATGTAAAACATCCGTTGCACTGGTGCAACGAAAGGTTAAGTTGAAAAACGGAAACAGCTATAAAAAAAAATCTGAAATATCTATTTCAAAAATTCCTTTTGTTTCGTTGGCCTAAACCCAAAAGGCTTCCAACAACACCTTTTTTTCAAAAATCGAACAATGTAAAAATGTCCTGCAAACTTTTTTTCTTCTCAAAATATTGTCAAAAATAGTCATTCTTAGTATGAATAAGTGAGCGTTTGAGATTTTTTCACCAGATAAAGTTTTTTTGGTCACTGTACACTTAGGCTTCGGGTCCACATGTTTTCAATTTTTTGGTTGAACCAGAAAAAAAAATTCTTTTTTCAAAAAGCTGCACTGGTGTAGCTCTCTGAAAAAAGGCACGCCCGAATATTTTTTTCTGAAAAAAGGGGGGTGCATATGAAAGAGGGCGTCAAAATATTATGATTGAGCACGATTTTTTTTTCGACATGGGCGAATTGCAGTATGTAGCTAAGACATGTACACTTTATAGTGGCAACTCTGATGTTTGTGGCTTATAGGGACAAGGTACAAATCAAGTGTAACCTTCAGGTTGGTTTTTCTTTTTCACCTTCATGTATGTTGACAAACTCTTTTTGCTTTTGGCTATAATTCACAATCTATATATGATAGAGACATAATTTAAACAACACATTGTTCCTAGTCTTGTGCTACTTACCCATGTGAATTATCATGTATGTGGCATATTGGATAGTAGTCAAAATGTGAAGTTGAATGTATGATGTTTTTCAATTACATCACAAGTTCGAAAAAGTATGCCGTACATTTTGGCCCATAATTCTGAAACAATACAATCTGCATCCTCAATTCAAAGTACAGCATAAAGCTAACATCCTGCCACTGTTCTGTGTCCATTTTCATGCTTGTGCCATGCTTAGAAGTGGTGAGAATCTTTCAGTGATTAAATGCATGTTTTAAATACAAAAAATCTCAATTTATTTCAAATATTTCACGTATATTGTGTCATAATTCATGATCCATACTAGATAGAGCTTCATTTGCAAATGCAACACATTCTATAGAATATCCCACTGCAGGACGCCAAATTACATGCCTCTAGGATGTAGAGAAAGTACATAAAACTAACATTGACTCCATACTGGGCGATTTTACATCTCCGGCCATCTGGTCACCCTATAGAAACTAATTTTGTTTATAATCAAGTGAGTTTTTATGCTATTACGCTCATAATGCATCACATTATTCCTTATCATGTCTATAATGAGCTACAATTGAACAATAGATGAAAATGTATTCTAAACCATGTTTTTTTTACCTTACAAATCCTCATTGAAATAGACTTGTTACACCTATGCAGCTTTTAGCTTATGTGTAATAAGAAAATGTGCCATAAAAAAGTGAAAATGACACATAGATGTGTTTTTGCATCTGTTTATGCAGCCTAATGTGAAAAAAAGTCAAGCCAATGTTTTACTTTACAAAAAATAAATTCACAAATTTCCGCATTTTACCACTTACATAAAACATCTCCTGAGAAAGTTGCATATAAATGAGTCAGGGTACATTTTTTTTAAAAAAACGTTTCCGGCTTGAGAATCAACATAACAAAAGGCTTAGTTTGATATATCACATACCCTAAAAAATAAATCACAAAATTGATTTTTTTGCATTTTTCCCAAGCTCAATGTAAAACATCCGTTGCACTAGTGCAACGAAAGGTTAAGTCGAAAAAACGGAAACAGCTATAAAAAAAAATCTGAAATACATATGTCAAAAATTCCTTTTGTTTCTTTGGCCTAAGCCCAAGAGGCTTCCAACAACACCTTTTTTTTTCAAAAATCGAACAATGTAAAAATGTCTGGCGAACTTTTTTTCTTCTCAAAATATTGTCAAAAATAGTAATCTTTAGTATAAATAAGTGAGCGTTTGAGATTTTTTCACCACATAAAGTTTTTTTGGTCACTGTACACTTAGGCTTCGGGTCCACATGTTTTCAATTTTTTGGTTGAACCAGAAAAAAAAATTATTTTTTCAAAAAGCTGCACTGGTGTAGCTCTCTGAAAAAAGGCACGCCCGAATATTTTTTTCTGAAAAAAGGGGGGTGCATATGAAAGAGGGCGTCGAAATATTATGATTGAGCACGATTTTTTTTGACATGGGCGAATTGCAGTATGTAGCTAAGACATGTACACTTTATAGTGGCAACTCTGATGTTTGTGGCTTATAGGGACAAGGTACAAATCAAGTGTAACCTTCAGGTTGGTTTTTCTTTTTCACCTTCATGTATGTTGACAAACTCTTTTTGCTTTTGGCTATAATTCACAATCTATATATGATAGAGACATAATTTAAACAACACATTGTTCCTAGTCTTGTGCTACTTACCCATGTGAATTATCATGTATGTGGCATATTGGATAGTAGTCAAAATGTGAAGTTGAATGTATGATGTTTTTCAATTACATCACAAGTTCGAAAAAGTATGCCGTACATTTTGGCCCATAATTCTGACACAATACAATCTGCATCCTCAATTAAAAGTACAGCATAAAGCTAACATCCTGCCACTGTTCTCTGTCCATTTTCATGCTTGTGCCATGCTTAGAAGTGGTGAGAATCTTTCAGTGATTAAATGCATGTTTTAAATACAAAAAATCTCAATTTATTTCAAATATTTCACGTATATTGTGTCATAATTCATGATCCATACTAGATAGAGCTTCATTTGCAAATGCAACACATTCTATAGAATATCCCACTGCAGGACGCCAAATTACATGCCTCTAGGATGTAGAGAAAGTACATAAAACTAACATTGACTCCATACTGGGCGATTTTACATCTCCGGCCATCTGGTCTCCCTATAGAAACTAATTTTGTTTATAATCAAGTGAGTTTTTCTGCTATTACGCTCATAATGCATCACATTATTCCTTATCATGTCTATAATGAGCTATGTTAGAACCGGCGGTCTCTAGTTGGCAGAGGTATACACTTCTGACAAATAGGGACCAACCAACTCTAGTCAGGGAAAGGGGATTACACACTCAGATAACTCCTGCTACCCCCTTGGTAGCTTGGCAGAGCAGACAGGCTTATCTCAGAGGCAGTGTGTTAAGCATTTATGACCACATACAGTAATAAAGTGAATACACTACAGATGGACACGACACAGAAGTTATTATAAAAATAGTATTTTTATATAAGGCTTAGCACAAGACCAAATAACGACAAAAATATACCACAGTCTTAATAAATACTCTTTGGAAGGAAAAATAATAGTTCAAGTAAGGTTTCTTCTTGGCAAATAGTTCTTTAGCAAAGTATTCTTCTGAGCACAGTTCTCTGGCAACAATGTAACCCCCACAGGAGTCACACGACGTCGGGTCTACAAGATTCCCAAGGTTCGGCGTCGACCGCGAGGAGCGCTACGTCGAGCCTGGAGTTGCAACAGACCCCACAAGTACAGTACCTTGAGAAATGAAGAAATCGATGATCCACGGCGTCGAGATGTCGGCGTCGAGTTCGGAGTCGATCGTGCCTCGGAATCGGGTCGATCTGCAGCGGCGTCGAGGGATGTCGGGCCGGAGCAGCGCTCACGGCGTCGAGAAGGGCGTCGAGTCGATGCGATCAGCAGCGGCGTCGGGACGGGGTCGCTTGGAGGTGGAGCCGATACTCACTCCTCACTGGCGTTGATACCGGCGTCGAGACGGGGTCACTTGGAGCCGGGGCCGATACCCACTGCTCACTGGCGTTGCTGCTGGCGTCGATCGGGCCCAGCGGCCGGCGTCGAAGGCTCGGGACACTGGAGCCGTTACTCACGATGTCGAGCTGGATTCGGCGGCGACGGCGGCGTCGAGACTGCAGATTTTCCCTTGTGTACTGGAAACAACACTTTCCAGCAATTCAGCAAATGGTGAAGTCCTTTGGCCCTGTGACTTCAGCAGGAGACTGGCACTCTTCCAGTCCTTGGAGATTTCCTAGCAAGTGTACAGAGAGTACACACCAAGTTCCTCTCTCCTTGTTCCTTGGCAAAAATAAAGAAGCAGCTTTCAGGTTCCTCCACAGCAAAACAGCACTCTGGCAGAAAGGGGAGGCAAGTCCTTAGATCAGCAGGCTTCTTGTCCTTGGTACAGGTTTCCTTGTCAGAAGTGATCTGAGTTCTTGGTTCAGGGGTCCTTCTTTTATACCCCTTTTTCCCTTTGTTCCCTTTGTCCAAGCAGGGAGGTTCCCACCAGCTCAGGTTTGTTGGGGGTGTTGCCAGGCAGAGGCACCTGGCCTATTCACTGAGCAGGGCAGAGTCCTCAGCCGCCCAGCAGGAGGCGGAGCCAGTATTGTCACTGGCAGGAGCAGGGCTATCAGTCGCCCAGCAGGAGGCGGAGCCAGTATTGTGTCAGGCAGGGCAGGCTACTCTTCCCTCACTCTATGTGTAAACGCCCCATTCACCCCACACTGACTCATTCAGACCTCTGGAGCCACCCAGCCCCTGACACACACACCAAACCAGCAGAGACCGGTAGATAGTTGGACAAGAAAATAGCCACTTTCTAAAAGTGCTATTTTCAAACATAGAATTTAAAAACCATCCATCCTAAAGGGTGTGTTATTAAATTCTGAGTTCAGGGATACTAAACTCGACTTGCTACCATGCTCCCTGAGTCAGATAGATTATAATGGAGTTAATAATCAGTCTGCCCAGTCTGGCCTATTGGAGGCAGGTAGCCCTTCAATAGTGAAAAACTAAAATGGCTGTAATTCACTATTAGGTCATGCCACACACGTCAGGGCATGACCTACCTTTTACCAACAATGCACCCTGCCCTAGGGCCTACCATAGAGGTGTCTGAAATGTGGCAAAGTGAAGGTTTAGAGACTGGCAAGTAGGTTTCCTTGCCAAGTCGACATGGCAGTCAGGGACTGCACGCAGGCGCTGCGGTGGCAGGCCTGAGACACATTTTACACGCTGCTTCTGTGGGTGGCACAACCAGTGCTGCAAGCCCACCAGCAGCAGTTAACTTACACGCCCTTGGCACACGCAGTGCACTAGACTAGGGTCTGAACAGTAAGTCAACCGAGCCAATCAGGGTAACACCAATCAATGTAACAATTTAACATAGGGAGCACTTGCACTGTGGCACTGATCAGCAGTGGCACAGTGCCCAAAGCAATAATCCAGCAAAAACATCGTAAACAGAGGAGGCAAACAGAAAAAAATGGAGGAGAGACTCATGCCAATGATGCCAGGTCTAACACGTGTCCCCTCCAGCTGAAATGTGGGGAGAACTACCCTTCACCCAGGGAGTCCTCATCACTAAGGCGGAAAAATCTGGACAGACCATCAGCATTGGCGTGATCTGTACCAGGGCGGTGTTCCACCGTAAAGTCCATCCCCTGTAGGGAAATGGACCACCTCAACAGCTTTGGGTTCTCACCCCTAATCTGCATTAACCATCTGAGGGGCCTGTGGTCTGTCTGAACCCGGAAGTGAGTCCCAAACAGGTAGGGTCTTAGCTTCTTCAGCGCCCAGACCACAGCAAATGCCTCACGCTCTATCGCACTCCACCTTTGTTCCCTGGGAAGTAACCTCCGGCTGATGAAGGCTACAGGTAAGTCTCGGCCCTCCTCATTCATCTGTGCTAGAACAGCCCCCACACCATGCTCTGAAGCGTCTGTCTGGACAATGAATTCTTTTGAAAAGTCGGGTGCCTGGAGGACCGGTGCTGTACACATTGCAGTTTTCAGGGTGTCAAAGGCGTTCTGACAGGCGTCAGTCCAGATCACAAGTCTCGGCTGCTTCCTGGAAGTCAGCGAGGTCAAGGGGTGCACAATGTTGCCATACCCCTTGACAAACCTCCTGTAGTAACCCGTGAGACCCAAGAAGGCTCTCACCTGAGTCTGGGTTTTGGGCGGTTCCCAAGCCAGGATGGTATCTATCTTGGGTTGCAGGGGGGCCACCTTGCCGCTCCCTACTTGGTGCCCCAAGTACACCACTGAACCCTGCCCAATCTGGCACTTACTAGCCTTGATTGTGAGGCCTGCTCTGCGCAGGGCCAACAACACTTCCTGGAGGTGGCGCAAGTGTTCCTCCCAGCTGGCGCTGAACACTGCTATATCATCCAGGTAGGCGGCGCTGAAATCTTCCAGCCCGGCCAATACCTGGTTAACCAACCTCTGGAATGTGGCAGGGGCATTCTTCATCCCAAAGGGCATCACACGGAACTGGTAGTGCCCATCTGGTGTGGAGAATGCAGACCTCTCTTTTGCCCCATCAGTCAAGGCGATCTGCCAGTACCCCGACGTTAGATCAAACGTACTAAGGTACCGGGCAGCCCCCAACCGATCGATGAGCTCATCAGCTCTGGGGATGGGGTGCGCGTCAGTCTTGGTGACCGAATTGAGTCCTCGGTAATCCACACAGAACCGAAGTTCTGGTGAAGCACCAGGCGCTGCAGCCTTTGGGACCAAGACCACTGGGCTGGCCCAAGGACTGCTAGAGGACTCAACCACCCCTAAGGCAAACATCTTGGAGACCTCCTCCTTGATATATGCTCTGACCTTTTCAGTCACCCTGTAGGCCTTGTGCCTCACAGGAGTGCTGTCCCCAGTGTCCACATCATGGACACACCACTGAGTGACACCAGGGATTAAGGAGAACAGATCAGGGAATTGTACCAACAGATGGCGACAATCTTGCTGCTGCTCAGGGGTCAGTGTGTCAGAGAGGACAACACCATCCACTGACCCATCTTTTTCTTTTGCACACAGGAGGTTTTGCCATCCCAGCATCTGTGGCAAGGAGCATGCCCACTTCGGACCTTTCTAAGTGGGGCTTTAACCGGTTGACATGCAGGACCCTTAAGGGGTTCCTGGGAGACTTCAAGTCCACCAAGTAGGTGACATCGCTCTTTTTCTCCACAACCTCAAATGGTCCAGTCCACCTGTCCTTGAGCGCACAAGGTTCCACAGGGGCCATGACCCAAACTTTCTGACCAGGTTGAAGCTCAACCAGAGTGGCATTCTGATCGTACCACCGCTTCATCTCTTCCTGGCTGGCCTCCAGATTTGCCTGAGCAAGATCTCTGAAGCGCCGAGTCTGGTTCCTAAAGGCCAGCATGTAACTATATACATCCTGGGGAGGTTTCCTGGGAGATTGCTCCCAGCCTTCTTTGACCAGACTCAAAGGTCCTCTTACCGGGTGACCATACAAAAGCTCAAAGGGGCTGAACCCTAGAGACTTCTGTGGCACCTCACGGTAAGCAAACAGCAGGCATGGCAAGAGGACGTCCCATTTACGCCTCATTGGTTCTTCAAGACCCATGATCATGCCTTTCAGGGTCCGGTTGAATCTCTCAACCAGCCCATTACCTTGAGGGTGGTAAGGAGTGGTAAACTTGTAGGTTACCCCACACTCCTTCCACAGAGACTTCATATAATTCGAAATGAAGTTGGTGCCCCGGTCTGACACCACCTCTCTGGGGAACCCCATGCGGGAGAAAACACCCATCAGTGCCCGTCCCACCACGGGGGCCGTCACTGTTCGGAGAGGGATGGCTTCCGGGTACCGGGTGGCATGGTCCACCAAGACCAGGATAAACCTGTTGCCCATGGCTGTCTTGGGGTCCAGTGGCCCCACAATGTCAATTCCCACTCGCTCAAAGGGGGTACTGACGACGGGAAAAGGTTGGAGGGGAGCCTTCTGCTTCCGCCCACTTTTCCCACTTGCCTGGCAAGTTTGACAGGTCCTACAATGGATATCTGAATCCCTTCTCATCTGGGGCCAATAAAAATGGGTGACAAGCCTGTCATAGGTCTTGTCCTGCCCCAGATGTCCAGCTAACGGAACGTCATGAGCCAACCCCAGTAGGAAGGCTCTGAAGCGCTGGGGTACCACCAGCACACGGGCTGACCCAGGCTCAGCAGCCTTAGGCTCGCTATACAGGAGGTCGTTCTCCCAGTAGACCCAATGTGATCCTGACTGATCACCTGTCGTTTGGGCTGAGGCCTGCTGCCTCATACCCACAAGAGAAGGGCACACTTTCTGTTCAGCACAAAATTCCTCCCTGGAGGGACCACCATCCTGCTGCCAATGGGTCAGCTCGGGCAGGTCTCCCAGTTCGGCCACTTGTTCTCCTGTCGGTTCCAGGGCATCCCCCTCAGGGTCTGCTCCCTCCTGGACCACGGGAACGATGGGGGACGGTTTCCCGCGCCCCCTGCCTCTTCTCTTCACGGTTGGGACCTGGGCCATACTTTCAGGCTCCAGGGCCCCATCAACACCCTTACTGACTGACATGGACCGGGTGGTCGCACACACCCACTCAGGCAGACCCAACATTTCCAGATGCGATTTTCTCTCCACCTTAGCCCAAGGGGAGTCATCCAAATCATTGCCCAAGAGACAATCAACAGGCATGGCGGGCCTCACAGCAACCTGAAGAGTACCTGAGACCCCCCCCCCACTCAAAGGGAACTTGAGCTACCTCACACTGACTCTGTGAGTTGTCAGCAGCTACAACGGGGTAGAATGCATGAGGGACCACCTGCTCTCTGGACACCAAGTGACACTTGACAGCTGTCACACTCGCTCCGGTGTCTCTGAGAGCTTCCACCCTATGGCCATTAATGGTCACCCACTGCCTATATTTCTTAGTGTTACTAGGCAGAGGGGTTGGAGGGACCATTTCCACGTCTCCTAAAGAGACCAGGGACATTTCTGCGGGACCCCACCCACCGGGGGCACCCATCTCCTCCCCTCCCAGGGCTACGCTCGCTACCTGCCGAGGGGGTGCACGCGGCGGTGCATTCGAATCCTTCATGGGACACTGGGGATCATAATAACGGTGTCCCACCTGCTTACAGGCATAGCAGGTCATGGGGCCCCTGTGAACAGGTTTACCTGTCGGGGCCTCTGGCTTCTTTACAGGGGGAGGCTGGGAACCCTTCCCTTGGTTCCCTTGGGGACTACTTTGGGGTCCTTTCTGAAACTCCCTCTGTTTACCCCTGTCCCCCCCACTCTTCTGCTGGGGACCCTGCCCACCTTTGGCTGAGTCTCCCACTGGACCCTTGTGGACCCTGGTACTGACCCAGCGGTCCGCCTCCTCAGCAAGTTTTCTAGGGTTAGATATCTTGCTATCAACAAGGTGCTGGCGTAGCTCTGGAAAACAGTTATTAGACAAGTGCTCCCAAGCAAACAAATCATAAAGAGCATCATAACTATCAACCTTGCTACCCTTTATCCAACCATCCATGGTTCTGCAGAAAAAAGACACATATTCAACCCACGTAGTACCAGGCAACTTCTTACATTCTCTAAAGGTTTGTCTGTACTTTTCTGGAGTTAAGCCATATCTCAGCATTAAAGCATCTTTCATATGAGTATAAGACATCCTATCCTCCGCAGGAAGGCTCAACAAGGTATCTCTCCCTTCATTTGTAAAGCGGCTCCACAACCCCGTTCCCCAATCCTTCTCAGGGACCCGGTGGGCCAACAATGCTAACTCATACGCTTTAAACCATTGGCTAATATCTTCATTCTTACTGTAATCCTTGATCACATCTTTAGGAAAATAAAGCCTACTTTCTGCAGGCACGGATGGAGCGCTGCCACCAGAGGGATTCAACTCTAAACTCTTAGTTTTAAGCTCCATCTCCCTCACCATCTTCTCACGTTCAATCGCTAATTTCTCTCTCTCAAAATCTAATCTTTTGCTCTCCATTTCAGCTTCTCTCTTGCTTCTTGCATTCTCTAATTCCAACTGCCCTCCTAATTTAAGTTTTGCCATTTCTAACTTGTACCCCCTCTCCCTCTCCCTGTCTTCTAACTCTTCCGGGGAAAGGCTCCTAGAGGAAGCACTGCTGCCGGGAGATGACACTGGCCCATCTGCGGGTTCTTCCTCCTCTTCTTCCTCTTCCCGTACCACCACCGGATCAGAGGGATTTCTGGCCTCTAACCAGGCCTTCAGCGCTTTGAGGAAGTCGTCTTTCCTTGTGAGACCTGTGGTAGGAACTTTAAACTGCTTGCAAAATCCTTTTAGATCCTTTAGCACGTAGGAATCTATCTTCTCCTTATCAAATTCCCCCACAACAATCTCCACAGGTGTAGCAGCTCTGGCATTCTCCATGGTCAAAACTGGCAGTGTTTAAAAAAATAATCTCCAGGAAAGCGGAGAACAAAAATAGAATATCCTACCAAACAGACTGTGGCTGCGTTATGGTCTGCTTTCACTATGTAGCGCACACTAATCACTGCACATGAGTCATAAATGCAAAGTTCAATCCTCACCGCTGACCACCAATGTTAGAACCGGCGGTCTCTAGTTGGCAGAGGTATACACTTCTGACAAATAGGGACCAACCAACTCTAGTCAGGGAAAGGGGATTACACACTCAGATAACCCCTGCTACCCCCTTGGTAGCTTGGCAGAGCAGACAGGCTTATCTCAGAGGCAGTGTGTTAAGCATTTATGACCACATACAGTAATAAAGTGAATACACTACAGATGGACACGACACAGAAGTTATTATAAAAATAGTATTTTTATATAAGGCTTAGCACAAGACCAAATAACGACAAAAATATACCACAGTCTTAATAAATACTCTTTGGAAGGAAAAATAATAGTTCAAGTAAGGTTTCTTCTTGGCAAATAGTTCTTTAGCAAAGTATTCTTCTGAGCACAGTTCTCTGGCAACAATGTAACCCCCACAGGAGTCACACGACGTCGGGTCTACAAGATTCCCAAGGTTCGGCGTCGACCGCGAGGAGCGCTACGTCGAGCCTGGAGTTGCAACAGACCCCACAAGTACAGTACCTTGAGAAATGAAGAAATCGATGATCCACGGCGTCGAGATGTCGGCGTCGAGGTCAGAGTCGATCGTTCCTCGGAATCGGGTCGATCTGCAGCGGCGTCGAGGGATGTCGGGCCGGAGCAGCGCTCACGGCGTCGAGAAGGGCGTCGAGTCGATGCGATCAGCAGCGGCGTCGGGACGGGGTCGCTTGGAGGTGGAGCCGATACTCACTCCTCACTGGCGTTGATACCGGCGTCGAGATGGGGTCACTTGGAGCCGGGGCCGATACCCACTGCTCACTGGCGTTGCTGCTGGCGTCGATCGGGCCCGGCGGCCGGCGTCGAAGGCTCAGGACACTGGAGCCGTTACTCACGATGTCGAGCTGGATTCGGCGGCGTCGGCGGCGTCGAGACTGCAGATTTTCCCTTGTGTACTGGAAACAACACTTTCCAGCAATTCAGCAAATGGTGAAGTCCTTTGGCCCTGTGACTTCAGCAGGAGACTGGCACTCTTCCAGTCCTTGGAGATTTCCTAGCAAGTGTTCAGAGAGTACACACCAAGTTCCTCTCTCCTTGGCAAAAATAAAGAAGCAGCTTTCAGGTTCCTCCACAGCAAAACAGCACTCTGGCAGAAAGGGGAGGCAAGTCCTTAGATCAGCAGGCTTCTTGTCCTTGGTACAGGTTTCCTTGTCAGAAGTGATCTGAGTTCTTGGTTCAGGGGTCCTTCTTTTATACCCCTTTTTCCCTTTGTTCCCTTTGTCCAAGCAGGGAGGTTCCCACCAGCTCAGGTTTGTTGGGGGTGTTGCCAGGCAGAGGCACCTGGCCTATTCACTGAGCAGGTCAGAGTCCTCAGCCGCCCAGCAGGAGGCGGAGCCAGTATTGTCACTGGCAGAAGCAGGGCTATCAGTCGCCCAGCAGGAGGCGGAGCCAGTATTGTGTCAGGCAGGGCAGGCTACTCTTCCCTCACTCTATGTGTAAACGTCCCATTCACCCCACACTGACTCATTCAGACCTCTGGAGCCACCCAGCCCCTGACACACACACCAAACCAGCAGAGACCGGTAGATAGTTGGACAAGAAAATAGCCACTTTCTAAAAGTGCTATTTTCAAACATAGAATTTAAAAACCATCCATCCTAAAGGGTGTGTTATTAAATTCTGAGTTCAGGGATACTAAACTCGACTTGCTACCATGCTCCCTGAGTCAGATAGATTATAATGGAGTTAATAATCAGTCTGCCCAGTCTGGCCTATTGGAGGCAGGTAGCCCTTCAATAGTGAAAAACTAAAATGGCTGTAATTCACTATTAGGTCATGCCACACACGTCAGGGCATGACCTACCTTTTACCAACAATGCACCCTGCCCTAGGGCCTACCATAGAGGTGTCTGAAATGTGGCAAAGTGAAGGTTTAGAGACTGGCAAGTAGGTTTCCTTGCCAAGTCGACATGGCAGTCAGGGACTGCACGCAGGCGCTGCGGTGGCAGGCCTGAGACACATTTTACACGCTGCTTCTGTGGGTGGCACAACCAGTGCTGCAAGCCCACCAGCAGCAGTTAACTTACACGCCCTTGGCACACGCAGTGCACTAGACTAGGGTCTGAACAGTAAGTCAACCGAGCCAATCAGGGTAACACCAATCAATGTAACAATTTAACATAGGGAGCACTTGCACTGTGGCACTGATCAGCAGTGGCACAGTGCCCAAAGCAATAATCCAGCAAAAACATCGTAAACAGAGGAGGCAAACAGAAAAAAATGGAGGAGAGACTCATGCCAATGATGCCAGGTCTAACACGTGTCCCCTCCAGCTGAAATGTGGGGAGAACTACCCTTCACCCAGGGAGTCCTCATCACTAAGGCGGAAAAATCTGGACAGACCATCAGCATTGGCGTGATCTGTACCAGGGCGGTGTTCCACCGTAAAGTCCATCCCCTGTAGGGAAATGGACCACCTCAACAGCTTTGGGTTCTCACCCCTCATCTGCATTAACCATCTGAGGGGCCTGTGGTCTGTCTGAACCCGGAAGTGAGTCCCAAACAGGTAGGGTCTTAGCTTCTTCAGCGCCCAGACCACAGCAAATGCCTCACGCTCTATCGCACTCCACCTTTGTTCCCTGGGAAGTAACCTCCGGCTGATGAAGGCTACAGGTAAGTCTCGGCCCTCCTCATTCATCTGTGCTAGAACAGCCCCCACACCATGCTCTGAAGCGTCTGTCTGGACAATGAATTCTTTTGAAAAGTCGGGTGCCTGGAGGACCGGTGCTGTACACATTGCAGTTTTCAGGGTGTCAAAGGCGTTCTGACAGGCGTCAGTCCAGATCACAAGTCTCGGCTGCTTCCTGGAAGTCAGCGAGGTCAAGGGGTGCACAATGTTGCCATACCCCTTGACAAACCTCCTGTAGTAACCCGTGAGACCCAAGAAGGCTCTCACCTGAGTCTGGGTTTTGGGCGGTTCCCAAGCCAGGATGGTATCTATCTTGGGTTGCAGGGGGGCCACCTTGCCGCTCCCTACTTGGTGCCCCAAGTACACCACTGAACCCTGCCCAATCTGGCACTTACTAGCCTTGATTGTGAGGCCTGCTCTGCGCAGGGCCAACAACACTTCCTGGAGGTGGCGCAAGTGTTCCTCCCAGCTGGCGCTGAACACTGCTATATCATCCAGGTAGGCGGCGCTGAAATCTTCCAGCCCGGCCAATACCTGGTTAACCAACCTCTGGAATGTGGCAGGGGCATTCTTCATCCCAAAGGGCATCACACGGAACTGGTAGTGCCCATCTGGTGTGGAGAATGCAGACCTCCCTTTTGCCCCATCAGTCAAGGCGATCTGCCAGTACCCCGACGTTAGATCAAACGTACTAAGGTACCGGGCAGCCCCCAACCGATCGATGAGCTCATCAGCTCTGGGGATGGGGTGCGCGTCAGTCTTGGTGACCGAATTGAGTCCTCGGTAATCCACACAGAACCGAAGTTCTGGTGAAGCACCAGGCGCTGCAGCCTTTGGGACCAAGACCACTGGGCTGGCCCAAGGACTGCTAGAGGACTCAACCACCCCTAAGGCAAACATCTTGGAGACCTCCTCCTTGATATATGCTCTGACCTTTTCAGTCACCCTGTAGGCCTTGTGCCTCACAGGAGTGCTGTCCCCAGTGTCCACATCATGGACACACCACTGAGTGACACCAGGGATTAAGGAGAACAGATCAGGGAATTGTACCAACAGATGGCGACAATCTTGCTGCTGCTCAGGGGTCAGTGTGTCAGAGAGGACAACACCATCCACTGACCCATCTTTTTCTTTTGCACACAGGAGGTTTTGCCATCCCAGCATCTGTGGCAAGGAGCATGCCCACTTCGGACCTTTCTAAGTGGGGCTTTAACCGGTTGACATGCAGGACCCTTAAGGGGTTCCTGGGAGACTTCAAGTCCACCAAGTAGGTGACATCGCTCTTTTTCTCCACAACCTCAAATGGTCCAGTCCACCTGTCCTTGAGCGCACAAGGTTCCACAGGGGCCATGACCCAAACTTTCTGACCAGGTTGAAGCTCAACCAGAGTGGCATTCTGATCGTACCACCGCTT
Source organism: Triturus cristatus (assembly GCF_964204655.1). Taxonomy (NCBI): domain Eukaryota; kingdom Metazoa; phylum Chordata; class Amphibia; order Caudata; family Salamandridae; genus Triturus; species Triturus cristatus. Next base: position 207,369,166 of record NC_140594.1, on the reverse strand, counting down.
CATCTCTTCCTGGCTGGCCTCCAGATTTGCCTGAGCAAGATCTCTGAAGCGCCGAGTCTGGTTCCTAAAGGCCAGCATGTAACTATATACATCCTGGGGAGGTTTCCTGGGAGATTGCTCCCAGCCTTCTTTGACCAGACTCAAAGGTCCTCTTACCGGGTGACCATACAAAAGCTCAAAGGGGCTGAACCCTAGAGACTTCTGTGGCACCTCACGGTAAGCAAACAGCAGGCATGGCAAGAGGACGTCCCATTTACGCCTCATTGGTTCTTCAAGACCCATGATCATGCCTTTCAGGGTCCGGTTGAATCTCTCAACCAGCCCATTACCTTGAGGGTGGTAAGGAGTGGTAAACTTGTAGGTTACCCCACACTCCTTCCACAGAGACTTCATATAATTCGAAATGAAGTTGGTGCCCTGGTCTGACACCACCTCTCTGGGGAACCCCATGCGGGAGAAAACACCCATCAGTGCCCGTCCCACCACGGGGGCCGTCACTGTTCGGAGAGGGATGGCTTCCGGGTACCGGGTGGCATGGTCCACCAAGACCAGGATAAACCTGTTGCCCATGGCTGTCTTGGGGTCCAGTGGCCCCACAATGTCAATTCCCACTCGCTCAAAGGGGGTACTGACGACGGGAAAAGGTTGGAGGGGAGCCTTCTGCTTCCGCCCACTTTTCCCACTTGCCTGGCAAGTTTGACAGGTCCTACAATGGATATCTGAATCCCTTCTCATCTGGGGCCAATAAAAATGGGTGACAAGCCTGTCATAGGTCTTGTCCTGCCCCAGATGTCCAGCTAACGGAACGTCATGAGCCAACCCCAGTAGGAAGGCTCTGAAGCGCTGGGGTACCACCAGCACACGGGCTGACCCAGGCTCAGCAGCCTTAGGCTCGCTATACAGGAGGTCGTTCTCCCAGTAGACCCAATGTGATCCTGACTGATCACCTGTCGTTTGGGCTGAGGCCTGCTGCCTCATACCCACAAGAGAAGGGCACACTTTCTGTTCAGCACAAAATTCCTCCCTGGAGGGACCACCATCCTGCTGCCAATGGGTCAGCTCGGGCAGGTCTCCCAGTTCGGCCACTTGTTCTCCTGTCGGTTCCAGGGCATCCCCCTCAGGGTCTGCTCCCTCCTGGACCGCGGGAACGATGGGGGACGGTTTCCCGCGCCCCCTGCCTCTTCTCTTCAAGGTTGGGACCTGGGCCATACTTTCAGGCTCCAGGGCCCCATCAACACCCTTACTGACTGACATGGACCGGGTGGTCGCACACACCCACTCAGGCAGACCCAACATTTCCAGATGCGATTTTCTCTCCACCTTAGCCCAAGGGGAGTCCTCCAAATCATTGCCCAAGAGACAATCAACAGGCATGGCGGGCCTCACAGCAACCTGAAGAGTACCTGAGACCCCCCCCCCCCACTCAAAGGGAACTTGAGCTACCTCACACTGACTCTGTGAGTTGTCAGCAGCTACAACGGGGTAGAATGCATGAGGGACCACCTGCTCTCTGGACACCAAGTGACACTTGACAGCTGTCACACTCGCTCCGGTGTCTCTGAGAGCTTCCACCCTATGGCCATTAATGGTCACCCACTGCCTATATTTCTTAGTGTTACTAGGCAGAGGGGTTGGAGGGACCATTTCCACGTCTCCTAAAGAGACCAGGGACATTTCTGCGGGACCCCACCCACCGGGGGCACCCATCTCCTCCCCTCCCAGGGCTACACTCGCTACCTGCCGAGGGGGTGCACGCGGCGGTGCATTCGAATCCTTCATGGGACACTGGGGATCATAATAACGGTGTCCCACCTGCTTACAGGCATAGCAGGTCATGGGGCCCCTGTGAACAGGTTTACCTGTCGGGGCCTCTGGCTTCTTTACAGGGGGAGGCTGGGAACCCTTCCCTTGGTTCCCTTGGGGACTACTTTGGGGTCCTTTCTGAAACTCCCTCTGTTTACCCCTGTCCCCCCCACTCTTCTGCTGGGGACCCTGCCCACCTTTGGCTGAGTCTCCCACTGGACCCTTGTGGACCCTGGTACTGACCCAGCGGTCCGCCTCCTCAGCAAGTTTTCTAGGGTTAGATATCTTGCTATCAACAAGGTGCTGGCGTAGCTCTGGAAAACAGTTATTAGACAAGTGCTCCCAAGCAAACAAATCATAAAGAGCATCATAACTATCAACCTTGCTACCCTTTATCCAACCATCCATGGTTCTGCAGAAAAAAGACACATATTCAACCCACGTAGTACCAGGCAACTTCTTACATTCTCTAAAGGTTTGTCTGTACTTTTCTGGAGTTAAGCCATATCTCAGCATTAAAGCATCTTTCATATGAGTATAAGACATCCTATCCTCCGCAGGAAGGCTCAACAAGGTATCTCTCCCTTCATTTGTAAAGCGGCTCCACAACCCCGTTCCCCAATCCTTCTCAGGGACCCGGTGGGCCAACAATGCTAACTCATACGCTTTAAACCATTGGCTAATATCTTCATTCTTACTGTAATCCTTGATCACATCTTTAGGAAAATAAAGCCTACTTTCTGCAGGCACGGATGGAGCGCTGCCACCAGAGGGATTCAACTCTAAACTCTTAGTTTTAAGCTCCATCTCCCTCACCATCTTCTCACGTTCAATCGCTAATTTCTCTCTCTCAAAATCTAATCTTTTGCTCTCCATTTCAGCTTCTCTCTTGCTTCTTGCATTCTCTAATTCCAACTGCCCTCCTAATTTAAGTTTTGCCATTTCTAACTTGTACCCCCTCTCCCTCTCCCTGTCTTCTAACTCTTCCGGGGAAAGGCTCCTAGAGGAAGCACTGCTGCCGGGAGATGACACTGGCCCATCTGCGGGTTCTTCCTCCTCTTCTTCCTCTTCCCGTACCACCACCGGATCAGAGGGATTTCTGGCCTCTAACCAGGCCTTCAGCGCTTTGAGGAAGTCGTCTTTCCTTGTGAGACCTGTGGTAGGAACTTTAAACTGCTTGCAAAATCCTTTTAGATCCTTTAGCACGTAGGAATCTATCTTCTCCTTCTCAAATTCCCCCACAACAATCTCCACAGGTGTAGCAGCTCTGGCATTCTCCATGGTCAAAACTGGCAGTGTTTAAAAAAATAATCTCCAGGAAAGCGGAGAACAAAAATAGAATATCCTACCAAACAGACTGTGGCTGCGTTATGGTCTGCTTTCACTATGTAGCGCACACTAATCACTGCACATGAGTCATAAATGCAAAGTTCAATCCTCACCGCTGACCACCAATGTTAGAACCGGCGGTCTCTAGTTGGCAGAGGTATACACTTCTGACAAATAGGGACCAACCAACTCTAGTCAGGGAAAGGGGATTACACACTCAGATAACCCCTGCTACCCCCTTGGTAGCTTGGCAGAGCAGACAGGCTTATCTCAGAGGCAGTGTGTTAAGCATTTATGACCACATACAGTAATAAAGTGAATACACTACAGATGGACACGACACAGAAGTTATTATAAAAATAGTATTTTTATATAAGGCTTAGCACAAGACCAAATAACGACAAAAATATACCACAGTCTTAATAAATACTCTTTGGAAGGAAAAATAATAGTTCAAGTAAGGTTTCATTTTGGCAAATAGTTCTTTAGCAAAGTATTCTTCTGAGCACAGTTCTCTGGCAACAATGTAACCCCCACAGGAGTCACACGACGTCGGGTCTACAAGATTCCCAAGGTTCGGCGTCGACCGCGAGGAGCGCTACGTCGAGCCTGGAGTTGCAACAGACCCCACAAGTACAGTACCTTGAGAAATGAAGAAATCGATGATCCACGGCGTCGAGATGTCGGCGTCGAGGTCAGAGTCGATCGTTCCTCGGAATCGGGTCGATCTGCAGCGGCGTCGAGGGATGTCGGGCCGGAGCAGCGCTCACGGCGTCGAGAAGGGCGTCGAGTCGATGCGATCAGCAGCGGCGTCGGGACGGGGTCGCTTGGAGGTGGAGCCGATACTCACTCCTCACTGGCGTTGATACCGGCGTCGAGATGGGGTCACTTGGAGCCGGGGCCGATACCCACTGCTCACTGGCGTTGCTGCTGGCGTCGATCGGGCCCGGCGGCCGGCGTCGAAGGCTCAGGACACTGGAGCCGTTACTCACGATGTCGAGCTGGATTCGGCGGCGTCGGCGGCGTCGAGACTGCAGATTTTCCCTTGTGTACTGGAAACAACACTTTCCAGCAATTCAGCAAATGGTGAAGTCCTTTGGCCCTGTGACTTCAGCAGGAGACTGGCACTCTTCCAGTCCTTGGAGATTTCCTAGCAAGTGTTCAGAGAGTACACACCAAGTTCCTCTCTCCTTGGCAAAAATAAAGAAGCAGCTTTCAGGTTCCTCCACAGCAAAACAGCACTCTGGCAGAAAGGGGAGGCAAGTCCTTAGATCAGCAGGCTTCTTGTCCTTGGTACAGGTTTCCTTGTCAGAAGTGATCTGAGTTCTTGGTTCAGGGGTCCTTCTTTTATACCCCTTTTTCCCTTTGTTCCCTTTGTCCAAGCAGGGAGGTTCCCACCAGCTCAGGTTTGTTGGGGGTGTTGCCAGGCAGAGGCACCTGGCCTATTCACTGAGCAGGGCAGAGTCCTCAGCCGCCCAGCAGGAGGCGGAGCCAGTATTGTCACTGGCAGAAGCAGGGCTATCAGTCGCCCAGCAGGAGGCGGAGCCAGTATTGTGTCAGGCAGGGCAGGCTACTCTTCCCTCACTCTATGTGTAAACGTCCCATTCACCCCACACTGACTCATTCAGACCTCTGGAGCCACCCAGCCCCTGACACACACACCAAACCAGCAGAGACCGGTAGATAGTTGGACAAGAAAATAGCCACTTTCTAAAAGTGCTATTTTCAAACATAGAATTTAAAAACCATCCATCCTAAAGGGTGTGTTATTAAATTCTGAGTTCAGGGATACTAAACTCGACTTGCTACCATGCTCCCTGAGTCAGATAGATTATAATGGAGTTAATAATCAGTCTGCCCAGTCTGGCCTATTGGAGGCAGGTAGCCCTTCAATAGTGAAAAACGAAAATGGCTGTAATTCACTATTAGGTCATGCCACACACGTCAGGGCATGACCTACCTTTTACCAACAATGCACCCTGCCCTAGGGCCTACCATAGAGGTGTCTGAAATGTGGCAAAGTGAAGGTTTAGAGACTGGCAAGTAGGTTTCCTTGCCAAGTCGACATGGCAGTCAGGGACTGCACGCAGGCGCTGCGGTGGCAGGCCTGAGACACATTTTACACGCTGCTTCTGTGGGTGGCACAACCAGTGCTGCAAGCCCACCAGCAGCAGTTAACTTACACGCCCTTGGCACACGCAGTGCACTAGACTAGGGTCTGAACAGTAAGTCAACCGAGCCAATCAGGGTAACACCAATCAATGTAACAATTTAACATAGGGAGCACTTGCACTGTGGCACTGATCAGCAGTGGCACAGTGCCCAAAGCAATAATCCAGCAAAAACATCGTAAACAGAGGAGGCAAACAGAAAAAAATGGAGGAGAGACTCATGCCAATGATGCCAGGTCTAACAAGCTACAATTGAACAATAGATGAAAATGCATTCTAAACCATGTTTTTTTTACCTTAAAAATCCTCATTGAAATAGACTTGTTACACCTATGCAGCTTTTAGCTTATGTGTAATAAGAAAATGTGCCATAAAAAAGTGAAAATGACACATAGAGGTGTTTTTGCATCTGTTTATGCAGCCTAATGTGAAAACAAGTCAAACCAATGTTTTACTTTACAAAAAATAAATTCCCAAATTTCCGCATTTTACCACTTACATAAAACATCTCCTGAGAAAGTTGCATATAAATGAGTCAGGGTACATTTTTTTTAAAAACGTTTCCGGCTTGAGAATCAACATAACAAAAAGCTTAATTTGATATATCACATACCCTAAAAAAAAAAATCACAATATTGATTTTTTTGCATTTTTCCCAAGCTCAATGTAAAACATCCGTTGCACTGGTGCAACGAAAGGTTAAGTTGAAAAACGGAAACAGCTATAAAAAAAAATCTGAAATATTTATTTCAAAAATTCCTTTTGTTTCTTTGGCCTAAACGCAAAAGGCTTCCAACGACACCTTTTTTTCAAAAATCGAACAATGTAAAAATGTCCTGCAAACTTTTTTTCTTCTCAAAATATTGTCAAAAATAGTAATCTTTAGTATAAATAAGTGAGCGTTTGAGATTTTTTCACCAGATAAAGTTTTTTTGGTCACTGTACACTTAGGCTTCGGGTCCACATGTTTTCAATTTTTTGATTGAACCAGAAAAAAAAAATCTTTTTTCAAAAAGCTGCACTGGTGTAGCTCTCTGAAAAAAGGCACGCCCGAATATTTTTTTCTGAAAAAAGGGGGGTGCATATGAAAGAGGGCGTCAAAATATTATGATTGAGCACGATTTTTTTTTCGACATGGGCGAATTGCAGTATGTAGCTAAGACATGTACACTTTATAGTGGCAACTCTGATGTTTGTGGCTTATAGGGACAAGGTACAAATCAAGTGTAACCTTCAGGTTGGTTATTCTTTTTCACCTTCATGTATGTTGACAAACTCTTTTTGCTGTTGGCTATAATTCACAATCTATATATGATAGAGACATAATTTAAACAACACATTGTTCCTAGTCTTGTGCTACTTACCCATGTGAATTATCATGTATGTGGCATATTGGATAGTAGTCAAAATGTGAAGTTGAATGTATGATGTTTTTCAATTACATCACAAGTTCGAAAAAGTATGCCGTACATTTTGGCCCATAATTCTGAAACAATACAATCTGCATCCTCAATTCAAAGTACAGCATAAAGCTAACATCCTGCCACTGTTCTGTGTCCATTTTCATGCTTGTGCCATGCTTAGAAGTGGTGTGAATCTTTCAGTGATTAAATGCATGTTTTAAATACAAAAAATCTCAATTTATTTCAAATATTTCACGTATATTGTGTCATAATTCATGATCCATACTAGATAGAGCTTCATTTGCAAATGCAACACATTCTATAGAATATCCCACTGCAGGACTCCAAATTACATGCCTCTACGATGTAGAGAAAGTACATAAAACTAACATTGACTCCATACTGGGCGATTTTACATCTCCGGCCATCTGGTCACCCTATAGAAACTAATTTTGTTTATAATCAAGTGAGTTTTTATGCTATTACGCTCATAATGCATCACATTAATCCTTATCATGTCTATAATGAGCTACAATTGAACAATAGATGAAAATGCATTCTAAACAATGTTTTTTTAACCTTAAAAATCCTCATTGAAATAGACTTGTTACACCTATGCAGCTTTTAGCTTATGTGTAATAAGAAAATGTGCCATAAAAAAGTGAAAATGACACATAGAGGTGTTTTTGCATCTGTTTATGCAGCCTAATGTGAAAACAAGTCAAACCAATGTTTTACCTTACAAAAAATAAATTCCCAAATTTCCGCATTTTACCACTTACATAAAACATCTCCTGAGAAAGTTGCATATAAATGAGTCAGGGTACATTTATTTTTTTAAATGTTTCCGGCTTGAGAATCAACATAACAAAAGGCTTAATTTGATATATCACATACCCTAAAAAAAAAAATCACAATATTGATTTTTTTGCATTTTTCCCAAGCTCAATGTAAAACATCCGTTTCACTGGTGCAACGAAAGGTTAAGTTGAAAAACGGAAACAGCTATAAAAAAAATCTGAAATATTTATTTCAAAAATTCCTTTTGTTTCTTTGGCCTAAACGCAAAAGGCTTCCAACAACACCTTTTTTTCAAAAATCGAACAATGTAAAAATGTCCTGCAAACTTTTTTTCTTCTCAAAATATTGTCAAAAATAGTCATTTTTAGTATAAATAAGTGAGCGTTTGAGATTTTTTCACCAGATAAAGTTTTTTATGGTCACTGTACACTTAGGCTTCGGGTCCACATGTTTTCAATTTTTTGGTTGACCCAGAAAAAAAAAATCTTTTTTCAAAAAGCTGCACTGGTGTAGCTCTCTGAAAAAAGACACGCCCCAATATTTTTTTCTGAAAAAAGGGGGGTGCATATGAAAGAGGGCGTCGAAATATTATGATTGAGCACGATTTCTTTTTTTGACATGGGCGAATTGCAGTATGTAGCTAAGAGATGTACACTTTATAGTGGCAACTCTGATGTTTGTGGCTTATAGGGACAAGGTACAAATCAAGTGTAACCTTCAGGTTGGTTTTTCTTTTTCACCTTCATGTATGTTGACAAACTCTTTTTGCTTTTGGCTATAATTCACAATCTATATATGATAGAGACATAATTTAAACAACACATTGTTCCTAGTCTTGTGCTACTTACCCATGTGAATTATCATGTATGTGGCATATTGGATAGTAGTCAAAATGTGAAGTTGAATGTATGATGTTTTTCAATTACATCACAAGTTCGAAAAAGTATGCCGTACATTTTGGCCCATAATTCTGAAACAATACAATCTGCATCCTCAATTCAAAGTACTGCATAAAGCTAACATCCTGCCACTGTTCTGTGTCCATTTTCATGCTTGTGCCATGCTTAGAAGTGGTGTGAATCTTTCAGTGATTAAATGCATGTTTTAAAGACAAAAAATCTCAATTTATTTCAAATATTTCACGTATATTGTGTCATAATTCATGATCCATACTAGATACAGCTTCATTTGCAAATGCAACACATTCTATAGAATATCCGACTGTAGGATGCCACATTACATGCCTCTAGGATGTAGAGAAAGTACATAAAACTAACATTGACTCCATACTGGGCGATTTTACATCTCCGGCCATCTGGTCACCCTATAGAAACTAATTTTGTTTATAATCAAGTGAGTTTTTATGGTATTACGCTCATAATGCATCACATTATTCCTTATCATGTCTATAATGAGCTACAATTGAACAATAGATGAAAATGCATTCTAAACCATGTTTTTTTTTACCTTACAAATCCTCATTGAAATAGACTTGTTACACCTATGCAGCTTTTAGCTTATGTGTAATAAGAAAATGTGCCATAAAAAAGCGAAAATGACACATAGATGTGTTTTTGCATCTGTTTATGCAGCCTAATGTGAAAAAAAGTCAAGCCAATGTTTTACTTTACAAAAAATAAATTCACAAATTTCCGCATTTTACCACTTACATAAAACATCTCCTGAGAAAGTTGCATATAAATGAGTCAGGGTACATTTTTTTTTTAAAACGTTTCCGGCTTGAGAATCAACATAACAAAAGGCTTAGTTTGATATATCACATACCCTAAAAAAAAAATCACAAAATTGATTTTTTTGCATTTTTCCCAAGCTCAATGTAAAACATCCGTTGCACTAGTGCAACGAAAGGTTAAGTCGAAAAAACGGAAACAGCTATAAAAAAAAATCTGAAATACATATGTCAAAAATTCCTTTTGTTTCTTTGGCCTAAACCCAAGAGGCTTCCAACAACACCTTTTTTTCAAAAATCGAACAATGTAAAAATGTCTTGCGAACTTTTTTTCTTCTCAAAATATTGTCAAAAATAGTAATTTTTAGTATAAATAAGTGAGCGTTTGAGATTTTTTCACCAGATAAAGTTTTTTTGGTCACTGTACACTTAGGCTTCGGGTCTACATGTTTTCAATTTTTTGGTTGAACCAGAAAAAAAAATTCTTTTTTCAAAAAGCTGCACTGGTGTAGCTCTCTGAAAAAAGGCACGCCCGAATATTTTTTTCTGAAAAAAGGAGGGTGCATATGAAAGAGGGCGTCAAAATATTATGATTGAGCACGATTTTTTTTTCGACATGGGCGAATTGCAGTATGTAGCTAAGACATGTACACTTTATAGTGGCAACTCTGATGTTTGTGGCTTATAGGGACAAGGTACAAATCAAGTGTAACCTTCAGGTTGGTTTTTCTTTTTCACCTTCATGTATGTTGACAAACTCTTTTTGCTTTTGGCTATAATTCACAATCTGTATATGATAGAGACATAATTTAAACAACACATTGTTCCTAGTCTTGTGCTACTTACCCATGTGAATTATCATGTATGTGGCATATTGGATAGTAGTCAAAATGTGAAGTTGAATGTATGATGTTTTTCAATTACATCACAAGTTCGAAAAAGTATGCCGTACATTTTTGCCCATAATTCTGAAACCATACAATCTGCATCCTCAATGCAAAGTACAGCATAAAGCTAACATCCTGCCACTGTTCTGTGCCCATTTTCATGCTTGTGCCATGCTTAGAAGTGGTGAGAATCTTTCAGTGATTAAATGCATGTTTTAAATACAAAAAATCTCAATTTATTTCAAATATTTCACGTATATTGTGTCATAATTCATGATCCATACTTGATAGAGCTTCATTTGCAAATGCAACACATTCTATAGAATATCCCACTTAAAGGACGCCAAATTACATGCCTCTAGGATGTAGAGAAAGTACATAAAACTAACATTGACTCCATACTGGGCGATTTTACATCTCCGGCCATCTGGTCACCCTATAGAAACTAATTTTGTTTATAATCAAGTGAGTTTTTATGCTATTACGCTCATAATGCATCACATTAATCCTTATCATGTCTATAATGAGCTACAATTGAACAATAGATGAAAATGCATTCTAAACAATGTTTTGTTTAACCTTAAAAATCCTCATTGAAATAGACTTGTTACACCTATGCAGCTTTTAGCTTATGTGTAATAAGAAAATGTGCCATAAAAAAGTGAAAATGACACATAGAGGGGTTTTTGCATCTGTTTATGCAGCCTAATGTGAAAACAAGTCAAACCAATGTTTTACCTTACAAAAAATAAATCCCCAAATTTCCGCATTTTACCACTTACATAAAACATCTCCTGAGAAAGTTGCATATAAATGAGTCAGGGTACATTTTTTTTTTTAAACGTTTCCGGCTTGAGAATCAACATAACAAAAGGCTTAATTTGATATATCACATACCCTAAAAAAAAAAATCACAATATTGATTTTTTTGTATTTTTCCCAAGCTCAATGTAAAACATCCGTTGCACTGGTGCAACGAAAGGTTAAGTTGAAAAACGGAAACAGCTATAAAAAAAAATCTGAAATATTTATTTCAAAAATTCCTTTTGTTTCTTTGGCCTAAACGCAAAAGGCTTCCAACAACACCTTTTTTTCAAAAATCGAACAATGTAAAAATGTCCTGCAAACTTTTTTTCTTCTCAAAATATTGTCAAAAATAGTCATTTTTAGTATAAATAAGTGAGCGTTTGAGATTTTTTCACCAGATAAAGTTTTTTATGGTCACTGTACACTTAGGCTTCGGGTCCACATGTTTTCAATTTTTTGGTTGACCCAGAAAAAAAAATCTTTTTTTAAAAAGCTGCACTGGTGTAGCTCTCTGAAAAAAGGCACGCCCCAATATTTTTTTCTGAAAAAAGGGGGGTGCATATGAAAGAGGGCGTCGAAATATTATGATTGAGCACGATTTCTTTTTTTGACATGGGCGAATTGCAGTATGTAGCTAAGAGATGTACACTTTATAGTGGCAACTCTGATGTTTGTGGCTTATAGGGACAAGGTACAAATCAAGTGTAACCTTCAGGTTGGTTTTTCTTTTTCACCTTCATGTATGTTGAAGAACTCTTTTTGCTTTTGGCTATAATTCACAATCTATATATGATAGAGACATAATTTAAACAACACATTGTTCCTAGTCTTGTGCTACTTACCCATGTGAATTATCATGTATGTGGCATATTGGATAGTAGTCAAAATGTGAAGTTGAATGTATGATGTTTTTCAATTACATCACAAGTTCGAAAAAGTATGCCGTACATATTGGCCCATAATTCTGAAACAATACAATATGCATCCTCAATTCAAAGTACATCATAAAGCTAACATCATGCCACTGTTCTGTGTCCATTTTCATGCTTGTGCCATGCTTAGAAGTGGTGAGAATCTTTCAGTGATTAAATGCATGTTTTAAATACAAAAAATCTCAATTTATTTCAAATATTTCACGTATATTGTGTCATAATTCATGATCCATACTAGATAGAGCTTCATTTGCAAATGCAAAACATTCTATAGAATATCCCACTGCAGGATGCCAAATTACATGCCTCTAGGATGTAGAGAAAGTACATAAAACTAACATTGACTCCATACTGGGCGATTTTACATCTCCGGCCATCTGGTCACCCTATAGAAACTTATTTTGTTTATAATCAAGTGAGTTTTTATGCTATTACGCTCATAATGCATCACATTAATCCTTATCATGTCTATAATGAGCTACAATTGAACAATAGATGAACATGCATTCTAAACCATGTTTTTTTTAACCCTAAAAATCCTCATTGAAATAGACTTGTTACACCTATGCAGCTTTTAGCTTATGTGTAAGAAGAAAATGTGCCATAAAAAAGTGAAAATGACACATAGAGGTGTTTTTGCATCTGTTTATGCAGCCTAATGTGAAAACAAGTCAAACCAATGTTTTACTTTACAAAAAATAAATTCCCAAATTTCCGCATTTTACCACTTACATAAAACATCTCCTGAGAAAGTTGCATATAAATGAGTCAGGGTACAGTTTTTTTTTAAAAACGTTTCCGGCTTGAGAATCAACATACCAAAAGGCTTAATTTTATATCTCACATACCCTAAAAAAAAAATCACAATATTGATTTTTTTGCATTTTTCCCAAGCTCAATGTAAAACATCCGTTGCACTGGTGCAACGAAAGGCTAAGTTGAAAAACGGAAACAGCTATAAAAAAAAATCTGAAATACATATGTCAAAAATTCCTTTTGTTTCTTTGGCCTAAACCCAAGAGGCTTCCAACAACACCTTTTTTTTCAAAAATCGAACAATGTAAAAATGTCCTGCGAACTTTTTTTCTTCTCAAAATATTGTCAAAAATAGTAATTTTTAGTAAAAATAAGTGAGCGTTTGAGATTTTTTCACCAGATAAAGTTTTTTATGGTCACTGTACACTTAGGCTTTGGGTCCACATGTTTTCAATTTTTTGGTTGACCTAGAAAAAAAATTCTTTTTTCAAAAAGCTGCACTGGTGTAGCTCTCTGAAAAAAGGCACGCCCGAATATTTTTTTCTGAAAAAAGGGGGGTGCATATGAAAGAGGGCGTCGAAATATGATGATTGAGCACGATTTTTTTTTCCGACATGGGCGAATTGCAGTATGTAGCTAAGACATGTACACTTTATAGTGGCAACTCTGATATTTGTGGCATATAGGGACAAGGTACAAATCAAGTGTAACCTTCAGGTTGGTTTTTCTTTTTCACCTTCATGTATGTTGACGAACTCTTTTTGCTTTTGGCTATAATACACAATCTATATATGATAGAGACATAATTTAAACAACACATTGTTCCTAGTCTTGTGCTACTTACCCATGTGAATTATCATGTATGTGGCATATTGGATAAAAGTCAAAATGTGAAGTAAAATGTATGATGTTTTTCAATTACGTTACAAGTTCGAAAAAGTATGCCTTACATTTTGGCCCATAATTCTGAAACCATACAATCTGGGTCCTCAATTCAAAGTGCAGCATAAAGCTAACATCATGCCACTGTTCTGTGTCCATTTTCATGCTTGTGCCATGCTTAGAAGTGGTGAGAATCCTTCAGTGATTAAATGCATGTTTTAAATACAAAAAATCTCAATTTATTTCAAATATTTCACGTATATTGTGTCATAATTCATGATCCATACTAGATAGAGTTTCATTTGCAAATGCAACACATGCTATAGAATATCCCACTGCAGGATGCCAAATTACATGCCTCTAGGATGTAGAGAAAGTACATACAACTAACATTGACTCCATACTGGGCGATTTTACATCTCCGGCCATCTGGTCACCCTATAGAAACAAATTTTGTTTATAATCAAGTGAGTTTTTATGCTATTACGCTCATAATGCATCACATTAATCCTTATCATGTCTATAATGAGCTACAATTGAACAATAGATGAAAATGCATTCTAAACCATGTTTTTTTTACCTTAAAAATCCTCATTCAAATAGACTTGTTACACCTATGCAGCTTTTAGCTTATGTGTAATAAGAAAATGTGCCATAAAAAAGTGAAAATGACACATAGAGGTGTTTTTGCATCTGTTTATGCAGCCTAATGTGAAAACAAGTCAAACCAATGTTTTACTTTACAAAAAATAAATTCCCAAATTTCCGCATTTTACCACTTACATTAAACATCTCCTGAGAAAGTTGCATATAAATGAGTCAGGGTACATTTTTTTAAAAAAACGTTTCCGGCTTGAGAATCAACATAACAAAAGGCTTAATTTGATATATCACATACCCTAAAAAAAAAATCACAATATTGATTTTTTTGCATTTTTCCCAAGCTCAATGTAAAACATCCGTTGCACTACTGCAACGAAAGGTTAAGTCGAAAAACGGAAACAGCTATAAAAAAAACTCTGAAATACATATGTCAAAAATTCCTTTTGTTTCTTTGGCCTAAACCCAAGAGGCTTCCAACAACACCTTTTTTTTCAAAAATTGAACAATGTAAAAATGTCCTGCAAACTTTTTTTCTTCTCAAAATATTGTCAAAAATAGTCATTTTTAGTATAAATAAGTGAGCGTTTGAGATTTTTTCACCAGATAAAGTTTTTTATGGTCACTGTACACTTAGGCTTCGGGTCCATGTGTTTTCAATTTTTTGGTTAAACCAGAAAAAAAAATTCTTTTTTCAAAAAGCTGCACTGGTGTAGCTCTCTGAAATAAGGCACGCCCGAATATTGTTTTCTGAAAAAAGGGGGGTGCATATGAAAGAGGGCGTCAAAATGTTGTGATTGAGCACGATTTTTTTTTCGACATGGGCGAATTGCAGTATGTAGCTAAGACATGTACACTTTATAGTGGCAACTCTGATGTTTGTGGCTTATAGGGACAAGGTACAAATCAAGTGTAACCTTCAGGTTGGTTTTTCTTTTTCACCTTCATGTATGTTGACGAACTCTTTTTGCTTTTGGCTATAATTTACAATCTATATATGATAGAGACATAATTTAAACAACACATTGTCCCTAGTCTTGTGCTACCTACCTATGAGAATTATCATGTATGTGGCATATTGGATAGTAGTCAAAATGTGAAGTTGAATGTATGATGTTTTTCAATTACGTTACAAGTTCGAAAAAGTATGCCTTACATTTTGGCCCATAAATCTGAAACCATACAATCTGGATCCTCAATTCAAAGTGCAGCAAAAAGCTAACATCATGCCACTGTTCTGTGTCCATTTTCATGCTTGTGCCATGCTTAGAAGTGGTGAGAATCATTCAGTGATTAAATGCATGTTTTAAATACAAAAAAGTCTCAATTTATTTCAAATATTTCACGTATATTGTGTCATAATTCATGATCCATACTAGATAGAGCTTAATTTGCAAATGCAACACATTCTATAGAATATCCCACTGCAGGATGCCAAATTACATGCCTTTAGGATGTAGAGAAAGTACATAAAACTAACATTGACTCCATACTGGGCGATTTTACATCTCCGGCCATCTGGTCACCCTATAGAAACTAATTTTGTTTATAATCAAGTGAGTTTTTATGCTATTACGCTCATAATGCATCACATTAATCCTTATCATGTCTATAATGAGCTACAATTGAACAATAGATGAAAATCCATTCTAAACCATGTTTTTTTTTTACCTTAAAAATCCTCATTGAAATAGACTTGTTACACCTATGCAGCTTTTAGCTTATGTGTAATAAGAAAATGTGCCATAAAAAAGTGAAAATGACACATAGAGGTGTTTTTGCATCTGTTTATGCAGCCTAATGTGAAAACAAGTCAAACCAATGTTTTACTTTACAAAAAATAAATTCCCAAATTTCCGCATTTTACCACTTACATTAAACATCTCCTGAGAAAGTTGCATATAAATGAGTCAGGGTACATTTTTTTAAAAAAACGTTTCCGGCTTGAGAATCAACATAACAAAAGGCTTAATTTGATATATCACATACCCTAAAAAAAAAATCACAATATTGATTTTTTTGCATTTTTCCCAAGCTCAATGTAAAACATCCGTTGCACTACTGCAACGAAAGGTTAAGTCGAAAAACGGAAACAGCTATAAAAAAAACTCTGAAATACATATGTCAAAAATTCCTTTTGTTTCTTTGGCCTAAACCCAAGAGGCTTCCAACAACACCTTTTTTTTCAAAAATTGAACAATGTAAAAATGTCCTGCAAACTTTTTTTCTTCTCAAAATATTGTCAAAAATAGTCATTTTTAGTATAAATAAGTGAGCGTTTGAGATTTTTTCACCAGATAAAGTTTTTTATGGTCACTGTACACTTAGGCTTCGGGTCCATGTGTTTTCAATTTTTTGGTTAAACCAGAAAAAAAAATTCTTTTTTCAAAAAGCTGCACTGGTGTAGCTCTCTGAAATAAGGCACGCCCGAATATTGTTTTCTGAAAAAAGGGGGGTGCATATGAAAGAGGGCGTCAAAATGTTGTGATTGAGCACGATTTTTTTTTCGACATGGGCGAATTGCAGTATGTAGCTAAGACATGTACACTTTATAGTGGCAACTCTGATGTTTGTGGCTTATAGGGACAAGGTACAAATCAAGTGTAACCTTCAGGTTGGTTTTTCTTTTTCACCTTCATGTATGTTGACGAACTCTTTTTGCTTTTGGCTATAATTCACAATCTATATATGATAGAGACATAATTTAAACAACACATTGTCCCTAGTCTTGTGCTACCTACCTATGAGAATTATCATGTATGTGGCATATTGGATAGTAGTCAAAATGTGAAGTTGAATGTATGATGTTTTTCAATTACGTTACAAGTTCGAAAAAGTATGCCTTTCATTTTGGCCCATAATTCTGAAACCATACAATCTGGATCCTCAATTCAAAGTGCAGCAAAAAGCTAACATCATGCCACTGTTCTGTGTCCATTTTCGTGCTTGTGCCATGCTTAGAAGTGGTGAGAATCATTCAGTGATTAAATGCATGTTTTAAATACAAAAAAGTCTCAATTTATTTCAAATATTTCACGTATATTGTATCATAATTCATGATCCATACTAGATAGAGCTTCATTTGCAAATGCAACACATTCTACAGAATATCCCACTGCAGGATGCCAAATTACATGCCTTTAGGATGTAGAGAAAGTACATAAAACTAACATTGACTCCATACTGGGCGATTTTACATCTCCGGCCATCTGGTCACCCTATAGAAACTAATTTTGTTTATAATCAAGTGAGTTTTTATGCTATTACGCTCATAATGCATCACATTAATCCTTATCATGTCTATAATGAGCTACAATTGAACAATAGATGAAAATGCATTCTAAACCATGTTTTTTTTAACCCTAAAAATCCTCATTGAAATAGACTTGTTACACCTATGCAGCTTTTAGCTTATGTGTAATAAGAAAATGTGCCATAAAAAAAGTGAAAATGACACATAGAGGTGTTATTGCATCTGTTTATGCAGCCTAATGTGAAAACAAGTCAAACCAATGTTTTACTTTACAAAAAATAAATTCCCAAATTTCCGCATTTTACCACTTACATAAAACATCTCCTGAGAAAGTTGCATATAAATGAGTCAGGGTACATTTTTTTTTTAAAAACGTTTCCGGCTTGAGAATCAACATAACAAAAGGCTTAATTTGATATATCGCATACCCTAAAAAAAAATCACAATATTGATTTTTTTGCATTTTTCCCAAGCTCGATGTAAAACATCCGTTGCACTAGTGCAACGAAAGGTTACGTCGAAAAACGGAAACAGCTATAAAAAAAACATCTGAAATATATATTTTAAAAATTCCTTTTGTTTCTTTGGCCTAAACCCAAAAGGCTTCCAACAACACCTTTTTTTTCAAAAATCCAACAATGTAAAAATGTCCTGCAAACTGTTTTTTCTTCTCAAAATATTGTCAAAAATGGTCATTTTTAGTATAAATAAGTGAGCGTTTGAGATTTTTTCACCAGCTAAAGTTTTTTATGGTCACTGTACACTTAGGCTTCGGGTCCACATGTTTTCAATTTTTTGGTTGACCCAGAAAAAAAAATCTTTTTTCAAAAAGCTGCACTGGTGTAGTTCTCTGAATAAAGGAATGCCCGAATATTTTTTTCTGAAAAAAGGGGGGTGCATATGAAAGAGGGCGTCGAAATATTATGATTGAGCACGATTTTTTTTTGACATGGGCGAATTGCAGTATGTAGCTAAGACATGTACACTTTATAGTGGCAACTCTCATGTTTGTGGCTTATAGGGACAAGGTACAAATCAAGTGTAACCTTCAGGTTGGTTTTTCTTTTTCACCTTCATGTGTGTTGAAGAACTCTTTTTGCTTTTGGCTATAATTCACAATCTATATATGATAGAGACATAATTTAAACAACACATTGTCCCTAGTCTTGTGCTACCTACCTATGTGAATTATCATGTATGTGGCATATTGGATAGTAGTCAAAATGTGAAGTTGAATGTATGATGTTTTTCAATTACGTTACAAGTTCGAAAAAGTATGCCTTACATTTTGGCCCATAATTCTGAAACCATACAATCTGGATCCTCAATTCAAAGTGCAGCAAAAAGCTAACATCATGCCACTGTTCTGTGTCCATTTTCATGCTTGTACCATGCTTAGAAGTGGTGAGAATCTTTCAGTGATTAAATGCATGTTTTAAATACAAAAAATCTCAATTTATTTCAAATATTTCACGTATATTGTGTCATAATTCATGATCCATACTAGATAGAGCTTCATTTGCAAATGCAACACATGCTATAGAATATCCCACTGCAGGATGCCAAATTACATGCCTCTAGGATGTAGAGAAAGTACATAAAACTAACATTGACTCCATACTGGGCGATTTTACATCTCCGGCCATCTGGTCACCCTATAGAAACAAATTTTGTTTATAATCAAGTGAGTTTTTATGCTATTACGCTCATAATGCATCACATTAATCCTTATCATGTCTATAATGAGCTACAATTGAACAATAGATGAAAATGCATTCTAAACCATGTTTTTTTTTACCTTAAAAATCCTCATTCAAATAGACTTGTTACACCTATGCAGCTTTTAGCTTATGTGTAATAAGAAAATGTGCCATAAAAAAGTGAAAATGACACATAGAGGTGTTTTTGCATCTGTTTATGCAGCCTAATGTGAAAACAAGTCAAACCAATGTTTTACTTTACAAAAAATAAATTCCCAAATTTCCGCATTTTACCACTTAAATTAAACATCTCCTGAGAAAGTTGCATATAAATGAGTCAGGGTACATTTTTTTTAAAAAACGTTTCCGGCTTGAGAATCAACATAACAAAAGGCTTAATTTGATATATCACATACCCTAAAAAAAAGATCACAATATTGATTTTTTTGCATTTTTCCCAAGCTCAATGTAAAACATCCGTTGCACTACTGCAACGAAAGGTTAAGTCGAAAAACGGAAACAGCTATAAAAAAAACTCTGAAATACATATGTCAAAAATTCCTTTTGTTTCTTTGGCCTAAACCCAAGAGGCTTCCAACAACACCTTTTTTTTCAAAAATTGAACAATGTAAAAATGTCCTGCAAACTTTTTTTCTTCTCAAAATATTGTCAAAAATAGTCATTTTTAGTATAAATAAGTGAGCGTTTGAGATTTTTTCACCAGATAAAGTTTTTTATGGTCACTGTACACTTAGGCTTCGGGTCCACGTGTTTTCAATTTTTTGGTTGAACCAGAAAAAAAAAATCTTTTTTCAAAAAGCTGCACTGGTGTAGCTCTCTGAAATAAAGCACGCCCGAATATTGTTTTCTGAAAAAAGGGGGGTGCATATGAAAGAGGGCGTCAAAATGTTATGATTGAGCACGATTTTTTTTTCGACATGGGCGAATTGCAGTATGTAGCTAAGACATGTACACTTTATAGTGGCAACTCTGATGTTTGTGGCTTATAGGGACAAGGTACAAATCAAGTGTAACCTTCAGGTTGGTTTTTCTTTTTCACCTTCATGTATGTTGACGAACTCTTTTTGCTTTTGGCTATAATTCACAATCTATATATGATAGAGACATAATTTAAACAACACATTGTCCCTAGTCTTGTGCTACCTACCTATGTGAATTATCATGTATGTGGCATATTGGATAGTAGTCAAAATGTGAAGTTGAATGTATGATGTTTTTCAATTACGTTACAAGTTCGAAAAAGTATGCCTTACATTTTGGCCCATAATTCTGAAACCATACAATCTGGATCCTCAATTCAAAGTGCAGCAAAAAGCTAACATCATGCCACTGTTCTGTGTCCATTTTCATGCTTGTGCCATGCTTAGAAGTGGTGAGAATCATTCAGTGATTAAATGCATGTTTTAAATACAAAAAAGTCTCAATTTATTTCAAATATTTCACGTATATTGTGTCATAATTCATGATCCATACTAGATAGACCTTCATTTGCAAATGCAACACATTCTATAGAATATCCCACTGCAGGATGCCAAATTACATGCCTTTAGGATGTAGAGAAAGTACATAAAACTAACATTGACTCCATACTGGGCGATTTTACATCTCCGGCCATCTGGTCACCCTATAGAAACTAATTTTGTTTATAATCAAGTGAGTTTTTATGCTATTACGCTCATAATGCATCACATTAATCCTTATCATGTCTATAATGAGCTACAATTGAACAATAGATGAAAATGCATTCTAAACCAGGTTTTTTTTTTACCTTAAAAATCCTCATTGAAATAGACTTGTTACACCTATGCAGCTTTTAGCTTATGTGTAATAAGAAAATGTGCCATAAAAAAGTGAAAATGACACATAGAGGTGTTTTTGCATCTGTTTATGCAGCCTAATGTGAAAACAAGTCAAACCAATGTTTTACTTTACAAAAAATATATTCCCAAATTTCCGCATTTTACCACTTACATAAAACATCTCCTGAGAAAGTTGCATATAAATGAGTCAGGGTACAGTTTTTTTTTAAAAACGTTTCCGGCTTGAGAATCAACATACCAAAAGGCTTAATTTTATATATCACATACCCTAAAAAAAAAATCACAATATTGATTTTTTTGCATTTTTCCCAAGCTCAATGTAAAACATCCGTTGCACTGGTGCAACGAAAGGCTAAGTTGAAAAACGGAAACAGCTATAAAAAAAAATCTGAAATACATATGTCAAAAATTCCTTTTGTTTCTTTGGCCTAAACCCAAGAGGCTTCCAACAACACCTTTTTTTTCAAAAATCGAACAATGTAAAAATGTCCTGCGAACTTTTTTTCTTCTCAAAATATTGTCAAAAATAGTAATTTTTAGTATAAATAAGTGAGCGTTTGAGATTTTTTCACCATATAAAGTTTTTTATGGTCACTGTACACTTAGGCTTCGGGTCCACATGTTTTCAATTTTTTGGTTGACCTAGAAAAAAAATTCTTTTTTCAAAAAGCTGCACTGGTGTAGCTCTCTGAAAAAAGGCACGCCCGAATATTTTTTTCTGAAAAAAGGGGGGTGCATATGAAAGAGGGCGTCGAAATATGATGATTGAGCACGATTTTTTTTTCCGACATGGGCGAATTGCAATATGTAGCTAAGACATGTACACTTTATAGTGGCAACTCTGATGTTTGTGGCTTATAGGGACAAGGTACAAATCAAGTGTAACCTTCAGGTTGGTTTTTCTTTTTCACCTTCATGTATGTTGACGAACTCTTTTTGCTTTTGGCTATAATACACAATCTATATATGATAGAGACATAATTTAAACAACACATTGTTCCTAGTCTTGTGCTACTTACCCATGTGAATTATCATGTATGTGGAATATTGGATAAAAGTCAAAATGTGAAGTAAAATGTATGATGTTTTTCAATTACGTTACAAGTTCGAAAAAGTATGCCCTACATTTTGGCCCATAATTCTGAAACCATACAATCTGGATCCTCAATTCAAAGTGCAGCAAAAAGCTAACATCATGCCACTGTTCTGTGTCCATTTTCATGCTTGTGCCATGCTTAGAAGTGGTGAGAATCATTCAGTGATTAAATGCATGTTTTAAATACAAAAAAGTCTCAATTTATTTCAAATATTTCACGTATATTGTGTCATAATTCATGATCCATACTAGATAGAGCTTCATTTGCAAATGCATCACATTCTACAGAATATCCCACTGCAGGATGCCAAATTACATGCCTTTAGGATGTAGAGAAAGTACATAAAACTAACATTGACTCCATACTGGGCGATTTTACATCTCCGGCCATCTGGTCACCCTATAGAAACTAATTTTGTTTATAATCAAGTGAGTTTTTATGCTATTACGCTCATAATGCATCACATTAATCCTTATCATGTCTATAATGAGCTACAATTGAACAATAGATGAAAATGCATTCTAAACCATGTTTTTTTTAACCCTAAAAATCCTCATTGAAATAGACTTGTTACACCTATGCAGCTTTTAGCTTATGTGTAAGAAGAAAATGTGCCATAAAAAAAGTGAAAATGACACATAGAGGTGTTTTTGCATCTGTTTATGCAGCCTAATGTGAAAACAAGTCAAACCAATGTTTTACTTTACAAAAAATAAATTCCCAAATTTCCGCATTTTACCACTTACATAAAACATCTCCTGAGAAAGTTGCATATAAATGAGTCAGGGTACAGTTTTTTTTTAAAAACGTTTCCGGCTTGAGAATCAACATACCAAAAGGCTTAATTTTATATATCACATACCCTAAAAAAAAAATCACAATATTGATTTTTTTGCATTTTTCCCAAGCTCAATGTAAAACATCCGTTGCACTGGTGCAACGAAAGGCTAAGTTGAAAAACGGAAACAGCTATAAAAAAAAATCTGAAATACATATGTCAAAAATTCCTTTTGTTTCTTTGGCCTAAACCCAAGAGGCTTCCAACAACACCTTTTTTTCAAAAATCGAACAATGTAAAAATGTCCTGCGAACTTTTTTTCTTCTCAAAATATTGTCAAAAATAGTAATTTTTAGTATAAATAAGTGAGCGTTTGAGATTTTTTCACCAGATAAAGTTTTTTATGGTCACTGTACACTTAGGCTTCGGGTCCACATGTTTTCAATTTTTTGGTTGACCTAGAAAAAAAAGTTCTTTTTTCAAAAAGCTGCACTGGTGTAGCTCTCTGAAAAAAGGCACGCCCGAATATTTTTTTCTGAAAAAAGGGGGGTGCATATGAAAGAGGGCGTCGAAATATGATGATTGAGCACGATTTTTTTTTCCGACATGGGCGAATTGCAGTATGTAGCTAAGACATGTACACTTTATAGTGGCAACTCTGATGTTTGTGGCTTATAGGGACAAGGTACAAATCAAGTGTAACCTTCAGGTTGGTTTTTCTTTTTCACCTTCATGTATGTTGATGAACTCTTTTTGCTTTTGGCTATAATACACAATCTATATATGATAGAGACATAATTTAAACAACACATTGTTCCTAGTCTTGTGCTACTTACCCATGTGAATTATCATGTATGTGGAATATTGGATAAAAGTCAAAATGTGAAGTAAAATGTATGATGTTTTTCAATTACGTTACAAGTTCGAAAAAGTATGCCTTACATTTTGGCCCATAATTCTGAAACCATACAATCTGGATCCTCAATTCAAAGTGCAGCAAAAAGCTAACATCATGCCACTGTTCTGTGTCCATTTTCATGCTTGTGCCATGCTTAGAAGTGGTGAGAATCATTCAGTGATTAAATGCATGTTTTAAATACAAAAAAGTCTCAATTTATTTCAAATATTTCACGTATATTGTGTCATAATTCATGATCCATACTAGAAAGAGCTTCATTTGCAAATGCAACACATTCTACAGAATATCCCACTGCAGGATGCCAAATTACATGCCTTTAGGATGTAGAGAAAGTACATAAAACTAACATTGACTCCATACTGGGCGATTTTACATCTCCGGCCATCTGGTCACCCTATAGAAACTAATTTTGTTTATAATCAAGTGAGTTTTTATGCTATTACGCTCATAATGCATCACATTAATCCTTATCATGTCTATAATGAGCTACAATTGAACAATAGATGAAAATGCATTCTAAACCATGTTTTTTTTAACCCTAAAAATCCTCATTGAAATAGACTTGTTACACCTATGCAGCTTTTAGCTTATGTGTAAGAAGAAAATGTGCCATAAAAAAAGTGAAAATGACACATAGAGGTGTTTTTGCATCTGTTTATGCAGCCTAATGTGAAAACAAGTCAAACCAATGTTTTACTTTACAAAAAATAAATTCCCAAATTTCCGCATTTTACCACTTACATAAAACATCTCCTGAGAAAGTTGCATATAAATGAGTCAGGGTACATTTTTTTTTAAAAAACGTTTCCGGCTTGAGAATCAACATAACAAAAGGCTTAATTTGATATATCGCATACCCTAAAAAAAAATCACAATATTGATTTTTTTGCATTTTTCCCAAGCTCAATGTAAAACATCCGTTGCACTAGTGCAACGAAAGGTTACGTCGAAAAACGGAAACAGCTGTAAAAAAAAATCTGAAATATATATTTCAAAAATTCCTTTTGTTTCTTTGGCCTAAACCCAAAAGGCTTCCAACAACACCTTTTTTTTCAAAAATCCAACAATGTAAAAATGTCCTGCGAACTGTTTTTTCTTCTCAAAATATTGTCAAAAATGGTCATTTTTAGTATAAATAAGTGAGCGTTTGAGATTTTTTCACCAGATAAAGTTTTTTATGGTCACTGTACACTTAGGCTTCGGGTCCACATGTTTTAAATTTTTTGGTTGACCCAGAAAAAAAAATCTTTTTTCAAAAAGCTGCACTGGTGTAGTTCTCTGAATAAAGGAATGCCCGAATATTTTTTTCTGAAAAAAGGGGGGTGCATATGAAAGAGGGCGTCGAAATATTATGATTAAGCACGATTTTTTTTTGACATGGGCGAATTGCAGTATGTAGCTAAGACATGTACACTTTATAGTGGCAACTCTCATGTTTGTGGCTTATAGGGACAAGGTACAAATCAAGTGTAACCTTCAGGTTGGTTTTTCTTTTTCACCTTCATGTATGTTGATGAACTCTTTTTGCTTTTGGCTATAATTCACAATCTATATATGATTGAGACATAATTTAAACAACACATTGTCCCTAGTCTTGTGCTACCTACCTATGTGAATTATCATGTATGTGGCATATTGGATAGTAGTCAAAATGTGAAGTTGAATGTATGATGTTTTTCAATTACGTTACAAGTTCGAAAAAGTATGCCTTACATTTTGGCCCATAATTCTGAAACCATACAATCTGGATCCTCAATTCAAAGTGCAGCAAAAAGCTAACATCATGCCACTGTTCTGTGTCCATTTTCATGCTTGTGCCATGCTTAGAAGTCGTGAGAATCTTTCAGTGATTAAATGCATGTTTTAAATACAAAAAATCTCAATTTATTTCAAATATTTCACGTATATTGTGTCATAATTCATGATCCATACTAGATAGAGCTTTATTTGCAAATGCAACACATTCTATAGAATATCCCACTGCAGGATGCCAAATTACATGCCTCTAGGATGTAGAGAAAGTACATAAAACTAACATTGACTCCATACTGGGCGATTTTACATCTCCGGCCATCTGGTCACCCTATAGAAACTAATTTTGTTTATAATCAAGTGAGTTTTTATGCTATTACGCTCATAATGCATCACATTAATCCTTATCATGTCTATAATGAGCTACAATTGAACAATAGATGAAAATGCATTCTAAACCATGTTTTTTTAACCCTAAAAATCCTCATTGAAATCGACTTGTTACACCTATGCAGCTTTTAGCTTATGTGTAATAAGAAAATGTGCCATAAAAAAAGTGAAAATGACACATAGAGGTGTTTTTGCATCTGTTTATGCAGCCTAATGTGAAAACAAGTCAAACCAATGTTTTACTTTACAAAAAATAAATTCCCAAATTTCCGCATTTTACCACTTACATAAAACATCTCCTGAGAAAGTTGCATATAAATGAGTCAGGGTACATTTTTTTTTTAAAAACGTTTCCGGCTTGAGAATCAACATAACAAAAGGCTTAATTTGATATATCGCATACCCTAAAAAAAAATCACAATATTGATTTTTTTGCATTTTTCCCAAGCTCAATGTAAAACATCCGTTGCACTAGTGCAACGAAAGGTTACGTCGAAAAACGGAAACAGCTATAAAAAAAAAATCTGAAATATATATTTCAAAAATTCCTTTTGTTTCTTTGGCCTAAACCCAAAAGGCTTCCAACAACACCTTTTTTTTCAAAAATCCAACAATGTAAAAATGTCCTGCGAACTGTTTTTTCTTCTCAAAATATTGTCAAAAATTGTCATTTTTAGTATAAATAAGTGAGCGTTTGAGATTTTTTCACCAGATAAAGTTTTTTATGGTCACTGTACACTTAGGCTTCGGGTCCACATGTTTTCAATTTTTTGGTTGACCCAGAAAAAAAAATCTTTTTTCAAAAAGCTGCACTGGTGTAGTTCTCTGAATAAAGGAATGCCCGAATATTTTTTTCTGAAAAAAGGGGGGTGCATATGAAAGAGGGCGTCGAAATATTATGATTGAGCACGATTTTTTTTTTGACATGGGCGACTTGCAGTATGTAGCTAAGACATGTACACTTTATAGTGGCAACTCTCATGTTTGTGGCTTATAGGGACAAGGTACAAATCAAGTGTAACCTTCAGGTTGGTTTTTCTTTTTCACCTTCATGTATGTTGAAGAACTCTTTTTGCTTTTGGCTATAATTCACAATCTATATATGATAGAGACATAATTTAAACAACACATTGTCCCTAGTCTTGTGCTACTTACCCATGTGAATTATCATGTATGTGGCATATTGGATAGTAGTCAAAATGTGAAGTTGAATGTATGATGTTTTTTAATTACGTCACAGTTCGAAAAAGTATGCCTTACATTTTGGCCCATAATTCTGAAACCATACAATCTGGATCCTCAATTCAAAGTGCAGCATAAAGCTAACATCATGCCACTGTTCTGTGTCCATTTTCGTGCTTGTGCCATGCTTAGAAGTGGTGAGAATCTTTCAGTGATTAAATGCATGTTTTAAATACAAAAAATCTCAATTTATTTCAAATATTTCACGTATATTGTGTCATAATTCATGATCCATACTAGATAGAGCTTCATTTGCAAATGCAACACATGCTATAGAATATCCCACTGCAGGATGCCAAATTACATGCCTCTAGGATGTAGAGAAAGTACATAAAACTAACATTGACTCCATACTGGGCGATTTTACATCTCCGGCCATCTGGTCACCCTATAGAAACAAATTTTGTTTATAATCAAGTGAGTTTTTATGCTATTACGCTCATAATGCATCACATTAATCCTTATCATGTCTATAATGAGCTACAATTGAACAATAGATGAAAATGCATTCTAAACCATGTTTTTTTTACCTTAAAAATCCTCATTCAAATAGACTTGTTACACCTATGCAGCTTTTAGCTTATGTGTAATAAGAAAATGTGCCATAAAAAAGTGAAAATGACACATAGAGGTGTTTTTGCATCTGTTTATGCAGCCTAATGTGAAAACAAGTCAAACCAATGTTTTACTTTACAAAAAATAAATACCCAAATTTCCGCATTTTACCACTTAAATTAAACATCTCCTGAGAAAGTTGCATGTAAATGAGTCAGGCTTCGGGTCCACATGTTTTCAATTTTTTGGTTGACCTAGAAAAAAAAATTATTTTTTCAAAAAGCTGCACTGGTGTAGCTCTCTGAAAAAAGGCACGCCCGAATATTTTTTTCTGAAAAAAGGGGGGTGCATATGAAAGAGGGCGTCGAAATATGATGATTGAGCACGATTTTTTTTTCCGACATGGGCGAATTGCAGTATGTAGCTAAGACATGTACACTTTATAGTGGCAACTCTGATGTTTGTGGCTTATAGGGACAAGGTACAAATCAAGTGTAACCTTCAGGTTGGTTTTTCTTTTTCACCTTCATGTATGTTGACGAACTCTTTTTGCTTTTGGCTATAATACACAATCTATATATGATAGAGACATAATTTAAACAACACATTGTTCCTAGTCTTGTGCTACTTACCCATGTGAATTATCATGTATGTGGAATATTGGATAAAAGTCAAAATGTGAAGTAAAATGTATGATGTTTTTCAATTACGTTACAAGTTCGAAAAAGTATGCCTTACATTTTGGCCCATAATTCTGAAACCATACAATCTGGATCCTCAATTCAAAGTGCAGCAAAAAGCTAACATCATGCCACTGTTCTGTGTCCATTTTCATGCTTGTACCATGCTTAGAAGTGGTGAGAATCTTTCAGTGATTAAATGCATGTTTTAAATACAAAAAATCTCAATTTATTTCAAATATTTCACGTATATTGTGTCATAATTCATGATCCATACTAGATAGAGCTTCATTTGCAAATGCAACACATGCTATAGAATAACCCACTGCAGGATGCCAAATTACATGCCTCTAGGATGTAGAGAAAGTACATAAAACTAACATTGACTCCATACTGGGCGATTTTACATCTCCGGCCATCTGGTCACCCTATAGAAACTAATTTTGTTTATAATCAAGTGAGTTTTTATGCTATTACGCTCATAATGCATCACATTAATCCTTATCATGTCTATAATGAGCTACAATTGAACAATAGATGAAAATGCATTCTAAACCATGTTTTTTTTAACCCTAAAAATCCTCATTGAAATAGACTTGTTACACCTATGCAGCTTTTAGCTTATGTGTAAGAAGAAAATGTGCCATAAAAAAAGTGAAAATGACACATAGAGGTGTTTTTGCATCTGTTTATGCAGCCTAATGTGAAAACAAGTCAAACCAATGTTTTACTTTACAAAAAATAAATTCCCAAATTTCCGCATTTTACCACTTACATAAAACATCTCCTGAGAAAGTTGCATATAAATGAGTCAGGGTACATTTTTTTTTAAAAAACGTTTCCGGCTTGAGAATCAACATAACAAAAGGCTTAATTTGATATATCGCATACCCTAAAAAAAAATCACAATATTGATTTTTTTGCATTTTTCCCAAGCTCAATGTAAAACATCCGTTGCACTAGTGCAACGAAAGGTTACGTCGAAAAACGGAAACAGCTATAAAAAAAAATCTGAAATATATATTTCAAAAATTCCTTTTGTTTCTTTGGCCTAAACCCAAAAGGCTTCCAACAACACCTTTTTTTCAAAAATCCAACAATGTAAAAATGTCCTGCGAACTGTTTTTTCTTTTCAAAATATTGTCAAAAATGGTCATTTTTAGTATAAATAAGTGAGCGTTTGAGATTTTTTCACCAGATAAAGTTTTTTATGGTCACTGTACACTTAGGCTTCGGGTCCACATGTTTTCAATTTTTTGGTTGACCCAGAAAAAAAAATCTTTTTTCAAAAAGCTGCACTGGTGTAGTTCTCTGAATAAAGGAATGCCCGAATATTTTTTTCTGAAAAAAGGGGGGTGCATATGAAAGAGGGCGTCGAAATATTATGATTGAGCACGATTTTTTTTTTGACATGGGCGAATTGCAGTATGTAGCTAAGACATGTACACTTTATAGTGGCAACTCTCATGTTTGTGGCTTATAGGGACAAGGTACAAATCAAGTGTAACCTTCAGGTTGGTTTTTCTTTTTCACCTTCATGTATGTTGAAGAACTCTTTTTGCTTTTGGCTATAATTCACAATCTATATATGATAGAGACATAATTTAAACAACACATTGTCCCTAGTCTTGTGCTACCTACCTATGTGAATTATCATGTATGTGGCATATTGGATAGTAGTCAAAATGTGAAGTTGAATGTATGATGTTTTTCAATTACGTTACAAGTTCGAAAAAGTATGCCTTACATTTTGGCCCATAATTCTGAAACCATACAATCTGGATCCTCAATTCAAAGTGCAGCAAAAAGCTAACATCATGCCACTGTTCTGTGTCCATTTTCATGCTTGTGCCATGCTTAGAAGTGGTGAGAATCATTCAGTGATTAAATGCATGTTTTAAATACAAAAAAGTCTCAATTTATTTCAAATATTTCACGTATATTGTGTCATAATTCATGATCCATACTAGATAGAGCTTCATTTGCAAATGCAACACATGCTATAGAATATCCCACTGCAGGATGCCAAATTACATGCCTCTAGGATGTAGAGAAAGTACATAAAACTAACATTGACTCCATACTGGGCGATTTTACATCTCCGGCCATCTGGTCACCCTATAGAAACTAATTTTGTTTATAATCAAGTGAGTTTTTATGCTATTACGCTCATAATGCATCACATTAATCCTTATCATGTCTATAATGAGCTACAATTGAACAATAGATGAAAATGCATTCTAAACCATGTTTTTTTAACCCTAAAATTCCTCATTGAAATAGACTTGTTACACCTATGCAGCTTTTAGCTTATGTGTAAGAAGAAAATGTGCCATAAAAAAAGTGAAAATGACACATAGAGGTGTTTTTGCATCTGTTTATGCAGCCTAATGTGAAAACAAGTCAAACCAATGTTTTACTTTACAAAAAATAAATTCCCAAATTTCCGCATTTTACCACTTACATAAAACATCTCCTGAGAAAGTTGCATATAAATGAGTCAGGGTACAGTTTTTTTTAAAAACGTTTCCGGCTTGAGAATCAACATACCAAAAGGCTTAATTTTATATATCACATACCCTAAAAAAAAAATCACAATATTGATTTTTTTGCATTTTTCCCAAGCTCAATGTAAAACATCCGTTGCACTGGTGCAACGAAAGGCTAAGTTGAAAAACGGAAACAGCTATAAAAAAAAATCTGAAATACATATGTCAAAAATTCCTTTTGTTTCTTTGGCCTAAACCCAAGAGGCTTCCAACAACACCTTTTTTTTCAAAAATCGAACAATGTAAAAATGTCCTGCGAACTTTTTTTCTTCTCAAAATATTGTCAAAAATAGTAATTTTTAGTATAAATAAGTGAGCGTTTGAGATTTTTTCACCAGATAAAGTTTTTTATGGTCACTGTACACTTAGGCTTCGGGTCCACATGTTTTCAATTTTTTGGTTGACCTAGAAAAAAAAATTCTTTTTTCAAAAAGCTGCACTTGTGTAGCTCTCTGAAAAAAGGCACGCCCGAATATTTTTTTCTGAAAAAAGGGGGGTGCATATGAAAGAGGGCGTCGAAATATGATGATTGAGCACGATTTTTTTTTCTGACATGGGCGAATTGCAGTATGTAGCTAAGACATGTACACTTTATAGTGGCAACTCTGATGTTTGTGGCTTATAGGGACAAGGTACAAATCAAGTGTAACCTTCAGGTTGGTTTTTCTTTTTCACCTTCATGTATGTTGACGCACTCTTTTTGCTTTTGGCTATAATACACAATCTATATATGATAGAGACATAATTTAAACAACACATTGTTCCTAGTCTTGTGCTACTTACCCATGTGAATTATCATGTATGTGGAATATTGGATAAAAGTCAAAATGTGAAGTAAAATGTATGATGTTTTTCAATTACGTTACAAGTTCGAAAAAGTATGCCTTACATTTTGGCCCATAATTCTGAAACCATACAATCTGGATCCTGAATTCAAAGTGCAGCAAAAAGCTAACATCATGCCACTGTTCTGTGTCCATTTTCATGCTTGTGCCTAGCTTAGAAGTGGTGAGAATCATTCAGTGATTAAATGCATGTTTTAAATACAAAAAAGTCTCAATTTATTTCAAATATTTCACGTATATTGTGTCATAATTCATGATCCATACTAGAAAGAGCTTCATTTGCAAATGCAACACATTCTACAGAATATCCCACTGCAGGATGCCAAATTACATGCCTTTAGGATGTAGAGAAAGTACATAAAACTAACATTGACTCCATACTGGGCGATTTTACATCTCCGGCCATCTGGTCACCCTATAGAAACTAATTTTGTTTATAATCAAGTGAGTTTTTATGCTATTACGCTCATAATGCATCACATAAATCCTTATCATGTCTATAATGAGCTACAATTGAACAATAGATGAAAATGCATTCTAAACCATGTTTTTTTTAACCCTAAAAATCCTCATTGAAATAGACTTGTTACACCTATGCAGCTTTTAGCTTATGTGTAAGAAGAAAATGTGCCATAAAAAAAGTGAAAATGACACATAGAGGTGTTTTTGCATCTGTTTATGCAGCCTAATGTGAAAACAAGTCAAACCAATGTTTTACTTTACAAAAAATAAATTCCCAAATTTCCGCATTTTACCACTTACATAAAACATCTCCTGAGAAAGTTGCATATAAATGAGTCAGGGTACATTTTTTTTAAAAAAACGTTTCCGGCTTGAGAATCAACATAACAAAAGGCTTAATTTGATATATCGCATACCCTAAAAAAAAATCACAATATTGATTTTTTTGCATTTTTCCCAAGCTCAATGTAAAACATCCGTTGCACTAGTGCAACGAAAGGTTACGTCGAAAAACGGAAACAGCTGTAAAAAAAAATCTGAAATATATATTTCAAAAATTCCTTTTGTTTCTTTGGCCTAAACCCAAAAGGCTTCCAACAACACCTTTTTTTTCAAAAATCCAACAATGTAAAAATGTCCTGCGAACTGTTTTTTCTTCTCAAAATATTGTCAAAAATGGTCATTTTTAGTATAAATAAGTGAGCGTTTGAGATTTTTTCACCAGATAAAGTTTTTTATGGTCACTGTACACTTAGGCTTCGGGTCCACATGTTTTCAATTTTTTGGTTGACCCAGAAAAAAAAATCTTTTTTCAAAAAGCTGCACTGGTGTAGTTCTCTGAATAAAGGAATGCCCGAATATTTTTTTCTGAAAAAAGGGGGGTGCATATGAAAGAGGGCGTCGAAATATTATGATTGAGCACGATTTTTTTTTTGACATGGGCGAATTGCAGTATGTAGCTAAGACATGTACACTTTATAGTGGCAACTCTCATGTTTGTGGCTTATAGGGACAAGGTACAAATCAAGTGTAACCTTCAGGTTGGTTTTTCTTTTTCACCTTCATGTATGTTGACGAACTCTTTTTGCTTTTGGCTATAATTCACAATCTATATATGATAGAGACATAATTTAAACAACACATTGTCCCTAGTCTTGTGCTACCTACCTATGTGAATTATCATGTATGTGGCATATTGGATAGTAGTCAAAATGTGAAGTTGAATGTATGATGTTTTTCAATTACGTTACAAGTTCGAAAAAGTATGCCTTACATTTTGGCCCATAATTCTGAAACCATACAATCTGGATCCTCAATTCAAAGTGCAGCAAAAAGCTAACATCATGCCACTGTTCTGTGTCCATTTTCATGCTTGTGCCATGCTTAGAAGTCGTGAGAATCTTTCAGTGATTAAATGCATGTTTTAAATACAAAAAATCTCAATTTATTTCAAATATTTCACGTATATTGTGTCATAATTCATGATCCATACTAGATAGAGCTTTATTTGCAAATGCAACACATTCTATAGAATATCCCACTGCAGGATGCCAAATTACATGCCTCTAGGATGTAGAGAAAGTACATAAAACTAACATTGACTCCATACTGGGCGATTTTACATCTCCGGCCATCTGGTCACCCTATAGAAACTAATTTTGTTTATAATCAAGTGAGTTTTTATGCTATTACGCTCATAATGCATCACATTAATCCTTATCATGTCTATAATGAGCTACAATTGAACAATAGATGAAAATGCATTCTAAACCATGTTTTTTTAACCCTAAAAATCCTCATTGAAATCGACTTGTTACACCTATGCAGCTTTTAGCTTATGTGTAATAAGAAAATGTGCCATAAAAAAAGTGAAAATGACACATAGAGGTGTTTTTGCATCTGTTTATGCAGCCTAATGTGAAAACAAGTCAAACCAATGTTTTACTTTACAAAAAATAAATACCCAAATTTCCGCATTTTACCACTTAAATTAAACATCTCCTGAGAAAGTTGCATATAAATGAGTCAGGCTTCGGGTCCACATGTTTTCAATTTTTTGGTTGACCTAGAAAAAAAAATTCTTTTTTCAAAAAGCTGCACTGGTGTAGCTCTCTGAAAAAAGGCACGCCCGAATATTTTTTTCTGAAAAAAGGGGGGTGCATATGAAAGAGGGCGTCGAAATATGATGATTGAGCACGATTTTTTTTTCCGACATGGGCGAATTGCAGTATGTAGCTAAGACATGTACACTTTATAGTGGCAACTCTGATGTTTGTGGCTTATAGGGACAAGGTACAAATCAAGTGTAACCTTCAGGTTTGTTTTTCTTTTTCACCTTCATGTATGTTGACGAACTCTTTTTGCTTTTGGCTATAATACACAATCTATATATGATAGAGACATAATTTAAACAACACATTGTTCCTAGTCTTGTGCTACTTACCCATGTGAATTATCATGTATGTGGAATATTGGATAAAAGTCAAAATGTGAAGTAAAATGTATGATGTTTTTCAATTACGTTACAAGTTCGAAAAAGTATGCCTTACATTTTGGCCCATAATTCTGAAACCATACAATCTGGATCCTCAATTCAAAGTGCAGCAAAAAGCTAACATCATGCCACTGTTCTGTGTCCATTTTCATGCTTGTACCATGCTTAGAAGTGGTGAGAATCTTTCAGTGATTAAATGCATGTTTTAAATACAAAAAATCTCAATTTATTTCAAATATTTCACGTATATTGTGTCATAATTCATGATCCATACTAGATAGAGCTTCATTTGCAAATGCAACACATGCTATAGAATATCCCACTGCAGGATGCCAAATTACATGCCTCTAGGATGTAGAGAAAGTACATAAAACTAACATTGACTCCATACTGGGCGATTTTACATCTCCGGCCATCTGGTCACCCTATAGAAACTAATTTTGTTTATAATCAAGTGAGTTTTTATGCTATTACGCTCATAATGCATCACATTAATCCTTATCATGTCTATAATGAGCTACAATTGAACAATAGATGAAAATGCATTCTAAACCATGTTTTTTTTAACCCTAAAAATCCTCATTGAAATAGACTTGTTACACCTATGCAGCTTTTAGCTTATGTGTAAGAAGAAAATGTGCCATAAAAAAAGTGAAAATGACACATAGAGGTGTTTTTGCATCTGTTTATGCAGCCTAATGTGAAAACAAGTCAAACCAATGTTTTACTTTACAAAAAATAAATTCCCAAATTTCCGCATTTTACCACTTACATAAAACATCTCCTGAGAAAGTTGCATATAAATGAGTCAGGGTACATTTTTTTTTTAAAAACGTTTCCGGCTTGAGAATCAACATAACAAAAGGCTTAATTTGATATATCGCATACCCTAAAAAAAATCACAATATTGATTTTTTTGCATTTTTCCCAAGCTCAATGTAAAACATCCGTTGCACTAGTGCAACGAAAGGTTACGTCGAAAAACGGAAACAGCTATAAAAAAAAATCTGAAATATATATTTCAAAAATTCCTTTTGTTTCTTTGGCCTAAACCCAAAAGGCTTCCAACAACACCTTTTTTTTCAAAAATCCAACAATGTAAAAATGTCCTGCGAACTGTTTTTTCTTTTCAAAATATTGTCAAAAATGGTCATTTTTAGTATAAATAAGTGAGCGTTTGAGATTTTTTCACCAGATAAAGTTTTTTATGGTCACTGTACACTTAGGCTTCGGGTCCACATGTTTTCAATTTTTTGGTTGACCCAGAAAAAAAAATCTTTTTTCAAAAAGCTGCACTGGTGTAGTTCTCTGAATAAAGGAATGCCCGAATATTTTTTTCTGAAAAAAGGGGGGTGCATATGAAAGAGGGCGTCGAAATATTATGATTGAGCACGATTTTTTTTTTGACATGGGCGAATTGCAGTATGTAGCTAAGACATGTACACTTTATAGTGGCAACTCTCATGTTTGTGGCTTATAGGGACAAGGTACAAATCAAGTGTAACCTTCAGGTTGGTTTTTCTTTTTCACCTTCATGTATGTTGAAGAACTCTTTTTGCTTTTGGCTATAATTCACAATCTATATATGATAGAGACATAATTTAAACAACACATTGTCCCTAGTCTTGTGCTACCTACCTATGTGAATTATCATGTATGTGGCATATTGGATAGTAGTCAAAATGTGAAGTTGAATGTATGATGTTTTTCAATTACGTTACAAGTTCGAAAAAGTATGCCTTACATTTTGGCCCATAATTCTGAAACCATACAATCTGGATCCTCAATTCAAAGTGCAGCAAAAAGCTAACATCATGCCACTGTTCTGTGTCCATTTTCATGCTTGTGCCATGCTTAGAAGTGGTGAGAATCATTCAGTGATTAAATGCATGTTTTAAATACAAAAAAGTCTCAATTTATTTCAAATATTTCACGTATATTGTGTCATAATTCATGATCCATACTAGATAGAGCTTCATTTGCAAATGCAACACATTCTATAGAATATCCCACTGCAGGATGCCAAATTACATGCCTTTAGGATGTAGAGAAAGTACATAAAACTAACATTGACTCCATACTGGGCGATTTTACATCTCCGGCCATCTGGTCACCCTATAGAAACTAATTGTGTTTATAATCAAGTGAGTTTTTATGCTATTACGCTCATAATGCATCACATTAATCCTTATCATGTCTATAATGAGCTACAATTGAACAATAGATGAAAATGCATTCTAAACCATGTTTTTTTTTACCTTAAAAATCCTCATTGAAATAGACTTGTTACACCTATGCAGCTTTTAGCTTATGTGTAATAAGAAAATGTGCCATGAAAAAGTGAAAATGACACATAGAGGTGTTTTTGCATCTGTTTATGCAGCCTAATGTGAAAATAAGTCAAACCAATGTTTTACTTTACAAAAAATAAATTCCCAAATTTCCGCATTTTACCACTTACATAAAACATCTCCTGAGAAAGTTGCATATAAATGAGTCAGGGTACAGTTTTTTTTTAAAAACGTTTCCGGCTTGAGAATCAACATACCAAAAGGCTTAATTTTATATATCACATACCCTAAAAAAAAAATCACAATATTGATTTTTTTGCATTTTTCCCAAGCTCAATGTAAAACATCCGTTGCACTGGTGCAACGAAAGGCTAAGTTGAAAAACGGAAACAGCTATAAAAAAAAATCTGAAATACATATGTCAAAAATTCCTTTTGTTTCTTTGGCCTAAACCCAAGAGGCTTCCAACAACACCTTTTTTTTCAAAAATCGAACAATGTAAAAATGTCCTGCGAACTTTTTTTCTTCTCAAAATATTGTCAAAAACAGTAATTTTTAGTATAAATAAGTGAGCGTTTGAGATTTTTTCACCAGATAAAGTTTTTTATGGTCACTGTACACTTAGGCTTCGGGTCCACATGTTTTCAATTTTTTGGTTGACCTAGAAAAAAAAATTCTTTTTTCAAAAAGCTGCACTGGTGTAGCTCTCTGAAAAAAGGCACGCCCGAATATTTTTTTCTGAAAAAAGGGGGGTGCATATGAAAGAGGGCGTCGAAATATGATGATTGAGCACGATTTTTTTTTCCGACATGGGCGAATTGCAGTATGTAGCTAAGACATGTACACTTTATAGTGGCAACTCTGATGTTTGTGGCTTATAGGGACAAGGTACAAATCAAGTGTAACCTTCAGGTTGGTTTTTCTTTTTCACCTTCATGTATGTTGACGAACTCTTTTTGCTTTTGGCTATAATACACAATCTATATATGATAGAGACATAATTTAAACAACACATTGTTCCTAGTCTTGTGCTACTTACCCATGTGAATTATCATGTATGTGGAATATTGGATAAAAGTCAAAATGTGAAGTAAAATGTATGATGTTTTTCAATTATGTTACAAGTTCGAAAAAGTATGCCTTACATTTTGGCCCATAATTCTGAAACCATACAATCTGGATCCTCAATTCAAAGTGCAGCAAAAAGCTAACATCATGCCACTGTTCTGTGTCCATTTTCATGCTTGTACCATGCTTAGAAGTGGTGAGAATCTTTCAGTGATTAAATGCATGTTTTAAATACAAAAAATCTCAATTTATTTCAAATATTTCACGTATATTGTGTCATAATTCATGATCCATACTAGATAGAGCTTCATTTGCAAATGCAACACATGCTATAGAATATCCCACTGCAGGATGCCAAATTACATGCCTCTAGGATGTAGAGAAAGTACATAAAACTAACATTGACTCCATACTGGGCGATTTTACATCTCCGGCCATCTGGTCACCCTATAGAAACTAATTTTGTTTATAATCAAGTGAGTTTTTATGCTATTACGCTCATAATGCATCACATTAATCCTTATCATGTCTATAATGAGCTACAATTGAACAATAGATGAAAATGCATTCTAAACCATGTTTTTTTTAACCCTAAAAATCCTCATTGAAATAGACTTGTTACACCTATGCAGCTTTTAGCTTATGTGTAAGAAGAAAATGTGCCATAAAAAAAGTGAAAATGACACATAGAGGTGTTTTTGCATCTGTTTATGCAGCCTAATGTGAAAACAAGTCAAACCAATGTTTTACTTTACAAAAAATAAATTCCCAAATTTCCGCATTTTACCACTTACATAAAACATCTCCTGAGAAAGTTGCATATAAATGAGTCAGGGTACAGTTTTTTTTAAAAACGTTTCCGGCTTGAGAATCAACATACCAAAAGGCTTAATTTTATATATCACATACCCTAAAAAAAAAATCACAATATTGATTTTTTTGCATTTTTCCCAAGCTCAATGTAAAACATCCGTTGCACTGGTGCAACGAAAGGCTAAGTTGAAAAACGGAAACAGCTATAAAAAAAAATCTGAAATACATATGTCAAAAATTCCTTTTGTTTCTTTGGCCTAAACCCAAGAGGCTTCCAACAACACCTTTTTTTTCAAAAATCGAACAATGTAAAAATGTCCTGCGAACTTTTTTTCTTCTCAAAATATTGTCAAAAATAGTAATTTTTAGTATAAATAAGTGAGCGTTTGAGATTTTTTCACCAGATAAAGTTTTTTATGGTCACTGTACACTTAGGCTTCGGGTCCACATGTTTTCAATTTTTTGGTTGACCTAGAAAAAAAAATTCTTTTTTCAAAAAGCTGCACTGGTGTAGCTCTCTGAAAAAAGGCACGCCCGAATATTTTTTTCTGAAAAAAGGGGGGTGCATATGAAAGAGGGCGTCGAAATATGATGATTGAGCACGATTTTTTTTTCCGACATGGGCGAATTGCAGTATGTAGCTAAGACATGTACACTTTATAGTGGCAACTCTGATGTTTGTGGCTTATAGGGACAAGGTACAAATCAAGTGTAACCTTCAGGTTGGTTTTTCTTTTTCACCTTCATGTATGTTGACGAACTCTTTTTGCTTTTGGCTATAATACACAATCTATATATGATAGAGACATAATTTAAACAACACATTGTTCCTAGTCTTGTGCTACTTACCCATGTGAATTATCATGTATGTGGAATATTGGATAAAAGTCAAAATGTGAAGTAAAATGTATGATGTTTTTCAATTACGTTACAAGTTCGAAAAAGTATGCCTTACATTTTGGCCCATAATTCTGAAACCATACAATCTGGATCCTCAATTCAAAGTGCAGCAAAAAGCTAACATCATGCCACTGTTCTGTGTCCATTTTCATGCTTGTGCCATGCTTAGAAGTGGTGAGAATCATTCAGTGATTAAATGCATGTTTTAAATACAAAAAAGTCTCAATTTATTTCAAATATTTCACGTATATTGTGTCATAATTCATGATCCATACTAGAAAGAGCTTCATTTGCAAATGCAACACATTCTACAGAATATCCCACTGCAGGATGCCAAATTACATGCCTTTAGGATGTAGAGAAAGTACATAAAACTAACATTGACTCCATACTGGGCGATTTTACATCTCCGGCCATCTGGTCACCCTATAGAAACTAATTTTGTTTATAATCAAGTGAGTTTTTATGCTATTACACTCATAATGCATCACATTAATCCTTATCATGTCTATAATGAGCTACAATTGAACAATAGATGAAAATGCATTCTAAACCATGTTTTTTTTAACCCTAAAAATCCTCATTGAAATAGACTTGTTACACCTATGCAGCTTTTAGCTTATGTGTAAGAAGAAAATGTGCCATAAAAAAAGTGAAAATGACACATAGAGGTGTTTTTGCATCTGTTTATGCAGCCTAATGTGAAAACAAGTCAAACCAATGTTTTACTTTACAAAAAATTAATTCCCAAATTTCCGCATTTTACCACTTACATAAAACATCTCCTGAGAAAGTTGCATATAAATGAGTCAGGGTACATTTTTTTTTAAAAAACGTTTCCGGCTTGAGAATCAACATAACAAAAGGCTTAATTTGATATATCGCATACCCTAAAAAAAAATCACAATATTGATTTTTTTGCATTTTTCCCAAGCTCAATGTAAAACATCCGTTGCACTAGTGCAACGAAAGGTTATGTCGAAAAACGGAAACAGCTGTAAAAAAAAATCTGAAATATATTTCAAAAATTCCTTTTGTTTCTTTGGCCTAAACCCAAAAGGCTTCCAACAACACCTTTTTTTTCAAAAATCCAACAATGTAAAAATGTCCTGCGAACTGTTTTTTCTTCTCAAAATATTGTCAAAAATGGTCATTTTTAGTATAAATAAGTGAGCGTTTGAGATTTTTTCACCAGATAAAGTTTTTTATGGTCACTGTACACTTAGGCTTCGGGTCCACATGTTTTCAATTTTTTGGTTGACCCAGAAAAAAAAATCTTTTTTCAAAAAGCTGCACTGGTGTAGTTCTCTGAATAAAGGAATGCCCGAATATTTTTTTCTGAAAAAAGGGGGGTGCATATGAAAGAGGGCGTCGAAATATTATGATTGAGCACGATTTTTTTTTTGACATGGGCGAATTGCAGTATGTAGCTAAGACATGTACACTTTATAGTGGCAACTCTCATGTTTGTGGCTTATAGGGACAAGGTACAAATCACGTGTAACCTTCAGGTTGGTTTTTCTTTTTCACCTTCATGTATGTTGATGAACTCTTTTTGCTTTTGGCTATAATTCACAATCTATATATGATAGAGACATAATTTAAACAACACATTGTCCCTAGTCTTGTGCTACCTACCTATGTGAATTATCATGTATGTGGCATATTGGATAGTAGTCAAAATGTGAAGTTGAATGTATGATGTTTTTCAATTACGTTACAAGTTCGAAAAAGTATGCCTTACATTTTGGCCCATAATTCTGAAACCATACAATCTGGATCCTCAATTCAAAGTGCAGCAAAAAGCTAACATCATGCCACTGTTCTGTGTCCATTTTCATGCTTGTACCATGCTTAGAAGTCGTGAGAATCTTTCAGTGATTAAATGCATGTTTTAAATACAAAAAATCTCAATTTATTTCAAATATTTCACGTATATTGTGTCATAATTCATGATCCATACTAGATAGAGCTTCATTTGCAAATGCAACACATGCTATAGAATATCCCACTGCAGGATGCCAAATTACATGCCTCTAGGATGTAGAGAAAGTACATAAAACTAACATTGACTCCATACTGGGCGATTTTACATCTCCGGCCATCTGGTCACCCTATAGAAACTAATTTTGTTTATAATCAAGTGAGTTTTTATGCTATTACGCTCATAATGCATCACATTAATCCTTATCATGTCTATAATGAGCTACAATTGAACAATAGATGAAAATGCATTCTAAACCATGTTTTTTTTAACCCTAAAAATCCTCATTGAAATAGACTTGTTACACCTATGCAGCTTTTAGCTTATGTGTAAGAAGAAAATGTGCCATAAAAAAAGTGAAAATGACACATAGAGGTGTTTTTGCATCTGTTTATGCAGCCTAATGTGAAAACAAGTCAAACCAATGTTTTACTTTACAAAAAATAAATTCCCAAATTTCCGCATTTTACCACTTACATAAAACATCTCCTGAGAAAGTTGCATATAAATGAGTCAGGGTACATTTTTTTTTTAAAAACGTTTCCGGCTTGAGAATCAACATAACAAAAGGCTTAATTTGATATATCGCATACCCTAAAAAAAAATCACAATATTGATTTTTTTGCATTTTTCCCAAGCTCAATGTAAAACATCCGTTGCACTAGTGCAACGAAAGGTTACGTCGAAAAACGGAGCAGCTATAAAAAAAAATCTGAAATATATATTTCAAAAATTCCTTTTGTTTCTTTGGCCTAAACCCAAAAGGCTTCCAACAACACCTTTTTTTTCAAAAATCCAACAATGTAAAAATGTCCTGCGAACTGTTTTTTCTTTTCAAAATATTGTCAAAAATGGTCATTTTTAGTATAAATAAGTGAGCGTTTGAGATTTTTTCACCAGATAAAGTTTTTTATGGTCACTGTACACTTAGGCTTCGGGTCCACATGTTTTCAATTTTTTGGTTGACCCAGAAAAAAAAATCTTTTTTCAAAAAGCTGCACTGGTGTAGTTCTCTGAATAAAGGAATGCCCGAATATTTTTTTCTGAAAAAAGTGGGGTGCATATGAAAGAGGGCGTCGAAATATTATGATTGAGCACGATTTTTTTTTTGACATGGGCGAATTGCAGTATGTAGCTAAGACATGTACACTTTATAGTGGCAACTCTCATGTTTGTGGCTTATAGGGACAAGGTACAAATCAAGTGTAACCTTCAGGTTGGTTTTTCTTTTTCACCTTCATGTATGTTGAAGAACTCTTTTTGCTTTTGGCTATAATTCACAATCTATATATGATAGAGACATAATTTAAACAACACATTGTTCCTAGTCTTGTGCTACTTACCCATGTGAATTATCATGTATGTGGAATATTGGATAAAAGTCAAAATGTGAAGTAAAATGTATGATGTTTTTCAATTATGTTACAAGTTCGAAAAAGTATGCCTTACATTTTGGCCCATAATTCTGAAACCATACAATCTGGATCCTCAATTCAAAGTGCAGCAAAAAGCTAACATCATGCCACTGTTCTGTGTCCATTTTCATGCTTGTGCCATGCTTAGAAGTGGTAAGAATCATTCAGTGATTAAATGCATGTTTTAAATACAAAAAAGTCTCAATTTATTTCAAATATTTCACGTATATTGTGTCATAATTCATGATCCATACTAGATAGAGCTTCATTTGCAAATGCAACACATTCTACAGAATATCCCACTGCAGGATGCCAAATTACATGCCTTTAGGATGTAGAGAAAGTACATAAAACTAACATTGACTCCATACTGGGCGATTTTACATCTCCGGCCATCTGGTCACCCTATAGAAACTTATTTTGTTTATAATCAAGTGAGTTTTTATGCTATTACGCTCATAATGCATCACATTAATCCTTATCATGTCTATAATGAGCTACAATTGAACAATAGATGAAAATGCATTCTAAACCATGTTTTTTTTAACCCTAAAAATCCTCATTGAAATAGACTTGTTACACCTATGCAGCTTTTAGCTTATGTGTAAGAAGAAAATGTGCCCTAAAAAAAGTGAAAATGACACATAGAGGTGTTTTTGCATCTGTTTATGCAGCCTAATGTGAAAACAAGTCAAACCAATGTTTTACTTTACAAAAAATAAATTCCCAAATTTCCGCATTTTACCACTTACATAAAACATCTCCTGAGAAAGTTGCATATAAATGAGTCAGGGTACATTTTTTTTTTAAAAACGTTTCCGGCTTGAGAATCAACATAACAAAAGGCTTAATTTGATATATCACATACCCTAAAAAAAAATCACAATATTGATTTTTTTGCATTTTTCCCAAGCTCAATGTAAAACATCCGTTGCACTAGTGCAACGAAAGGTTACGTCGAAAAACGGAAACAGCTATTAAAAAAAAATCTGAAATATATATTTCAAAAATTCCTTTTGTTTCTTTGGCCTAAACCCAAAAGGCTTCCAACAACACCTTTTTTTTCAAAAATCCAACAATGTAAAAATGTCCTGCGAACTGTTTTTTCTTCTCAAAGTATTGTCAAAAATGGTCATTTTTAGTATAAATAAGTGAGCGTTTGAGATTTTTTCACCAGATAAAGTTTTTTATGGTCACTGTACACTTAGGCTTCGGGTCCACATGTTTTCAATTTTTTGGTTGACCCAGAAAAAAAAATCTTTTTTCAAAAAGCTGCACTGGTGTAGTTCTCTGAATAAAGGAATGCCCGAATATTTTTTTCTGAAAAAAGGGGGGTGCATATGAAAGAGGGCGTCGAAATATTATGATTGAGCACGATTTTTTTTTTGACATGGGCGAATTGCAGTATGTAGCTAAGACATGTACACTTTATAGTGGCAACTCTCATGTTTGTGGCTTATA
The DNA here is from genome assembly GCF_964204655.1 of Triturus cristatus. NCBI lineage: Eukaryota > Metazoa > Chordata > Amphibia > Caudata > Salamandridae > Triturus > Triturus cristatus. Next base: position 207,324,616 of record NC_140594.1, on the reverse strand, counting down.
GGGACAAGGTACAAATCAAGTGTAACCTTCAGGTTGGTTTTTCTTTTTCACCTTCATGTATGTTGAAGAATTCTTTTTGCTTTTGGCTATAATTCACAATCTATATATGATAGAGACATAATTTAAACAACACATTGTCCCTAGTCTTGTGCTACCTACCTATGTGAATTATCATGTATGTGGCATATTGGATAGTAGTCAAAATGTGAAGTTGAATGTATGATGTTTTTTAATTACGTCACAGTTCGAAAAAGTATGCCTTACATTTTGGCCCATAATTCTGAAACCATACAATCTGGATCCTCAATTCAAAGTGCAGCATAAAGCTAACATCATGCCACTGTTCTGTGTCCATTTTCGTGCTTGTGCCATGCTTAGAAGTGGTGAGAATCTTTCAGTGATTAAATGCATGTTTTAAATACAAAAAATCTCAATTTATTTCAAATATTTCACGTATATTGTGTCATAATTCATGATCCATACTAGATAGAGCTTCATTTGCAAATGCAACACATGCTATAGAATATCCCACTGCAGGATGCCAAATTACATGCCTCTAGGATGTAGAGAAAGTACATAAAACTAACATTGACTCCATACTGGGCGATTTTACATCTCCGGCCATCTGGTCACCCTATAGAAACAAATTTTGTTTATAATCAAGTGAGTTTTTATGCTATTACGCTCATAATGCATCACATTAATCCTTATCATGTCTATAATGAGCTACAATTGAACAATAGATGAAAATGCATTCTAAACCATGTTTTTTTTACCTTAAAAATCCTCATTCAAATAGACTTGTTACACCTATGCAGCTTTTAGCTTATGTGTAATAAGAAAATGTGCCATAAAAAAGTGAAAATGACACATAGAGGTGTTTTTGCATCTGTTTATGCAGCCTAATGTGAAAACAAGTCAAACCAATGTTTTACTTTACAAAAAATAAATTCCCGAATTTCCGCATTTTACCACTTACATTAAACATCTCCTGAGAAAGTTGCATATAAATGAGTCAGGGTACATTTTTTTTAAAAAACGTTTCCGGCTTGAGAATCAACATAACAAAAGGCTTAATTTGATATATCACATACCCTAAAAAAAAAATCACAATATTGATTTTTTTGCATTTTTCCCAAGCTCAATGTAAAACATCCGTTGCACTACTGCAACGAAAGGTTAAGTCGAAAAACGGAAACAGCTATAAAAAAAACTCTGAAATACATATGTCAAAAATTCCTTTTGTTTCTTTGGCCTAAACCCAAGAGGCTTCCAACAACACCTTTTTTTTCAAAAATCGAACAATGTAAAAATGTCCTGCGAACTTTTTTTCTTCTCAAAATATTGTCAAAAATAGTCATTTTTAGTATAAATAAGTGAGCGTTTGAGATTTTTTAACCAGATAAAGTTTTTTATGGTCACTGTACACTTAGGCTTCGGGTCCACATGTTTTCCATTTTTTGGTTGAACCACAAAAAAAAATTCTTTTTTCAAAAAGCTGCACTGGTGTAGCTCTCTGAAATAAGGCACGCCCGAATATTGTTTTCTGAAAAAAGGGGGGTGCATATGAAAGAGGGCGTCAAAATGTTATGATTGAGCACGATTTTTTTTTCGACATGGGCGAATTGCAGTATGTAGCTAAGACATGTACACTTTATAGTGGCAACTCTGATGTTTGTGGCTTATAGGGACAAGGTACAAATCAAGTGTAACCTTCAGGTTGGTTTTTCTTTTTCACCTTCATGTATGTTGACGAACTCTTTTTGCTTTTGGCTATAATTCACAATCTATATATGATAGGGACATCATTTAAACAACACATTGTCCCTAGTCTTGTGCTACCTACCTATGTGAATTATCATGTATGTGGCATATTGGATAGTAGTCAAAATGTGAAGTTGAATGTATGATGTTTTTCAATTACGTTACAAGTTCGAAAAAGTATGCCTTACATTTTGGCCCATAATTCTGAAACCATACAATCTGGATCCTCAATTCAAAGTGCAGCAAAAAGCTAACATCATGCCACTGTTCTGTGTCCATTTTCATGCTTGAACCATGCTTAGAAGTGGCGAGAATCATTCAGTGATTAAATGCATGTTTTAAATACAAAAAAGTCTCAATTTATTTCAAATATTTCACGTATATTGTGTCATAATTCATGATCCATACTAGATAGAGCTTCATTTGCAAATGCGACACATTCTATAGAATATCCCACTGCAGGATGCCAAATTACATGCCTTTAGGATGTAGAGAAAGTACATAAAACTAACATTGACTCCATACTGGGCGATTTTACATCTCCGGCCATCTGGTCACCCTATAGAAACTAATTTTGTTTATAATCAAGTGAGTTTTTATGCTATTACGCTCATAATGCATCACATTAATCCTTATCATGTCTATAATGAGCTACAATTGAACAATAGATGAAAATGCATTCTAAACCATGTTTTTTTTTACCTTAAAAATCCTCATTGAAATAGACTTGTTACACCTATGCAGCTTTTAGCTTATGTGTAATAAGAAAATGTGCCATAAAAAAGTGAAAATGACACATAGAGGTGTTTTTGCATCTGTTTATGCAGCCTAATGTGAAAACAAGTCAAACCAATGTTTTACTTTACAAAAAATAAATTCCCAAATTTCTGCATTTTACCACTTACATAAAACAGCTCTTGAGAAAGTTGCATATAAATGAGTCAGGGTAAATTTTTTTTAAAAAACGTTTGCGGCTTGAGAATCAACATAACAAAAGGCTTAATTTGATATATCGCATACCCTAAAAAAAAAATCACAATATTGATTTTTTGCATTTTTCCCAAGCTCAATGTAAAACATCCGTTGCACTAGTGCAACGAAAGGTTACGTCGAAAAACGGAAACAGCTATAAAAAAAAATCTGAAATATATATTTCAAAAATTCCTTTTGTTTCTTTGGCCTAAACCCAAAAGGCTTCCAACTACACCTGTTTTTTTCAAAAATCCAACAATGTAAAAATGTCCTGCGAACTTTTTTTCTTCTCAAAATATTGTCAAAAATGGTCATTTCTAGTATAAATAAGTGAGCGTTTGAGATTTTTTCACCAGATAAAGTTTTTTATGGTCACTGTACACTTAGGCTTCGGGTCCACATGTTTTCAATTTTTTGGTTGACCTAGAAAAAAAAATTCTTTTTTCAAAAAGCTGCACTGGTGTAGCTCTCTGAAAAAAGGCATGCCCGAATATTTTTTTCTGAAAAAAGGGGGGTTCATATGAAAGAGGGCGTCGAAATATTATGATTGAGCACGAATTTTTTTTCCGACATGGGCGAATTGCAGTATGTAGCTAAGACATGTACACTTTATAGTGGCAACTCTGATGTTTGTGGCTTATAGGGACAAGGTACAAATCAAGTGTAACCTTCAGGTTGGTTTTTCTTTTTCACCTTCATGTATGTTGAAGAACTCTTTTTGCTTTTGGCTATAATTCACAATCTATATATGATAGAGACATAATTTAAACAACACATTGTTCCTAGTCTTGTGCTACTTACCCATGTGAATTATCATGTATGTGGCATATTGGATAGTAGTCAAAATGTGAAGTTGAATGTATGATGTTTTTCAATTATGTTACAAGTTCGAAAAAGTATGCCTTACATTTTGGCCCATAATTCTGAAACCATACAATCTGGATCCTCAATTCAAAGTGCAGCATAAAGCAAACATCATGCCACTGTTCTGTGTCCATTTTCGTGCTTGTGCCATGCTTAGAAGTGGTGAGAATCTTTCAGTGATTAAATGCATGTTTTAAATACAAAAAATCTCAATTTATTTCAAATATTTCACGTATATTGTGTCATAATTCATGATCCATACTAGATAGAGCTTCATTTGCAAATGCAACACATGCTATAGAATATCCCACTGCAGGATGCCAAATTACATGCCTCTAGGATGTAGAGAAAGTACATAAAACTAACATTGACTCCATACTGGGCGATTTTACATCTCCGGCCATCTGGTCACCCTATAGAAACAAATTTTGTTTATAATCAAGTGAGTTTTTATGCTATTACGCTCATAATGCATCACATTAATCCTTATCATGTCTATAATGAGCTACAATTGAACAATAGATGAAAATGCATTCTAAACCATGTTTTTTTTACCTTAAAAATCCTCATTCAAATAGACTTGTTACACCTATGCAGCTTTTAGCTTATGTGTAATAAGAAAATGTGCCATAAAAAAGTGAAAATGACACATAGAGGTGTTTTTGCATCTGTTTATGCAGCCTAATGTGAAAACAAGTCAAACCAATGTTTTACTTTACAAAAAATAAATTCCCGAATTTCCGCATTTTACCACTTACATTAAACATCTCCTGAGAAAGTTGCATATAAATGAGTCAGGGTACATTTTTTTTAAAAAACGTTTCCGGCTTGAGAATCAACATAACAAAAGGCTTAATTTGATATATCACATACCCTAAAAAAAAAATCACAATATTGATTTTTTTGCATTTTTCCCAAGCTCAATGTAAAACATCCGTTGCACTACTGCAACGAAAGGTTAAGTCGAAAAACGGAAACAGCTATAAAAAAAACTCTGAAATACATATGTCAAAAATTCCTTTTGTTTCTTTGGCCTAAACCCAAGAGGCTTCCAACAACACCTTTTTTTTCAAAAATCGAACAATGTAAAAATGTCCTGCGAACTTTTTTTCTTCTCAAAATATTGTCAAAAATAGTCATTTTTAGTATAAATAAGTGAGCGTTTGAGATTTTTTAACCAGATAAAGTTTTTTATGGTCACTGTACACTTAGGCTTCGGGTCCACATGTTTTCCATTTTTTGGTTGAACCACAAAAAAAAATTCTTTTTTCAAAAAGCTGCACTGGTGTAGCTCTCTGAAATAAGGCACGCCCGAATATTGTTTTCTGAAAAAAGGGGGGTGCATATGAAAGAGGGCGTCAAAATGTTATGATTGAGCACGATTTTTTTTTCGACATGGGCGAATTGCAGTATGTAGCTAAGACATGTACACTTTATAGTGGCAACTCTGATGTTTGTGGCTTATAGGGACAAGGTACAAATCAAGTGTAACCTTCAGGTTGGTTTTTCTTTTTCACCTTCATGTATGTTGACGAACTCTTTTTGCTTTTGGCTATAATTCACAATCTATATATGATAGGGACATCATTTAAACAACACATTGTCCCTAGTCTTGTGCTACCTACCTATGTGAATTATCATGTATGTGGCATATTGGATAGTAGTCAAAATGTGAAGTTGAATGTATGATGTTTTTCAATTACGTTACAAGTTCGAAAAAGTATGCCTTACATTTTGGCCCATAATTCTGAAACCATACAATCTGGATCCTCAATTCAAAGTGCAGCAAAAAGCTAACATCATGCCACTGTTCTGTGTCCATTTTCATGCTTGAACCATGCTTAGAAGTGGCGAGAATCATTCAGTGATTAAATGCATGTTTTAAATACAAAAAAGTCTCAATTTATTTCAAATATTTCACGTATATTGTGTCATAATTCATGATCCATACTAGATAGAGCTTCATTTGCAAATGCGACACATTCTATAGAATATCCCACTGCAGGATGCCAAATTACATGCCTTTAGGATGTAGAGAAAGTACATAAAACTAACATTGACTCCATACTGGGCGATTTTACATCTCCGGCCATCTGGTCACCCTATAGAAACTAATTTTGTTTATAATCAAGTGAGTTTTTATGCTATTACGCTCATAATGCATCACATTAATCCTTATCATGTCTATAATGAGCTACAATTGAACAATAGATGAAAATGCATTCTAAACCATGTTTTTTTTTACCTTAAAAATCCTCATTGAAATAGACTTGTTACACCTATGCAGCTTTTAGCTTATGTGTAATAAGAAAATGTGCCATAAAAAAGTGAAAATGACACATAGAGGTGTTTTTGCATCTGTTTATGCAGCCTAATGTGAAAACAAGTCAAACCAATGTTTTACTTTACAAAAAATAAATTCCCAAATTTCTGCATTTTACCACTTACATAAAACAGCTCTTGAGAAAGTTGCATATAAATGAGTCAGGGTACATTTTTTTTAAAAAACGTTTGCGGCTTGAGAATCAACATAACAAAAGGCTTAATTTGATATATCGCATACCCTAAAAAAAAAATCACAATATTGATTTTTTGCATTTTTCCCAAGCTCAATGTAAAACATCCGTTGCACTAGTGCAACGAAAGGTTACGTCGAAAAACGGAAACAGCTATAAAAAAAAATCTGAAATATATATTTCAAAAATTCCTTTTGTTTCTTTGGCCTAAACCCAAAAGGCTTCCAACTACACCTGTTTTTTTCAAAAATCCAACAATGTAAAAATGTCCTGCGAACTTTTTTTCTTCTCAAAATATTGTCAAAAATGGTCATTTCTAGTATAAATAAGTGAGCGTTTGAGATTTTTTCACCAGATAAAGTTTTTTATGGTCACTGTACACTTAGGCTTCGGGTCCACATGTTTTCAATTTTTTGGTTGACCTAGAAAAAAAAATTCTTTTTTCAAAAAGCTGCACTGGTGTAGCTCTCTGAAAAAAGGCATGCCCGAATATTTTTTTCTGAAAAAAGGGGGGTTCATATGAAAGAGGGCGTCGAAATATTATGATTGAGCACGAATTTTTTTTCCGACATGGGCGAATTGCAGTATGTAGCTAAGACATGTACACTTTATAGTGGCAACTCTGATGTTTGTGGCTTATAGGGACAAGGTACAAATCAAGTGTAACCTTCAGGTTGGTTTTTCTTTTTCACCTTCATGTATGTTGAAGAACTCTTTTTGCTTTTGACTATAATTCACAATCTATATATGATAGAGACATAATTTAAACAACACATTGTTCCTAGTCTTGTGCTACTTACCCATGTGAATTATCATGTATGTGGCATATTGGATAGTAGTCAAAATGTGAAGTTGAATGTATGATGTTTTTCAATTATGTTACAAGTTCGAAAAAGTATGCCTTACATTTTGGCCCATAATTCTTAAACCATAGAATCTGGGTCCTCAATTCAAAGTGCAGCATAAAGCTAACATCATGCCACTGTTCTGTGTCCATTTTCATGCTTGTGCCATGCTTAGAAGTGGTGAGAATCATTCAGTGATTAAATGCATGTTTTAAATACAAAAAAGTCTCAATTTATTTCAAATATTTCACGTATATTGTGTTATAATTCATGATCCATACTAGATAGAGCTTCATTTGCAAATGCAACACATTCTATAGAATATCCCACTGCAGGATGGCAAATTACATGCCTTTAGGATGTAGAGAAAGTACATAAAACTAAAATTGACTCCATACTGGGCGATTTTACATCTCCGGCCATCTGGTCACCCTATAGAAACAAATTTTGTTTATAATCAAGTGAGTTTTTATGTTATTACGCTCATAATGCATCACATTAATCCTTATCATGTCTATAATGAGCTACAATTGAACAATAGATGAAAATGCATTCTAAACCATGTTTTTTTTACCTTAAAAATCCTCATTGAAATAGACTTGTTACACCTATGCAGCTTTTAGCTTATGTGTAATAGGAAAATGTGCCATAAAAAAGTGAAAATGACACATAGAGGTGTTTTTGCATCTGTTTATGCAGCCTAATGTGAAAACAAGTCAAACCAATGTTTTACTTTACAAAAAATAAATTCCCAAATTTCCGCATTTTACCACTTACATAAAACATCTCCTGAGAAAGTTGCATATAAATGAGTCAGGGTACATTTTTTTTTAAAAAACGTTTCCGGCTTGAGAATCAACATAACAAAAGGCTTAATTTGATATATCGCATACCCTAAAAAAAAATCACAATATTGATTTTTTTGCATTTTTCCCAAGCTCAATGTAAAACATCCGTTGCACTAGTGCAACGAAAGGTTACGTCGAAAAACGGAAACAGCTATAAAAAAAAATCTGAAATATATATTTCAAAAATTCCTTTTGTTTCTTTGGCCTAAACCCAAAAGGCTTCCAACAACACCTTTTTTTTCAAAAATCCAACAATGTAAAAATGTCCTGCGAACTGTTTTTTCTTTTCAAAATATTGTCAAAAATGGTCATTTTTAGTATAAATAAGTGAGCGTTTGAGATTTTTTCACCAGATAAAGTTTTTTATGGTCACTGTACACTTAGGCTTCGGGTCCACATGTTTTCAATTTTTTGGTTGACCCAGAAAAAAAAATCTTTTTTCAAAAAGCTGCACTGGTGTAGTTCTCTGAATAAAGGAATGCCCGAATATTTTTTTCTGAAAAAAGGGGGGTGCATATGAAAGAGGGCGTCGAAATATTATGATTGAGCACGATTTTTTTTTTGACATGGGCGAATTGCAGTATGTAGCTAAGACATGTACACTTTATAGTGGCAACTCTCATGTTTGTGGCTTATAGGGACAAGGTACAAATCAAGTGTAACCTTCAGGTTGGTTTTTCTTTTTCACCTTCATGTATGTTGAAGAACTCTTTTTGCTTTTGGCTATAATTCACAATCTATATATGATAGAGACATAATTTAAACAACACATTGTCCCTAGTCTTGTGCTACCTACCTATGTGAATTATCATGTATGTGGCATATTGGATAGTAGTCAAAATGTGAAGTTGAATGTATGATGTTTTTCAATTACGTTACAAGTTCGAAAAAGTATGCCTTACATTTTGGCCCATAATTCTGCAACCATACAATCTGGATCCTCAATTCAAAGTGCAGCAAAAAGCTAACATCATGCCACTGTTCTGTGTCCATTTTCATGCTTGTGCCATGCTTAGAAGTGGTGAGAATCATTCAGTGATTAAATGCATGTTTTAAATACAAAAAAGTCTCAATTTATTTCAAATATTTCACGTATATTGTGTCATAATTCATGATCCATACTAGATAGAGCTTCATTTGCAAATGCAACACATTCTATAGAATATCCCACTGCAGGATGCCAAATTACATGCCTTTAGGATGTAGAGAAAGTACATAAAACTAACATTGACTCCATACTGGGCGATTTTACATCTCCGGCCATCTGGTCACCCTATAGAAACTAATTGTGTTTATAATCAAGTGAGTTTTTATGCTATTACGCTCATAATGCATCACATTAATCCTTATCATGTCTATAATGAGCTACAATTGAACAATAGATGAAAATGCATTCTAAACCATGTTTTTTTTTACCTTAAAAATCCTCATTGAAATAGACTTGTTACACCTATGCAGCTTTTAGCTTATGTGTAATAAGAAAATGTGCCATGAAAAAGTGAAAATGACACATAGAGGTGTTTTTGCATCTGTTTATGCAGCCTAATGTGAAAACAAGTCAAACCAATGTTTTACTTTACAAAAAATAAATTCCCAAATTTCCGCATTTTACCACTTACATAAAACATCTCCTGAGAAAGTTGCATATAAATGAGTCAGGGTACATTTTTTTTTAAAAAACGTTTCCGGCTTGAGAATCAACATGACAAAAGGCTTAATTTGATATATCACATACCCTAAAAAAAAATCACAATATTGATTTTTTTGCATTTTTCCCAGACTCAATGTAAAACATCCGTTGCACTAGTGCAACGAAAGGTTACGTCGAAAAACGGAAACAGCTATAAAAATAAATCTGAAATATATATTTCAAAAATTCCTTTTGTTTCTTTGGCCTAAACCCAAAAGGCTTCCAACAACACCTTTTTTTTCAAAAATCCAACAATGTAAAAATGTCCTGCGAACTGTTTTTTCTTCTCAAAGTATTGTCAAAAATGGTCATTTTTAGTATAAATAAGTGAGCGTTTGAGATTTTTTCACCAGATAAAGTTTTTTATGGTCACTGTACACTTAGGCTTCGGGTCCACATGTTTTCAATTTTTTGGTTGACCCAGAAAAAAAAATCTTTTTTCAAAAAGCTGCACTGGTGTAGTTCTCTGAATAAAGGAATGCCCGAATATTTTTTTCTGAAAAAAGGGGGGTGCATATGAAAGAGGGCGTCGAAATATTATGATTGAGCACGATTTTTTTTTTGACATGGGCGAATTGCAGTATGTAGCTAAGACATGTACACTTTATAGTGGCAACTCTCATGTTTGTGGCTTATAGGGACAAGGTACAAATCAAGTGTAACCTTCAGGTTGGTTTTTCTTTTTCACCTTCATGTATGTTGAAGAACTCTTTTTGCTTTTGGCTATAATTCACAATCTATATATTATAGAGACATAATTTAAACAACACATTGTTCCTAGTCTTGTGCTACTTACCCATGTGAATTATCATGTATGTGGCATATTGGATAGTAGTCAAAATGTGAAGTTGAATGTATGATGTTTTTCAATTACGTTACAAGTTCGAAAAAGTATGCCTTACATTTTGGCCCATAATCCTGAAACCATACAATCTGGATCCTCAATTCAAAGTGCAGCATAAAGCTAACATCATGCCACTGTTCTGTGTCCATTTTCGTGCTTGTGCCATGCTTAGAAGTGGTGAGAATCTTTCAGTGATTAAATGCATGTTTTAAATACAAAAAATCTCAATTTATTTCAAATATTTCACGTATATTGTGTCATAATTCATGATCCATACTAGATAGAGCTTCATTTGCAAATGCAACACATGCTATAGAATATCCCACTGCAGGATGCCAAATTACATGCCTCTAGGATGTAGAGAAAGTACATAAAACTAACATTGACTCCATACTGGGCGATTTTACATCTCCGGCCATCTGGTCACCCTATAGAAACAAATTTTGTTTATAATCAAGTGAGTTTTTATGCTATTACGCTCATAATGCATCACATTAATCCTTATCATGTCTATAATGAGCTACAATTGAACAATAGATGAAAATGCATTCTAAACCATGTTTTTTTTACCTTAAAAATCCTCATTCAAATAGACTTGTTACACCTATGCAGCTTTTAGCTTATGTGTAATAAGAAAATGTGCCATAAAAAAGTGAAAATGACACATAGAGGTGTTTTTGCATCTGTTTATGCAGCCTAATGTGAAAACAAGTCAAACCAATGTTTTACTTTACAAAAAATAAATTCCCGAATTTCCGCATTTTACCACTTACATTAAACATCTCCTGAGAAAGTTGCATATAAATGAGTCAGGGTACATTTTTTTTAAAAAACGTTTCCGGCTTGAGAATCAACATAACAAAAGGCTTAATTTGATATATCACATACCCTAAAAAAAAAATCACAATATTGATTTTTTTGCATTTTTCCCAAGCTCAATGTAAAACATCCGTTGCACTACTGCAACGAAAGGTTAAGTCGAAAAACGGAAACAGCTATAAAAAAAACTCTGAAATACATATGTCAAAAATTCCTTTTGTTTCTTTGGCCTAAACCCAAGAGGCTTCCAACAACACCTTTTTTTTCAAAAATCGAACAATGTAAAAATGTCCTGCGAACTTTTTTTCTTCTCAAAATATTGTCAAAAATAGTCATTTTTAGTATAAATAAGTGAGCGTTTGAGATTTTTTAACCAGATAAAGTTTTTTATGGTCACTGTACACTTAGGCTTCGGGTCCACATGTTTTCCATTTTTTGGTTGAACCACAAAAAAAAATTCTTTTTTCAAAAAGCTGCACTGGTGTAGCTCTCTGAAATAAGGCACGCCCGAATATTGTTTTCTGAAAAAAGGGGGGTGCATATGAAAGAGGGCGTCAAAATGTTATGATTGAGCACGATTTTTTTTTCGACATGGGCGAATTGCAGTATGTAGCTAAGACATGTACACTTTATAGTGGCAACTCTGATGTTTGTGGCTTATAGGGACAAGGTACAAATCAAGTGTAACCTTCAGGTTGGTTTTTCTTTTTCACCTTCATGTATGTTGACGAACTCTTTTTGCTTTTGGCTATAATTCACAATCTATATATGATAGGGACATCATTTAAACAACACATTGTCCCTAGTCTTGTGCTACCTACCTATGTGAATTATCATGTATGTGGCATATTGGATAGTAGTCAAAATGTGAAGTTGAATGTATGATGTTTTTCAATTACGTTACAAGTTCGAAAAAGTATGCCTTACATTTTGGCCCATAATTCTGAAACCATACAATCTGGATCCTCAATTCAAAGTGCAGCAAAAAGCTAACATCATGCCACTGTTCTGTGTCCATTTTCATGCTTGAACCATGCTTAGAAGTGGCGAGAATCATTCAGTGATTAAATGCATGTTTTAAATACAAAAAAGTCTCAATTTATTTCAAATATTTCACGTATATTGTGTCATAATTCATGATCCATACTAGATAGAGCTTCATTTGCAAATGCGACACATTCTATAGAATATCCCACTGCAGGATGCCAAATTACATGCCTTTAGGATGTAGAGAAAGTACATAAAACTAACATTGACTCCATACTGGGCGATTTTACATCTCCGGCCATCTGGTCACCCTATAGAAACTAATTTTGTTTATAATCAAGTGAGTTTTTATGCTATTACGCTCATAATGCATCACATTAATCCTTATCATGTCTATAATGAGCTACAATTGAACAATAGATGAAAATGCATTCTAAACCATGTTTTTTTTACCTTAAAAATCCTCATTGAAATAGACTTGTTACACCTATGCAGCTTTTAGCTTATGTGTAATAAGAAAATGTGCCATAAAAAAGTGAAAATGACACATAGAGGTGTTTTTGCATCTGTTTATGCAGCCTAATGTGAAAACAAGTCAAACCAATGTTTTACTTTACAAAAAATAAATTCCCAAATTTCTGCATTTTACCACTTACATAAAACAGCTCTTGAGAAAGTTGCATATAAATGAGTCAGGGTACATTTTTTTTTAAAAACGTTTGCGGCTTGAGAATCAACATAACAAAAGGCTTAATTTGATATATCGCATACCCTAAAAAAAAAATCACAATATTGATTTTTTGCATTTTTCCCAAGCTCAATGTAAAACATCCGTTGCACTAGTGCAACGAAAGGTTACGTCGAAAAACGGAAACAGCTATAAAAAAAAATCTGAAATATATATTTCAAAAATTCCTTTTGTTTCTTTGGCCTAAACCCAAAAGGCTTCCAACTACACCTGTTTTTTTCAAAAATCCAACAATGTAAAAATGTCCTGCGAACTTTTTTTCTTCTCAAAATAGTGTCAAAAATGGTCATTTCTAGTATAAATAAGTGAGCGTTTGAGATTTTTTCACCAGATAAAGTTTTTTATGGTCACTGTACACTTAGGCTTCGGGTCCACATGTTTTCAATTTTTTGGTTGACCTAGAAAAAAAAATTCTTTTTTCAAAAAGCTGCACTGGTGTAGCTCTCTGAAAAAAGGCATGCCCGAATATTTTTTTCTGAAAAAAGGGGGGTTCATATGAAAGAGGGCGTCGAAATATTATGATTGAGCACGAATTTGTTTTCCGACATGGGCGAATTGCAGTATGTAGCTAAGACATGTACACTTTATAGTGGCAACTCTGATGTTTGTGGCTTATAGGGACAAGGTACAAATCAAGTGTAACCTTCTGGTTGGTTTTTCTTTTTCACCTTCATGTATGTTGAAGAACTCTTTTTGCTTTTGACTATAATTCACAATCTATATATGATAGAGACATAATTTAAACAACACATTGTTCCTAGTCTTGTGCTACTTACCCATGTGAATTATCATGTATGTGGCATATTGGATAGTAGTCAAAATGTGAAGTTGAATGTATGATGTTTTTCAATTATGTTACAAGTTCGAAAAAGTATGCCTTACATTTTGGCCCATAATTCTTAAACCATAGAATCTGGGTCCTCAATTCAAAGTGCAGCATAAAGCTAACATCATGCCACTGTTCTGTGTCCATTTTCATGCTTGTGCCATGCTTAGAAGTGGTGAGAATCATTCAGTGATTAAATGCATGTTTTAAATACAAAAAAGTCTCAATTTATTTCAAATATTTCACGTATATTGTGTTATAATTCATGATCCATACTAGATAGAGCTTCATTTGCAAATGCAACACATTCTATAGAATATCCGACTGCAGGATGGCAAATTACATGCCTTTAGGATGTAGAGAAAGTACATAAAACTAACATTGACTCCATACTGGGCGATTTTACATCTCCGGCCATCTGGTCACCCTATAGAAACAAATTTTGTTTATAATCAAGTGAGTTTTTATGTTATTACGCTCATAATGCATCACATTAATCCTTATCATGTCTATAATGAGCTACAATTGAACAATAGATGAAAATGCATTCTAAACCATGTTTTTTTTACCTTAAAAATCCTCATTGAAATAGACTTGTTACACCTATGCAGCTTTTAGCTTATGTGTAATAGGAAAATGTGCCATAAAAAAGTGAAAATGACACATAGAGGTGTTTTTGCATCTGTTTATGCAGCCTAATGTGAAAACAAGTCAAACCAATGTTTTACTTTACAAAAAATAAATTCCCAAATTTCCGCATTTTACCACTTACATAAAACATCTCCTGAGAAAGTTGCATATAAATGAGTCAGGGTACATTTTTTTTTTAAAAACGTTTCCGGCTTGAGAATCAACATAACAAAAGGCTTAATTTGATATATCGCATACCCTAAAAAAAAATCACAATATTGATTTTTTTGCATTTTTCCCAAGCTCAATGTAAAACATCCGTTGCACTAGTGCAACGAAAGGTTACGTCGAAAAACGGAAACAGCTATAAAAAAAAATCTGAAATATATATTTCAAAAATTCCTTTTGTTTCTTTGGCCTAAACCCAAAAGGCTTCCAACAACACCTTTTTTTTCAAAAATCCAACAATGTAAAAATGTCCTGCGAACTGTTTTTTCTTTTCAAAATATTGTCAAAAATGGTCATTTTTAGTATAAATAAGTGAGCGTTTGAGATTTTTTCACCAGATAAAGTTTTTTATGGTCACTGTACACTTAGGCTTCGGGTCCACATGTTTTCAATTTTTTGGTTGACCCAGAAAAAAAAATCTTTTTTCAAAAAGCTGCACTGGTGTAGTTCTCTGAATAAAGGAATGCCCGAATATTTTTTTCTGAAA
Organism: Triturus cristatus; assembly: GCF_964204655.1. Classification (NCBI taxonomy): domain Eukaryota; kingdom Metazoa; phylum Chordata; class Amphibia; order Caudata; family Salamandridae; genus Triturus; species Triturus cristatus. Next base: position 207,309,548 of record NC_140594.1, on the reverse strand, counting down.
AAAGGGGGGTGCATATGAAAGAGGGCGTCGAAATATTATGATTGAGCACGATTTTTTTTTTGACATGGGCGAATTGCAGTATGTAGCTAAGACATGTACACTTTATAGTGGCAACTCTCATGTTTGTGGCTTATAGGGACAAGGTACAAATCAAGTGTAACCTTCAGGTTGGTTTTTCTTTTTCACCTTCATGGATGTTGAAGAACTCTTTTTGCTTTTGGCTATAATTCACAATCTATATATGATAGAGACATAATTTAAACAACACATTGTCCCTAGTCTTGTGCTACCTACCTATGTGAATTATCATGTATGTGGCATATTGGATAGTAGTCAAAATGTGAAGTTGAATGTATGATGTTTTTCAATTACGTTACAAGTTCGAAAAAGTATGCCTTACATTTTGGCCCATATTTCTGCAACCATACAATCTGGATCCTCAATTCAAAGTGCAGCAAAAAGCTAACATCATGCCACTGTTCTGTGTCCATTTTCATGCTTGTGCCATGCTTAGAAGTGGTGAGAATCATTCAGTGATTAAATGCATGTTTTAAATACAAAAAAGTCTCAATTTATTTCAAATATTTCACGTATATTGTGTCATAATTCATGATCCATACTAGATAGAGCTTCATTTGCAAATGCAACACATTCTATAGAATATCCCACTGCAGGATGCCAAATTACATGCCTTTAGGATGTAGAGAAAGTACATAAAACTAACATTGACTCCATACTGGGCGATTTTACATCTCCGGCCATCTGGTCACCCTATAGAAACTAATTGTGTTTATAATCAAGTGAGTTTTTATGCTATTACGCTCATAATGCATCACATTAATCCTTATCATGTCTATAATGAGCTACAATTGAACAATAGATGAAAATGCATTCTAAACCATGTTTTTTTTTACCTTAAAAATCCTCATTGAAATAGACTTGTTACACCTATGCAGCTTTTAGCTTATGTGTAATAAGAAAATGTGCCATGAAAAAGTGAAAATGACACATAGAGGTGTTGTTGCATCTGTTTATGCAGCCTAATGTGAAAACAAGTCAAACCAATGTTTTACTTTACAAAAAATAAATTCCCAAATTTCCGCATTTTACCACTTACATAAAACATCTCCTGAGAAAGTTGCATATAAATGAGTCAGGGTACATTTTTTTTTAAAAAACGTTTCCGGCTTGAGAATCAACATGACAAAAGGCTTAATTTGATATATCACATACCCTAAAAAAAAATCACAATATTGATTTTTTTGCATTTTTCCCAAGCTCAATGTAAAACATCCGTTGCACTAGTGCAACGAAAGGTTACGTCGAAAAACGGAAACAGCTATAAAAAAAAATCTGAAATATATATTTCAAAAATTCCTTTTGTTTCTTTGGCCTAAACCCAAAAGGCTTCCAACAACACCTTTTTTTTCAAAAATCCAACAATGTAAAAATGTCCTGCGAACTGTTTTTTCTTCTCAAAGTATTGTCAAAAATGGTCATTTTTAGTATAAATAAGTGAGCGTTTGAGATTTTTTCACCAGATAAAGTTTTTTATGGTCACTGTACACTTAGGCTTCGGGTCCACATGTTTCAATTTTTTGGTTGACCCAGAAAAAAAAATCTTTTTTCAAAAAGCTGCACTGGTGTAGTTCTCTGAATAAAGGAATGCCCGAATATTTTTTTCTGAAAAAAGGGGGGTGCATATGAAAGAGGGCGTCGAAATATTATGATTGAGCACAATTTTTTTTTTGACATGGGCGAATTGCAGTATGTAGCTAAGACATGTACACTTTATAGTGGCAACTCTCATGTTTGTGGCTTATAGGGACAAGGTACAAATCAAGTGTAACCTTCAGGTTGGTTTTTCTTTTTCACCTTCATGTATGTTGAAGAACTCTTTTTGCTTTTGGCTATAATTCACAATCTATATATTATAGAGACATAATTTAAACAACACATTGTTCCTAGTCTTGTGCTACTTACCCATGTGAATTATCATGTATGTGGCATATTGGATAGTAGTCAAAATGTGAAGTTGAATGTATGATGTTTTTCAATTACGTTACAAGTTCGAAAAAGTATGCCTTACATTTTGGCCCATAATCCTGAAACCATACAATCTGGATCCTCAATTCAAAGTGCAGCATAAAGCTAACATCATGCCACTGTTCTGTGTCCATTTTCGTGCTTGTGCCATGCTTAGAAGTGGTGAGAATCTTTCAGTGATTAAATGCATGTTTTAAATTCAAAAAATCTCAATTTATTTCAAATATTTCACGTATATTGTGTCATAATTCATGATCCATACTAGATAGAGCTTCATTTGCAAATGCAACACATGCTATAGAATATCCCACTGCAGGATGCCAAATTACATGCCTCTAGGATGTAGAGAAAGTACATAAAACTAACATTGACTCCATACTGGGCGATTTTACATCTCCGGCCATCTGGTCACCCTATAGAAACAAATTTTGTTTATAATCAAGTGAGTTTTTATGCTATTACGCTCATAATGCATCACATTAATCCTTATCATGTCTATAATGAGCTACAATTGAACAATAGATGAAAATGCATTCTAAACCATGTTTTTTTTACCTTAAAAATCCTCATTCAAATAGACTTGTTACACCTATGCAGCTTTTAGCTTATGTGTAATAAGAAAATGTGCCATAAAAAAGTGAAAATGACACATAGAGGTGTTTTTGCATCTGTTTATGCAGCCTAATGTGAAAACAAGTCAAACCAATGTTTTACTTTACAAAAAATAAATTCCCGAATTTCCGCATTTTACCACTTACATTAAACATCTCCTGAGAAAGTTGCATATAAATGAGTCAGGGTACATTTTTTTTAAAAAACGTTTCCGGCTTGAGAATCAACATAACAAAAGGCTTAATTTGATATATCACATACCCTAAAAAAAAAATCACAATATTGATTTTTTTGCATTTTTCCCAAGCTCAATGTAAAACATCCGTTGCACTACTGCAACGAAAGGTTAAGTCGAAAAACGGAAACAGCTATAAAAAAAACTCTGAAATACATATGTCAAAAATTCCTTTTGTTTCTTTGGCCTAAACCCAAGAGGCTTCCAACAACACCTTTTTTTTCAAAAATCGAACAATGTAAAAATGTCCTGCGAACTTTTTTTCTTCTCAAAATATTGTCAAAAATAGTCATTTTTAGTATAAATAAGTGAGCGTTTGAGATTTTTTAACCAGATAAAGTTTTTTATGGTCACTGTACACTTAGGCTTCGGGTCCACATGTTTTCCATTTTTTGGTTGAACCACAAAAAAAAATTCTTTTTTCAAAAAGCTGCACTGGTGTAGCTCTCTGAAATAAGGCACGCCCGAATATTGTTTTCTGAAAAAAGGGGGGTGCATATGAAAGAGGGCGTCAAAATGTTATGATTGAGCACGATTTTTTTTTCGACATGGGCGAATTGCAGTATGTAGCTAAGACATGTACACTTTATAGTGGCAACTCTGATGTTTGTGGCTTATAGGGACAAGGTACAAATCAAGTGTAACCTTCAGGTTGGTTTTTCTTTTTCACCTTCATGTATGTTGACGAACTCTTTTTGCTTTTGGCTATAATTCACAATCTATATATGATAGGGACATCATTTAAACAACACATTGTCCCTAGTCTTGTGCTACCTACCTATGTGAATTATCATGTATGTGGCATATTGGATAGTAGTCAAAATGTGAAGTTGAATGTATGATGTTTTTCAATTACGTTACAAGTTCGAAAAAGTATGCCTTACATTTTGGCCCATAATTCTGAAACCATACAATCTGGATCCTCAATTCAAAGTGCAGCAAAAAGCTAACATCATGCCACTGTTCTGTGTCCATTTTCATGCTTGAACCATGCTTAGAAGTGGCGAGAATCATTCAGTGATTAAATGCATGTTTTAAATACAAAAAAGTCTCAATTTATTTCAAATATTTCACGTATATTGTGTCATAATTCATGATCCATACTAGATAGAGCTTCATTTGCAAATGCGACACATTCTATAGAATATCCCACTGCAGGATGCCAAATTACATGCCTTTAGGATGTAGAGAAAGTACATAAAACTAACATTGACTCCATACTGGGCGATTTTACATCTCCGGCCATCTGGTCACCCTATAGAAACTAATTTTGTTTATAATCAATTGAGTTTTTATGCTATTACGCTCATAATGCATCACATTAATCCTTATCATGTCTATAATGAGCTACAATTGAACAATAGATGAAAATGCATTCTAAACCATGTTTTTTTTTACCTTAAAAATCCTCATTGAAATAGACTTGTTACACCTATGCAGCTTTTAGCTTATGTGTAATAAGAAAATGTGCCATAAAAAAGTGAAAATGACACATAGAGGTGTTTTTGCATCTGTTTATGCAGCCTAATGTGAAAACAAGTCAAACCAATGTTTTACTTTACAAAAAATAAATTCCCAAATTTCTGCATTTTACCACTTACATAAAACAGCTCTTGAGAAAGTTGCATATAAATGAGTCAGGGTACATTTTTTTTAAAAAACGTTTGCGGCTTGAGAATCAACATAACAAAAGGCTTAATTTGATATATCGCATACCCTAAAAAAAAAATCACAATATTGATTTTTTGCATTTTTCCCAAGCTCAATGTAAAACATCCGTTGCACTAGTGCAACGAAAGGTTACGTCGAAAAACGGAAACAGCTATAAAAAAAAATCTGAAATATATATTTCAAAAATTCCTTTTGTTTCTTTGGCCTAAACCCAAAAGGCTTCCAACTACACCTGTTTTTTTCAAAAATCCAACAATGTAAAAATGTCCTGCGAACTTTTTTTCTTCTCAAAATATTGTCAAAAATGGTCATTTCTAGTATAAATAAGTGAGCGTTTGAGATTTTTTCACCAGATAAAGTTTTTTATGGTCACTGTACACTTAGGCTTCGGGTCCACATGTTTTCAATTTTTTGGTTGACCTAGAAAAAAAAATTCTTTTTTCAAAAAGCTGCACTGGTGTAGCTCTCTGAAAAAAGGCATGCCCGAATATTTTTTTCTGAAAAAAGGGGGGTTCATATGAAAGAGGGCGTCGAAATATTATGATTGAGCACGAATTTTTTTTCCGACATGGGCGAATTGCAGTATGTAGCTAAGACATGTACACTTTATAGTGGCAACTCTGATGTTTGTGGCTTATAGGGACAAGCTACAAATCAAGTGTAACCTTCAGGTTGGTTTTTCTTTTTCACCTTCATGTATGTTGAAGAACTCTTTTTGCTTTTGGCTATAATTCACAATCTATATATGATAGAGACATAATTTAAACAACACATTGTTCCTAGTCTTGTGCTACTTACCCATGTGAATTATCATGTATGTGGCATATTGGATAGTAGTCAAAATGTGAAGTTGAATGTATGATGTTTTTCAATTATGTTACAAGTTCGAAAAAGTATGCCTTACATTTTGGCCCATAATTCTTAAACCATAGAATCTGGGTCCTCAATTCAAAGTGCAGCATAAAGCTAACATCATGCCACTGTTCTGTGTCCATTTTCATGCTTGTGCCATGCTTAGAAGTGGTGAGAATCATTCAGTGATTAAATGCATGTTTTAAATACAAAAAAGTCTCAATTTATTTCAAATATTTCACGTATATTGTGTTATAATTCATGATCCATACTAGATAGAGCTTCATTTGCAAATGCAACACATTCTATAGAATATCCCACTGCAGGATGGCAAATTACATGCCTTTAGGATGTAGAGAAAGTACATAAAACTAACATTGACTCCATACTGGGCGATTTTACATCTCCGGCCATCTGGTCACCCTATAGAAACAAATTTTGTTTATAATCAAGTGAGTTTTTATGTTATTACGCTCATAATGCATCACATTAATCCTTATCATGTCTATAATGAGCTACAATTGAACAATAGATGAAAATGCATTCTAAACCATGTTTTTTTACCTTAAAAATCCTCATTGAAATAGACTTGTTACACCTATGCAGCTTTTAGCTTATGTGTAATAAGAAAATGTGCCATAAAAAAGTGAAAATGACACATAGAGGTGTTTTTGCATCTGTTTATGCAGCCTAATGTGAAAACAAGTCAAACCAATGTTTTACTTTACAAAAAATAAATTCCCAAATTTCCGCATTTTACCACTTACATAAAACATCTCCTGAGAAAGTTGCATATAAATGAGTCAGGGTACATTTTTTTTTAAAAAACGTTTCCGGCTTGAGAATCAACATAACAAAAGGCTTAATTTGATATATCGCATACCCTAAAAAAAAATCACAATATTGATTTTTTTGCATTTTTCCCAAGCTCAATGTAAAACATCCGTTGCACTAGTGCAATGAAAGGTTACGTCGAAAAACGGAAACAGCTATAAAAAAAAATCTGAAATATATATTTCAAAAATTCCTTTTGTTTCTTTGGCCTAAACCCAAAAGGCTTCCAACAACACCTTTTTTTTCAAAAATCCAACAATGTAAAAATGTCCTGCGAACTGTTTTTTCTTCTCAAAATATTGTCAAAAATTGTCATTTTTAGTATAAATAAGTGAGCGTTTGAGATTTTTTCACCAGATAAAGTTTTTTATGGTCACTGTACACTTAGGCTTCGGGTCCACATGTTTTCAATTTTTTGGTTGACCCAGAAAAAAAAATCTTTTTTCAAAAAGCTGCACTGGTGTAGTTCTCTGAATAAAGGAATGCCCGAATATTTTTTTCTGAAAAAAGGGGGGTGCATATGAAAGAGGGCGTCGAAATATTATGATTGAGCACGATTTTTTTTTTGACATGGGCGAATTGCAGTATGTAGCTAAGACATGTACACTTTATAGTGGCAACTCTCATGTTTGTGGCTTATAGGGACAAGGTACAAATCAAGTGTAACCTTCAGGTTGGTTTTTCTTTTTCACCTTCATGTATGTTGAAGAACTCTTTTTGCTTTTGGCTATAATTCACAATCTATATATGATAGAGACATAATTTAAACAACACATTGTTCCTAGTCTTGTGCTACTTACCCATGTGAATTATCATGTATGTGGCATATTGGATAGTAGTCAAAATGTGAAGTTGAATGTATGATGTTTTTTAATTACGTCACAGTTCGAAAAAGTATGCCTTACATTTTGGCCCATAATTCTGAAACCATACAATCTGGATCCTCAATTCAAAGTGCAGCATAAAGCTAACATCATGCCACTGTTCTGTGTCCAGTTTCGTGCTTGTGCCATGCTTAGAAGTGGTGAGAATCTTTCAGTGATTAAATGCATGTTTTAAATACAAAAAATCTCAATTTATTTCAAATATTTCACGTATATTGTGTCATAATTCATGATCCATACTAGATAGAGCTTCATTTGCAAATGCAACACATGCTATAGAATATCCCACTGCAGGATGCCAAATTACATGCCTCTAGGATGTAGAGAAAGTACATAAAACTAACATTGACTCCATACTGGGCGATTTTACATCTCCGGCCATCTGGTCACCCTATAGAAACAAATTTTGTTTATAATCAAGTGAGTTTTTATGCTATTACGCTCATAATGCATCACATTAATCCTTATCATGTCTATAATGAGCTACAATTGAACAATAGATGAAAATGCATTCTAAACCATGTTTTTTTTACCTTAAAAATCCTCATTCAAATAGACTTGTTACACCTATGCAGCTTTTAGCTTATGTGTAATAAGAAAATGTGCCATAAAAAAGTGAAAATGACACATAGAGGTGTTTTTGCATCTGTTTATGCAGCCTAATGTGAAAACAAGTCAAACCAATGTTTTACTTTACAAAAAATAAATACCCAAATTTCCGCATTTTACCACTTAAATTAAACATCTCCTGAGAAAGTTGCATATAAATGAGTCAGGCTTCGGGTCCACATGTTTTCAATTTTTTGGTTGACCTAGAAAAAAAAATTCTTTTTTCAAAAAGCTGCACTGGTGTAGCTCTCTGAAAAAAGGCACGCCCGAATATTTTTTTCTGAAAAAAGGGGGGTGCATATGAAAGAGGGCGTCGAAATATGATGATTGAGCACGATTTTTTTTTCCGACATGGGCGAATTGCAGTATGTAGCTAAGACATGTACACTTTATAGTGGCAACTCTGATGTTTGTGGCTTATAGGGACAAGGTACAAATCAAGTGTAACCTTCAGGTTGGTTTTTCTTTTTCACCTTCATGTATGTTGACGAACTCTTTTTGCTTTTGGCTATAATACACAATCTATATATGATAGAGACATAATTTAAACAACACATTGTTCCTAGTCTTGTGCTACTTACCCATGTGAATTATCATGTATGTGGAATATTGGATAAAAGTCAAAATGTGAAGTAAAATGTATGATGTTTTTCAATTACGTTACAAGTTCGAAAAAGTATGCCTTACATTTTGGCCCATAATTCTGAAACCATACAATCTGGATCCTCAATTCAAAGTGCAGCAAAAAGCTAACATCATGCCACTGTTCTGTGTCCATTTTCATGCTTGTACCATGCTTAGAAGTGGTGAGAATCTTTCAGTGATTAAATGCATGTTTTAAATACAAAAAATCTCAATTTATTTCAAATATTTCACGTATATTGTGTCATAATTCATGATCCATACTAGATAGAGCTTCATTTGCAAATGCAACACATGCTATAGAATATCCCACTGCAGGATGCCAAATTACATGCCTCTAGGATGTAGAGAAAGTACATAAAACTAACATTGACTCCATACTGGGCGATTTTACATCTCCGGCCATCTGGTCACCCTATAGAAACTTATTTTGTTTATAATCAAGTGAGTTTTTATGCTATTACGCTCATAATGCATCACATTAATCCTTATCATGTCTATAATGAGCTACAATTGAACAATAGATGAAAATGCATTCTAAACCATGTTTTTTTTAACCCTAAAAATCCTCATTGAAATAGACTTGTTACACCTATGCAGCTTTTAGCTTATGTGTAAGAAGAAAATGTGCCATAAAAAAAGTGAAAATGACACATAGAGGTGTTTTTGCATCTGTTTATGCAGCCTAATGTGAAAACAAGTCAAACCAATGTTTTACTTTACAAAAAATAAATTCCCAAATTTCCGCATTTTACCACTTACATAAAACATCTCCTGAGAAAGTTGCATATAAATGAGTCAGGGTACATTTTTTTTTTTAAAACGTTTCCGGCTTGAGAATCAACATAACAAAAGGCTTAATTTGATATATCGCATACCCTAAAAAAAAATCACAATATTGATTTTTTTGCATTTTTCCCAAGCTCAATGTAAAACATCCGTTGCACTAGTGCAACGAAAGGTTACGTCGAAAAACGGAAACAGCTATAAAAAAAAATCTGAAATATATATTTCAAAAATTCCTTTTGTTTCTTTGGCCTAAACCCAAAAGGCTTCCAACAACACCTTTTTTTTCAAAAATCCAACAATGTAAAAATGTCCTGCGAACTGTTTTTTCTTTTCAAAATATTGTCAAAAATGGTCATTTTTAGTATAAATAAGTGAGCGTTTGAGATTTTTTCACCAGATAACGTTTTTTATGGTCACTGTACACTTAGGCTTCGGGTCCACATGTTTTCAATTTTTTGGTTGACCCAGAAAAAAAAATCTTTTTTCAAAAAGCTGCACTGGTGTAGTTCTCTGAATAAAGGAATGCCCGAATATTTTTTTCTGAAAAAAGGGGGGTGCATATGAAAGAGGGCGTCGAAATATTATGATTGAGCACGATTTTTTTTTTGACATGGGCGAATTGCAGTATGTAGCTAAGACATGTACACTTTATAGTGGCAACTCTCATGTTTGTGGCTTATAGGGACAAGGTACAAATCAAGTGTAACCTTCAGGTTGGTTTTTCTTTTTCACCTTCATGTATGTTGAAGAACTCTTTTTGCTTTTGGCTATAATTCACAATCTATATATGATAGAGACATAATTTAAACAACACATTGTCCCTAGTCTTGTGCTACCTACCTATGTGAATTATCATGTATGTGGCATATTGGATAGTAGTCAAAATGTGAAGTTGAATGTATGATGTTTTTCAATTACGTTACAAGTTCGAAAAAGTATGCCTTACATTTTGGCCCATAATTCTGCAACCATACAATCTGGATCCTCAATTCAAAGTGCAGCAAAAAGCTAACATCATGCCACTGTTCTGTGTCCATTTTCATGCTTGTGCCATGCTTAGAAGTGGTGAGAATCATTCAGTGATTAAATGCATGTTTTAAATACAAAAAAGTCTCAATTTATTTCAAATATTTCACGTATATTGTGTCATAATTCATGATCCATACTAGATAGAGCTTCATTTGCAAATGCAACACATTCTATAGAATATCCCACTGCAGGATGCCAAATTACATGCCTTTAGGATGTAGAGAAAGTACATAAAACTAACATTGACTCCATACTGGGCGATTTTACATCTCCGGCCATCTGGTCACCCTATAGAAACTAATTGTGTTTATAATCAAGTGAGTTTTTATGCTATTACGCTCATAATGCATCACATTAATCCTTATCATGTCTATAATGAGCTACAATTGAACAATAGATGAAAATGCATTCTAAACCATGTTTTTTTTTACCTTAAAAATCCTCATTGAAATAGACTTGTTACACCTATGCAGCTTTTAGCTTATGTGTAATAAGAAAATGTGCCATGAAAAAGTGAAAATGACACATAGAGGTGTTTTTGCATCTGTTTATGCAGCCTAATGTGAAAACAAGTCAAACCAATGTTTTACTTTACAAAAAATAAATTCCCAAATTTCCGCATTTTACCACTTACATAAAACATCTCCTGAGAAAGTTGCATATAAATGAGTCAGGGTACATTTTTTTTTAAAAAACGTTTCCGGCTTGAGAATCAACATGACAAAAGGCTTAATTTGATATATCACATACCCTAAAAAAAAATCACAATATTGATTTTTTTGCATTTTTCCCAAGCTCAATGTAAAACATCCGTTGCACTAGTGCAACGAAAGGTTACGTCGAAAAACGGAAACAGCTATAAAAAAAAATCTGAAATATATATTTCAAAAATTCCTTTTGTTTCTTTGGCCTAAACCCAAAAGGCTTCCAACAACACCTTTTTTTTCAAAAATCCAACAATGTAAAAATGTCCTGCGAACTGTTTTTTCTTCTCAAAGTATTGTCAAAAATGGTCATTTTTAGTATAAATAAGTGAGCGTTTGAGATTTTTTCACCAGATAAAGTTTTTTATGGTCACTGTACACTTAGGCTTCGGGTCCACATGTTTCAATTTTTTGGTTGACCCAGAAAAAAAAATCTTTTTTCAAAAAGCTGCACTGGTGTAGTTCTCTGAATAAAGGAATGCCCGAATATTTTTTTCTGAAAAAAGGGGGGTGCATATGAAAGAGGGCGTCGAAATATTATGATTGAGCACAATTTTTTTTTTGACATGGGCGAATTGCAGTATGTAGCTAAGACATGTACACTTTATAGTGGCAACTCTCATGTTTGTGGCTTATAGGGACAAGGTACAAATCAAGTGTAACCTTCAGGTTGGTTTTTCTTTTTCACCTTCATGTATGTTGAAGAACTCTTTTTGCTTTTGGCTATAATTCACAATCTATATATTATAGAGACATAATTTAAACAACACATTGTTCCTAGTCTTGTGCTACTTACCCATGTGAATTATCATGTATGTGGCATATTGGATAGTAGTCAAAATGTGAAGTTGAATGTATGATGTTTTTCAATTACGTTACAAGTTCGAAAAAGTATGCCTTACATTTTGGCCCATAATCCTGAAACCATACAATCTGGATCCTCAATTCAAAGTGCAGCATAAAGCTAACATCATGCCACTGTTCTGTGTCCATTTTCGTGCTTGTGCCATGCTTAGAAGTGGTGAGAATCTTTCAGTGATTAAATGCATGTTTTAAATTCAAAAAATCTCAATTTATTTCAAATATTTCACGTATATTGTGTCATAATTCATGATCCATACTAGATAGAGCTTCATTTGCAAATGCAACACATGCTATAGAATATCCCACTGCAGGATGCCAAATTACATGCCTCTAGGATGTAGAGAAAGTACATAAAACTAACATTGACTCCATACTGGGCGATTTTACATCTCCGGCCATCTGGTCACCCTATAGAAACAAATTTTGTTTATAATCAAGTGAGTTTTTATGCTATTACGCTCATAATGCATCACATTAATCCTTATCATGTCTATAATGAGCTACAATTGAACAATAGATGAAAATGCATTCTAAACCATGTTTTTTTTACCTTAAAAATCCTCATTCAAATAGACTTGTTACACCTATGCAGCTTTTAGCTTATGTGTAATAAGAAAATGTGCCATAAAAAAGTGAAAATGACACATAGAGGTGTTTTTGCATCTGTTTATGCAGCCTAATGTGAAAACAAGTCAAACCAATGTTTTACTTTACAAAAAATAAATTCCCGAATTTCCGCATTTTACCACTTACATTAAACATCTCCTGAGAAAGTTGCATATAAATGAGTCAGGGTACATTTTTTTTAAAAAACGTTTCCGGCTTGAGAATCAACATAACAAAAGGCTTAATTTGATATATCACATACCCTAAAAAAAAAATCACAATATTGATTTTTTTGCATTTTTCCCAAGCTCAATGTAAAACATCCGTTGCACTACTGCAACGAAAGGTTAAGTCGAAAAACGGAAACAGCTATAAAAAAAACTCTGAAATACATATGTCAAAAATTCCTTTTGTTTCTTTGGCCTAAACCCAAGAGGCTTCCAACAACACCTTTTTTTTCAAAAATCGAACAATGTAAAAATGTCCTGCGAACTTTTTTTCTTCTCAAAATATTGTCAAAAATAGTCATTTTTAGTATAAATAAGTGAGCGTTTGAGATTTTTTAACCAGATAAAGTTTTTTATGGTCACTGTACACTTAGGCTTCGGGTCCACATGTTTTCCATTTTTTGGTTGAACCACAAAAAAAAATTCTTTTTTCAAAAAGCTGCACTGGTGTAGCTCTCTGAAATAAGGCACGCCCGAATATTGTTTTCTGAAAAAAGGGGGGTGCATATGAAAGAGGGCGTCAAAATGTTATGATTGAGCACGATTTTTTTTTCGACATGGGCGAATTGCAGTATGTAGCTAAGACATGTACACTTTATAGTGGCAACTCTGATGTTTGTGGCTTATAGGGACAAGGTACAAATCAAGTGTAACCTTCAGGTTGGTTTTTCTTTTTCACCTTCATGTATGTTGACGAACTCTTTTTGCTTTTGGCTATAATTCACAATCTATATATGATAGGGACATCATTTAAACAACACATTGTCCCTAGTCTTGTGCTACCTACCTATGTGAATTATCATGTATGTGGCATATTGGATAGTAGTCAAAATGTGAAGTTGAATGTATGATGTTTTTCAATTACGTTACAAGTTCGAAAAAGTATGCCTTACATTTTGGCCCATAATTCTGAAACCATACAATCTGGATCCTCAATTCAAAGTGCAGCAAAAAGCTAACATCATGCCACTGTTCTGTGTCCATTTTCATGCTTGAACCATGCTTAGAAGTGGCGAGAATCATTCAGTGATTAAATGCATGTTTTAAATACAAAAAAGTCTCAATTTATTTCAAATATTTCACGTATATTGTGTCATAATTCATGATCCATACTAGATAGAGCTTCATTTGCAAATGCGACACATTCTATAGAATATCCCACTGCAGGATGCCAAATTACATGCCTTTAGGATGTAGAGAAAGTACATAAAACTAACATTGACTCCATACTGGGCGATTTTACATCTCCGGCCATCTGGTCACCCTATAGAAACTAATTTTGTTTATAATCAATTGAGTTTTTATGCTATTACGCTCATAATGCATCACATTAATCCTTATCATGTCTATAATGAGCTACAATTGAACAATAGATGAAAATGCATTCTAAACCATGTTTTTTTTTACCTTAAAAATCCTCATTGAAATAGACTTGTTACACCTATGCAGCTTTTAGCTTATGTGTAATAAGAAAATGTGCCATAAAAAAGTGAAAATGACACATAGAGGTGTTTTTGCATCTGTTTATGCAGCCTAATGTGAAAACAAGTCAAACCAATGTTTTACTTTACAAAAAATAAATTCCCAAATTTCTGCATTTTACCACTTACATAAAACAGCTCTTGAGAAAGTTGCATATAAATGAGTCAGGGTACATTTTTTTTAAAAAACGTTTGCGGCTTGAGAATCAACATAACAAAAGGCTTAATTTGATATATCGCATACCCTAAAAAAAAAATCACAATATTGATTTTTTGCATTTTTCCCAAGCTCAATGTAAAACATCCGTTGCACTAGTGCAACGAAAGGTTACGTCGAAAAACGGAAACAGCTATAAAAAAAAATCTGAAATATATATTTCAAAAATTCCTTTTGTTTCTTTGGCCTAAACCCAAAAGGCTTCCAACTACACCTGTTTTTTTCAAAAATCCAACAATGTAAAAATGTCCTGCGAACTTTTTTTCTTCTCAAAATATTGTCAAAAATGGTCATTTCTAGTATAAATAAGTGAGCGTTTGAGATTTTTTCACCAGATAAAGTTTTTTATGGTCACTGTACACTTAGGCTTCGGGTCCACATGTTTTCAATTTTTTGGTTGACCTAGAAAAAAAAATTCTTTTTTCAAAAAGCTGCACTGGTGTAGCTCTCTGAAAAAAGGCATGCCCGAATATTTTTTTCTGAAAAAAGGGGGGTTCATATGAAAGAGGGCGTCGAAATATTATGATTGAGCACGAATTTTTTTTCCGACATGGGCGAATTGCAGTATGTAGCTAAGACATGTACACTTTATAGTGGCAACTCTGATGTTTGTGGCTTATAGGGACAAGGTACAAATCAAGTGTAACCTTCAGGTTGGTTTTTCTTTTTCACCTTCATGTATGTTGAAGAACTCTTTTTGCTTTTGGCTATAATTCACAATCTATATATGATAGAGACATAATTTAAACAACACATTGTTCCTAGTCTTGTGCTACTTACCCATGTGAATTATCATGTATGTGGCATATTGGATAGTAGTCAAAATGTGAAGTTGAATGTATGATGTTTTTCAATTATGTTACAAGTTCGAAAAAGTATGCCTTACATTTTGGCCCATAATTCTTAAACCATAGAATCTGGGTCCTCAATTCAAAGTGCAGCATAAAGCTAACATCATGCCACTGTTCTGTGTCCATTTTCATGCTTGTGCCATGCTTAGAAGTGGTGAGAATCATTCAGTGATTAAATGCATGTTTTAAATACAAAAAAGTCTCAATTTATTTCAAATATTTCACGTATATTGTGTTATAATTCATGATCCATACTAGATAGAGCTTCATTTGCAAATGCAACACATTCTATAGAATATCCCACTGCAGGATGGCAAATTACATGCCTTTAGGATGTAGAGAAAGTACATAAAACTAACATTGACTCCATACTGGGCGATTTTACATCTCCGGCCATCTGGTCACCCTATAGAAACAAATTTTGTTTATAATCAAGTGAGTTTTTATGTTATTACGCTCATAATGCATCACATTAATCCTTATCATGTCTATAATGAGCTACAATTGAACAATAGATGAAAATGCATTCTAAACCATGTTTTTTTACCTTAAAAATCCTCATTGAAATAGACTTGTTACACCTATGCAGCTTTTAGCTTATGTGTAATAAGAAAATGTGCCATAAAAAAGTGAAAATGACACATAGAGGTGTTTTTGCATCTGTTTATGCAGCCTAATGTGAAAACAAGTCAAACCAATGTTTTACTTTACAAAAAATAAATTCCCAAATTTCCGCATTTTACCACTTACATAAAACATCTCCTGAGAAAGTTGCATATAAATGAGTCAGGGTACATTTTTTTTTAAAAAACGTTTCCGGCTTGAGAATCAACATAACAAAAGGCTTAATTTGATATATCGCATACCCTAAAAAAAAATCACAATATTGATTTTTTTGCATTTTTCCCAAGCTCAATGTAAAACATCCGTTGCACTAGTGCAATGAAAGGTTACGTCGAAAAACGGAAACAGCTATAAAAAAAAATCTGAAATATATATTTCAAAAATTCCTTTTGTTTCTTTGGCCTAAACCCAAAAGGCTTCCAACAACACCTTTTTTTTCAAAAATCCAACAATGTAAAAATGTCCTGCGAACTGTTTTTTCTTCTCAAAATATTGTCAAAAATTGTCATTTTTAGTATAAATAAGTGAGCGTTTGAGATTTTTTCACCAGATAAAGTTTTTTATGGTCACTGTACACTTAGGCTTCGGGTCCACATGTTTTCAATTTTTTGGTTGACCCAGAAAAAAAAATCTTTTTTCAAAAAGCTGCACTGGTGTAGTTCTCTGAATAAAGGAATGCCCGAATATTTTTTTCTGAAAAAAGGGGGGTGCATATGAAAGAGGGCGTCGAAATATTATGATTGAGCACGATTTTTTTTTTGACATGGGCGAATTGCAGTATGTAGCTAAGACATGTACACTTTATAGTGGCAACTCTCATGTTTGTGGCTTATAGGGACAAGGTACAAATCAAGTGTAACCTTCAGGTTGGTTTTTCTTTTTCACCTTCATGTATGTTGAAGAACTCTTTTTGCTTTTGGCTATAATTCACAATCTATATATGATAGAGACATAATTTAAACAACACATTGTTCCTAGTCTTGTGCTACTTACCCATGTGAATTATCATGTATGTGGCATATTGGATAGTAGTCAAAATGTGAAGTTGAATGTATGATGTTTTTTAATTACGTCACAGTTCGAAAAAGTATGCCTTACATTTTGGCCCATAATTCTGAAACCATACAATCTGGATCCTCAATTCAAAGTGCAGCATAAAGCTAACATCATGCCACTGTTCTGTGTCCAGTTTCGTGCTTGTGCCATGCTTAGAAGTGGTGAGAATCTTTCAGTGATTAAATGCATGTTTTAAATACAAAAAATCTCAATTTATTTCAAATATTTCACGTATATTGTGTCATAATTCATGATCCATACTAGATAGAGCTTCATTTGCAAATGCAACACATGCTATAGAATATCCCACTGCAGGATGCCAAATTACATGCCTCTAGGATGTAGAGAAAGTACATAAAACTAACATTGACTCCATACTGGGCGATTTTACATCTCCGGCCATCTGGTCACCCTATAGAAACAAATTTTGTTTATAATCAAGTGAGTTTTTATGCTATTACGCTCATAATGCATCACATTAATCCTTATCATGTCTATAATGAGCTACAATTGAACAATAGATGAAAATGCATTCTAAACCATGTTTTTTTTACCTTAAAAATCCTCATTCAAATAGACTTGTTACACCTATGCAGCTTTTAGCTTATGTGTAATAAGAAAATGTGCCATAAAAAAGTGAAAATGACACATAGAGGTGTTTTTGCATCTGTTTATGCAGCCTAATGTGAAAACAAGTCAAACCAATGTTTTACTTTACAAAAAATAAATACCCAAATTTCCGCATTTTACCACTTAAATTAAACATCTCCTGAGAAAGTTGCATATAAATGAGTCAGGCTTCGGGTCCACATGTTTTCAATTTTTTGGTTGACCTAGAAAAAAAAATTCTTTTTTCAAAAAGCTGCACTGGTGTAGCTCTCTGAAAAAAGGCACGCCCGAATATTTTTTTCTGAAAAAAGGGGGGTGCATATGAAAGAGGGCGTCGAAATATGATGATTGAGCACGATTTTTTTTTCCGACATGGGCGAATTGCAGTATGTAGCTAAGACATGTACACTTTATAGTGGCAACTCTGATGTTTGTGGCTTATAGGGACAAGGTACAAATCAAGTGTAACCTTCAGGTTGGTTTTTCTTTTTCACCTTCATGTATGTTGACGAACTCTTTTTGCTTTTGGCTATAATACACAATCTATATATGATAGAGACATAATTTAAACAACACATTGTTCCTAGTCTTGTGCTACTTACCCATGTGAATTATCATGTATGTGGAATATTGGATAAAAGTCAAAATGTGAAGTAAAATGTATGATGTTTTTCAATTACGTTACAAGTTCGAAAAAGTATGCCTTACATTTTGGCCCATAATTCTGAAACCATACAATCTGGATCCTCAATTCAAAGTGCAGCAAAAAGCTAACATCATGCCACTGTTCTGTGTCCATTTTCATGCTTGTACCATGCTTAGAAGTGGTGAGAATCTTTCAGTGATTAAATGCATGTTTTAAATACAAAAAATCTCAATTTATTTCAAATATTTCACGTATATTGTGTCATAATTCATGATCCATACTAGATAGAGCTTCATTTGCAAATGCAACACATGCTATAGAATATCCCACTGCAGGATGCCAAATTACATGCCTCTAGGATGTAGAGAAAGTACATAAAACTAACATTGACTCCATACTGGGCGATTTTACATCTCCGGCCATCTGGTCACCCTATAGAAACTTATTTTGTTTATAATCAAGTGAGTTTTTATGCTATTACGCTCATAATGCATCACATTAATCCTTATCATGTCTATAATGAGCTACAATTGAACAATAGATGAAAATGCATTCTAAACCATGTTTTTTTTAACCCTAAAAATCCTCATTGAAATAGACTTGTTACACCTATGCAGCTTTTAGCTTATGTGTAAGAAGAAAATGTGCCATAAAAAAAGTGAAAATGACACATAGAGGTGTTTTTGCATCTGTTTATGCAGCCTAATGTGAAAACAAGTCAAACCAATGTTTTACTTTACAAAAAATAAATTCCCAAATTTCCGCATTTTACCACTTACATAAAACATCTCCTGAGAAAGTTGCATATAAATGAGTCAGGGTACATTTTTTTTTTTAAAACGTTTCCGGCTTGAGAATCAACATAACAAAAGGCTTAATTTGATATATCGCATACCCTAAAAAAAAATCACAATATTGATTTTTTTGCATTTTTCCCAAGCTCAATGTAAAACATCCGTTGCACTAGTGCAACGAAAGGTTACGTCGAAAAACGGAAACAGCTATAAAAAAAAATCTGAAATATATATTTCAAAAATTCCTTTTGTTTCTTTGGCCTAAACCCAAAAGGCTTCCAACAACACCTTTTTTTTCAAAAATCCAACAATGTAAAAATGTCCTGCGAACTGTTTTTTCTTTTCAAAATATTGTCAAAAATGGTCATTTTTAGTATAAATAAGTGAGCGTTTGAGATTTTTTCACCAGATAACGTTTTTTATGGTCACTGTACACTTAGGCTTCGGGTCCACATGTTTTCAATTTTTTGGTTGACCCAGAAAAAAAAATCTTTTTTCAAAAAGCTGCACTGGTGTAGTTCTCTGAATAAAGGAATGCCCGAATATTTTTTTCTGAAAAAAGGGGGGTGCATATGAAAGAGGGCGTCGAAATATTATGATTGAGCACGATTTTTTTTTTGACATGGGCGAATTGCAGTATGTAGCTAAGACATGTACACTTTATAGTGGCAACTCTCATGTTTGTGGCTTATAGGGACAAGGTACAAATCAAGTGTAACCTTCAGGTTGGTTTTTCTTTTTCACCTTCATGTATGTTGAAGAACTCTTTTTGCTTTTGGCTATAATTCACAATCTATATATGATAGAGACATAATTTAAACAACACATTGTCCCTAGTCTTGTGCTACCTACCTATGTGAATTATCATGTATGTGGCATATTGGATAGTAGTCAAAATGTGAAGTTGAATGTATGATGTTTTTCAATTACGTTACAAGTTCGAAAAAGTATGCCTTACATTTTGGCCCATAATTCTGCAACCATACAATCTGGATCCTCAATTCAAAGTGCAGCAAAAAGCTAACATCATGCCACTGTTCTGAGTCCATTTTCATGCTTGTGCCATGCTTAGAAGTGGTGAGAATCATTCAGTGATTAAATGCATGTTTTAAATACAAAAAAGTCTCAATTTATTTCAAATATTTCACGTATATTGTGTCATAATTCATGATCCATACTAGATAGAGCTTCATTTGCAAATGCAACCCATTCTATAGAATATCCCACTGCAGGATGCCAAATTACATGCCTTTAGGATGTAGAGAAAGTACATAAAACTAACATTGACTCCATACTGGGCGATTTTACATCTCCGGCCATCTGGTCACCCTATAGAAACTAATTGTGTTTATAATCAAGTGAGTTTTTATGCTATTACGCTCATAATGCATCACATTAATCCTTATCATGTCTATAATGAGCTACAATTGAACAATAGATGAAAATGCATTCTAAACCATGTTTTTTTTTACCTTAAAAATCCTCATTGAAATAGACTTGTTACACCTATGCAGCTTTTAGCTTATGTGTAATAAGAAAATGTGCCATGAAAAAGTGAAAATGACACATAGAGGTGTTTTTGCATCTGTTTATGCAGCCTAATGTGAAAACAAGTCAAACCAATGTTTTACTTTACAAAAAATAAATTCCCAAATTTCCGCATTTTACCACTTACATAAAACATCTCCTGAGAAAGTTGCATATAAATGAGTCAGGGTACAGTTTTTTTTTAAAAACGTTTCCGGCTTGAGAATCAACATACCAAAAGGCTTAATTTTATATATCACATACCCTAAAAAAAAAATCACAATATTGATTTTTTTGCATTTTTCCCAAGCTCAATGTAAAACATCCGTTGCACTGGTGCAACGAAAGGCTAAGTTGAAAAACGGAAACAGCTATAAAAAAAAATCTGAAATACATATGTCAAAAATTCCTTTTGTTTCTTTGGCCTAAACCCAAGAGGCTTCCAACAACACCTTTTTTTTCAAAAATCGAACAATGTAAAAATGTCCTGCGAACTTTTTTTCTTCTCAAAATATTGTCAAAAATAGTAATTTTTAGTATAAATAAGTGAGCGTTTGAGATTTTTTCACCAGATAAAGTTTTTTATGGTCACTGTACACTTAGGCTTCGGGTCCACATGTTTTCAATTTTTTGGTTGACCTAGAAAAAAAAATTCTTTTTTCAAAAAGCTGCACTGGTGTAGCTCTCTGAAAAAAGGCACGCCCGAATATTTTTTTCTGAAAAAAGGGTGGTGCATATGAAAGAGGGCGTCGAAATATGATGATTGAGCACGATTTTTTTTTCCGACATGGGCGAATTGCAGTATGTAGCTAAGACATGTACACTTTATAGTGGCAACTCTGATGTTTGTGGCTTATAGGGACAAGGTACAAATCAAGTGTAACCTTCAGGTTGGTTTTTCTTTTTCACCTTCATGTATGTTGACGAACTCTTTTTGCTTTTGGCTATAATACACAATCTATATATGATAGAGACATAATTTAAACAACACATTGTTCCTAGTCTTGTGCTACTTACCCATGTGAATTATCATGTATGTGGAATATTGGATAAAAGTCAAAATGTGAAGTAAAATGTATGATGTTTTTCAATTATGTTACAAGTTCGAAAAAGTATGCCTTACATTTTGGCCCATAATTCTGAAACCATACAATCTGGATCCTCAATTCAAAGTGCAGCAAAAAGCTAACATCATGCCACTGTTCTGTGTCCATTTTCATGCTTGTGCCATGCTTAGAAGTGGTAAGAATCATTCAGTGATTAAATGCATGTTTTAAATACAAAAAAGTCTCAATTTATTTCAAATATTTCACGTATATTGTGTCATAATTCATGATCCATACTAGATAGAGCTTCATTTGCAAATGCAACACATTCTACAGAATATCCCACTGCAGGATGCCAAATTACATGCCTTTAGGATGTAGAGAAAGTACATAAAACTAACATTGACTCCATACTGGGCGATTTTACATCTCCGGCCATCTGGTCACCCTATAGAAACTTATTTTGTTTATAATCAAGTGAGTTTTTATGCTATTACGCTCATAATGCATCACATTAATCCTTATCATGTCTATAATGAGCTACAATTGAACAATAGATGAAAATGCATTCTAAACCATGTTTTTTTTTACCTTAAAAATCCTCATTGAAATAGACTTGTTACACCTATGCAGCTTTTAGCTTATGTGTAATAAGAAAATGTGCCATGAAAAAGTGAAAATGACACATAGAGGTGTTTTTGCATCTGTTTATGCAGCCTAATGTGAAAACAAGTCAAACCAATGTTTTACTTTACAAAAAATAAATTCCCAAATTTCCGCATTTTACCACTTACATAAAACATCTCCTGAGAAAGTTGCATATAAATGAGTCAGGGTACAGTTTTTTTTTAAAAACGTTTCCGGCTTGAGAATCAACATACCAAAAGGCTTAATTTTATATATCACATACCCTAAAAAAAAAATCACAATATTGATTTTTTTGCATTTTTCCCAAGCTCAATGTAAAACATCCGTTGCACTGGTGCAACGAAAGGCTAAGTTGAAAAACGGAAACAGCTATAAAAAAAAATCTGAAATACATATGTCAAAAATTCCTTTTGTTTCTTTGGCCTAAACCCAAGAGGCTTCCAACAACACCTTTTTTTTCAAAAATCGAACAATGTAAAAATGTCCTGCGAACTTTTTTTCTTCTCAAAATATTGTCAAAAATAGTAATTTTTAGTATAAATAAGTGAGCGTTTGAGATTTTTTCACCAGATAAAGTTTTTTATGGTCACTGTACACTTAGGCTTCGGGTCCACATGTTTTCAATTTTTTGGTTGACCTAGAAAAAAAAATTCTTTTTTCAAAAAGCTGCACTGGTGTAGCTCTCTGAAAAAAGGCACGCCCGAATATTTTTTTCTGAAAAAAGGGGGGTGCATATGAAAGAGGGCGTCGAAATATGATGATTGAGCACGATTTTTTTTTCCGACATGGGCGAATTGCAGTATGTAGCTAAGACATGTACACTTTATAGTGGCAACTCTGATGTTTGTGGCTTATAGGGACAAGGTACAAATCAAGTGTAACCTTCAGGTTGGTTTTTCTTTTTCACCTTCATGTATGTTGACGAACTCTTTTTGCTTTTGGCTATAATACACAATCTATATATGATAGAGACATAATTTAAACAACACATTGTTCCTAGTCTTGTGCTACTTACCCATGTGAATTATCATGTATGTGGAATATTGGATAAAAGTCAAAATGTGAAGTAAAATGTATGATGTTTTTCAATTATGTTACAAGTTCGAAAAAGTATGCCTTACATTTTGGCCCATAATTCTGAAACCATACAATCTGGATCCTCAATTCAAAGTGCAGCAAAAAGCTAACATCATGCCACTGTTCTGTGTCCATTTTCATGCTTGTGCCATGCTTAGAAGTGGTAAGAATCATTCAGTGATTAAATGCATGTTTTAAATACAAAAAAGTCTCAATTTATTTCAAATATTTCACGTATATTGTGTCATAATTCATGATCCATACTAGATAGAGCTTCATTTGCAAATGCAACACATTCTACAGAATATCCCACTGCAGGATGCCAAATTACATGCCTTTAGGATGTAGAGAAAGTACATAAAACTAACATTGACTCCATACTGGGCGATTTTACATCTCCGGCCATCTGGTCACCCTATAGAAACTTATTTTGTTTATAATCAAGTGAGTTTTTATGCTATTACGCTCATAATGCATCACATTAATCCTTATCATGTCTATAATGAGCTACAATTGAACAATAGATGAAAATGCATTCTAAACCATGTTTTTTTTAACCCTAAAAATCCTCATTGAAATAGACTTGTTACACCTATGCAGCTTTTAGCTTATGTGTAAGAAGAAAATGTGCCATAAAAAAAGTGAAAATGACACATAGAGGTGTTTTTGCATCTGTTTATGCAGCCTAATGTGAAAACAAGTCAAACCAATGTTTTACTTTACAAAAAATAAATTCCCAAATTTCCGCATTTTACCACTTACATAAAACATCTCCTGAGAAAGTTGCATATAAATGAGTCAGGGTACATTTTTTTTTTAAAAACGTTTCCGGCTTGAGAATCAACATAACAAAAGGCTTAATTTGATATATCGCATACCCTAAAAAAAAATCACAATATTGATTTTTTTGCATTTTTCCCAAGCTCAATGTAAAACATCCGTTGCACTAGTGCAACGAAAGGTTACGTCGAAAAACGGAAACAGCTATAAAAAAAAATCTGAAATATATATTTCAAAAATTCCTTTTGTTTCTTTGGCCTAAACCCAAAAGGCTTCCAACAACACCTTTTTTTTCAAAAATCCAACAATGTAAAAATGTCCTGCGAACTGTTTTTTCTTCTCAAAATATTGTCAAAAATTGTCATTTTTAGTATAAATAAGTGAGCGTTTGAGATTTTTTCACCAGATAAAGTTTTTTATGGTCACTGTACACTTAGGCTTCGGGTCCACATGTTTTCAATTTTTTGGTTGACCCAGAAAAAAAAATCTTTTTTCAAAAAGCTGCACTGGTGTAGTTCTCTGAATAAAGGAATGCCCGAATATTTTTTTCTGAAAAAAGGGGGGTGCATATGAAAGAGGGCGTCGAAATATTATGATTGAGCACGATTTTTTTTTTGACATGGGCGAATTGCAGTATGTAGCTAAGACATGTACACTTTATAGTGGCAACTCTCATGTTTGTGGCTTATAGGGACAAGGTACAAATCAAGTGTAACCTTCAGGTTGGTTTTTCTTTTTCACCTTCATGTATGTTGAAGAACTCTTTTTGCTTTTGGCTATAATTCACAATCTATATATGATAGAGACATAATTTAAACAACACATTGTTCCTAGTCTTGTGCTACTTACCCATGTGAATTATCATGTATGTGGCATATTGGATAGTAGTCAAAATGTGAAGTTGAATGTATGATGTTTTTTAATTACGTCACAGTTCGAAAAAGTATGCCTTACATTTTGGCCCATAATTCTGAAACCATACAATCTGGATCCTCAATTCAAAGTGCAGCATAAAGCTAACATCATGCCACTGTTCTGTGTCCATTTTCGTGCTTGTGCCATGCTTAGAAGTGGTGAGAATCTTTCAGTGATTAAATGCATGTTTTAAATACAAAAAATCTCAATTTATTTCAAATATTTCACGTATATTGTGTCATAATTCATGATCCATACTAGATAGAGCTTCATTTGCAAATGCAACACATGCTATAGAATATCCCACTGCAGGATGCCAAATTACATGCCTCTAGGATGTAGAGAAAGTACATAAAACTAACATTGACTCCATACTGGGCGATTTTACATCTCCGGCCATCTGGTCACCCTATAGAAACAAATTTTGTTTATAATCAAGTGAGTTTTTATGCTATTACGCTCATAATGCATCACATTAATCCTTATCATGTCTATAATGAGCTACAATTGAACAATAGATGAAAATGCATTCTAAACCATGTTTTTTTTACCTTAAGAATCCTCATTCAAATAGACTTGTTACACCTATGCAGCTTTTAGCTTATGTGTAATAAGAAAATGTGCCATAAAAAAGTGAAAATGACACATAGAGGTGTTTTTGCATCTGTTTATGCAGCCTAATGTGAAAGCAAGTCAAACCAATGTTTTACTTTACAAAAAATAAATACCCAAATTTCCGCATTTTACCACTTAAATTAAACATCTCCTGAGAAAGTTGCATATAAATGAGTCAGGCTTCGGATCCACATGTTTTCAATTTTTTGGTTGACCTAGAAAAAAAAATTCTTTTTTCAAAAAGCTGCACTGGTGTAGCTCTCTGAAAAAAGGCACGCCCGAATATTTTTTTCTGAAAAAAGGGGGGTGCATATGAAAGAGGGCGTCGAAATATGATGATTGAGCACGATTTTTTTTCCGACATGGGCGAATTGCAGTATGTAGCTAAGACATGTACACTTTATAGTGGCAACTCTGATGTTTGTGGCTTATAGGGACAAGGTACAAATCAAGTGTAACCTTCAGGTTGGTTTTTCTTTTTCACCTTCATGTATGTTGACGAACTCTTTTTGCTTTTGGCTATAATACACAATCTATATATGATAGAGACATAATTTAAACAACACATTGTTCCTAGTCTTGTGCTACTTACCCATGTGAATTATCATGTATGTGGAATATTGGATAAAAGTCAAAATGTGAAGTAAAATGTATGATGTTTTTCAATTACGTTACAAGTTCGAAAAAGTATGCCTTACATTTTGGCCCATAATTCTGAAACCATACAATCTGGATCCTCAATTCAAAGTGCAGCAAAAAGCTAACATCATGCCACTGTTCTGTGTCCATTTTCATGCTTGTACCATGCTTAGAAGTGGTGAGAATCTTTCAGTGATTAAATGCATGTTTTAAATACAAAAAATCTCAATTTATTTCAAATATTTCACGTATATTGTGTCATAATTCATGATCCATACTAGATAGAGCTTCATTTGCAAATGCAACACATGCTATAGAATATCCCACTGCAGGATGCCAAATTACATGCCTCTAGGATGTAGAGAAAGTACATAAAACTAACATTGACTCCATACTGGGCGATTTTACATCTCCGGCCATCTGGTCACCCTATAGAAACTAATTTTGTTTATAATCAAGTGAGTTTTTATGCTATTACGCTCATAATGCATCACATTAATCCTTATCATGTCTATAATGAGCTACAATTGAACAATAGATGAAAATGCATTCTAAACCATGTTTTTTTTAACCCTAAAAATCCTCATTGAAATAGACTTGTTACACCTATGCAGCTTTTAGCTTATGTGTAAGAAGAAAATGTGCCATAAAAAAAGTGAAAATGACACATAGAGGTGTTTTTGCATCTGTTTATGCAGCCTAATGTGAAAACAAGTCAAACCAATGTTTTACTTTACAAAAAATAAATTCCCAAATTTCCGCATTTTACCACTTACATAAAACATCTCCTGAGAAAGTTGCATATAAATGAGTCAGGGTACATTTTTTTTTTAAAAACGTTTCCGGCTTGAGAATCAACATAACAAAAGGCTTAATTTGATATATCGCATACCCTAAAAAAAAATCACAATATTGATTTTTTTGCATTTTTCCCAAGCTCAATGTAAAACATCCGTTGCACTAGTGCAACGAAAGGTTACGTCGAAAAACGGAAACAGCTAAAAAAAAAAATCTGAAATATATATTTCAAAAATTCCTTTTGTTTCTTTGGCCTAAACCCAAAAGGCTTCCAACAACACCTTTTTTTTCAAAAATCCAACAATGTAAAAATGTCCTGCGAACTGTTTTTTCTTTTCAAAATATTGTCAAAAATGGTCATTTTTAGTATAAATAAGTGAGCGTTTGAGATTTTTTCACCAGATAAAGTTTTTTATGGTCACTGTACACTTAGGCTTCGGGTCCACATGTTTTCAATTTTTTGGTTGACCCAGAAAAAAAAATCTTTTTTCAAAAAGCTGCACTGGTGTAGTTCTCTGAATAAAGGAATGCCCGAATATTTTTTTCTGAAAAAAGGGGGGTGCATATGAAAGAGGGCGTCGAAATATTATGATTGAGCACGATTTTTTTTTTGACATGGGCGAATTGCAGTATGTAGCTAAGACATGTACACTTTATAGTGGCAACTCTCATGTTTGTGGCTTATAGGGACAAGGTACAAATCAAGTGTAACCTTCAGGTTGGTTTTTCTTTTTCACCTTCATGTATGTTGAAGAACTCTTTTTGCTTTTGGCTATAATTCAAAATCTATATATGATAGAGACATAATTTAAACAACACATTGTCCCTAGTCTTGTGCTACCTACCTATGTGAATTATCATGTATGTGGCATATTGGATAGTAGTCAAAATGTGAAGTTGAATGTATGATGTTTTTCAATTACGTTACAAGTTCGAAAAATTATGCCTTACATTTTGGCCCATAATTCTGAAACCATACAATCTGGATCCTCAATTCAAAGTGCAGCAAAAAGCTAACACCATGCCACTGTTCTGTGTCCATTTTCATGCTTGTGCCATGCTTAGAAGTGGTGAGAATCATTCAGTGATTAAATGCATGTTTTAAATACAAAAAAGTCTCAATTTATTTCAAATATTTCACGTATATTGTGTCATAATTCATGATCCATACTAGATAGAGCTTCATTTGCAAATGCAACACATTCTATAGAATATCCCACTGCAGGATGCCAAATTACATGCCTTTAGGATGTAGAGAAAGTACATAAAACTAACATTGACTCCATACTGGGCGATTTTACATCTCCGGCCATCTGGTCACCCTATAGAAACTAATTGTGTTTATAATCAAGTGAGTTTTTATGCTATTACGCTCATAATGCATCACATTAATCCTTATCATGTCTATAATGAGCTACAATTGAACAATAGATGAAAATGCATTCTAAACCATGTTTTTTTTTTACCTTAAAAATCCTCATTGAAATAGACTTGTTACACCTATGCAGCTTTTAGCTTATGTGTAATAAGAAAATGTGCCATGAAAAAGTGAAAATGACACATAGAGGTGTTTTTGCATCTGTTTATGCAGCCTAATGTGAAAACAAGTCAAACCAATGTTTTACTTTACAAAAAATAAATTCCCAAATTTCCGCATTTTACCACTTACATAAAACATCTCCTGAGAAAGTTGCATATAAATGAGTCAGGGTACAGTTTTTTTTTAAAAACGTTTCCGGCTTGAGAATCAACATACCAAAAGGCTTAATTTTATATATCACATACCCTAAAAAAAAAATCACAATATTGATTTTTTTGCATTTTTCCCAAGCTCAATGTAAAACATCCGTTGCACTGGTGCAACGAAAGGCTAAGTTGAAAAACGGAAACAGCTATAAAAAAAAATCTGAAATACATATGTCAAAAATTCCTTTTGTTTCTTTGGCCTAAACCCAAGAGGCTTCCAACAACACCTTTTTGTTCAAAAATCGAATAATGTAAAAATGTCCTGCGAACTTTTATTCTTCTCAAAATATTGTCAAAAATAGTAATTTTTAGTATAAATAAGTGAGCGTTTGAGATTTTTTCACCAGATAAATTTTTTTATGGTCACTGTACACTTAGGCTTCGGGTCCACATGTTTTCAATTTTTTGGTTGACCTAGAAAAAAAAATTCTTTTTTCAAAAAGCTGCACTGGTGTAGCTCTCTGAAAAAAAGCACGCCCGAATATTTTTTTCTGAAAAAAGGGGGGTGCATATGAAAGAGGGCGTCGAAATATGATGATTGAGCACGATTTTTTTTTCCGACATGGGCGAATTGCAGTATGTAGCTAAGACATGTACACTTTATAGTGGCAACTCTGATGTTTGTGGCTTATAGGGACAAGGTACAAATCAAGTGTAACCTTCAGGTTGGTTTTTCTTTTTCACCTTCATGTATGTTGACGAACTCTTTTTGCTTTTGGCTATAATACACAATCTATATATGATAGAGACATAATTTAAACAACACATTGTTCCTAGTCTTGTGCTACTTACCCATGTGAATTATCATGTATGTGGAATATTGGATAAAAGTCAAAATGTGAAGTAAAATGTATGATGTTTTTCAATTATGTTACAAGTTCGAAAAAGTATGCCTTACATTTTGGCCCATAATTCTGAAACCATACAATCTGGATCCTCAATTCAAAGTGCAGCAAAAAGCTAACATCATGCCACTGTTCTGTGTCCATTTTCATGCTTGTGCCATGCTTAGAAGTGGTAAGAATCATTCAGTGATTAAATGCATGTTTTAAATACAAAAAAGTCTCAATTTATTTCAAATATTTCACGTATATTGTGTCATAATTCATGATCCATACTAGATAGAGCTTCATTTGCAAATGCAACACATTCTACAGAATATCCCACTGCAGGATGCCAAATTACATGCCTTTAGGATGTAGAGAAAGTACATAAAACTAACATTGACTCCATACTGGGCGATTTTACATCTCCGGCCATCTGGTCACCCTATAGAAACTTATTTTGTTTATAATCAAGTGAGTTTTTATGCTATTACGCTCATAATGCATCACATTAATCCTTATCATGTCTATAATGAGCTACAATTGAACAATAGATGAAAATGCATTCTAAACCATGTTTTTTTTAACCCTAAAAATCCTCATTGAAATAGACTTGTTACACCTATGCAGCTTTTAGCTTATGTGTAAGAAGAAAATGTGCCATAAAAAAAGTGAAAATGACACATAGAGGTGTTTTTGCATCTTTTTATGCAGCCTAATGTGAAAACAAGTCAAACCAATGTTTTACTTTACAAAAAATAAATTCCCAAATTTCCGCATTTTACCACTTACATAAAACATCTCCTGAGAAAGTTGCATATAAATGAGTCAGGGTACATTTTTTTTTAAAAAACGTTTCCGGCTTGAGAATCAACATAACAAAAGGCTTAATTTGATATATCGCATACCCTAAAAAAAAATCACAATATTGATTTTTTTGCATTTTTCCCAAGCTCAATGTAAAACATCCGTTGCACTAGTGCAACGAAAGGTTACGTCGAAAAACGGAAACAGCTATAAAAAAAAATCTGAAATATATATTTCAAAAATTCCTTTTGTTTCTTTGGCCTAAACCCAAAAGGCTTCCAACAACACCTTTTTTTTCAAAAATCCAACAATGTAAAAATGTCCTGCGAACTGTTTTTTCTTCTCAAAATATTGTCAAAAATGGTCATTTTTAGCATAAATAAGTGAGCGTTTGAGATTTTTTCACCAGATAAAGTTTTTTATGGTCACTGTACACTTAGGCTTCGGGTCCACATGTTTTCAATTTTTTGGTTGACCCAGAAAAAAAAATCTTTTTTCAAAAAGCTGCACTGGTGTAGTTCTCTGAATAAAGGAATGCCCGAATATTTTTTTCTGAAAAAAGGGGGGTGCATATGAAAGAGAGCGTCGAAATATTATGATTGAGCACGATTTTTTTTTTGACATGGGCGAATTGCAGTATGTAGCTAAGACATGTACACTTTATAGTGGCAACTCTCATGTTTGTGGCTTATAGGGACAAGGTTCAAATCAAGTGTAACCTTCAGGTTGGTTTTTCTTTTTCACCTTCATGATTGTTGAAGAACTCTTTTTGCTTTTGGCTATAATTCACAATCTATATATGATAGAGACATAATTTAAACAACACATTGTCCCTAGTCTTGTGCTACCTACCTATGTGAATTATCATGTATGTGGCATATTGGATAGTAGTCAAAATGTGAAGTTGAATGTATGATGTTTTTCAATTACGTTACAAGTTCGAAAAAGTATGCCTTACATTTTGGCCCATAATTCTGAAACCATACAATCTGGATCCTCAATTCAAAGTGCAGCAAAAAGCTAACATCATGCCACTGTTCTGTGTCCATGTTCATGCTTGTACCATGCTTAGAAGTGGTGAGAATCTTTCAGTGATTAAATGCATGTTTTAAATACAAAAAATCTCAATTTATTTCAAATATTTCACGTATATTGTGTCATAATTCATGATCCATACTAGATACAGCTTCATTTGCAAATGCAACACATGCTATAGAATATCCCACTGCAGGATGCCAAATTACATGCCTCTAGGATGTAGAGAAAGTACATAAAACTAACATTGACTCCATACTGGGCGATTTTACATCTCCGGCCATCTGGTCACCCTATAGAAACAAATTTTGTTTATAATCAAGTGAGTTTTTATGCTATTACGCTCATAATGCATCACATTAATCCTTCTCATGTCTATAATGAGCTACAATTGAACAATAGATGAAAATGCATTCTAAACCATGTTTTTTTTACCTTAAAAATCCTCATTCAAATAGACTTGTTACACCTATGCAGCTTTTAGCTTATGTGTAATAAGAAAATGTGCCATAAAAAAGTGAAAATGACACATAGAGGTGTTTTTGCATCTGTTTATGCAGCCTAATGTGAAAACAAGTCAAACCAATGTTTTACTTTACAAAAAATAAATTCCCAAATTTCCGCATTTTACCACTTAAATTAAACATCTCCTGAGAAAGTTGCATATAAATGAGTCAGGGTACATTTTTTAAAAAAAACGTTTCCGGCTTGAGAATCAACATAACAAAAGGCTTAATTTGATATATCACATACCCTAAAAAAAAGATCACAATATTGATTTTTTTGCATTTTTCCCAAGCTCAATGTAAAACATCCGTTGCACTAGTGCAACGAAAGGTTAAGTCGAAAAACGGAAACAGCTATAAAAAAAAATCTGAAATATATATTTCAAAAATTCCTTTTGTTTCTTTGGCCTAAACCCAAAAGGCTTCCAACAACACCTTTTTTTTCAAAAATCCAACAATGTAAAAATGTCCTGCGAACTGTTTTTTCTTCTCAACATATTGTCAAAAATGGTCATTTTTAGTATAAATAAGTGAGCGTTTGAGATTTTTTCACCAGATAAAGTTTTTTATGGTCACTGTACACTTAGGCTTCGGGTCCACATGTTTTCAATTTTTTGGTTGACCCAGAAAAAAAATTCTTTTTTCAAAAAGCTGCACTGGTGTAGTTCTCTGAATAAAGGAATGCCCGAATATTTTTTTCTGAAAAAAGGGGGGTGCATATGAAAGAGGGCGTCGAAATATTATGATTGAGCACGATTTTTTTTTTGACATGGGCGAATTGCAGTATGTAGCTAAGACATGTACACTTTATAGTGGCAACTCTCATGTTTGTGGCTTATAGGGACAAGGTACAAATCAAGTGTAACCTTCAGGTTGGTTTTTCTTTTTCACCTTCATGTATGTTGAAGAACTCTTTTTGCTTTTGGCTATAATTCACAATCTATATATGATAGAGACATAATTTAAACAACACATTGTTCCTAGTCTTGTGCTACTTACCCATGTGAATTATCATGTATGTGGCATATTGGATAGTAGTCAAAATGTGAAGTTGAATGTATGATGTTTTTTAATTACGTCACAGTTCAAAAAAGTATGCCTTACATTTTGGCCCATAATTCTGAAACCATACAATCTGGATCCTCAATTCAAAGTGCAGCATAAAGCTAACATCATGCCACTGTTCCGTGTCCATTTTCGTGCTTGTGCCATGCTTAGAAGTGGTGAGAATCTTTCAGTGATTAAATGCATGTTTTAAATACAAAAAATCTCAATTTATTTCCAATATTTCACGTATATTGTGTCATAATTCATGATCCATACTAGATAGAGCTTCATTTGCAAATGCAACACATGCTATAGAATATCCCACTGCAGGATGCCAAATTACATGCCTCTAGGATGTAGAGAAAGTACATAAAACTAACATTGACTCCATACTGGGCGATTTTACATCTCAGGCCATCTGGTCACCCTATAGAAACAAATTTTGTTTATAATCAAGTGAGTTTTTATGCTATTACGCTCATAATGCATCACATTAATCCTTATCATGTCTATAATGAGCTACAATTGAACAATAGATGAAAATGTATTCTAAACCATGTTTTTTTTTACCTTAAAAATCCTCATTCAAATAGACTTGTTACACCTATGCAGCTTTTAGCTTATGTGTAATAAGAAAATGTGCCATAAAAAAGTGAAAATGACACATAGAGGTGTTTTTGCATCTGTTTATGCAGCCTAATGTGAAAACAAGTCAAACCAATGTTTTACTTTACAAAAAATAAATTCCCAAATTTCCGCATTTTACCACTTACATTAAACATCTCCTGAGAAAGTTGCATATAAATGAGTCAGGGTACATTTTTTTTTAAAAACGTTTCCGGCTTGAGAATCAACATAACAAAAGGCTTAATTTGATATATCACATACCCTAAAAAAAAAATCACAATATTGATTTTTTTGCATTTTTCCCAAGCTCAATGTAAAACATCCGTTGCACTACTGCAACGAAAGGTTAAGTCGAAAAACGGAAACAGCTATAAAAAAAACTCTGAAATACATATGTCAAAAATTCCTTTTGTTTCTTTGGCCTAAACCCAAGAGGCTTCCAACAACACCTTTTTTTTCAAAAATCGAACAATGTAAAAATGTCCTGCGAACTTTTTTTCTTCTCAAAATATTGTCAAAAATAGTCATTTTTAGTATAAATAAGTGAGCGTTTGAGATTTTTTAACCAGATAAAGTTTTTTATGGTCACTGTACACTTAGGCTTCGGGTCCACATGTTTTCCATTTTTTAGTTGAACCACAAAAAAAAATTCTTTTTTCAAAAAGCTGCACTGGTGTAGCTCTCTGAAATAAGGCACGCCCGAATATTGTTTTCTGAAAAAAGGGGGGTGCATATGAAAGAGGGCGTCAAAATGTTATGATTGAGCACGATTTTTTTTTCGACATGGGCGAATTGCAGTATGTAGCTAAGACATGTACACTTTATAGTGGCAACTCTGATGTTTGTGGCTTATAGGGACAAGGTACAAATCAAGTGTAACCTTCAGGTTGGTTTTTCTTTTTCACCTTCATGTATGTTGACGAACTCTTTTTGCTTTTGGCTATAATTCACAATCTATATATGATAGGGACATAATTTAAACAACACATTGTCCCTAGTCTTGTGCTACCTACCTATGTGAATTATCATGTATGTGGCATATTGGATAGTAGTCAAAATGTGAAGTTGAATGTATGATGTTTTTCAATTACGTTACAAGTTCGAAAAAGTATGCCTTACATTTTGGCCCATAATTCTGAAACCATACAATCTGGATCCTCAATTCAAAGTGCAGCAAAAAGCTAACATCATGCCACTGTTCTGTGTCCATTTTCATGCTTGAACCATGCTTAGAAGTGGTGAGAATCATTCAGTGATTAAATGCATGTTTTAAATACAAAAAAGTCTCAATTTATTTCAAATATTTCACGTATATTGTGTCATAATTCATGATCCATACTAGATAGAGCTTCATTTGCAAATGCGACACATTCTATAGAATATCCCACTGCAGGATGCCAAATTACATGCCTTTAGGATGTAGAGAAAGTACATAAAACTAACATTGACTCCATACTGGGCGATTTTACATCTCCGGCCATCTGGTCACCCTATAGAAACTAATTTTGTTTATAATCAAGTGAGTTTTTATGCTATTACGCTCATAATGCATCACATTAATCCTTATCATGTCTATAATGAGCTACAATTGAACAATAGATGAAAATGCATTCTAAACCATGTTTTTTTTTACCTTAAAAATCCTCATTGAAATAGACTTGTTACACCTATGCAGCTTTTAGCTTATGTGTAATAAGAAAATGTGCCATAAAAAAGTGAAAATGACACATAGAGGTGTTTTTGCATCTGTTTATGCAGCCTAATGTGAAAACAAGTCAAACCAATGTTTTACTTTACAAAAAATAAATTCCCAAATTTCTGCATTTTACCACTTACATAAAACAGCTCTTGAGAAAGTTGCATATAAATGAGTCAGGGTACATTTTTTTTAAAAAACGTTTGCGGCTTGAGAATCAACATAACAAAAGGCTTAATTTGATATATCGCATACTGTTGGACTTGGCCCTTCTGGCAGGTTCACCCCTGAACTTTTTGCCTTTTATTGGTGACTTGGTGTGGTGATTTTCTTGGTTTCTGCGCACTTTCCCTGTGTCCCAGGGTAAAGTGCGTGCGTGCTCTGAGTGCATGTGGTGAGATAGGCCTGCCCTCCCATAGGAATGCATGGGGAATGTATGTGTCCCTGGTAGTTCCTGATGCGTGGGGTGTGCAGGCCCGAGTTTGGTATGTGCGGACTCGTGGGAGTGAATGCTGCGCGATGATGTGTGCGGCGTGCATGTACCTAGTGTGGAAGTGCCACTTCTAGAAGTGGGCACTTCTGTGTGCAGTGCGTCTGGCGTGTGATTGGCTGGAGCTGGCTGGTGAGCCTGGCTCCAGGAGTCTGGTTGGGTCTGCCCCAGTGGTGAGTGTGAGATTAGCATGCTGATGGCTGGGGAGGAGTGCACCTTGGACCTGAATAGGGCAGGGTTTTCCCCAAACACTGCTGGCTCCGCCCCCTGTGGTGCGACTGACGACCCTAGCCCTGCCAGTGAATAGAGTGAGGGGCTGAGCACATCAAGGGTGCTCCCCAACCAGCTGCGACTGGTTTTCCCCCTCACCCTGAACCCAGAACAAAGGGATTTGTTGTATAAAAAAGGGCTGTGTCCCCTTACAAAATGTTCTTGCTCTGTCTTGAATCTACCAGGGGTGTGCTGCTGGTGGGGCCCAGGAGGGAACGCCATGGGGGCTACCTCCCTGCTGGAGGGCCCTGTGTGCTGGCCCCTGGGCCCTACCTTGCCCCCTGGATACCTTCTGGACCCTTGTGACTTTCCTTTTACCTGGCCAAGGCTTGATGCTGGCCTAGCGCCCTGGGAGCGCTTTATTTTTCTTGCAGCAAGGTGCTTTTCTGGTCCTGAACATAGCGCCTGGAGAGCACTTTATTCCCCCAGAGAGAGGAGCTGGAGCTGTGCCGCGTTGCGCTGCCACGAGCGAGAGAGGGAATCCCCAGCGTAGGGATTCCCCCATGATGCGTGCCTTGCGGGTGCCCACCCCGCTTATTTTGCCTCTTTGATTGATTACCCCTGAAGGCGGGTGCCCACCCCGCAATGGCCGCCACATCAATGCTGTGTGGCGAGGCCGGAGCCCACCCGGCATCGCCGCATTCGTTACATGCGCGGGTGCCCACCCCGCGATTATTGAAGGAGAAATCTCCGCCGCGGCCCGAGCTGCATGTGAAAACCGCCGCCGAGTCCGCGGCCCGCCTGGTTGTGGGCGGGGCCGCGGGACGGAAGCGGAAGTGCCGCCATTTGCCCCGGAGCCTCGCAGGCTCCACCAGTGAAGTCCCGGTCCCGAGATGGGGGACCGGGCGAAGGCCGGCGCATCCAGGGACGGGGCTCTCATGAGGTGAGAGAGCCCCGCCAGTACAGAGAAGTCCCGGTCCCACCAGAGGGACCGGGCGAGGAGAGAGCCCAGCAGGTGAGGCGCCGCTCCGGAGTCCCCGGAGACCGATTCCTGCCTCCGCCTTCCCCAGCCGGTGAGTACGAGAGAGTCCGGGTGGGGGGGGAGGCAGTGTCAGAGCGGCCCCGTCTGGCAGCGGGCCGCTCCACCGAGGCAGGCATGTTTGTTTGAGCGCCCCTTCGCTCCTACGATTACAGGGGCATGGTTGTTTTTCTGTTGTGGTGCCTGGTGAAGGCACAGGACCGGTGATGCTTAGAGCGGCCCCGGATGGCAGCGGGCCGCTCCAACGATGGGCATGATGGTTTACAGAGCCTACGAGGCTCCAACGCTGGGTGCCAGTTCCTCGTGTGGGGACATGTTCATTTCAGAGCCCTGAGTGGCTCCAGCACGTGTGCCAGTTGTTCTCTGAGCCAGAGGGTTCCAACGTTTGGCCCCCCTCAGTTCCCTAAGAGCCAGAGAGGCTCCCACACAGCCTTGTTTGCCCAGAGAGCGAGTGCGCTCCACAGTACTTTGGGGCAAGTTCCTTTTCGATATTGGCGCCCAGTTATTTCAGGAGCCCGTGCGCTCCATGGGGACAGGTTACTTTCTGAGCCAGATGGCTCCCACGTTTTGGCCTATTGTTTCAGGGGCTAGTGAGAGCCCCTGCCTGCTATTTGCCTTCCCCAGCTGCGCAGCACTTAGTGCCAGCTGCAGCGTTTAGGCCCTGCCCTGTCCCCAGCTGCCCAGCAAGTAGTGGGCAGCTGCTACGTTTAGGTTCTGGTGCGACCTGGACTATAATGTGATTTTGGTGCTAGGAAATGTACGGTGTAGTATGTTTTGCGCACCTTGTGTTCATGCTTATGGGGTTAGGAAATGTACTATGTATAGTATATTTTGCGCTCCCTGTATTTCATACCTCTAAATGTGGTTAGTTCTGCCTAGGAGGTTGTTTTACCTTGTCAGGGTGATGGTAGGGAGAATGTACTTCCCTGTGTTATGTACGCCCCTAGAGTAGTTATACTTAGGTGGTTAGGTCTAATGCGTTAGACTACTGAGAATGTGCATAATGTATTTATGCCCCTGTGATAGATGCAGGATAGGTTTTACACCTGATGCTAGTGTGATGACGCTGAGGTCATTAGTGCGCCAGTAGAGACTGGTTGTGCTCTACAGTTACTTTGTGTTATGTCCTATGTTTAAAATTGGCGATTTGTGCTATGTTCTAAGTGCTAATTCCTGACAGTGGTCCAGGTGGCCCTGTCCCCTGTATATATAATCCCTTGTAAATTCTGCCCGTGCCTGTTGGCACATTGTAGAGTGTGTGTTTTTATCTAATGTGTTGTGTATAATACAAAGGTTATTTTTATAGAATACCTTGTGTGGAGTTTCCTTTGTGGTGGGCCTTTGGTGTTCTTTCTGGGTGCGCGCGCAAACGCTTTACACATCGCCTCAGGGATAAGCCTGACTGCTCGTGCCAAGCTACCAAGGGGGTGAGCAGGGGTTATCTTTGGCGTGTTACTCCCCAGCCCTGACTCGAGTGGTGGTTTCTGTCTGGCTTTGGCGCAAGCCCTAGCCAACCAGAAATCCCATTTCTAACATTGGTGGCAGCGGTGGGTTTTGGACTTGCGTTTGCGCTGTACCGCAGCAGCAACTGGCCGCACTACAAAACTCTGCATTTAGATAAATCACATGGTATAGGGATTATTGTTCTAAGTTTGCTTTTAAATGTCATTTCTTTGGAAATGTGTTCTTGTGCACTGTGAGTTAGGTGTCCCTAGCTCGGGAGGGTAGATCATCCCCCTCAGTGCATTGTATTTTCTGGATTCACCAGAGGGTGGGATCCAGTGGTGGCAGCAGATGTGTGTCCAGTGCATGTATTCCCATTCCCAGTTCCCGGGGTAGTGGTACCTGTGTCACGTGGTGGTCAGGTTGAGAAATCAGGGGCGGTAGATACTGTCTTACCAGTCTGGGGGTGTGAGTGTGGATGAATGGTGTGAGTTCTCTGAAATAAGGAGCTTGCTGGTTGATTAGGTGTGAGTTCTCTGGGATAGGGAGCTTGCATTAGGGAGTGATTCCAAAAGTAGTGGCTGAGGTGTCTTCCAGCCCAGTGTGGTGGAAGAGGTTCAGAGTAGCCCAGCTAGGTCTCGGTGTAGGGGCTCACGTCCTGTCTCTGCGGAGAAGGAGTGGGTGGGACTGCGTGTCTCCAGGTGCCCGAAACCCAGTGTCAGGGCCTGGATGGTTTCTTTAGGGAACATCAGGTCGGGGGCCTAGGCTGTACCAATAGGTTACTTGAGGAGGATCTCCCAGTGTCTAGAGGACGTGGAGCGTCTGTAATCAGAGCTCCAGTAGTCCTGGTGTCTGGCGGTCCCGCTCCAGTTGGGAGGGTGCGGAAGTCCAGAGGGAGGGGTGAGAGGGGGATGGATTCCCCAGTGGGAACCAGTAGGTCAGGGACCGGCCGGGAGGGCTGAGTCGCCACTGAGTGACCGTGGTGTCGCCACTTCTGTCCTGGGGGGTCTGCACGCACTGTCAGATGGACAGGAGGTAGTGAGATCAGCGCCAGGCAGACTGTCACACGACCCATTAGTTATGTGTCACCCTCGTTAAGTCCTGGTTCGCCAGGCATCTGACCAAAGGGTACGTCCCTCGGTTGGGGAGCCAGTAGTCGGTGTTTCCGGATCTGGACGTAAGGGCAGCTGTAGTCCTGAGGGCAGGTGGGGCTCATCTTAGGTGAAGAGACCCTGCTCTACAGTGGAAGGGGGTGCAGAGGGAGGGAGTCCTCGCCTCTGACCCCTTGGATCCCAGGTGGTAGACCAGTTGGTGGAGAGAGGTCCTGAACTGGTGGGAGAGTTGTGTTCTGGTGGGTGCTTCCCTGGGAGGGTGCGGAACCCCAGAAGTAGAGGTAGGGTGGGGCATTCTTGCCCGTGACCTCTGGTCAGCCTGAGGGTGCGGACCCTAGGTTGAAGGATCAGTGGTAGTTGGGAACTACACTGAGAGGGAGAGTGGAGAATGGCTTGTATGCCAGGGGTTACTACCCCCCACTCTGGGTTTGGCAAGGACCAGTGGTATCTGTGTGGCCTAGGGCCTGGTCCTGGCCGTGGACAACTAGGTAGTACCAGTGGGGTAGCCTAGTTGGGCCTGAGTTCTTTTCGGTTGTTTTTTTTCAGATGGCACCATGTTGATTGAGAATGGCGTAGAACCGGAGAGTGTCCCTGCAGTGCGGGCCTGCGTCCGTGTTCTATCGCCCCAAGCAGGGAAGTCCATCACGGTGGTGATTGGTCTGCCCTGCGTTTTGGCTGGAAGGGGGTTGTGTGGGTAAAGTGCGTGCGTGCTCTGAGTGCATGTGGTGAGATAGGCCTGCCCTCCCATAGGAATGCATGGGGAATGTATGTGTCCCTGGTAGTTCCTGATGCGTGGGGTGTGCAGGCCCGAGTTTGGTATGTGCGGACTCGTGGGAGTGAATGCTGCGCGATGATGTGTGCGGCGTGCATGTACCTAGTGTGGAAGTGCCACTTCTAGAAGTGGGCACTTCTGTGTGCAGTGCGTCTGGCGTGTGATTGGCTGGAGCTGGCTGGTGAGCCTGGCTCCAGGAGTCTGGTTGGGTCTGCCCCAGTGGTGAGTGTGAGATTAGCATGCTGATGGCTGGGGAGGAGTGCACCTTGGACCTGAATAGGGCAGGGTTTTCCCCAAACACTGCTGGCTCCGCCCCCTGTGGTGCGACTGACGACCCTAGCCCTGCCAGTGAATAGAGTGAGGGGCTGAGCACATCAAGGGTGCTCCCCAACCAGCTGCGACTGGTTTTCCCCCTCACCCTGAACCCAGAACAAAGGGATTTGTTGTATAAAAAAGGGCTGTGTCCCCTTACAAAATGTTCTTGCTCTGTCTTGAATCTACCAGGGGTGTGCTGCTGGTGGGGCCCAGGAGGGAACGCCATGGGGGCTACCTCCCTGCTGGAGGGCCCTGTGTGCTGGCCCCTGGGCCCTACCTTGCCCCCTGGATACCTTCTGGACCCTTGTGACTTTCCTTTTACCTGGCCAAGGCTTGATGCTGGCCTAGCGCCCTGGGAGCGCTTTATTTTTCTTGCAGCAAGGTGCTTTTCTGGTCCTGAACATAGCGCCTGGAGAGCGCTTTATTCCCCCAGAGAGAGGAGCTGGAGCTGTGCCGCGTTGCGCTGCCACGAGCGAGAGAGGGAATCCCCAGCGTAGGGATTCCCCCATGATGCGTGCCTTGCGGGTGCCCACCCCGCTTATTTTGCCTCTTTGATTGATTACCCCTGAAGGCGGGTGCCCACCCCGCAATGGCCGCCACATCAATGCTGTGTGGCGAGGCCGGAGCCCACCCGGCATCGCCGCATTCGTTACATGCGCGGGTGCCCACCCCGCGATTATTGAAGGAGAAATCTCCGCCGCGGCCCGAGCTGCATGTGAAAACCGCCGCCGAGTCCGCGGCCCGCCTGGTTGTGGGCGGGGCCGCGGGACGGAAGCGGAAGTGCCGCCATTTGCCCCGGAGCCTCGCAGGCTCCACCAGTGAAGTCCCGGTCCCGAGATGGGGGACCGGGCGAAGGCCGGCGCATCCAGGGACGGGGCTCTCATGAGGTGAGAGAGCCCCGCCAGTACAGAGAAGTCCCGGTCCCACCAGAGGGACCGGGCGAGGAGAGAGCCCAGCAGGTGAGGCGCCGCTCCGGAGTCCCCGGAGACCGATTCCTGCCTCCGCCTTCCCCAGCCGGTGAGTACGAGAGAGTCCGGGTGGGGGGGGGAGGCAGTGTCAGAACGGCCCCGTCTGGCAGCGGGCCGCTCCACCGAGGCAGGCATGTTTGTTTGAGCGCCCCTTCGCTCCTACAATTACAGGGGCATGGTTGTTTTTCTGTTGTGGTGCCTGGTGAAGGCACAGGACCGGTGATGCTTAGAGCGGCCCCGGATGGCAGCGGGCCGCTCCAACGATGGGCATGATGGTTTACAGAGCCTACGAGGCTCCAACGCTGGGTGCCAGTTCCTCGTGTGGGGACATGTTCATTTCAGAGCCCTGAGTGGCTCCAGCACGTGTGCCAGTTGTTCTCTGAGCCAGAGGGCTCCAACGTTTGGCCCCCCTCAGTTCCCTAAGAGCCAGAGAGGCTCCCACACAGCCTTGTTTGCCCAGAGAGCGAGTGCGCTCCACAGTACTTTGGGGCAAGTTCCTTTTCGATATTGGCGCCCAGTTATTTCAGGAGCCCGTGCGCTCCATGGGGACAGGTTACTTTCTGAGCCAGATGGCTCCCACGTTTTGGCCTATTGTTTCAGGGGCTAGTGAGAGCCCCTGCCTGCTATTTGCCTTCCCCAGCTGCGCAGCACTTAGTGCCAGCTGCAGCGTTTAGGCCCTGCCCTGTCCCCAGCTGCCCAGCAAGTAGTGGGCAGCTGCTACGTTTAGGTTCTGGTGCGACCTGGACTATAATGTGATTTTGGTGCTAGGAAATGTACGGTGTAGTATGTTTTGCGCACCTTGTGTTCATGCTTATGGGGTTAGGAAATGTACTATGTATAGTATATTTTGCGCTCCCTGTATTTCATACCTCTAAATGTGGTTAGTTCTGCCTAGGAGGTTGTTTTACCTTGTCAGGTTGATGGTAGGGAGAATGTACTTCCCTGTGTTATGTACGCCCCTAGAGTAGTTATACTTAGGTGGTTAGGTCTAATGCGTTAGACTACTGAGAATGTGCATAATGTATTTATGCCCCTGTGATAGATGCAGGATAGGTTTTACACCTGATGCTAGTGTGATGACGCTGAGGTCATTAGTGCGCC
This sequence comes from Triturus cristatus, assembly GCF_964204655.1. Taxonomy (NCBI): domain Eukaryota; kingdom Metazoa; phylum Chordata; class Amphibia; order Caudata; family Salamandridae; genus Triturus; species Triturus cristatus. The sequence goes on along the minus strand of NC_140594.1, from coordinate 207,266,883 downwards.
AGTAGAGACTGGTTGTGCTCTACAGTTACTTTGTGTTATGTCCTATGTTTACTATTGGCGATTTGTGCTATGTTCTAAGTGCTAATTCCTGACAGTGGTCCAGGTGGCCCTGTCCCCTGTATATATAATCCCTTGTAAATTCTGCCCGTGCCTGTTGGCACATTGTAGAGTGTGTGTTTTTATCTAATGTGTTGTGTATAATACAAAGGTTATTTTTATAGAATACCTTGTGTGGAGTTTCCTTTGTGGTGGGCCTTTGGTGTTCTTTCTGGGTGCGCGCGCAAACGCTTTACACATCGCCTCAGGGATAAGCCTGACTGCTCGTGCCAAGCTACCAAGGGGGTGAGCAGGGGTTATCTTTGGCGTGTAACTCCCCAGCCCTGACTAGAGTGGTGGTTTCTGTCTGGCTTTGGCGCAAGCCCTAGCCAACCAGAAATCCCATTTCTAACACATACCCTAAAAAAAAAATCACAATATTGATTTTTTGCATTTTTCCCAAGCTCAATGTAAAACATCCGTTGCACTAGTGCAACGAAAGGTTACGTCGAAAAACGGAAACAGCTATAAAAAAAAATCTGAAATATATATTTCAAAAATTCCTTTTGTTTCTTTGGCCTAAACCCAAAAGGCTTCCAACTACACCTGTTTTTTTCAAAAATCCAACAATGTAAAAATGTCCTGCGAACTTTTTTTCTTCTCAAACTATTGTCAAAAATGGTCATTTCTAGTATAAATAAGTGAGCGTTTGAGATTTTTTCACCAGATAAAGTTTTTTATGGTCACTGTACACTTAGGCTTCGGGTCCACATGTTTTCAATTTTTTGGTTGACCTAGAAAAAAAAATTCTTTTTTCAAAAAGCTGCACTGGTGTAGCTCTCTGAAAAAAGGCACGCCCGAATATTTTTTTCTGAAAAAAGGGGGGTGCATATGAAAGAGGGCGTCGAAATATGATGATTGAGCACGATTTTTTTTTTCGACATGGGCGAATTGCAGTATGTAGCTGAGACATGTACACTTTATAGTGGCAACTCTGATGTTTGTGGCTTATAGGGACAAGGTACAAATCAAGTGTAACCTTCAGGTTGGTTTTTCTTTTTCACCTTCATGTATGTTGAAGAACTCTTTTTGCTTTTGGCTATAATTCACAATCTATATATGATAGAGACATAATTTAAACAACACATTGTTCCTAGTCTTGTGCTACTTACCCATGTGAATTATCATGTATGTGGCATATTGGATAGTAGTCAAAATGTGAAGTTGAATGTATGATGTTTTTCAATTACGTCACAGTTTGAAAAAGTATGCCTTACATTTTGGCCCATAATTGTGAAACCATACACTCTGGATCCTCAATTCAAAGTGCAGCATAAAGCTAACATCATGCCACTGTTCTGTGTCCATTTTCATGCTTGTGCCATGCTTAGAAGTGGTGAGAATCATTCAGTGATTAAATGCATGTTTTAAATACAAAAAAGTCTCAATTTATTTCAAATATTTCACGTATATTGTGTCATAATTCATGATACATACTAGATAGAGCTTCATTTGCAAATGCAACACATTCTACAGAATATCCCACTGCGGGATGCCAAATTACATGCCTTTAGGATGTAGAGAAAGTACATAAAACTAACATTGACTCCATACTGGGCGATTTTACATCTCGGGCCATCTGGTCACCCTATAGAAACTAATTTTGTTTATAATCAAGTGAGTTTTTATGCTATTATGCTCATAATGCATCACATTAATCCTTATCATGTCTATAATGAGCTACAATTGAACAATAGATGAAAATGCATTCTAAACCATGTTTTTTTTAACCCTAAAAATCCTCATTGAAATAGACTTGTTACACCTATGCAGCTTTTAGCTTATGTGTAATAAGAAAATGTGCCATAAAAAAAGTGAAAATGACACATAGAGTTGTTTTTGCATCTGTTTATGCAGCCTAATGTGAAAACAAGTCAAACCAATGTTTTACTTTACAAAAAATAAATTCCCAAATTTCCGCATTTTACCACTTACATAAAACATCTCCTGAGAAAGTTGCATATAAATGAGTCAGGGTACATTTTTTTTAAAAAAACGTTTCCGGCTTGAGAATCAACATAACAAAAGGCTTAATTTGATATATCGCATACCCTAAAAAAAAATCACAATATTGATTTTTTTGCATTTTTCCCAAGCTCAATGTAAAACATCCGTTGCACTAGTGCAACGAAAGGTTAAGTCGAAAAACGGAAACAGCTATAAAAAAAAATCTGAAATATATATTTCAAAAATTCCTTTTGTTTCTTTGGCCTAAACCCAAAAGGCTTCCAACAACACCTTTTTTTTCAAAAATCCAACAATGTAAAAATGTCCTGCGAACTGTTTTTTCTTCTCAAAATATTGTCAAAAATTGTCATTTTTAGTATAAATAAGTGAGCGTTTGAGATTTTTTCACCAGATAAAGTTTTTTATGGTCACTGTACACTTAGGCTTCGGGTCCACATGTTTTCAATTTTTTGGTTGACCCAGAAAAAAAAATCTTTTTTCAAAAAGCTGCACTGGTGTAGTTCTCTGAATAAAGGAATGCCCGAATATTTTTTTCTGAAAAAGGGGGGTGCATATGAAAGAGGGCGTCGAAATATTATGATTGAGCACGATTTTTTTTTTGACATGGGCGAATTGCAGTATGTACCTAAGACATGTACACTTTATAGTGGCAACTCTCATGTTTGTGGCTTATAGGGACAAGGTACAAATCAAGTGTAACCTTCAGGTTGTTTTTTCTTTTTCACCTTCATGTATGTTGAAGAACTCTTTTTGCTTTTGGCTATAATTCACAATCTATATATGATAGAGACATAATTTAAACAACACATTGTTCCTAGTCTTGTGCTACTTACCCATGTGAATTATCATGTATGTGGCATATTGGATAGTAGTCAAAATGTGAAGTTGAATGTATGATGTTTTTTAAATACGTCACAGTTCGAAAAAGTATGCCTTACATTTTGGCCCATAATTCTGACACCATACAATCTGGATCCTCAATTCAAAGTGCAGCATAAAGCTAACATCATGCCACTGTTCTGTGTCCATTTCCATGCTTGTGCCATGCTTAGAAGTGGTGAGAATATTTCAGTGATTAAATGCATGTTTTAAATACAAAAAATCTCAATTTATTTCAAATATTTCACGTATATTGTGTCATAATTCATGATCCATACTAGATAGAGCTTCATTTGCAAATGCAACACATGCTATAGAATATCCCACTGCAGGATGCCAAATTACATGCCTCTAGGATGTACAGAAAGTACATAAAACTAACATTGACTACATACTGGGCGATTTTACATCTCCGGCCATCTGGTCACCCTATAGAAACAAATTTTGTTTATAATCAAGTGAGTTTTTATGCTATTACGCTCATAATGCATCACATTAATCCTTATCATGTCTATAATGAGCTACAATTGAACAATAGATGAAAATGCATTCTAAACCATGTTTTTTTTACCTTAAAAATCCTCATTCAAATAGACTTGTTACACCTATGCAGCTTTTAGCTTATGTGTAATAAGAAAATGTGCCATAAAAAAGTGAAAATGACACATAGAGGTGTTTTTGCATCTGTTTATGCAGTCTAATGTGAAAACAAGTCAAACCAATGTTTTACTTTACAAAAAATAAATTCCCAAATTTCCGCATTTTACCACTTAAATTAAACATCTCCTGAGAAAGTTGCAAATAAATGAGTCAGGGTACATTTTTTTTAAAAAACGTTTCCGGCTTGAGAATCAACATAACAAAAGGCTTAATTTGATATATCACATACCCTAAAAAAAGGATCACAATATTGATTTTTTTGCATTTTTCCCAAGCTCAATGTAAAACATCCGTTGCACTACTGCAACGAAAGGTTAAGTCGAAAAACGGAAACAGCTATAAAAAAAACTCTGAAATACATATGTCAAAAATTCCTTTTGTTTCTTTGGCCTAAACCCAAGAGGCTTCCAACAACACCTTTTTTTTCAAAAATCGAACAATGTAAAAATGTCCTGCGAACTTTTTTTCTTCTCAAAATATTGTCAAAAATAGTCATTTTTAGTATAAATAAGTGAGCGTTTGAGATTTTTTCACCAGATAAAGTTTTTTATGGTCACTGTACACTTAGGCTTCGGGTCCACAAGTTTTCAATTTTTTGGTTGAACCAGAAAAAAAAAATCTTTTTTCAAAAAGCTGCACTGGTGTAGCTCTCTGAAATAAGGCACGCCCGAATATTGTTTTCTGAAAAAAGGGGGGTGCATATGAAAGAGGGCGTCAAAATGTTATGATTGAGCACGATTTTTTTTTCGACATGGGCGAATTGCAGTATGTAGCTAAGACATGTACACTTTATAGTGGCAACTCTGATGTTTGTGGCTTATAGGGACAAGGTACAAATCAAGTGTAACCTTCAGGTTGGTTTTTCTTTTTTACCTTCATGTATGTTGACGAACTCTTTTTGCTTTTGGCTATAATTCACAATCTATATATGATAGAGACATAATTTAAACAACACATTGTCCCTAGTCTTGTGCTACCTACCTATGTGAATTATCATGTATGTGGCATATTGGATAGTAGTCAAAATGTGAAGTTGAATGTATGATGTTTTTCAATTACGTTACAAGTTCGAAAAAGTATGCCTTACATTTTGGCCCATAATTCTGAAACCATACAATCTGGATCCTCAATTCAAAGTGCAGCAAAAAGCTAACATCATGCCACTGTTCTGTGTCCATTTTCATGCTTGTGCCACGCTTAGAAGTGGTGAGAATCATTCAGTGATTAAATGCATGTTTTAAATACAAAAAAGTCTCAATTTATTTCAAATATTTCACGTATATTGTGTCATAATTCATGATCCATACTAGATAGAGCTTCATTTGCAAATGCAACACATTCTATAGAATATCCCACTGCAGGATGCCAAATTACATGCCTTTAGGATGTAGAGAAAGTACATAAAACTAACATTGACTCCATACTGGGCGATTTTACATCTCCGGCCATCTGGTCACCCTATAGAAACTAATTTTGTTTATAATCAAGTGAGTTTTTATGCTATTACGCTCATAATGCATCACATTAATCCTTATAATGTCTATAATGAGCTACAATTGAACAATAGATGAAAATGCATTCTAAACCATGTTTTTTTTTACCTTAAACATCCTCATTGAAATAGACTTGTTACACCTATGCAGCTTTTAGCTTATGTGTAATAAGAAAATGTGCCATAAAAAAGTGAAAATGACACATAGAGTTGTTTTTGCATCTGTTTATGCAGCCTAATGTGAAAACAAGTCCAACCAATGTTTTACTTTCAAAAAAATAAATTCCCAAATTTCCGCATTTTACCACTTACATAAAACATCTCCTGAGAAAGTTGCATATAAATGAGTCAGGGTACATTTTTTTTTTAAAACGTTTCCGGCTTGAGAATCAACATAACAAAAGGCTTAATTTGATATATCGCATACCCTAAAAAAAAATCTCAATATTGATTTTTTTGCATTTTTCCCAAGCTCAATGTAAAACATCCGTTGCACTAGTGCAACGAAAGGTTAAGTCGAAAAACGGAAACAGCTATAAAACAAAATCTGAAATATATATTTCAAAAATTCCTTTTGTTTCTTTGGCCTAAACCCAAAAGGCTTCGAACAACACCTTTTTTTTCAAAAATCCAACAATGTAAAAATGTCCTGCAGACTTTTTTTCTTCTCAAAATATTGTCAAAAATAGTCATTTTTAGTATAAATAAGTGAGCGTTTGAGATTTTTTCACCAGATAAAGTTTTTTATGGTCACTGTACACTTAGGCTTCGGGTCCACATGTTTTCAATTTTTTGGTTGAACCAGAAAAAAAAATTATTTTTTCAAAAAGCTGCACTGGTGTAGCTCTCTGAAAAAAGGCACGCCCGAATATTTTTTTCTGAAAAAAGGGGGGTGCATATGAAAGAGGGCGTCAAAATATTATGATTGAGCACGATTTTTTTTTCCGACATGGGCGAATTGCAGTATGTAGCTAAGACATGTACACTTTATAGTGGCAACTCTCATGTTTGTGGCTTATAGGGACAAGGTACAAATCAAGTGTAACCTTCAGGTTGGTTTTTCTTTTTCACCTTCATGTATGTTGAAGAACTCTTTTTGCTTTTGGCTATAATTCACAATCTATATATGATAGAGACATAATTTAAACAACACATTGTTCCTAGTCTTGTGCTACTTACCCATTTGAATTATCATGTATGTGGCATATTGGATAGTAGTCAAAATGTGAAGTTGAATGTATGATGTTTTTCAATTACGTCACAGTTCGAAAAAGTATGCCTTACATTTTGGCCCATAATTGTCTAACCATACACTCTGGATCCTCAATTCAAAGTGCAGCATAAAGCTAACATCATGCCACTGTCCTGTGTCCATTTTCAGGCTTGTGCCATGCTTAGAAGTGGTGAGAATCTTTCAGTGATTAAATGCATGTTTTAAATACAAAAAATCTCAATTTATTTCAAATATTTCACGTATATTGTGTCATAATTCATGATCCATACTAGATACAGCTTCATTTGCATATGCAACACATGCTATAGAATATCCCACTGCAGGATGCCAAATTACATGCCTCTAGGATGTAGAGAAAGTACATAAAACTAACATTGACTCCATACTGGGCGATTTTACATCTCCGGCCATCTGGTCACCCTATAGAAACAAATTTTGTTTATAATCAAGTGAGTTTTTATGCTATTACGCTCATAATGCATCACATTAATCCTTATGATGTCTATAATGAGCTACAATTGAACAATAGATGAAAATGAATTCTAAACCATGTTTTTTTTACCTTAAAAATCCTCATTGAAATAGACTTGTTACACCTATGCAGCTTTTAGCTTATGTGTAATAAGAAAATGTGCCATAAAAAAGTGAAAATGACACATAGAGTTGTTTTTGCATCTGTTTATGCAGCCTAATGTGAAAACAAGTCCAACCAATGTTTTACTTTACAAAAAATAAATTCCCAAATTTCCGCATTTTACCACTTACATAAAACATCTCCTGAGAAAGTTGCATATAAATGAGTCGGGGTACATTTTTTTTTTAAAACGTTTCCGACTTGAGAATCAACATAACAAAAGGCTTAATTTGATATATCGCATACCCTAAAAAAAAAATCTCAATATTGATTTTTTTGCATTTTTCCCAAGCCCAATGTAAAACATCCGTTGCACTAGTGCAACGAAAGGTTAAGTCGAAAAACGGAAACAGCTATAAAAAAAAATCTGAAATATATATTTCAAAAATTCCTTTTGTTTCTTTGGCCTAAACCCAAAAGGCTTCCAACAACACCTTTTTTTTCAAAAATCCAACAATGTAAAAATGTCCTGCAGACTTTTTTTCTTCTCAAAATATTGTCAAAAATAGTCATTTTTAGTATAAATAAGTGAGCGTTTGAGATTTTTTCACCAGATAAAGTTTTTTATGGTCACTGTACACTTAGGCTTCGGGTCCACATGTTTTCAATTTTTTGGTTGAACCAGAAAAAAAATTTATTTTTTCAAAAAGCTGCACTGGTGTAGCTCTCTGAAAAAAGGCACGCCCGAATATTTTTTTCTGAAAAAAGGGGGGTGCATATGAAAGAGGGCGTCAAAATATTATGATTGAGCACGATTTTTTTTTCCGACATGGGCGAATTGCAGTATGTAGCTAAGACATGTACACTTTATAGTGGCAACTCTCATGTTTGTGGCTTATAGGGACAAGGTACAAATCAAGTGTAACCTTCAGGTTGGTTTTTCTTTTTCACCTTCATGTATGTTGAAGAACTCTTTTTGCTTTTGGCTATAATGCACAATCTATATATGATAGAGACATAATTTAAACAACACATTGTTCCTAGTCTTGTGCTACTTACCCATTTGAATTATCATGTATGTGGCATATTGGATAGTAGTCAAAATGTGAAGTTGAATGTATGATGTTTTTCAATTACGTCACAGTTCGAAAAAGTATGCCTTACATTTTGGCCCATAATTGTGAAACCATACACTCTGGATCCTCAATTCAAAGTGCAGCATAAAGCTAACATCATGCCACTGTTCTGTGTCCATTTTCATGCTTGTGCCATGCTTAGAAGTGGTGAGAATCTTTCAGTGATTAAATGCATGTTTTAAATACAAAAAATCTCAATTTATTTCAAATATTTCACGTATATTGTGTCATAATTCATGATCCATACTAGATACAGCTTCATTTGCATATGCAACACATGCTATAGAATATCCCACTGCAGGATGCCAAATTACATGCCTCTAGGATGTAGAGAAAGTACATAAAACTAACATTGACTCCATACTGGGCGATTTTACATCTCCGGCCATCTGGTCACCCTATAGAAACAAATTTTGTTTATAATCAAGTGAGTTTTTATGCTATTACGCTCATAATGCATCACATTAATCCTTATCATGTCTATAATGAGCTACAATTGAACAATAGATGAAAATGCATTCTAAACCATGTTTTTTTTTTACCTTAAAAATCCTCATTGAAATAGACTTGTTACACCTATGCAGCTTTTAGCTTATGTGTAATGAGAAAATGTGCCATAAAAAAGTGAAAATGACACATAGAGTTGTTTTTGCATCTGTTTATGCAGCCTAATGTGAAAACAAGTCCAACCAATGTTTTACTTTACAAAAAATAAATTCCCAAATTTCCGCATTTTACCACTTACATAAAACATCTCCTGAGAAAGTTGCATATAAATGAGTCGGGGTACATTTTTTTTTTAAAACGTTTCCGGCTTGAGAATCAACATAACAAAAGGCTTAATTTGATATATCGCATACCCTAAAAAAAAAATCTCAATATTGATTTTTTGGCATTTTTCCCAAGCCCAATGTAAAACATCCGTTGCACTAGTGCAACGAAAGGTTAAGTCGAAAAACGGAAACAGCTATAAAAATAAATCTGAAATATATATTTCAAAAATTCCTTTTGTTTCTTTGGCCTAAACCCAAAAGGCTTCCAACAACACCTTTTTTTTCAAAAATCCAACAATGTAAAAATGTCCTGCAAACTTTTTTTCTTCTCAAAATATTGTCAAAAATAGTCATTTTTAGTATAAATAAGTGAGCGTTTGAGATTTTTTCACCAGATAAAGTTTTTTATGGTCACTGTACACTTAGGCTTCGGGTCCACATGTTTTCAATTTTTTGGTTGAACCAGAAAATTTTTTTATTTTTTCAAAAAGCTGCACTGGTGTAGCTCTCTGAAAAAAGGCACGCCCGAATATTTTTTTCTGAAAAAAGGGGGGTGCATATGAAAGAGGGCGTCAAAATATTATGATTGAGCACGATTTTTTTTTCCGACATGGGCGAATTGCAGTATGTAGCTAAGACATGTACACTTTATAGTGGCAACTCTCATGTTTGTGGCTTATAGGGACAAGGTACAAATCAAGTGTAACCTTCAGGTTGGTTTTTCTTTTTCACCTTCATGTATGTTGAAGAACTCTTTTTGCTTTTGGCTATAATTCACAATCTATATAGGATAGAGACATAATTTAAACAACACATTGTTCCTAGTCTTGTGCTACTTACCCATTTCAATTATCATGTATGTGGCATATTGGATAGTAGTCAAAATGTGAAGTTGAATGTATGATGTTTTTCAATTACGTCACAGTTCGAAAAAGTATGCCTTACATTTTGGCCCATAATTGTGAAACCATACACTCTGGATCCTCAATTCAAAGTGCAGCATAAAGCTAACATCATGCCACTGTTCTGTGTCCATTTTCATGCTTGTGCCATGCTTAGAAGTGGTGAGAATCTTTCAGTGATTAAATGCATGTTTTAAATACAAAAAATCTCAATTTATTTCAAATATTTCACGTATATTGTGTCATAATTCATGATCAATACTAGATACAGCTTCATTTGCATATGCAACACATGCTATAGAATATCCCACTGCAGGATACCAAATTACATGCCTCTAGGATGTAGAGAAAGTACATAAAACTAACATTGACTCCATACTGGGCGATTTTACATCTCCGGCCATCTGGTCACCCTATAGAAACAAATTTTGTTTATAATCAAGTGAGTTTTTATGCTATTACGCTCATAATGCATCACATTAATCCTTATGATGTCTATAATGAGCTACAATTGAACAATAGATGAAAATGCATTCTAAACCATGTTTTTTTTTACCTTAAAAATCCTCATTGAAATAGACTTGTTACACCTATGCAGCTTTTAGCTTATGTGTAATAAGAAAATGTGCCATAAAAAAGTGAAAATGACACATAGAGTTGTTTTTGCATCTGTTTATGCAGCCTAATGTGAAAACAAGTCCAACCAATGTTTTACTTTACAAAAAATAAATTCCCAAATTTCCGCATTTTACCACTTACATAAAACATCTCCTGAGAAAGTTGCATATAAATGAGTCGGGGTACATTTTTTTTTTAAAACGTTTCCGACTTGAGAATCAACATAACAAAAGGCTTAATTTGATATATCGCATACCCTAAAAAAAAAATCTCAATATTGATTTTTTTGCATTTTTCCCAAGCCCAATGTAAAACATCCGTTGCACTAGTGCAACGAAAGGTTAAGTCGAAAAACGGAAACAGCTATAAAAAAAAATCTGAAATATATATTTCAAAAATTCCTTTTGTTTCTTTGGCCTAAACCCAAAAGGCTTCCAACAACACCTTTTTTTTCAAAAATCCAACAATGTAAAAATGTCCTGCAGACTTTTTTTCTTCTCAAAATATTGTCAAAAATAGTCATTTTTAGTATAAATAAGTGAGCGTTTGAGATTTTTTCACCAGATAAAGTTTTTTATGGTCACTGTACACTTAGGCTTTGGGTCCACATGTTTTCAATTTTTTGGTTGAACCAGAAAAAAAATTTATTTTTTCAAAAAGCTGCACTGGTGTAGCTCTCTGAAAAAAGGCACGCCCGAATATTTTTTTCTGAAAAAAGGGGGGTGCATATGAAAGAGGGCGTCAAAATATTATGATTGAGCACGATTTTTTTTTTCGACATGGGCGAATTGCAGTATGTAGCTAAGACATGTACACTTTATAGTGGCAACTCTCATGTTTGTGGCTTATAGGGACAAGGTACAAATCAAGTGTAACCTTCAGGTTGGTTTTTCTTTTTCACCTTCATGTATGTTGAAGAACTCTTTTTGCTTTTGGCTATAATTCACAATCTATATATGATAGAGACATAATTTAAACAACACATTGTTCCTAGTCTTGTGCTACTTACCCATTTCAATTATCATGTATGTGGCATATTGGATAGTAGTCAAAATGTGAAGTTGAATGTATGATGTTTTTCAATTACGTCACAGTTCGAAAAAGTATGCCTTACATTTTGGCCCATAATTGTGAAACCATACACTCTGGATCCTCAATTCAAAGTGCAGCATAAAGCTAACATCATGCCACTGTTCTGTGTCCATTTTCATGCTTGTGCCATGCTTAGAAGTGGTGAGAATCTTTCAGTGATTAAATGCATGTTTTAAATACAAAAAATCTCAATTTATTTCAAATATTTCACGTATATTGTGTCATAATTCATGATCCATACTAGATACAGCTTCATTTGCATATGCAACACATGCTATAGAATATCCCACTGCAGGATGCCAAATTACATGCCTCTAGGATGTAGAGAAAGTACATAAAACTAACATTGACTCCATACTGGGCGATTTTACATCTCCGGCCATCTGGTCACCCTATAGAAACAAATTTTGTTTATAATCAAGTGAGTTTTTATGCTATTACGCTCATAATGCATCACATTAATCCTTATCATGTCTATAATGAGCTACAATTGAACAATAGATGAAAATGCATTCTAAACCATGTTTTTTTTTTACCTTAAAAATCCTCATTGAAATAGACTTGTTACACCTATGCAGCTTTTAGCTTATGTGTAATGAGAAAATGTGCCATAAAAAAGTGAAAATGACACATAGAGTTGTTTTTGCATCTGTTTATGCAGCCTAATGTGAAAACAAGTCCAACCAATGTTTTACTTTACAAAAAATAAATTCCCAAATTTCCGCATTTTACCACTTACATAAAACATCTCCTGAGAAAGTTGCATATAAATGAGTCGGGGTACATTTTTTTTTTAAAACGTTTCCGGCTTGAGAATCAACATAACAAAAGGCTTAATTTGATATATCGCATACCCTAAAAAAAAAATCTCAATATTGATTTTTTGGCATTTTTCCCAAGCCCAATGTAAAACATCCGTTGCACTAGTGCAACGAAAGGTTAAGTCGAAAAACGGAAACAGCTATAAAAATAAATCTGAAATATATATTTCAAAAATTCCTTTTGTTTCTTTGGCCTAAACCCAAAAGGCTTCCAACAACACCTTTTTTTTCAAAAATCCAACAATGTAAAAATGTCCTGCAAACTTTTTTTCTTCTCAAAATATTGTCAAAAATAGTCATTTTTAGTATAAATAAGTGAGCGTTTGAGATTTTTTCACCAGATAAAGTTTTTTATGGTCACTGTACACTTAGGCTTCGGGTCCACATGTTTTCAATTTTTTGGTTGAACCAGAAAATTTTTTTATTTTTTCAAAAAGCTGCACTGGTGTAGCTCTCTGAAAAAAGGCACGCCCGAATATTTTTTTCTGAAAAAAGGGGGGTGCATATGAAAGAGGGCGTCAAAATATTATGATTGAGCACGATTTTTTTTTCCGACATGGGCGAATTGCAGTATGTAGCTAAGACATGTACACTTTATAGTGGCAACTCTCATGTTTGTGGCTTATAGGGACAAGGTACAAATCAAGTGTAACCTTCAGGTTGGTTTTTCTTTTTCACCTTCATGTATGTTGAAGAACTCTTTTTGCTTTTGGCTATAATTCACAATCTATATAGGATAGAGACATAATTTAAACAACACATTGTTCCTAGTCTTGTGCTACTTACCCATTTCAATTATCATGTATGTGGCATATTGGATAGTAGTCAAAATGTGAAGTTGAATGTATGATGTTTTTCAATTACGTCACAGTTCGAAAAAGTATGCCTTACATTTTGGCCCATAATTGTGAAACCATACACTCTGGATCCTCAATTCAAAGTGCAGCATAAAGCTAACATCATGCCACTGTTCTGTGTCCATTTTCATGCTTGTGCCATGCTTAGAAGTGGTGAGAATCTTTCAGTGATTAAATGCATGTTTTAAATACAAAAAATCTCAATTTATTTCAAATATTTCACGTATATTGTGTCATAATTCATGATCAATACTAGATACAGCTTCATTTGCATATGCAACACATGCTATAGAATATCCCACTGCAGGATACCAAATTACATGCCTCTAGGATGTAGAGAAAGTACATAAAACTAACATTGACTCCATACTGGGCGATTTTACATCTCCGGCCATCTGGTCACCCTATAGAAACAAATTTTGTTTATAATCAAGTGAGTTTTTATGCTATTACGCTCATAATGCATCACATTAATCCTTATGATGTCTATAATGAGCTACAATTGAACAATAGATGAAAATGCATTCTAAACCATGTTTTTTTTTACCTTAAAAATCCTCATTGAAATAGACTTGTTACACCTATGCAGCTTTTAGCTTATGTGTAATAAGAAAATGTGCCATAAAAAAGTGAAAATGACACATAGAGTTGTTTTTGCATCTGTTTATGCAGCCTAATGTGAAAACAAGTCCAACCAATGTTTTACTTTACAAAAAATAAATTCCCAAATTTCCGCATTTTACCACTTACATAAAACATCTCCTGAGAAAGTTGCATATAAATGAGTCGGGGTACATTTTTTTTTTAAAACGTTTCCGACTTGAGAATCAACATAACAAAAGGCTTAATTTGATATATCGCATACCCTAAAAAAAAAATCTCAATATTGATTTTTTTGCATTTTTCCCAAGCCCAATGTAAAACATCCGTTGCACTAGTGCAACGAAAGGTTAAGTCGAAAAACGGAAACAGCTATAAAAAAAAATCTGAAATATATATTTCAAAAATTCCTTTTGTTTCTTTGGCCTAAACCCAAAAGGCTTCCAACAACACCTTTTTTTTCAAAAATCCAACAATGTAAAAATGTCCTGCAGACTTTTTTTCTTCTCAAAATATTGTCAAAAATAGTCATTTTTAGTATAAATAAGTGAGCGTTTGAGATTTTTTCACCAGATAAAGTTTTTTATGGTCACTGTACACTTAGGCTTTGGGTCCACATGTTTTCAATTTTTTGGTTGAACCAGAAAAAAAATTTATTTTTTCAAAAAGCTGCACTGGTGTAGCTCTCTGAAAAAAGGCACGCCCGAATATTTTTTTCTGAAAAAAGGGGGGTGCATATGAAAGAGGGCGTCAAAATATTATGATTGAGCACGATTTTTTTTTTCGACATGGGCGAATTGCAGTATGTAGCTAAGACATGTACACTTTATAGTGGCAACTCTCATGTTTGTGGCTTATAGGGACAAGGTACAAATCAAGTGTAACCTTCAGGTTGGTTTTTCTTTTTCACCTTCATGTATGTTGAAGAACTCTTTTTGCTTTTGGCTATAATTCACAATCTATATATGATAGAGACATAATTTAAACAACACATTGTTCCTAGTCTTGTGCTACTTACCCATTTCAATTATCATGTATGTGGCATATTGGATAGTAGTCAAAATGTGAAGTTGAATGTATGATGTTTTTCAATTACGTCACAGTTCGAAAAAGTATGCCTTACATTTTGGCCCATAATTGTGAAACCATACACTCTGGATCCTCAATTCAAAGTGCAGCATAAAGCTAACATCATGCCACTGTTCTGTGTCCATTTTCATGCTTGTGCCATGCTTAGAAGTGGTGAGAATCTTTCAGTGATTAAATGCATGTTTTAAATACAAAAAATCTCAATTTATTTCAAATATTTCACGTATATTGTGTCATAATTCATGATCCATACTAGATACAGCTTCATTTGCATATGCAACACATGCTATAGAATATCCCACTGCAGGATGCCAAATTACATGCCTCTAGGATGTAGAGAAAGTACATAAAACTAACATTGACTCCATACTGGGCGATTTTACATCTCCGGCCATCTGGTCACCCTATAGAAACAAATTTTGTTTATAATCAAGTGAGTTTTTATGCTATTACGCTCATAATGCATCACATTAATCCTTATCATGTCTATAATGAGCTACAATTGAACAATAGATGAAAATGCATTCTAAACCATGTTTTTTTTTTACCTTAAAAATCCTCATTGAAATAGACTTGTTACACCTATGCAGCTTTTAGCTTATGTGTAATGAGAAAATGTGCCATAAAAAAGTGAAAATGACACATAGAGTTGTTTTTGCATCTGTTTATGCAGCCTAATGTGAAAACAAGTCCAACCAATGTTTTACTTTACAAAAAATAAATTCCCAAATTTCCGCATTTTACCACTTACATAAAACATCTCCTGAGAAAGTTGCATATAAATGAGTCGGGGTACATTTTTTTTTTAAAACGTTTCCGGCTTGAGAATCAACATAACAAAAGGCTTAATTTGATATATCGCATACCCTAAAAAAAAAATCTCAATATTGATTTTTTGGCATTTTTCCCAAGCCCAATGTAAAACATCCGTTGCACTAGTGCAACGAAAGGTTAAGTCGAAAAACGGAAACAGCTATAAAAATAAATCTGAAATATATATTTCAAAAATTCCTTTTGTTTCTTTGGCCTAAACCCAAAAGGCTTCCAACAACACCTTTTTTTTCAAAAATCCAACAATGTAAAAATGTCCTGCAAACTTTTTTTCTTCTCAAAATATTGTCAAAAATAGTCATTTTTAGTATAAATAAGTGAGCGTTTGAGATTTTTTCACCAGATAAAGTTTTTTATGGTCACTGTACACTTAGGCTTCGGGTCCACATGTTTTCAATTTTTTGGTTGAACCAGAAATTTTTTTTATTTTTTCAAAAAGCTGCACTGGTGTAGCTCTCTGAAAAAAGGCACGCCCGAATATTTTTTTCTGAAAAAAGGGGGGTGCATATGAAAGAGGGCGTCAAAATATTATGATTGAGCACGATTTTTTTTTCCGACATGGGCGAATTGCAGTATGTAGCTAAGACATGTACACTTTATAGTGGCAACTCTCATGTTTGTGGCTTATAGGGACAAGGTACAAATCAAGTGTAACCTTCAGGTTGGTTTTTCTTTTTCACCTTCATGTATGTTGAAGAACTCTTTTTGCTTTTGGCTATAATTCACAATCTATATAGGATAGAGACATAATTTAAACAACACATTGTTCCTAGTCTTGTGCTACTTACCCATTTCAATTATCATGTATGTGGCATATTGGATAGTAGTCAAAATGTGAAGTTGAATGTATGATGTTTTTCAATTACGTCACAGTTCGAAAAAGTATGCCTTACATTTTGGCCCATAATTGTGAAACCATACACTCTGGATCCTCAATTCAAAGTGCAGCATAAAGCTAACATCATGCCACTGTTCTGTGTCCATTTTCATGCTTGTGCCATGCTTAGAAGTGGTGAGAATCTTTCAGTGATTAAATGCATGTTTTAAATACAAAAAATCTCAATTTATTTCAAATATTTCACGTATATTGTGTCATAATTCATGATCAATACTAGATACAGCTTCATTTGCATATGCAACACATGCTATAGAATATCCCACTGCAGGATACCAAATTACATGCCTCTAGGATGTAGAGAAAGTACATAAAACTAACATTGACTCCATACTGGGCGATTTTACATCTCCGGCCATCTGGTCACCCTATAGAAACAAATTTTGTTTATAATCCAGTGAGTTTTTATGCTATTACGCTCATAATGCATCACATTAATCCTTATGATGTCTATAATGAGCTACAATTGAACAATAGATGAAAATGCATTCTAAACCATGTTTTTTTTTACCTTAAAAATCCTCATTGAAATAGACTTGTTACACCTATGCAGCTTTTAGCTTATGTGTAATAAGAAAATGTGCCATAAAAAAGTGAAAATGACACATAGAGTTGTTTTTGCATCTGTTTATGCAGCCTAATGTGAAAACAAGTCCAACCAATGTTTTACTTTACAAAAAATAAATTCCCAAATTTCCGCATTTTACCACTTACATAAAACATCTCCTGAGAAAGTTGCATATAAATGAGTCGGGGTACATTTTTTTTTTAAAACGTTTCCGACTTGAGAATCAACATAAGAAAAGGCTTAATTTGATATATCGCATACCCTAAAAAAAAAATCTCAATATTGATTTTTTTGCATTTTTCCCAAGCCCAATGTAAAACATCCGTTGCACTAGTGCAACGAAAGGTTAAGTCGAAAAACGGAAACAGCTATAAAAAAAAATCTGAAATATATATTTCAAAAATTCCTTTTGTTTCTTTGGCCTAAACCCAAAAGGCTTCCAACAACACCTTTTTTTTCAAAAATCCAACAATGTAAAAATGTCCTGCAGACTTTTTTTCTTCTCAAAATATTGTCAAAAATAGTCATTTTTAGTATAAATAAGTGAGCGTTTGAGATTTTTTCACCAGATAAAGTTTTTTATGGTCACTGTACACTTAGGCTTCGGGTCCACATGTTTTCAATTTTTTGGTTGAACCAGAAAAAAAAATTATTTTTTCAAAAAGCTGCACTGGTGTAGCTCTCTGAAAAAAGGCACGCCCGAATATTTTTTTCTGAAAAAAGGGGGGTGCATATGAAAGAGGGCGTCAAAATATTATGATTGAGCACGATTTTTTTTTCCGACATGGGCTAATTGCAGTATGTAGCTAAGACATGTACACTTTATAGTGGCAACTCTCATGTTTGTGGCTTATAGGGACAAGGTACAAATCAAGTGTAACCTTCAGGTTGGTTTTTCTTTTTCACCTTCATGTATGTTGAAGAACTCTTTTTGCTTTTGGCTATAATTCACAATCTATATATGATAGAGACATAATTTAAACAACACATTGTTCCTAGTCTTGTGCTACTTACCCATTTGAATTATCATGTATGTGGCATATTGGATAGTAGTCAAAATGTGAAGTTGAATGTATGATGTTTTTCAATTACGTCACAGTTCGAAAAAGTATGCCTTACATTTTGGCCCATAATTGTGAAACCATACACTCTGGATCCTCAATTCAAAGTGCAGCATAAAGCTAACATCATGCCACTGTTCTGTGTCCATTTTCATGCTTGTGCCATGCTTAGAAGTGGTGAGAATCTTTCAGTGATTAAATGCATGTTTTAAATACAAAAAATCTCAATTTATTTCAAATATTTCACGTATATTGTGTCATAATTCATGATCCATACTAGATACAGCTTCATTTGCATATGCAACACATGCTATAGAATATCCCACTGCAGGATGCCAAATTACATGCCTCTAGGATGTAGAGAAAGTACATAAAACTAACATTGACTCCATACTGGGCGATTTTACATCTCCGGCCATCTGGTCACCCTATAGAAACAAATTTTGTTTATAATCAAGTGAGTTTTTATGCTATTACGCTCATAATGCATCACATTAATCCTTATCATGTCTATAATGAGCTACAATTGAACAATAGATGAAAATGCATTCTAAACCATGTTTTTTTTTACCTTAAAAATCCTCATTGAAATAGACTTGTTACACCTATGCAGCTTTTAGCTTATGTGTAATAAGAAAATGTGCCATAAAAAAGTGAAAATGACACATAGAGTTGTTTTTGCATCTGTTTATGCAGCCTAATGTGAAAACAAGTCCAACCAATGTTTTACTTTACAAAAAATAAATTCCCAAATTTCCGCATTTTACCACTTACATAAAACATCTCCTGAGAAAGTTGCATATAAATGAGTCGGGGTACATTTTTTTTTTTAAACGTTTCCGGCTTGAGAATCAACATAACAAAAGGCTTAATTTGATATATCGCATACCCTAAAAAAAAAATCTCAATATTGATTTTTTTGCATTTTTCCCAAGCCCAATGTAAAACATCCGTTGCACTAGTGCAACGAAAGGTTAAGTCGAAAAACGGAAACAGCTATAAAAAAAAATCTGAAATATATATTTCAAAAATTCCTTTTGTTTCTTTGGCCTAAACCCAAAAGGCTTCGAACAACACCTTTTTTTTCAAAAATCCAACAATGTAAAAATGTCCTGCAGACTTTTTTTCTTCTCAAAATATTGTCAAAAATAGTCATTTTTAGTATAAATAAGTGAGCGTTTGAGATTTTTTCACCAGATAAAGTTTTTTATGGTCACTGTACACTTAGGCTTCGGGTCCACATGTTTTCAATTTTTTGGTTGAACCAGAAAAAAAAATTATTTTTTCAAAAAGCTGCACTGGTGTAGCTCTCTGAAAAAAGGCACGCCCGAATATTTTTTTCTGAAAAAAGGGGGGTGCATATGAAAGAGGGCGTCAAAATATTATGATTGAGCACGATTTTTTTTTCCGACATGGGCGAATTGCAGTATGTAGCTAAGACATGTACACTTTATAGTGGCAACTCTCATGTTTGTGGCTTATAGGGACAAGGTACAAATCAAGTGTAACCTTCAGGTTGGTTTTTCTTTTTCACCTTCATGTATGTTGAAGAACTCTTTTTGCTTTTGGCTATAATTCACAATCTATATATGATAGAGACATAATTTAAACAACACATTGTTCCTAGTCTTGTGCTACTTACCCATTTGAATTATCATGTATGTGGCATATTGGATAGTAGTCAAAATGTGAAGTTGAATGTATGATGTTTTTCAATTACGTCACAGTTCGAAAAAGTATGCCTTACATTTTGGCCCATAATTGTCTAACCATACACTCTGGATCCTCAATTCAAAGTGCAGCATAAAGCTAACATCATGCCACTGTCCTGTGTCCATTTTCATGCTTGTGCCATGCTTAGAAGTGGTGAGAATCTTTCAGTGATTAAATGCATGTTTTAAATACAAAAAATCTCAATTTATTTCAAATATTTCACGTATATTGTGTCATAATTCATGATCCATACTAGATACAGCTTCATTTGCATATGCAACACATGCTATAGAATATCTCACTGCAGGATGCCAAATTACATGCCTCTAGGATGTAGAGAAAGTACATAAAACTAACATTGACTCCATACTGGGCGATTTTACATCTCCGGCCATCTGGTCACCCTATAGAAACAAAGTTTGTTTATAATCAAGTGAGTTTTTATGCTATTACGCTCATAATGCATCACATTAATCCTTATGATGTCTATAATGAGCTACAATTGAACAATAGATGAAAATGCATTCTAAACCATGTTTTTTTTTACCTTAAAAATCCTCATTGAAATAGACTTGTTACACCTATGCAGCTTTTAGCTTATGTGTAATAAGAAAATGTGCCATAAAAAAGTGAAAATGACACATTGAGTTGTTTTTGCATCTGTTTATGCAGCCTAATGTGAAAACAAGTCCAACCAATGTTTTACTTTACAAAAAATAAATTCCCAAATTTCCGCATTTTACCACTTACATAAAAGATCTCCTGAGAAAGTTGCATATAAATGAGTCGGGGTACATTTTTTTTTTAAAACGTTTCCGACTTGAGAATCAACATAACAAAAGGCTTAATTTGATATATCGCATACCCTAAAAAAAAAATCTCAATATTGATTTTTTTGCATTTTTCCCAAGCCCAATGTAAAACATCCGTTGCACTAGTGCAACGAAAGGTTAAGTCGAAAAACGGAAACAGCTATAAAAAAAAATCTGAAATATATATTTCAAAAATTCCTTTTGTTTCTTTGGCCTAAACCCAAAAGGCTTCCAACAACACCTTTTTTTTCAAAAATCCAACAATGTAAAAATGTCCTGCAGACTTTTTTTCTTCTCAAAATATTGTCAAAAATAGTCATTTTTAGTATAAATAAGTGAGCGTTTGAGATTTTTTCACCAGATAAAGTTTTTTATGGTCACTGTACACGTAGGCTTCGGGTCCACATGTTTTCAATTTTTTGGTTGAACCAGAAAAAAAATTTATTTTTTCAAAAAGCTGCACTGGTGTAGCTCTCTGAAAAAAGGCACGCCCGAATATTTTTTTCTGAAAAAAGGGGGGTGCATATGAAAGAGGGCGTCAAAATATTATGATTGAGCACGATTTTTTTTTCCGACATGGGCGAATTGCAGTATGTAGCTAAGACATGTACACTTTATAGTGGCAACTCTCATGTTTGTGGCTTATAGGGACAAGGTACAAATCAAGTGTAACCTTCAGGTTGGTTTTTCTTTTTCACCTTCATGTATGTTGAAGAACTCTTTTTGCTTTTGGCTATAATTCACAATCTATATATGATAGAGACATAATTTAAACAACACATTGTTCCTAGTCTTGTGCTACTTACCCATTTGAATTATCATGTATGTGGCATATTGGATAGTAGTCAAAATGTGAAGTTGAATGTATGATGTTTTTCAATTACGTCACAGTTCGAAAAAGTATGCCTTACATTTTGGCCCATAATTGTAAAACCATACACTCTGGATCCTCAATTCAAAGTGCAGCATAAAGCTAACATCATGCCACTGTTCTGTGTCCATTTTCATGCTTGTGCCATGCTTAGAAGTGGTGAGAATCTTTCAGTGATTAAATGCATGTTTTAAATACAAAAAATCTCAATTTATTTCAAATATTTCACGTATATTGTGTCATAATTCATGATCCATACTAGATACAGCTTCATTTGCATATGCAACACATGCTATAGAATATCCCACTGCAGGATGCCAAATTACATGCCTCTAGGATGTAGAGAAAGTACATAAAACTAACATTGACTCCATACTGGGCGATTTTACATCTCCGGCCATCTGGTCACCCTATAGAAACAAATTTTGTTTATAATCAAGTGAGTTTTTATGCTATTACGCTCATAATGCATCACATTAATCCTTATCATGTCTATAAT
Source organism: Triturus cristatus (assembly GCF_964204655.1). Lineage (NCBI taxonomy): Eukaryota > Metazoa > Chordata > Amphibia > Caudata > Salamandridae > Triturus > Triturus cristatus. The sequence goes on along the minus strand of NC_140594.1, from coordinate 207,244,842 downwards.
GAGCTACAATTGAACAATAGATGAAAATGCATTCTAAACCATGTTTTTTTTTACCTTAAAAATCCTCATTGAAATAGACTTGTTACACCTATGCAGCTTTTAGCTTATGTGTAATAAGAAAATGTGCCATAAAAAAGTGAAAATGACACATAGAGTTGTTTTTGCATCTGTTTATGCAGCCTAATGTGAAAACAAGTCCAACCAATGTTTTACTTTACAAAAAATAAATTCCCAAATTTCCGCATTTTACCACTTACATAAAACATCTCCTGAGAAAGTTGCATATAAATGAGTCGGGGTACTTTTTTTTTTTTAAACGTTTCCGGCTTGAGAATCAACATAACAAAAGGCTTAATTTGATATATCGCATACCCTAAAAAAAAAATCTCAATATTGATTTTTTTGCATTTTTCCCAAGCCCAATGTAAAACATCCGTTGCACTAGTGCAACGAAAGGTTAAGTCGAAAAACGGAAACAGCTATAAAAAAAAATCTGAAATATATATTTCAAAAATTCCTTTTGTTTCTTTGGCCTAAACCCAAAAGGCTTCGAACAACACCTTTTTTTTCAAAAATCCAACAATGTAAAAATGTCCTGCAGACTTTTTTTCTTCTCAAAATATTGTCAAAAATAGTCATTTTTAGTATAAATAAGTGAGCGTTTGAGATTTTTTCACCAGATAAAGTTTTTTATGGTCACTGTACACTTAGGCTTCGGGTCCACATGTTTTCAATTTTTTGGTTGAACCAGAAAAAAAAATTATTTTTTCAAAAAGCTGCACTGGTGTAGCTCTCTGAAAAAAGGCACGCCCGAATATTTTTTTCTGAAAAAACGGGGGTGCATATGAAAGAGGGCGTCAAAATATTATGATTGAGCACGATTTTTTTTTCCGACATGGGCGAATTGCAGTATGTAGCTAAGACATGTACACTTTATAGTGGCAACTCTCATGTTTGTGGCTTATAGGGACAAGGTACAAATCAAGTGTAACCTTCAGGTTGGTTTTTCTTTTTCACCTTCATGTATGTTGAAGAACTCTTTTTGCTTTTGGCTATAATTCACAATCTATATATGATAGAGACATAATTTAAACAACACATTGTTCCTAGTCTTGTGCTACTTACCCATTTGAATTATCATGTATGTGGCATATTGGATAGTAGTCAAAATGTGAAGTTGAATGTATGATGTTTTTCAATTACGTCACAGTTCGAAAAAGTATGCCTTACATTTTGGCCCATAATTGTCTAACCATACACTCTGGATCCTCAATTCAAAACGCAGCATAAAGCTAACATCATGCCACTGTCCTGTGTCCATTTTCATGCTTGTGCCATGCTTAGAAGTGGTGAGAATCTTTCAGTGATTAAATGCATGTTTTAAATACAAAAAATCTCAATTTATTTCAAATATTTCACGTATATTGTGTCATAATTCATGATCCATACTAGATACAGCTTCATTTGCATATGCAACACATGCTATAGAATATCTCACTGCAGGATGCCAAATTACATGCCTCTAGGATGTAGAGAAAGTACATAAAACTAACATTGACTCCATACTGGGCGATTTTACATCTCCGGCCATCTGGTCACCCTATAGAAACAAAGTTTGTTTATAATCAAGTGAGTTTTTATGCTATTACGCTCATAATGCATCACATTAATCCTTATGATGTCTATAATGAGCTACAATTGAACAATAGATGAAAATGCATTCTAAACCATGTTTTTTTTTACCTTAAAAATCCTCATTGAAATAGACTTGTTACACCTATGCAGCTTTTAGCTTATGTGTAATAAGAAAATGTGCCATAAAAAAGTGAAAATGACACATTGAGTTGTTTTTGCATCTGTTTATGCAGCCTAATGTGAAAACAAGTCCAACCAATGTTTTAGTTTACAAAAAATAAATTCCCAAATTTCCGCATTTTACCACTTACATAAAAGATCTCCTGAGAAAGTTGCATATAAATGAGTCGGGGTACATTTTTTTTTTAAAACGTTTCCGACTTGAGAATCAACATAACAAAAGGCTTAATTTGATATATCGCATACCCTAAAAAAAAAATCTCAATATTGATTTTTTTGCATTTTTCCCAAGCCCAATGTAAAACATCCGTTGCACTAGTGCAACGAAAGGTTAAGTCGAAAAACGGAAACAGCTATAAAAAAAAATCTGAAATATATATTTCAAAAATTCCTTTTGTTTCTTTGGCCTAAACCCAAAAGGCTTCCAACAACACCTTTTTTTTCAAAAATCCAACAATGTAAAAATGTCCTGCAGACTTTTTTTCTTCTCAAAATATTGTCAAAAATAGTCATTTTTAGTATAAATAAGTGAGCGTTTGAGATTTTTTCACCAGATAAAGTTTTTTATGGTCACTGTACACTTAGGCTTCGGGTCCACATGTTTTCAATTTTTTGGTTGAACCAGAAAAAAAATTTATTTTTTCAAAAAGCTGCACTGGTGTAGCTCTCTGAAAAAAGGCACGCCCGAATATTTTTTTCTGAAAAAAGGGGGGTGCATATGAAAGAGGGCGTCAAAATATTATGATTGAGCACGATTTTTTTTTCCGACATGGGCGAATTGCAGTATGTAGCTAAGACATGTACACTTTATAGTGGCAACTCTCATGTTTGTGGCTTATAGGGACAAGGTACAAATCAAGTGTAACCTTCAGGTTGGTTTTTCTTTTTCACCTTCATGTATGTTGAAGAACTCTTTTTGCTTTTGGCTATAATTCACAATCTATATATGATAGAGACATAATTTAAACAACACATTGTTCCTAGTCTTGTGCTACTTACCCATTTCAATTATCATGTATGTGGCATATTGGATAGTAGTCAAAATGTGAAGTTGAATGTATGATGTTTTTCAATTACGTCACAGTTCGAAAAAGTATGCCTTACATTTTGGCCCATAATTGTGAAACCATACACTCTGGATCCTCAATTCAAAGTGCAGCATAAAGCTAACATCATGCCACTGTTCTGTGTCCATTTTCATGCTTGTGCCATGCTTAGAAGTGGTGAGAATCTTTCAGTGATTAAATGCATGTTTTAAATACAAAAAATCTCAATTTATTTCAAATATTTCACGTATATTGTGTCATAATTCATGATCCATACTAGATACAGCTTCATTTGCATATGCAACACATGCTATAGAATATCCCACTGCAGGATGCCAAATTACATGCCTCTAGGATGTAGAGAAAGTACATAAAACTAACATTGACTCCATACTGGGCGATTTTACATCTCCGGCCATCTGGTCACCCTATAGAAACAAATTTTGTTTATAATCAAGTGAGTTTTTATGCTATTACGCTCATAATGCATCACATTAATCCTTATCATGTCTATAATGAGCTACAATTGAACAATAGATGAAAATGCATTCTAAACCATGTTTTTTTTTTACCTTAAAAATCCTCATTGAAATAGACTTGTTACACCTATGCAGCTTTTAGCTTATGTGTAATGAGAAAATGTGCCATAAAAAAGTGAAAATGACACATAGAGTTGTTTTTGCATCTGTTTATGCAGCCTAATGTGAAAACAAGTCCAACCAATGTTTTACTTTACAAAAAATAAATTCCCAAATTTCCGCATTTTACCACTTACATAAAACATCTCCTGAGAAAGTTGCATATAAATGAGTCGGGGTACATTTTTTTTTTAAAACGTTTCCGGCTTGAGAATCAACATAACAAAAGGCTTAATTTGATATATCGCATACCCTAAAAAAAAAATCTCAATATTGATTTTTTGGCATTTTTCCCAAGCCCAATGTAAAACATCCGTTGCACTAGTGCAACGAAAGGTTAAGTCGAAAAACGGAAACAGCTATAAAAATAAATCTGAAATATATATTTCAAAAATTCCTTTTGTTTCTTTGGCCTAAACCCAAAAGGCTTCCAACAACACCTTTTTTTTCAAAAATCCAACAATGTAAAAATGTCCTGCAAACTTTTTTTCTTCTCAAAATATTGTCAAAAATAGTCATTTTTAGTATAAATAAGTGAGCGTTTGAGATTTTTTCACCAGATAAAGTTTTTTATGGTCACTGTACACTTAGGCTTCGGGTCCACATGTTTTCAATTTTTTGGTTGAACCAGAATTTTTTTTTATTTTTTCAAAAAGCTGCACTGGTGTAGCTCTCTGAAAAAAGGCACGCCCGAATATTTTTTTCTGAAAAAAGGGGGGTGCATATGAAAGAGGGCGTCAAAATATTATGATTGAGCACGATTTTTTTTTCCGACATGGGCGAATTGCAGTATGTAGCTAAGACATGTACACTTTATAGTGGCAACTCATGTTTGTGGCTTATAGGGACAAGGTACAAATCAAGTGTAACCTTCAGGTTGGTTTTTCTTTTTCACCTTCATGTATGTTGAAGAACTCTTTTTGCTTTTGGCTATAATTCACAATCTATATATGATAGAGACATAATTTAAACAACACATTGTTCCTAGTCTTGTGCTACTTACCCATTTGAATTATCATGTATGTGGCATATTGGATAGTAGTCAAAATGTGAAGTTGAATGTATGATGTTTTTCAATTACGTCACAGTTCGAAAAAGTATGCCTTACATTTTGGCCCATAATTGTCTAACCATACACTCTGGATCCTCAATTCAAAGTGCAGCATAAAGCTAACATCATGCCACTGTCCTGTGTCCATTTTCATGCTTGTGCCATGCTTAGAAGTGGTGAGAATCTTTCAGTGATTAAATGCATGTTTTAAATACAAAAAATCTCAATTTATTTCAAATATTTCACGTATATTGTGTCATAATTCATGATCCATACTAGATACAGCTTCATTTGCATATGCAACACATGCTATAGAATATCTCACTGCAGGATGCCAAATTACATGCCTCTAGGATGTAGAGAAAGTACATAAAACTAACATTGACTCCATACTGGGCGATTTTACATCTCCGGCCATCTGGTCACCCTATAGAAACAAATTTTGTTTATAATCAAGTGAGTTTTTATGCTATTACGCTCATAATGCATCACATTAATCCTTATGATGTCTATAATGAGCTACAATTGAACAATAGATGAAAATGCATTCTAAACCATGTTTTTTTTACCTTAAAAATCCTCATTGAAATAGACTTGTTACACCTATGCAGCTTTTAGCTTATGTGTAATAAGAAAATGTGCCATAAAAAAGTGAAAATGACACATAGAGTTGTTTTTGCATCTGTTTATGCAGCCTAATGTGAAAACAAGTCCAACCAATGTTTTACTTTACAAAAAATAAATTCCCAAATTTCCGCATTTTACCACTTACATAAAAGATCTCCTGAGAAAGTTGCATATAAATGAGTCGGGGTACATTTTTTTTTTAAAACGTTTCCGACTTGAGAATCAACATAACAAAAGGCTTAATTTGATATATCGCATACCCTAAAGAAAAAAATCTCAATATTGATTTTTTTGCATTTTTCCCAAGCCCAATGTAAAACATCCGTTGCACTAGTGCAACGAAAGGTTAAGTCGAAAAACGGAAACAGCTATAAAAAAAAATCTGAAATATATATTTCAAAAATTCCTTTTGTTTCTTTGGCCTAAACCCAAAAGGCTTCCAACAACACCTTTTTTTTCAAAAATCAAACAATGTAAAAATGTCCTGCAGACTTTTTTTCTTCTCAAAATATTGTCAAAAATAGTCATTTTTAGTATAAATAAGTGAGCGTTTGAGATTTTTTCACCAGATAAAGTTTTTTATGGTCACTGTACACTTAGGCTTCGGGTCAAGATGTTTTCAATTTTTTGGTTGAACCAGAAAAAAAATTTATTTTTTCAAAAAGCTGCACTGGTGTAGCTCTCTGAAAAAAGGCACGCCCGAATATTTTTTTCTGAAAAAAGGGGGGTGCATATGAAAGAGGGCGTCAAAATATTATGATTGAGCACGATTTTTTTTTCCGACATGGGCGAATTGCAGTATGTAGCTAAGACATGTACACTTTATAGTGGCAACTCTCATGTTTGTGGCTTATAGGGACAAGGTACAAATCAAGTGTAACCTTCAGGTTGGTTTTTCTTTTTCACCTTCATGTATGTTGAAGAACTCTTTTTGCTTTTGGCTATAATTCACAATCTATATATGATAGAGACATAATTTAAACAACACATTGTTCCTAGTCTTGTGCTACTTACCCATGTGAATTATCATGTATGTGGCATATTGGATAGTAGTCAAAATGTGAAGTTGAATGTATGATGTTTTTCAATTACGTCACAGTTCGAAAAAGTATGCCTTACATTTTGGCCCATAATTGTGAAACCATACACTCTGGATCCTCAATTCAAAGTGCAGCATAAAGCTAACATCATGCCACTGTTCTGTGTCCATTTTCATGCTTGTGCCATGCTTAGAAGTGGTGAGAATCTTTCAGTGATTAAATGCATGTTTTAAATACAAAAAATCTCAATTTATTTCAAATATTTCACGTATATTGTGTCATAATTCATGATCCATACTAGATACAGCTTCATTTGCATATGCAACACATGCTATAGAATATCCCACTGCAGGATGCCAAATTACATGCCTCTAGGATGTAGAGAAAGTACATAAAACTAACATTGACTCCATACTGGGCGATTTTACATCTCCGGCCATCTGGTCACCCTATAGAAACAAATTTTGTTTATAATCAAGTGAGTTTTTATGCTATTACGCTCATAATGCATCACATTAATCCTTATCATGTCTATAATGAGCTACAATTGAACAATAGATGAAAATGCATTCTAAACCATGTTTTTTTTTTACCTTAAAAATCCTCATTGAAATAGACTTGTTACACCTATGCAGCTTTTAGCTTATGTGTAATGAGAAAATGTGCCATAAAAAAGTGAAAATGACACATAGAGTTGTTTTTGCATCTGTTTATGCAGCCTAATGTGAAAACAAGTCAAACCAATGTTTTACTTTACAAAAAATAAATTCCCAAATTTCCGCATTTTACCACTTACATAAAACATCTCCTGAGAAAGTTGCATATAAATGAGTCAGGGTACATTTTTTTTAAAAAAACGTTTCCGGCTTGAGAATCAACATAACAAAAGGCTTAATTTGATATATCGCATACTCTAAAAAAAAAATCACAATATTGATTTTTTTGCATTTTTCCCAAGCCCAATGTAAAACATCCGTTGCACTAGTGCAACGAAAGGTTAAGTCGAAAAACGGAAACAGCTATAAAAAAAAATCTGAAATATATATTTCAAAAATTCCTTTTGTTTCTTTGGCCTAAACCCAAAAGGCTTCCAACAACACCTTTTTTTTCAAAAATCCAACAATGTAAAAATGTCCTGCAGACTTTTTTTCTTCTCAAAATATTGTCAAAAATAGTCATTTTTAGTATAAATAAGTGAGCGTTTGAGATTTTTTCACCAGATAAAGTTTTTTATGGTCACTGTACACTTAGGCTTCGGGTCAAGATGTTTTCAATTTTTTGGTTGAACCAGAAAAAAAATTTATTTTTTCAAAAAGCTGCACTGGTGTAGCTCTCTGAAAAAAGGCACGCCCGAATATTTTTTTCTGAAAAAAGGGGGGTGCATATGAAAGAGGGCGTCAAAATATTATGATTGAGCACGATTTTTTTTTCCGACATGGGCGAATTGCAGTATGTAGCTAAGACATGTACACTTTATAGTGGCAACTCTCATGTTTGTGGCTTATAGGGACAAGGTACAAATCAAGTGTAACCTTCAGGTTGGTTTTTCTTTTTCACCTTCATGTATGTTGAAGAACTCTTTTTGCTTTTGGCTATAATTCACAATCTATATATGATAGAGACATAATTTAAACAACACATTGTTCCTAGTCTTGTGCTACTTACCCATGTGAATTATCATGTATGTGGCATATTGGATAGTAGTCAAAATGTGAAGTTGAATGTATGATGTTTTTCAATTACGTCACAGTTCGAAAAAGTATGCCTTACATTTTGGCCCATAATTGTGAAACCATACACTCTGGATCCTCAATTCAAAGTGCAGCATAAAGCTAACATCATGCCACTGTTCTGTGTCCATTTTCATGCTTGTGCCATGCTTAGAAGTGGTGAGAATCTTTCAGTGATTAAATGCATGTTTTAAATACAAAAAATCTCAATTTATTTCAAATATTTCACGTATATTGTGTCATAATTCATGATCCATACTAGATACAGCTTCATTTGCATATGCAACACATGCTATAGAATATCCCACTGCAGGATGCCAAATTACATGCCTCTAGGATGTAGAGAAAGTACATAAAACTAACATTGACTCCATACTGGGCGATTTTACATCTCCGGCCATCTGGTCACCCTATAGAAACAAATTTTGTTTATAATCAAGTGAGTTTTTATGCTATTACGCTCATAATGCATCACATTAATCCTTATCATGTCTATAATGAGCTACAATTGAACAATAGATGAAAATGCATTCTAAACCATGTTTTTTTTTTACCTTAAAAATCCTCATTGAAATAGACTTGTTACACCTATGCAGCTTTTAGCTTATGTGTAATGAGAAAATGTGCCATAAAAAAGTGAAAATGACACATAGAGTTGTTTTTGCATCTGTTTATGCAGCCTAATGTGAAAACAAGTCCAACCAATGTTTTACTTTACAAAAAATAAATTCCCAAATTTCCGCATTTTACCACTTACATAAAACATCTCCTGAGAAAGTTGCATATAAATGAGTCGGGGTACATTTTTTTTTTAAAACGTTTCCGGCTTGAGAATCAACATAACAAAAGGCTTAATTTGATATATCGCATACCCTAAAAAAAAAATCTCAATATTGATTTTTTGGCATTTTTCCCAAGCCCAATGTAAAACATCCGTTGCACTAGTGCAACGAAAGGTTAAGTCGAAAAACGGAAACAGCTATAAAAATAAATCTGAAATATATATTTCAAAAATTCCTTTTGTTTCTTTGGCCTAAACCCAAAAGGCTTCCAACAACACCTTTTTTTTCAAAAATCCAACAATGTAAAAATGTCCTGCAAACTTTTTTTCTTCTCAAAATATTGTCAAAAATAGTCATTTTTAGTATAAATAAGTGAGCGTTTGAGATTTTTTCACCAGATAAAGTTTTTTATGGTCACTGTACACTTAGGCTTCGGGTCCACATGTTTTCAATTTTTTGGTTGAACCAGAAATTTTTTTTATTTTTTCAAAAAGCTGCACTGGTGTAGCTCTCTGAAAAACGGCACGCCCGAATATTTTTTTCTGAAAAAAGGGGGGTGCATATGAAAGAGGGCGTCAAAATATTATGATTGAGCACGATTTTTTTTTCCGACATGGGCGAATTGCAGTATGTAGCTAAGACATGTACACTTTATAGTGGCAACTCTCATGTTTGTGGCTTATAGGGACAAGGTACAAATCAAGTGTAACCTTCAGGTTGGTTTTTCTTTTTCACCTTCATGTATGTTGAAGAACTCTTTTTGCTTTTGGCTATAATTCACAATCTATATAGGATAGAGACATAATTTAAACAACACATTGTTCCTAGTCTTGTGCTACTTACCCATTTCAATTATCATGTATGTGGCATATTGGATAGTAGTCAAAATGTGAAGTTGAATGTATGATGTTTTTCAATTACGTCACAGTTCGAAAAAGTATGCCTTACATTTTGGCCCATAATTGTGAAACCATACACTCTGGATCCTCAATTCAAAGTGCAGCATAAAGCTAACATCATGCCACTGTTCTGTGTCCATTTTCATGCTTGTGCCATGCTTAGAAGTGGTGAGAATCTTTCAGTGATTAAATGCATGTTTTAAATACAAAAAATCTCAATTTATTTCAAATATTTCACGTATATTGTGTCATAATTCATGATCAATACTAGATACAGCTTCATTTGCATATGCAACACATGCTATAGAATATCCCACTGCAGGATACCAAATTACATGCCTCTAGGATGTAGAGAAAGTACATAAAACTAACATTGACTCCATACTGGGCGATTTTACATCTCCGGCCATCTGGTCACCCTATAGAAACAAATTTTGTTTATAATCAAGTGAGTTTTTATGCTATTACGCTCATAATGCATCACATTAATCCTTATGATGTCTATAATGAGCTACAATTGAACAATAGATGAAAATGCATTCTAAACCATGTTTTTTTTTACCTTAAAAATCCTCATTGAAATAGACTTGTTACACCTATGCAGCTTTTAGCTTATGTGTAATAAGAAAATGTGCCATAAAAAAGTGAAAATGACACATAGAGTTGTTTTTGCATCTGTTTATGCAGCCTAATGTGAAAACAAGTCCAACCAATGTTTTACTTTACAAAAAATAAATTCCCAAATTTCCGCATTTTACCACTTACATAAAACATCTCCTGAGAAAGTTGCATATAAATGAGTCGGGGTACATTTTTTTTTTAAAACGTTTCCGACTTGAGAATCAACATAACAAAAGGCTTAATTTGATATATCGCATACCCTAAAAAAAAAATCTCAATATTGATTTTTTTGCATTTTTCCCAAGCCCAATGTAAAACATCCGTTGCACTAGTGCAACGAAAGGTTAAGTCGAAAAACGGAAACAGCTATAAAAAAAAATCTGAAATATATATTTCAAAAATTCCTTTTGTTTCTTTGGCCTAAACCCAAAAGGCTTCCAACAACACCTTTTTTTTCAAAAATCCAACAATGTAAAAATGTCCTGCAGACTTTTTTTCTTCTCAAAATATTGTCAAAAATAGTCATTTTTAGTATAAATAAGTGAGCGTTTGAGATTTTTTCACCAGATAAAGTTTTTTATGGTCACTGTACACTTAGGCTTCGGGTCCACATGTTTTCAATTTTTTGGTTGAACCAGAAAAAAAATTTATTTTTTCAAAAAGCTGCACTGGTGTAGCTCTCTGAAAAAAGGCACGCCCGAATATTTTTTTCTGAAAAAAGGGGGGTGCATATGAAAGAGGGCGTCAAAATATTATGATTGAGCACGATTTTTTTTTCCGACATGGGCGAATTGCAGTATGTAGCTAAGACATGTACACTTTATAGTGGCAACTCTCATGTTTGTGGCTTATAGGGACAAGGTACAAATCAAGTGTAACCTTCAGGTTGGTTTTTCTTTTTCACCTTCATGTATGTTGAAGAACTCTTTTTGCTTTTGGCTATAATTCACAATCTATATATGATAGAGACATAATTTAAACAACACATTGTTCCTAGTCTTGTGCTACTTACCCATTTGAATTATCATGTATGTGGCATATTGGATAGTAGTCAAAATGTGAAGTTGAATGTATGATGTTTTTCAATTACGTCACAGTTCGAAAAAGTATGCCTTACATTTTGGCCCATAATTGTGAAACCATACACTCTGGATCCTCAATTCAAAGTGCAGCATAAAGCTAACACCATGCCACTGTTCTGTGTCCATTTTCATGCTTGTGCCATGCTTAGAAGTGGTGAGAATCTTTCAGTGATTAAATGCATGTTTTAAATACAAAAAATCTCAATTTATTTCAAATATTTCACGTATATTGTGTCATAATTCATGATCCATACTAGATACAGCTTCATTTGCATATGCAACACATGCTATAGAATATCCCACTGCAGGATGCCAAATTACATGCCTCTAGGATGTAGAGAAAGTACATAAAACTAACATTGACTCCATACTGGGCGATTTTACATCTCCGGCCATCTGGTCACCCTATAGAAACAAATTTTGTTTATAATCAAGTGAGTTTTTATGCTATTACGCTCATAATGCATCACATTAATCCTTATCATGTCTATAATGAGCTACAATTGAACAATAGATGAAAATGCATTCTAAACCATGTTTTTTTTTTACCTTAAAAATCCTCATTGAAATAGACTTGTTACACCTATGCAGCTTTTAGCTTATGTGTAATGAGAAAATGTGCCATAAAAAAGTGAAAATGACACATAGAGTTGTTTTTGCATCTGTTTATGCAGCCTAATGTGAAAACAAGTCCAACCAATGTTTTACTTTACAAAAAATAAATTCCCAAATTTCCGCATTTTACCACTTACATAAAACATCTCCTGAGAAAGTTGCATATAAATGAGTCGGGGTACATTTTTTTTTAAAAACGTTTCCGGCTTGAGAATCAACATAACAAAAGGCTTAATTTGATATATCGCATACCCTAAAAAAAAAATCTCAATATTGATTTTTTGGCATTTTTCCCAAGCCCAATGTAAAACATCCGTTGCACTAGTGCAACGAAAGGTTAAGTCGAAAAACGGAAACAGCTATAAAAATAAATCTGAAATATATATTTCAAAAATTCCTTTTGTTTCTTTGGCCTAAACCCAAAAGGCTTCCAACAACACCTTTTTTTTCAAAAATCCAACAATGTAAAAATGTCCTGCAAACTTTTTTTCTTCTCAAAATATTGTCAAAAATAGTCATTTTTAGTATAAATAAGTGAGCGTTTGAGATTTTTTCACCAGATAAAGTTTTTTATGGTCACTGTACACTTAGGCTTCGGGTCCACATGTTTTCAATTTTTTGGTTGAACCAGAAATTTTTTTTATTTTTTCAAAAAGCTGCACTGGTGTAGCTCTCTGAAAAACGGCACGCCCGAATATTTTTTTCTGAAAAAAGGGGGGTGCATATGAAAGAGGGCGTCAAAATATTATGATTGAGCACGATTTTTTTTTCCGACATGGGCGAATTGCAGTATGTAGCTAAGACATGTACACTTTATAGTGGCAACTCTCATGTTTGTGGCTTATAGGGACAAGGTACAAATCAAGTGTAACCTTCAGGTTGGTTTTTCTTTTTCACCTTCATGTATGTTGAAGAACTCTTTTTGCTTTTGGCTATAATTCACAATCTATATAGGATAGAGACATAATTTAAACAACACATTGTTCCTAGTCTTGTGCTACTTACCCATTTCAATTATCATGTATGTGGCATATTGGATAGTAGTCAAAATGTGAAGTTGAATGTATGATGTTTTTCAATTACGTCACAGTTCGAAAAAGTATGCCTTACATTTTGGCCCATAATTGTGAAACCATACACTCTGGATCCTCAATTCAAAGTGCAGCATAAAGCTAACATCATGCCACTGTTCTGTGTCCATTTTCATGCTTGTGCCATGCTTAGAAGTGGTGAGAATCTTTCAGTGATTAAATGCATGTTTTAAATACAAAAAATCTCAATTTATTTCAAATATTTCACGTATATTGTGTCATAATTCATGATCAATACTAGATACAGCTTCATTTGCATATGCAACACATGCTATAGAATATCCCACTGCAGGATACCAAATTACATGCCTCTAGGATGTAGAGAAAGTACATAAAACTAACATTGACTCCATACTGGGCGATTTTACATCTCCGGCCATCTGGTCACCCTATAGAAACAAATTTTGTTTATAATCAAGTGAGTTTTTATGCTATTACGCTCATAATGCATCACATTAATCCTTATGATGTCTATAATGAGCTACAATTGAACAATAGATGAAAATGCATTCTAAACCATGTTTTTTTTTACCTTAAAAATCCTCATTGAAATAGACTTGTTACACCTATGCAGCTTTTAGCTTATGTGTAATAAGAAAATGTGCCATAAAAAAGTGAAAATGACACACAGAGTTGTTTTTGCATCTGTTTATGCAGCCTAATGTGAAAACAAGTCCAACCAATGTTTTACTTTACAAAAAATAAATTCCCAAATTTCCGCATTTTACCACTTACATAAAACATCTCCTGAGAAAGTTGCATATAAATGAGTCGGGGTACATTTTTTTTTTAAAACGTTTCCGACTTGAGAATCAACATAACAAAAGGCTTAATTTGATATATCGCATACCCTAAAAAAAAAATCTCAATATTGATTTTTTTGCATTTTTCCCAAGCCCAATGTAAAACATCCGTTGCACTAGTGCAACGAAAGGTTAAGTCGAAAAACGGAAACAGCTATAAAAAAAAATCTGAAATATATATTTCAAAAATTCCTTTTGTTTCTTTGGCCTAAACCCAAAAGGCTTCCAACAACACCTTTTTTTTCAAAAATCCAACAATGTAAAAATGTCCTGCAGACTTTTTTTCTTCTCAAAATATTGTCAAAAATAGTCATTTTTAGTATAAATAAGTGAGCGTTTGAGATTTTTTCACCAGATAAAGTTTTTTATGGTCACTGTACACTTAGGCTTCGGGTCCACATGTTTTCAATTTTTTGGTTGAACCAGAAAAAAAATTTATTTTTTCAAAAAGCTGCACTGGTGTAGCTCTCTGAAAAAAGGCACGCCCGAATATTTTTTTCTGAAAAAAGGGGGGTGCATATGAAAGAGGGCGTCAAAATATTATGATTGAGCACGATTTTTTTTTCCGACATGGGCGAATTGCAGTATGTAGCTAAGACATGTACACTTTATAGTGGCAACTCTCATGTTTGTGGCTTATAGGGACAAGGTACAAATCAAGTGTAACCTTCAGGTTGGTTTTTCTTTTTCACCTTCATGTATGTTGAAGAACTCTTTTTGCTTTTGGCTATAATTCACAATCTATATATGATAGAGACATAATTTAAACAACACATTGTTCCTAGTCTTGTGCTACTTACCCATTTGAATTATCATGTATGTGGCATATTGGATAGTAGTCAAAATGTGAAGTTGAATGTATGATGTTTTTCAATTACGTCACAGTTCGAAAAAGTATGCCTTACATTTTGGCCCATAATTGTGAAACCATACACTCTGGATCCTCAATTCAAAGTGCAGCATAAAGCTAACACCATGCCACTGTTCTGTGTCCATTTTCATGCTTGTGCCATGCTTAGAAGTGGTGAGAATCTTTCAGTGATTAAATGCATGTTTTAAATACAAAAAATCTCAATTTATTTCAAATATTTCACGTATATTGTGTCATAATTCATGATCCATACTAGATACAGCTTCATTTGCATATGCAACACATGCTATAGAATATCCCACTGCAGGATGCCAAATTACATGCCTCTAGGATGTAGAGAAAGTACATAAAACTAACATTGACTCCATACTGGGCGATTTTACATCTCCGGCCATCTGGTCACCCTATAGAAACAAATTTTGTTTATAATCAAGTGAGTTTTTATGCTATTACGCTCATAATGCATCACATTAATCCTTATCATGTCTATAATGAGCTACAATTGAACAATAGATGAAAATGCATTCTAAACCATGTTTTTTTTTTACCTTAAAAATCCTCATTGAAATAGACTTGTTACACCTATGCAGCTTTTAGCTTATGTGTAATGAGAAAATGTGCCATAAAAAAGTGAAAATGACACATAGAGTTGTTTTTGCATCTGTTTATGCAGCCTAATGTGAAAACAAGTCCAACCAATGTTTTACTTTACAAAAAATAAATTCCCAAATTTCCGCATTTTACCACTTACATAAAACATCTCCTGAGAAAGTTGCATATAAATGAGTCGGGGTACATTTTTTTTTAAAAACGTTTCCGGCTTGAGAATCAACATAACAAAAGGCTTAATTTGATATATCGCATACCCTAAAAAAAAAATCTCAATATTGATTTTTTGGCATTTTTCCCAAGCCCAATGTAAAACATCCGTTGCACTAGTGCAACGAAAGGTTAAGTCGAAAAACGGAAACAGCTATAAAAATAAATCTGAAATATATATTTCAAAAATTCCTTTTGTTTCTTTGGCCTAAACCCAAAAGGCTTCCAACAACACCTTTTTTTTCAAAAATCCAACAATGTAAAAATGTCCTGCAAACTTTTTTTCTTCTCAAAATATTGTCAAAAATAGTCATTTTTAGTATAAATAAGTGAGCGTTTGAGATTTTTTCACCAGATAAAGTTTTTTATGGTCACTGTACACTTAGGCTTCGGGTCCACATGTTTTCAATTTTTTGGTTGAACCAGAAATTTTTTTTATTTTTTCAAAAAGCTGCACTGGTGTAGCTCTCTGAAAAACGGCACGCCCGAATATTTTTTTCTGAAAAAAGGGGGGTGCATATGAAAGAGGGCGTCAAAATATTATGATTGAGCACGATTTTTTTTTCCGACATGGGCGAATTGCAGTATGTAGCTAAGACATGTACACTTTATAGTGGCAACTCTCATGTTTGTGGCTTATAGGGACAAGGTACAAATCAAGTGTAACCTTCAGGTTGGTTTTTCTTTTTCACCTTCATGTATGTTGAAGAACTCTTTTTGCTTTTGGCTATAATTCACAATCTATATAGGATAGAGACATAATTTAAACAACACATTGTTCCTAGTCTTGTGCTACTTACCCATTTCAATTATCATGTATGTGGCATATTGGATAGTAGTCAAAATGTGAAGTTGAATGTATGATGTTTTTCAATTACGTCACAGTTCGAAAAAGTATGCCTTACATTTTGGCCCATAATTGTGAAACCATACACTCTGGATCCTCAATTCAAAGTGCAGCATAAAGCTAACATCATGCCACTGTTCTGTGTCCATTTTCATGCTTGTGCCATGCTTAGAAGTGGTGAGAATCTTTCAGTGATTAAATGCATGTTTTAAATACAAAAAATCTCAATTTATTTCAAATATTTCACGTATATTGTGTCATAATTCATGATCAATACTAGATACAGCTTCATTTGCATATGCAACACATGCTATAGAATATCCCACTGCAGGATACCAAATTACATGCCTCTAGGATGTAGAGAAAGTACATAAAACTAACATTGACTCCATACTGGGCGATTTTACATCTCCGGCCATCTGGTCACCCTATAGAAACAAATTTTGTTTATAATCAAGTGAGTTTTTATGCTATTACGCTCATAATGCATCACATTAATCCTTATGATGTCTATAATGAGCTACAATTGAACAATAGATGAAAATGCATTCTAAACCATGTTTTTTTTTACCTTAAAAATCCTCATTGAAATAGACTTGTTACACCTATGCAGCTTTTAGCTTATGTGTAATAAGAAAATGTGCCATAAAAAAGTGAAAATGACACATAGAGTTGTTTTTGCATCTGTTTATGCAGCCTAATGTGAAAACAAGTCCAACCAATGTTTTACTTTACAAAAAATAAATTCCCAAATTTCCGCATTTTACCACTTACATAAAACATCTCCTGAGAAAGTTGCATATAAATGAGTCGGGGTACATTTTTTTTTTAAAACGTTTCCGACTTGAGAATCAACATAACAAAAGGCTTAATTTGATATATCGCATACCCTAAAAAAAAAATCTCAATATTGATTTTTTTGCATTTTTCCCAAGCCCAATGTAAAACATCCGTTGCACTAGTGCAACGAAAGGTTAAGTCGAAAAACGGAAACAGCTATAAAAAAAAATCTGAAATATATATTTCAAAAATTCCTTTTGTTTCTTTGGCCTAAACCCAAAAGGCTTCCAACAACACCTTTTTTTTCAAAAATCCAACAATGTAAAAATGTCCTGCAGACTTTTTTTCTTCTCAAAATATTGTCAAAAATAGTCATTTTTAGTATAAATAAGTGAGCGTTTGAGATTTTTTCACCAGATAAAGTTTTTTATGGTCACTGTACACTTAGGCTTCGGGTCCACATGTTTTCAATTTTTTGGTTGAACCAGAAAAAAAATTTATTTTTTCAAAAAGCTGCACTGGTGTAGCTCTCTGAAAAAAGGCACGCCCGAATATTTTTTTCTGAAAAAAGGGGGGTGCATATGAAAGAGGGCGTCAAAATATTATGATTGAGCACGATTTTTTTTTCCGACATGGGCGAATTGCAGTATGTAGCTAAGACATGTACACTTTATAGTGGCAACTCTCATGTTTGTGGCTTATAGGGACAAGGTACAAATCAAGTGTAACCTTCAGGTTGGTTTTTCTTTTTCACCTTCATGTATGTTGAAGAACTCTTTTTGCTTTTGGCTATAATTCACAATCTATATATGATAGAGACATAATTTAAACAACACATTGTTCCTAGTCTTGTGCTACTTACCCATTTGAATTATCATGTATGTGGCATATTGGATAGTAGTCAAAATGTGAAGTTGAATGTATGATGTTTTTCAATTACGTCACAGTTCGAAAAAGTATGCCTTACATTTTGGCCCATAATTGTGAAACCATACACTCTGGATCCTCAATTCAAAGTGCAGCATAAAGCTAACACCATGCCACTGTTCTGTGTCCATTTTCATGCTTGTGCCATGCTTAGAAGTGGTGAGAATCTTTCAGTGATTAAATGCATGTTTTAAATACAAAAAATCTCAATTTATTTCAAATATTTCACGTATATTGTGTCATAATTCATGATCCATACTAGATACAGCTTCATTTGCATATGCAACACATGCTATAGAATATCCCACTGCAGGATGCCAAATTACATGCCTCTAGGATGTAGAGAAAGTACATAAAACTAACATTGACTCCATACTGGGCGATTTTACATCTCCGGCCATCTGGTCACCCTATAGAAACAAATTTTGTTTATAATCAAGTGAGTTTTTATGCTATCACGCTCATAATGCATCACATTAATCCTTATCATGTCTATAATGAGCTACAATTGAACAATAGATGAAAATGCATTCTAAACCATGTTTTTTTTTTACCTTAAAAATCCTCATTGAAATAGACTTGTTACACCTATGCAGCTTTTAGCTTATGTGTAATGAGAAAATGTGCCATAAAAAAGTGAAAATGACACATAGAGTTGTTTTTGCATCTGTTTATGCAGCCTAATGTGAAAACAAGTCCAACCAATGTTTTACTTTACAAAAAATAAATTCCCAAATTTCCGCATTTTACCACTTACATAAAACATCTCCTGAGAAAGTTGCATATAAATGAGTCGGGGTACATTTTTTTTTTAAAACGTTTCCGGCTTGAGAATCAACATAACAAAAGGCTTAATTTGATATATCGCATACCCTAAAAAAAAAATCTCAATATTGATTTTTTGGCATTTTTCCCAAGCCCAATGTAAAACATCCGTTGCACTAGTGCAACGAAAGGTTAAGTCGAAAAACGGAAACAGCTATAAAAATAAATCTGAAATATATATTTCAAAAATTCCTTTTGTTTCTTTGGCCTAAACCCAAAAGGCTTCCAACAACACCTTTTTTTTCAAAAATCCAACAATGTAAAAATGTCCTGCAAACTTTTTTTCTTCTCAAAATATTGTCAAAAATAGTCATTTTTAGTATAAATAAGTGAGCGTTTGAGATTTTTTCACCAGATAAAGTTTTTTATGGTCACTGTACACTTAGGCTTCGGGTCCACATGTTTTCAATTTTTTGGTTGAACCAGAAATTTTTTTTTTTTTTTCAAAAAGCTGCACTGGTGTAGCTCTCTGAAAAAAGGCACGCCCGAATATTTTTTTCTGAAAAAAGGGGGGTGCATATGAAAGAGGGCGTCAAAATATTATGATTGAGCACGATTTTTTTTTCCGACATGGGCGAATTGCAGTATGTAGCTAAGACATGTACACTTTATAGTGGCAACTCTCATGTTTGTGGCTTATAGGGACAAGGTACAAATCAAGTGTAACCTTCAGGTTGGTTTTTCTTTTTCACCTTCATGTATGTTGAAGAACTCTTTTTGCTTTTGGCTATAATTCACAATCTATATATGATAGAGACATAATTTAAACAACACATTGTTCCTAGTCTTGTGCTACTTACCCATTTCAATTATCATGTATGTGGCATATTGGATAGTAGTCAAAATGTGAAGTTGAATGTATGATGTTTTTCAATTACGTCACAGTTCGAAAAAGTATGCCTTACATTTTGGCCCATAATTGTGACACCATACACTCTGGATCCTCAATTCAAAGTGCAGCATAAAGCTAACATCATGCCACTGTTCTGTGTCCATTTTCATGCTTGTGCCATGCTTAGAAGTGGTGAGAATCTTTCAGTGATTAAATGCATGTTTTAAATACAAAAAATCTCAATTTATTTCAAATATTTCACGTATATTGTGTCATAATTCATGATCCATACTAGATACAGCTTCATTTGCATATGCAACACATGCTATAGAATATCCCACTGCAGGATGCCAAATTACATGCCTCTAGGATGTAGAGAAAGTACATAAAACTAACATTGACTCCATACTGGGCGATTTTACATCTCCGGCCATCTGGTCACCCTATAGAAACAAATTTTGTTTATAATCAAGTGAGTTTTTATGCTATTACGCTCATAATGCATCACATTAATCCTTATCATGTCTATAATGAGCTACAATTGAACAATAGATGAAAATGCATTCTAAACCATGTTTTTTTTACCTTAAAAATCCTCATTGAAATAGACTTGTTACACCTATGCAGCTTTTAGCTTATGTGTAATAAGAAAATGTGCCATAAAAAAGTGAAAATGACACATAGAGTTGTTTCTGCATCTGTTTATGCAGCCTAATGTGAAAACAAGTCCAACCAATGTTTTACTTTACAAAAAATAAATTCCCAAATTTCCGCATTTTACCACTTACATAAAACATCTCCTGAGAAAGTTGCATATAAATGAGTCGGGGTACATTTTTTTTTAAAAACGTTTCCGGCTTGAGAATCAACATAACAAAAGGCTTAATTTGATATATCGCATACCCTAAAAAAAAATTCTCAATATTGATTTTTTTGCATTTTTCCCAAGCCCAATATAAACCATCCGTTGCACTAGTGCAACGAAAGGTTAAGTCGAAAAACGGAAACAGCTATAAAAAAAAATCTGAAATATATATTTCAAAAATTCCTTTTGTTTCTTTGGCCTAAACCCAAAAGGATTCCAACAACACCTTTTTTTTCAAAAATCCAACAATGTAAAAATGTCCTGCAGACTTTTTTTCTTCTCAAAATATTGTCAAAAATAGTCATTTTTAGTATAAATAAGAGAGCGTTTGAGATTTTTTCACCAGATAAAGTTTTTTATGGTCACTGTACACTTAGGCTTCGGGTCCACATGTTTTCAATTTTTTGGTTGAACCAGAAAAAAAATTTATTTTTTCAAAAAGCTGCACTGGTGTAGCTCTCTGAAAAAAGGCACGCCCGAATATTTTTTTCTGAAAAAAGGGGGGTGCATATGAAAGAGGGCGTCAAAATATTATGATTGAGCACGATTTTTTTTTCCGACATGGGCGAATTGCAGTATGTAGCTAAGACATGTACACTTTATAGTGGCAACTCTCATGTTTGTGGCTTATAGGGACAAGGTACAAATCAAGTGTAACCTTCAGGTTGGTTTTTCTTTTTCACCTTCATGTATGTTGAAGAACTCTTTTTGCTTTTGGCTATAATTCACAATCTATATATGATAGAGACATAATTTAAACAACACATTGTTCCTAGTCTTGTGCTACTTACCCATTTGAATTATCATGTATGTGGCATATTGGATAGTAGTCAAAATGTGAAGTTGAATGTATGATGTTTTTCAATTACGTCACAGTTCGAAAAAGTATGCCTTACATTTTGGCCCATAATTGTGAAACCATACACTCTGGATCCTCAATTCAAAGTGCAGCATAAAGCTAACATCATGCCACTGTTCTGTGTCCATTTTCATGCTTGTGCCATGCTTAGAAGTGGTGAGAATCTTTCAGTGATTAAATGCATGTTTTAAATACAAAAAATCTCAATTTATTTCAAATATTTCACGTATATTGTGTCATAATTCATGATCCATACTAGATACAGCTTCATTTGCATATGCAACACATGCTATAGAATATCCCACTGCAGGATGCCAAATTACATGCCTCTAGGATGTAGAGAAAGTACATAAAACTAACATTGACTCCATACTGGGCGATTTTACATCTCCGGCCATCTGGTCACCCTATAGAAACAAATTTTGTTTATAATCAAGTGAGTTTTTATGCTATTACGCTCATAATGCATCACATTAATCCTTATCATGTCTATAATGAGCTACAATTGAACAATAGATGAAAATGCATTCTAAACCATGTTTTTTTTTTACCTTAAAAATCCTCATTGAAATAGACTTGTTACACCTATGCAGCTTTTAGCTTATGTGTAATGAGAAAATGTGCCATAAAAAAGTGAAAATGACACATAGAGTTGTTTTTGCATCTGTTTATGCAGCCTAATGTGAAAACAAGTCCAACCAATGTTTTACTTTACAAAAAATAAATTCCCAAATTTCCGCATTTTACCACTTACATAAAACATCTCCTGAGAAAGTTGCATATAAATGAGTCGGGGTACATTTTTTTTTTAAAACGTTTCCGGCTTGAGAATCAACATAACAAAAGGCTTAATTTGATATATCGCATACCCTAAAAAAAAAATCTCAATATTGATTTTTTGGCATTTTTCCCAAGCCCAATGTAAAACATCCGTTGCACTAGTGCAACGAAAGGTTAAGTCGAAAAACGGAAACAGCTATAAAAATAAATCTGAAATATATATTTCAAAAATTCCTTTTGTTTCTTTGGCCTAAACCCAAAAGGCTTCCAACAACACCTTTTTTTTCAAAAATCCAACAATGTAAAAATGTCCTGCAAACTTTTTTTCTTCTCAAAATATTGTCAAAAATAGTCATTTTTAGTATAAATAAGTGAGCGTTTGAGATTTTTTCACCAGATAAAGTTTTTTATGGTCACTGTACACTTAGGCTTCGGGTCCACATGTTTTCAATTTTTTGGTTGAACCAGAAAATTTTTTTATTTTTTCAAAAAGCTGCACTGGTGTAGCTCTCTGAAAAAAGGCACGCCCGAATATTTTTTTCTGAAAAAAGGGGGGTGCATATGAAAGAGGGCGTCAACATATTATGATTGAGCACGATTTTTTTTTCCGACATGGGCGAATTGCAGTATGTAGCTAAGACATGTACACTTTATAGTGGCAACTCTCATGTTTGTGGCTTATAGGGACAAGGTACAAATCAAGTGTAACCTTCAGGTTGGTTTTTCTTTTTCACCTTCATGTATGTTGAAGAACTCTTTTTGCTTTTGGCTATAATTCACAATCTATATATGATAGAGACATAATTTAAACAACACATTGTTCCTAGTCTTGTGCTACTTACCCATTTCAATTATCATGTATGTGGCATATTGGATAGTAGTCAAAATGTGAAGTTGAATGTATGATGTTTTTCAATTACGTCACAGTTCGAAAAAGTATGCCTTACATTTTGGCCCATAATTGTGAAACTATACACTCTGGATCCTCAATTCAAAGTGCAGCATAAAGCTAACATCATGCCACTGTTCTGTGTCCATTTTCATGCTTGTGCCATGCTTAGAAGTGGTGAGAATCTTTCAGTGATTAAATGCATGTTTTAAATACAAAAAATCTCAATTTATTTCAAATATTTCACATATATTGTGTCATAATTCATGATCCATACTAGATACAGCTTCATTTGCATATGCAACACATGCTATAGAATATCCCACTGCAGGATGCCAAATTACATGCCTCTAGGATGTAGAGAAAGTACATAAAACTAACATTGACTCCATACTGGGCGATTTTACATCTCCGGCCATCTGGTCACCCTATAGAAACAAATTTTGTTTATAATCAAGTGAGTTTTTATGCTATTAGGCTCATAATGCATCACATTAATCCTTATCATGTCTATAATGAGCTACAATTGAACAATAGATGAAAATGCATTCTAAACCATGTTTTTTTTTACCTTAAAAATCCTCATTGAAATAGACTTGTTACACCTATGCAGCTTTTAGCTTATGTGTAATAAGAAAATGTGCCATAAAAAAGTGAAAATGACACATAGAGTTGTTTTTGCATCTGTTTATGCAGCCTAATGTGAAAACAAGTCCAACCAATGTTTTACTTTACAAAAAATAAATTCCCAAATTTCCGCATTTTACCACTTACATAAAACATCTCCTGAGAAAGTTGCATATAAATGAGTCAGGGTACATTTTTTTTTTAAAACGTTTCCGGCTTGAGAATCAACATAACAAAAGGCTTAATTTGATATATCGCATACCCTAAAAAAAAAATCTCAATATTGATTTTTTTGCATTTTTCCCAAGCTCAATGTAAAACATCCGTTGCACTAGTGCAACGAAAGGTTAAGTCGAAAAACGGAAACAGCTATAAAACAAAATCTGAAATATATATTTCAAAAATTCCTTTTGTTTCTTTGGCCTAAACCCAAAAGGCTTCCAACAACACCTTTTTTTTCAAAAATCCAACAATGTAAAAATGTCCTGCAGACTTTTTTTCTTCTCAAAATATTGTCAAAAATAGTCATTTTTAGTATAAATAAGTGAGCGTTTGAGATTTTTTCACCAGATAAAGTTTTTTATGGTCACTGTACACTTAGGCTTCGGGTCCACATGTTTTCAATTTTTTGGTTGAACCAGAAAAAAAAATTATTTTTTCAAAAAGCTGCACTGGTGTAGCTCTCTGAAAAAAGGCACGCCCGAATATTTTTTTCTGAAAAAAGGGGGGTGCATATGAAAGAGGGCGTCAAAATATTATGATTGAGCACGATTTTTTTTTCCGACATGGGCGAATTGCAGTATGTAGCTAAGACATGTACACTTTATAGTGGCAACTCTCATGTTTGTGGCTTATAGGGACAAGGTACAAATCAAGTGTAACCTTCAGGTTGGTTTTTCTTTTTCACCTTCATGTATGTTGAAGAACTCTTTTTGCTTTTGGCTATAATTCACAATCTATATATGATAGAGACATAATTTAAACAACACATTGTTCCTAGTCTTGTGCTACTTACCCATGTGAATTATCATGTATGTGGCATATTGGATAGTAGTCAAAATGTGAAGTTGAATGTATGATGTTTTTCAATTACGTCACAGTTCGAAAAAGTATGCCTTACATTTTGGCCCATAATTGTGAAACCATACACTCTGGATCCTCAATTCAAAGTGCAGCATAAAGCTAACATCATGCCACTGTTCTGTGTCCATTTTCATGCTTGTGCCATGCTTAGAAGTGGTGAGAATCTTTCAGTGATTAAATGCATGTTTTAAATACAAAAAATCTCAATTTATTTCAAATATTTCACGTATATTGTGTCATAATTCATGATCCATACTAGATACAGCTTCATTTGCATATGCAACACATGCTATAGAATATCCCACTGCAGGATGCCAAATTACATGCCTCTAGGATGTAGAGAAAGTACATAAAACTAACATTGACTCCATACTGGGCGATTTTACATCTCCGGCCATCTGGTCACCCTATAGAAACAAATTTTGTTTATAATCAAGTGAGTTTTTATGCTATTACGCTCATAATGCATCACATTAATCCTTATGATGTCTATAATGAGCTACAATTGAACAATAGATGAAAATGAATTCTAAACCATGTTTTTTTTACCTTAAAAATCCTCATTGAAATAGACTTGTTACACCTATGCAGCTTTTAGCTTATGTGTAATAAGAAAATGTGCCATAAAAAAGTGAAAATGACACATAGAGTTGTTTTTGCATCTGTTTATGCAGCCTAATGTGAAAACAAGTCCAACCAATGTTTTACTTTACAAAAAATAAATTCCCAAATTTCCGCATTTTACCACTTACATAAAACATCTCCTGAGAAAGTTGCATATAAATGAGTCGGGGTACATTTTTTTTTTAAAACGTTTCCGACTTGAGAATCAACATAACAAAAGGCTTAATTTGATATATCGCATACCCTAAAAAAAAAATCTCAATATTGATTTTTTTGCATTTTTCCCAAGCCCAATGTAAAACATCCGTTGCACTAGTGCAACGAAAGGTTAAGTCGAAAAACGGAAACAGCTATAAAAAAAAATCTGAAATATATATTTCAAAAATTCCTTTTGTTTCTTTGGCCTAAACTCAAAAGGCTTCGAACAACACCTTTTTTTTCAAAAATCCAACAGTGTAAAAATGTCCTGCAGACTTTTTTTCTTCTCAAAATATTGTCAAAAATAGTCATTTTTAGTATAAATAAGTGAGCGTTTGAGATTTTTTCACCAGATAAAGTTTTTTATGGTCACTGTACACTTAGGCTTCGGGTCCACATGTTTTCAATTTTTTGGTTGAACCAGAAAAAAAAATTATTTTTTCAAAAAGCTGCACTGGTGTAGCTCTCTGAAAAAAGGCACGCCCGAATATTTTTTTCTGAAAAAAGGGGGGTGCATATGAAAGAGGGCGTCAAAATATTATGATTGAGCACGATTTTTTTTTCCGACATGGGCGAATTGCAGTATGTAGCTAAGACATGTACACTTTATAGTGGCAACTCTCATGTTTGTGGCTTATAGGGACAAGGTACAAATCAAGTGTAACCTTCAGGTTGGTTTTTCTTTTTCACCTTCATGTATGTTGAAGAACTCTTTTTGCTTTTGGCTATAATTCACAATCTATATATGATAGAGACATAATTTAAACAACACATTGTTCCTAGTCTTGTGCTACTTACCCATTTCAATTATCATGTATGTGGCATATTGGATAGTAGTCAAAATGTGAAGTTGAATGTATGATGTTTTTCAATTACGTCACAGTTAGAAAAAGTATGCCTTACATTTTGGCCCATAATTGTGAAACTATACACTCTGGATCCTCAATTCAAAGTGCAGCATAAAGCTAACATCATGCCACTGTTCTGTGTCCATTTTCATGCTTGTGCCATGCTTAGAAGTGGTGAGAATCTTTCAGTGATTAAATGCATGTTTTAAATACAAAAAATCTCAATTTATTTCAAATATTTCACATATATTGTGTCATAATTCATGATCCATACTAGATACAGCTTCATTTGCATATGCAACACATGCTATAGAATATCCCACTGCAGGATGCCAAATTACATGCCTCTAGGATGTAGAGAAAGTACATAAAACTAACATTGACTCCATACTGGGCGATTTTACATCTCCGGCCATCTGGTCACCCTATAGAAACAAATTTTGTTTATAATCAAGTGAGTTTTTATGCTATTAGGCTCATAATGCATCACATTAATCCTTATCATGTCTATAATGAGCTACAATTGAACAATAGATGAAAATGCATTCTAAACCATGTTTTTTTTTACCTTAAAAATCCTCATTGAAATAGACTTGTTACACCTATGCAGCTTTTAGCTTATGTGTAATAAGAAAATGTGCCATAAAAAAGTGAAAATGACACATAGAGTTGTTTTTGCATCTGTTTATGCAGCCTAATGTGAAAACAAGTCCAACCAATGTTTTACTTTACAAAAAATAAATTCCCAAATTTCCGCATTTTACCACTTACATAAAACATCTCCTGAGAAAGTTGCATATAAATGAGTCAGGGTACATTTTTTTTAAAAACGTTTCCGGCTTGAGAATCAACATAACAAAAGGCTTAATTTGATATATCGCATACCCTAAAAAAAAAATCTCAATATTGATTTTTTTGCTTTTTTCCCAAGCTCAATGTAAAACATCCGTTGCACTAGGGCAACGAAAGGTTAAGTCGAAAAACGGAAACAGCTATAAAACAAAATCTGAAATATATATTTCAAAAATTCCTTTTGTTTCTTTGGCCTAAACCCAAAAGGCTTCCAACAACACCTTTTTTTTCAAAAATCCAACAATGTAAAAATGTCCTGCAGACTTTTTTTCTTCTCAAAATATTGTCAAAAATAGTCATTTTTAGTATAAATAAGTGAGCGTTTGAGATTTTTTCACCAGATAAAGTTTTTTATGGTCACTGTACACTTAGGCTTCGGGTCCACGTGTTTTCAATTTTTTGGTTGAACCAGAAAAAAAAATTATTTTTTCAAAAAGCTGCACTGGTGTAGCTCTCTGAAAAAAGGCACGCCCGAATATTTTTTTCTGAAAAAAGGGGGGTGCATATGAAAGAGGGCGTCAAAATATTATGATTGAGCACGATTTTTTTTTCCGACATGGGCGAATTGCAGTATGTAGCTAAGACATGTACACTTTATAGTGGCAACTCTCATGTTTGTGGCTTATAGGGACAAGGTACAAATCAAGTGTAACCTTCAGGTTGGTTTTTCTTTTTCACCTTCATGTATGTTGAAGAACTCTTTTTGCTTTTGGCTATAATTCACAATCTATATATGATAGAGACATAATTTAAACAACACATTGTTCCTAGTCTTGTGCTACTTACCCATTTCAATTATCATGTATGTGGCATATTGGATAGTAGTCAAAATGTGAAGTTGAATGTATGATGTTTTTCAATTACGTCACAGTTCGAAAAAGTATGCCTTACATTTTGGCCCATAATTGTGAAACTATACACTCTGGATCCTCAATTCAAAGTGCAGCATAAAGCTAACATCATGCCACTGTTCTGTGTCCATTTTCATGCTTGTGCCATGCTTAGAAGTGGTGAGAATCTTTCAGTGATTAAATGCATGTTTTAAATACAAAATATCTCAATTTATTTCAAATATTTCACATATATTGTGTCATAATTCATGATCCATACTAGATACAGCTTCATTTGCATATGCAACACATGCTATAGAATATCCCACTGCAGGATGCCAAATTACATGCCTCTAGGATGTAGAGAAAGTACATAAAACTAACATTGACTCCATACTGGGCGATTTTACATCTCCGGCCATCTGGTCACCCTATAGAAACAAATTTTGTTTATAATCAAGTGAGTTTTTATGCTATTAGGCTCATAATGCATCACATTAATCCTTATCATGTCTATAATGAGCTACAATTGAACAATAGATGAAAATGCATTGTAAACCATGTTTTTTTTTACCTTAAAAATCCTCATTGAAATAGACTTGTTACACCTATGCAGCTTTTAGCTTATGTGTAATAAGAAAATGTGCCATAAAAAAGTGAAAATGACACATAGAGTTGTTTTTGCATCTGTTTATGCAGCCTAATGTGAAAACAAGTCCAACCAATGTTTTACTTTACAAAAAATAAATTCCCAAATTTCCGCATTTTACCACTTACATAAAACATCTCCTGAGAAAGTTGCATATAAATGAGTCAGGGTACATTTTTTTTAAAAACGTTTCCGGCTTGAGAATCAACATAACAAAAGGCTTAATTTGATATATCGCATACCCTAAAAAAAAAATCTCAATATTGATTTTTTTGCATTTTTCCCAAGCTCAATGTAAAACATCCGTTGCACTAGTGCAACGAAAGGTTAAGTCGAAAAACGGAAACAGCTATAAAACAAAATCTGAAATATATATTTCAAAAATTCCTTTTGTTTCTTTGGCCTAAACCCAAAAGGCTTCCAACAACACCTTTTTTTTCAAAAATCCAACAATGTAAAAATGTCCTGCAGACTTTTTTTCTTCTCAAAATATTGTCAAAAATAGTCATTTTTAGTATAAATAAGTGAGCGTTTGAGATTTTTTCACCAGATAAAGTTTTTTATGGTCACTGTACACTTAGGCTTCGGGTCCACATGTTTTCAATTTTTTGGTTGAACCAGAAAAAAAAATTATTTTTTCAAAAAGCTGCACTGGTGTAGCTCTCTGAAAAAAGGCACGCCCGAATATTTTTTTCTGAAAAAAGGGGGGTGCATATGAAAGAGGGCGTCAAAATATTATGATTGAGCACGATTTTTTTTTCCGACATGGGCGAATTGCAGTATGTAGCTAAGACATGTACACTTTATAGTGGCAACTCTCATGTTTGTGGCTTATAGGGACAAGGTACAAATCAAGTGTAACCTTCAGGTTGGTTTTTCTTTTTCACCTTCATGTATGTCGAAGAACTCTTTTTGCTTTTGGCTATAATTCACAATCTATATATGATAGAGACATAATTTAAACAACACATTGTTCCTAGTCTTGTGCTACTTACCCATTTGAATTATCATGTATGTGGCATATTGGATAGTAGTCAAAATGTGAAGTTGAATGTATGATGTTTTTCAATTACGTCACAGTTCGAAAAAGTATGCCTTACATTTTGGCCCATAATTGTGAAACCATACACTCTGGATCCTCAATTCAAAGTGAAGCATAAAGCTAACATCATGCCACTGTTCTGTGTCCATTTTCATGCTTGTGCCATGCTTAGAAGTGGTGAGAATCTTTCAGTGATTAAATGCATGTTTTAAATACAAAAAATCTCAATTTATTTCAAATATTTCACGTATATTGTGTCATAATTCATGATCCATACTAGATACAGCTTCATTTGCATATGCAACACATGCTATAGAATATCCCACTGCAGGATGCCAAATTACATGCCTCTAGGATGTAGAGAAAGTACATAAAACTAACATTGACTCCATACTGGGCGATTTTACATCTCCGGCCATCTGGTCACCCTATAGAAACAAATTTTGTTTATAATCAAGTGAGTTTTTATGCTATTACGCTCATAATGCATCACATTAATCCTTATCATGTCTATAATGAGCTACAATTGAACAATAGATGAAAATGCATTCTAAACCATGTTTTTTTTTACCTTAAAAATCCTCAATGAAATAGACTTGTTACACCTATGCAGCTTTTAGCTTATGTGTAATAAGAAAATGTGCCATAAAAAAGTGAAAATGACACATAGAGTTGTTTTTGCATCTGTTTATGCAGCCTAATGTGAAAACAAGTCCAACCAATGTTTTACTTTACAAAAAATAAATTCCCAAATTTCCGCATTTTACCACTTACATAAAACATCTCCTGAGAAAGTTGCATATAAATGAGTCGGGGTACATTTTTTTTTAAAAACGTTTCCGGCTTGAGAATCAACATAACAAAAGGCTTAATTTGATATATCGCATACCCTAAAAAAAAAATCTCAATATTGATTTTTTTGCATTTTTCCCAAGCCCAATGTAAAACATCCGTTGCACTAGTGCAACGAAAGGTTAAGTCGAAAAACGGAAACAGCTATAAAAAAAAATCTGAAATATATATTTCAAAAATTCCTTTTGTTTCTTTGGCCTAAACCCAAAAAGCTTCGAACAACACCTTTTTTTTCAAAAATCCAACAATGTAAAAATGTCCTGCAGACTTTTTTTCTTCTCAAAATATTATCAAAAATAGTCATTTTTAGTATAAATAAGTGAGCGTTTGAGATTTTTTCACCAGATAAAGTTTTTTATGGTCACTGTACACTTAGGCTTCGGGTCCACATGTTTTCAATTTTTTGGTTGAACCAGAAAATTTTTTTATTTTTTCAAAAAGCTGCACTGGTGTAGCTCTCTGAAAAAAGGCACGCCCGAATATTTTTTTCTGAAAAAAGGGGGGTGCATATGAAAGAGGGCGTCAAAATATTATGATTGAGCACGATTTTTTTTTCCGACATGGGCGAATTGCAGTATGTAGCTAAGACATGTACACTTTATAGTGGCAACTCTCATGTTTGTGGCTTATAGGGACAAGGTACAAATCAAGTGTAACCTTCAGGTTGGTTTTTCTTTTTCACCTTCATGTATGTTGAAGAACTCTTTTTGCTTTTGGCTATAATTCACAATCTATATATGATAGAGACATAATTTAAACAACACATTGTTCCTAGTCTTGTGCTACTTACCCATTTGAATTATCATGTATGTGGCATATTGGATAGTAGTCAAAATGTGAAGTTGAATGTATGATGTTTTTCAATTACGTCACAGTTCGAAAAAGTATGCCTTACATTTTGGCCCATAATTGTCTAACCATACACTCTGGATCCTCAATTCAAAGTGCAGCATAAAGCTAACATCATGCCACTGTCCTGTGTCCATTTTCATGCTTGTGCCATGCTTAGAAGTGGTGAGAATCTTTCAGTGATTAAATGCATGTTTTAAATACAAAAAATCTCAATTTATTTCAAATATTTCACGTATATTGTGTCATAATTCATGATCCATACTAGATACAGCTTCATTTGCATATGCAACACATGCTATAGAATATCCCACTGCAGGATGCCAAATTACATGCCTCTAGGATGTAGAGAAAGTACATAAAACTAACATTGACTCCATACTGGGCGATTTTACATCTCCGGCCATCTGGTCACCCTATAGAAACAAATTTTGTTTATAATCAAGTGAGTTTTTATGCTATTACGCTCATAATGCATCACATTAATCCTTATGATGTCTATAATGAGCTACAATTGAACAATAGATGAAAATGCATTCTAAACCATGTTTTTTTTTACCTTAAAAATCCTCATTGAAATAGACTTGTTACACCTATGCAGCTTTTAGCTTATGTGTAATAAGAAAATGTGCCATAAAAAAGTGAAAATGACACATAGAGTTGTTTTTGCATCTGTTTATGCAGCCTAATGTGAAAACAAGTCCAACCAATGTTTTACTTTACAAAAAATAAATTCCCAAATTTCCGCATTTTACCACTTACATAAAACATCTCCTGAGAAAGTTGCATATAAATGAGTCGGGGTACATTTTTTTTTTAAAACGTTTCCGACTTGAGAATCAACATAACAAAAGGCTTAATTTGATATATCGCATACCCTAAAAAAAAAATCTCAATATTGATTTTTTTGCATTTTTCCCAAGCCCAATGTAAAACATCCGTTGCACTAGTGCAACGAAAGGTTAAGTCGAAAAACGGAAACAGCTATAAAAAAAAATCTGAAATATATATTTCAAAAATTCCTTTTGTTTCTTTGGCCTAAACCCAAAAGGCTTCCAACAACACCTTTTTTTTCAAAAATCCAACAATGTAAAAATGTCCTGCAGACTTTTTTTCTTCTCAAAATATTATCAAAAATAGTCATTTTTAGTATAAATAAGTGAGCGTTTGAGATTTTTTCACCAGATAAAGTTTTTTATGGTCACTGTACACTTAGGCTTCGGGTCCACATGTTTTCAATTTTTTGGTTGAACCAGAAAATTTTTTTATTTTTTCAAAAAGCTGCACTGGTGTAGCTCTCTGAAAAAAGGCACGCCCGAATATTTTTTTCTGAAAAAAGGGGGGTGCATATGAAAGAGGGCGTCAAAATATTATGATTGAGCACGATTTTTTTTTTCCGACATGGGCGAATTGCAGTATGTAGCTAAGACATGTACACTTTATAGTGGCAACTCTCATGTTTGTGGCTTATAGGGACAAGGTACAAATCAAGTGTAACCTTCAGGTTGGTTTTTCTTTTTCACCTTCATGTATGTTGAAGAACTCTTTTTGCTTTTGGCTATAATTCACAATCTATATATGATAGAGACATAATTTAAACAACACATTGTTCCTAGTCTTGTGCTACTTACCCATTTGAATTATCATGTATGTGGCATATTGGATAGTAGTCAAAATGTGAAGTTGAATGTATGATGTTTTTCAATTACGTCACAGTTCGAAAAAGTATGCCTTACATTTTGGCCCATAATTGTGAAACCATACACTCTGGATCCTCAATTCAAAGTGCAGCATAAAGCTAACATCATGCCACTGTTCTGTGTCCATTTTCATGCTTGTGCCATGCTTAGAAGTGGTGAGAATCTTTCAGTGATTAAATGCATGATTTAAATACAAAAAATCTCAATTTATTTCAAATATTTCACATATATTGTGTCATAATTCATGATCCATACTAGATACAGCTTCATTTGCATATGCAACACATGCTATAGAATATCCCACTGCAGGATGCCAAATTACATGCCTCTAGGATGTAGAGAAAGTACATAAAACTAACATTGACTCCATACTGGGCGATTTTACATCTCCGGCCATCTGGTCACCCTATAGAAACAAATTTTGTTTATAATCAAGTGAGTTTTTATGCTATTACGCTCATAATGCATCACATTAATCCTTATCATGTCTATAATGAGCTACAATTGAACAATAGATGAAAATGCATTCTAAACCATGTTTTTTTTTACCTTAAAAATCCTCATTGAAATAGACTTGTTACACCTATGCAGCTTTTAGCTTATGTGTAATAAGAAAATGTGCCATAAAAAAGTGAAAATGACACATAGAGTTGTTTTTGCATCTGTTTATGCAGCCTAATGTGAAAACAAGTCCAACCAATGTTTTACTTTACAAAAAATAAATTCCCAAATTTCCGCATTTTACCACTTACATAAAACATCTCCTGAGAAAGTTGCATATAAATGAGTCAGGGTATATTTTTTTTTTTAAATGTTTCCGGCTTGAGAATCAACATAACAAAAGGCTTAATTTGATATATCACATACCCTAAAAAAAAAATCACAATATTGATTTTTTGGCATTTTTCCCAAGCTTAATGTAAAACATCCGTTGCACTGGTGCAACGAAATGTTAAGTTGAAAAACGGAAACAGCTATAAAAAAAAATCTGAAATATCTATTTCAAAAATTCCTTTTGTTTCGTTGGCCTAAACCCAAAAGGCTTCCAACAACACCTTTTTTTCAAAAATCGAACAATGTAAAAATGTCCTGCAAACTTTTTTTCTTCTCAAAATATTGTCAAAAATAGTCATTCTTAGTATAAATAAGTGAGCGTTTGAGATTTTTTCACCAGATAAAGTTTTTTATGGTCACTGTACACTTAGGCTTCGGGTCCACATGTTTTCAATTTTTTGGTTGAACCAGAAAGTTTTTTTATTTTTTCAAAAAGCTGCACTGGTGTAGCTCTCTGAAAAAAGGCACGCCCGAATATTTTTTTCTGAAAAAAGGGGGGTGCATATGAAAGAGGGCGTCAAAATATTATGATTGAGCACGATTTTTTTTTCCAAAATGGGCGAATTGCAGTATGTAGCTAAGACATGTACACTTTATAGTGGCAACTCTCATGTTTGTGGCTTATAGGGACAAGGTACAAATCAAGTGTAACCTTCAGGTTGGTTTTTCTTTTTCACCTTCATGTATGTTGAAGAACTCTTTTTGCTTTTGGCTATAATTCACAATCTATATATGATAGAGACATAATTTAAACAACACATTGTTCCTAGTCTTGTGCTACTTACCCATTTGAATTATCATGTATGTGGCATATTGGATAGTAGTCAAAATGTGAAGTTGAATGTATGATGTTTTTCAATTACGTCACAGTTCGAAAAAGTATGCCTTACATTTTGGCCCATAATTGTGAAACCATACACTCTGGATCCTCAATTCAAAGTGCAGCATAAAGCTAACATCATGCCACTGTTCTGTGTCCATTTTCATGCTTGTGCCATGCTTAGAAGTGGTGAGAATCTTTCAGTGATTAAATGCATGTTTTAAATACAAAAATCTCAATTTATTTCAAATATTTCACGTATATTGTGTCATAATTCATGATCCATACTAGATACAGCTTCATTTGCATATGCAACACATGCTATAGAATATCCCACTGCAGGATGCCAAATTACATGCCTCTAGGATGTAGAGAAAGTACATAAAACTAACATTGACTCCATACTGGGCGATTTTACATCTCCGGCCATCTGGTCACCCTATAGAAACAAATTTTGTTTATAATCAAGTGAGTTTTTATGCTATTACGCTCATAATGCATCACATTAATCCTTATGATGTCTATAATGAGCTACAATTGAACAATAGATGAAAATGCATTCTAAACCATGTTTTTTTTTACCTTAAAAATCCTCATTGAAATAGACTTGTTACACCTATGCAGCTTTTAGCTTATGTGTAATAAGAAAATGTGCCATAAAAAAGTGAAAATGACACATAGAGTTGTTTTTGCATCTGTTTATGCAGCCTAATGTGAAAACAAGTCCAACCAATGTTTTACTTTACAAAAAATAAATTCCCAAATTTCCGCATTTTACCACTTACATAAAACATCTCCTGAGAAAGTTGCATATAAATGAGTCGGGGTACATTTTTTTTTAAAAACGTTTCCGACTTGAGAATCAACATAACAAAAGGCTTAATTTGATATATCGCATACCCTAAAAAAAAAATCTCAATATTGATTTTTTTGCATTTTTCCCAAGCCCAATGTAAAACATCCGTTGCACTAGTGCAACGAAAGGTTAAGTCGAAAAACGGAAACAGCTATAAAAAAAAATCTGAAATATATATTTCAAAAATTCCTTTTGTTTCTTTGGCCTAAACCCAAAAGGCTTCCAACAACACCTTTTTTTTCAAAAATCCAACAATGTAAAAATGTCCTGCAGACTTTTTTTCTTCTCAAAATATTGTCAAAAATAGTCATTTTTAGTATAAATAAGTGAGCGTTTGAGATTTTTTCACCAGATAAAGTTTTTTATGGTCACTGTACACTTAGGCTTCGGGTCCACATGTTTTCAATTTTTTGGTTGAACCAGAAAAAAAATTTATTTTTTCAAAAAGCTGCACTGGTGTAGCTCTCTGAAAAAAGGCACGCCCGAATATTTTTTTCTGAAAAAAGGGGGGTGCATATGAAAGAGGGCGTCAAAATATTATGATTGAGCACGATTTTTTTTCCCGACATGGGCAAATTGCAGTATGTAGCTAAGACATGTACACTTTATAGTGGCAACTCTCATGTTTGTGGCTTATAGGGACAAGGTACAAATCAAGTGTAACCTTCAGGTTGGTTTTTCTTTTTCACCTTCATGTATGTTGAAGAACTCTTTTTGCTTTTGGCTATAATTCACAATCTATATATGATAGACATAATTTAAACAACACATTGTTCCTAGTCTTGTGCTACTTACCCATTTGAATTATCATGTATGTGGCATATTGGATAGTAGTCAAAATGTGAAGTTGAATGTATGATGTTTTTCAATTACGTCACAGTTCGAAAAAGTATGCCTTACATTTTGGCCCATAATTGTGAAACCATACACTCTGGATCCTCAATTCAAAGTGCAGCATAAAGCTAACATCATGCCACTGTTCTGTGTCCATTTTCATGCTTGTGCCATGCTTAGAAGTGGTGAGAATCTTTCAGTGATTAAATGCATGTTTTAAATACAAAAAATCTCAATTTATTTCAAATATTTCACGTATATTGTGTCATAATTCATGATCCATACTAGATACAGCTTCATTTGCATATGCAACACATGCTATAGAATATCCCACTGCAGGATGCCAAATTACATGCCTCTAGGATGTAGAGAAAGTACATAAAACTAACATTGACTCCATACTGGGCGATTTTACATCTCCGGCCATCTGGTCACCCTATAGAAACAAATTTTGTTTATAATCAATAGAGTTTTTATGCTATTACGCTCATAATGCATTACATTAATCCTTATCATGTCTATAATGAGCTACAATTGAACAATAGATGAAAATGCATTCTAAACCATGTTTTTTTTTACCTTAAAAATCCTCATTGAAATAGACTTGTTACACCTATGCAGCTTTTAGCTTATGTGTAATAAGAAAATGTGCCATAAAAAAGTGAAAATGACACATAGAGGTGTTTTTGCATCTGTTTATGCAGCCTAATGTGAAAACAAGTCAAACCAATGTTTTACTTTACAAAAAATAAATTCCCAAATTTCCGCATTTTACCACTTACATAAAACATCTCCTGAGTAAGTTGCATATAAATGAGTCAGGGTACATTTTTTTAAAAAAACGTTTCCGGCTTGAGAATCAACATAACAAAAGGCTTAATTTGATATATCACATACCCTAAAAACAAAATCACAATATTGATTTTTTTGCATTTTTCCCAAGCTCAATGTAAAACATCCGTTGCACTACTGCAACGAAAGGTTAAGTCGAAAAACGGAAACAGCTATAAAAAAAACTCTGAAATACATATGTCAAAAATTCCTTTTGTTTCTTTGGCCTAAACCCAAGAGGCTTCCAACAACACCTTTTTTTTCAAAAATCGAACAATGTAAAAATGTCCTGCGAACTTTTTTTCTTCTCAAAATATTGTCAAAAATAGTCATTTTCAGTATAAATAAGTGAGCGTTTGAGATTTTTTCACCAGATAAAGTTTTTTATGGTCACTGTACACTTAGGCTTCGGGTCCACATGTTTTCAATTTTTTGGTTGAACCAGAAACAAAAATTCTTTTTTCAAAAAGCTGCACCGGTGTAGCTCTCTGAAAAAAGGCACGCCCGAATACTTTTTCTGAAAAAAGGGGGGTGCATATGAAAGAGGGCATCAAAATATTATGATTGAGCACGATTTTTTTTTTGACATGGGCTAATTGCAGTATGTAGCTAAGACATGTACACTTTATAGTGGCAACTCTGATGTTTGTGGCTTATAGGGACAAGGTACAAATCAAGTGTAACCTTCAGGTTGGTTTTTCTTTTTCACCTTCATGTATGTTGACAAACTCTTTTTGCTTTTGGCTATAATTCACAACCTATATATTATAGAGACATAATTTAAACAACACATTGTTCCTAGTCTTGTGCTACTTACCCATGTGAATTATCATGTATGTGGCATATTGGATAGTAGTCAAAATGTGAAGTTGAATGTATGATGTTTTTCAATTATGTTACAAGTTCGAAAAAGTATGCCTTACATTTTGGCCCATAATCCTGAAACCATACAATCTGGATCCTCAATTCAAAGTGCAGCATAAAGCTAACATCATGCCACTGTTCTGTGTCCATTTTCATGCTTGTGCCATGCTTAGAAGTGGTGAGAATCATTCAGTGATTAAATGCATGTTTTAAATACAAAAAATCTCAATTTATTTCAAATATTCCACGTATATTGTGTCATAATTCATGATCCATACTAGATAGAGCTTCATTTGCAAATGCAACACATACTATAGAATATCCCACTGCAGGATGCCAAATTACATGCCTTTAGGATGTAGAGAAAGTACATAAAACTAACATTGACTTCATACTGGGCGATTTTACATCTCCGGCCATCTGGTCACCCTATAGAAACTAATTTTGTTTATAATCAAGTGAGTTTTTATGCTATTACGCTCATAATGCATCACATTAATCCTTATCATGTCTATAATGAGCTACAATTGAACAATAGATGAAAATGCATTCTAAACCATTTTTTTTTAACCTTAAAAATCCTCATTGAAATAGACTTGTTACACCTATGCAGCTTTTAGCTTATGTGTAATAAGAAAATGTGCCATAAAAAAGTGAAAAGGCACATAGAGGTGTTTTTGCATCTGTTTATGCAGCCTAATGTGAAAACAAGTCAAACCAATGTTTTACTTTACAAAAAATAAATTCCCAAATTTCCGCATTTTACCACTTACATAAAACATCTCCTGAGAAAGTTGCATATAAATGAGTCAGGGTACATTTTTTTTTAAAAACGTTTCCGGCTTGAGAATCAACATAACAAAAGGCTTAATTTGATATATCGCATACCCTAAAAAAAACATCACAATATTGATTTTTTTGCATTTTTCCCAAGCTCAATGTAAAACATCCGTTGCACTAGTGCAACGAAAGGTTAAGTCGAAAAACAAAAACAGCTATAAAAAAAAATCTGAAATATATATTTCAAAAATTCCTTTTGTTTCTTTGGCCTAAACCCAAGAGGCTTCCAACAACACCTTTTGTTTCAAAAATCGAACAATGTAAAAATGTCCTGCAAACTTTTTTTCTTCTGAAAATATTCAAAAATTGTCATTTCTAGTGTAAATAAGTGAGCGTTTGAGATTTTTTCACCAGATAAAGTTTTTTATGGTCACTGTACACTTAGGCTTCGGGTCCACATGTTTTCAATTTTTTGGTTGAACCAGAAAAAAAAATTATTTTTTCAAAAAGCTGCACTGGTGTAGCTCTCTGAAATAAGGCACGCCCGAATATTGTTTTCTGAAAAAAGGGGGGTGCATATGAAAGAGGGCGTCAAAATGTTATGATTGAGCACGATTTTTTTTTCGACATGGGCGAATTGCAGTATGTAGCTAAGACATGTACACTTTATAGTGGCAACTCTGATGTTTGTGGCTTATAGGGACAAGGTACAAATCAAGTGTAACCTTCAGGTTGGTTTTTCTTTTTCACCTTCATGTATGTTGACGAACTCTTTTTGCTTTTGGCTATAATTCACAACCTATATATGATAGAGACATAATTTAAACAACACATTGTTCCTAGTCTTGTGCTACTTACCCATGTGAATTATCATGTATGTGGCATATTGGATAGTAGTCAAAATGTGAAGTTGAATGTATGATGTTTTTCAATTACGTTACAAGTTCGAAAAAGTATGCCTTACATTTTGGCGCATAATCCTGAAACCATACAATCTGGATCCTCAATTCAAAGTGCAGCATAAAGCTAACATCATGCCACTGTTCTGTGTCCATTTTCATGCTTGTGCCATGCTTAGAAGTGGTGAGAATCATTCAGTGATTAAATGCATGTTTTAAATACAAAAAATCTCAATTTATTTCAAATATTTCACGTATATTGTGTCATAATTCATGATCCATACTAGATAGAGCTTCATTTGCAAATGCAACACATACTATAGAATATCCCACTGCAGGATGCCAAATTACATGCCTTTAGGATGTAGAGAAAGTACATAAAACTAACATTGACTCCATACTGGGCGATTTTACATCTCCGGCCATCTGGTCACCCTATAGAAACTAATTTTGTTTATAATCAAGTGAGTTTTTATGCTATTACGCTCATAATGCATCACATTAATCCTTATGATGTCTATAATGAGCTACAATTGAACAATAGATGAAAATGCATTCTAAACCATGTTTTTTTTTACCTTAAAAATCCTCATTGAAATAGACTTGTTACACCTATGCAGCTTTTAGCTTATGTGTAATAAGAAAATGTGCCATAAAAAAGTGAAAATGACACATAGAGTTGTTTTTGCATCTGTTTATGCAGCCTAATGTGAAAACAAGTCCAACCAATGTTTTACTTTACAAAAAATAAATTCCCAAATTTCCGCATTTTACCACTTACATAAAACATCTCCTGAGAAAGTTGCATATAAATGAGTCAGGGTACATTTTTTTTTAAAAACGTTTCCGGCTTGAGAATCAACATAACAAAAGGCTTAATTTGATATATCGCATACCCTAAAAAAAAAATCTCAATATTGATTTTTTTGCATTTTTCCCAAGCCCAATGTAAAACATCCGTTGCACTAGTGCAACGAAAGGTTAAGTCGAAAAACGGAAACAGCTATAAAAATAAATCTGAAATATATATTTCAAAAATTCCTTTTGTTTCTTTGGCCTAA
This sequence comes from Triturus cristatus, assembly GCF_964204655.1. Taxonomy (NCBI): domain Eukaryota; kingdom Metazoa; phylum Chordata; class Amphibia; order Caudata; family Salamandridae; genus Triturus; species Triturus cristatus. Next base: position 207,203,775 of record NC_140594.1, on the reverse strand, counting down.
ACCCAAAAGGCTTCCAACAACACCTTTTTTTTCAAAAATCCAACAATGTAAAAATGTCCTGCAGACTTTTTTTCTTCTCAAAATATTGTCAAAAATAGTCATTTTTAGTATAAATAAGTGAGGGTTTGAGATTTTTTCACCAGATAAAGTTTTTTTATGGTCACTGTACACTTAGGCTTCGGGTCCACATGTTTTCAATTTTTTGGTTGAACCAGAAAAAAAAAATATTTTTTCAAAAAGCTGCACTGGTGTAGCTCTCTGAAAAAAGGCACGCCCGAATATTTTTTTCTGAAAAAAGGGGGGTGCATATGAAAGAGGGCGTCAAAATATTATGATTGAGCACGATTTTTTTTTCCGACATGGGCGAATTGCAGTATGTAGCTAAGACATGTACACTTTATAGTGGCAACTCTCATGTTTGTGGCTTATAGGGACAAGGTACAAATCAAGTGTAACCTTCAGGTTGGTTTTTCTTTTTCACCTTCATGTATGTTGAAGAACTCTTTTTGCTTTTGGCTATAATTCACAATCTATATATGATAGAGACATAATTTAAACAACACATTGTTCCTAGTCTTGTGCTACTTACCCATTTGAATTATCATGTATGTGGCATATTGGATAGTAGTCAAAATGTGAAGTTGAATGTATGATGTTTTTCAATTACGTCACAGTTCGAAAAAGTATGCCTTACATTTTGGCCCATAATTGTGAAACCATACACTCTGGATCCTCAATTCAAAGTGCAGCATAAAGCTAACATCATGCCACTGTTCTGTGTCCATTTTCATGCTTGTGCCATGCTTAGAAGTGGTGAGAATCTTTCAGTGATTAAATGCATGTTTTAAATACAAAAAATCTAAATTTATTTCAAATATTTCACGTATATTGTGTCATAATTCATGATCCATACTAGATACAGCTTCATTTGCATATGCAACACATGCTATAGAATATCCCACTGCAGGATGCCAAATTACATGCCTCTAGGATGTAGAGAAAGTACATAAAACTAACATTGACTCCATACTGGGCGATTTTACATCTCCGGCCATCTGGTCACCCTATAGAAACAAATTTTGTTTATAATCAAGTGAGTTTTTATGCTATTACGCTCATAATGCATCACATTAATCCTTATCATGTCTATAATGAGCTACAATTGAACAATAGATGAAAATGCATTCTAAACCATGTTTTTTTTTACCTTAAAAATCCTCATTGAAATAGACTTGTTACACCTATGCAGCTTTTAGCTTATGTGTAATAAGAAAATGTGCCATAAAAAAGTGAAAATGACACATAGAGGTGTTTTTGCATCTGTTTATGCAGCCTAATGTGAAAACAAGTCAAACCAATGTTTTACTTTACAAAAAATAAATTCCCAAATTTCCGCATTTTACCACTTACATAAAACATCTCCTGAGTAAGTTGCATATAAATGAGTCAGGGTACATTTTTTTAAAAAAACGTTTCCGGCTTGAGAATCAACATAACAAAAGGCTTAATTTGATATATCACATACCCTAAAAACAAAATCACAATATTGATTTTTTTGCATTTTTCCCAAGCTCAATGTAAAACATCCGTTGCACTACTGCAACGAAAGGTTAAGTCGAAAAACGGAAACAGCTATAAAAAAAACTCTGAAATACATATGTCAAAAATTCCTTTTGTTTCTTTGGCCTAAACCCAAGAGGCTTCCAACAACACCTTTTTTTTCAAAAATCGAACAATGTAAAAATGTCCTGCGAACTTTTTTTCTTCTCAAAATATTGTCAAAAATAGTCATTTTCAGTATAAATAAGTGAGCGTTTGAGATTTTTTCACCAGATAAAGTTTTTTATGGTCACTGTACACTTAGGCTTCGGGTCCACATGTTTTCAATTTTTTGGTTGAACCATAAACAAAAATTCTTTTTTCAAAAAGCTGCACCGGTGTAGCTCTCTGAAAAAAGGCACGCCCGAATATTTTTTTCTGAAAAAAGGGGGGTGCATATGAAAGAGGGCATCAAAATATTATGATTGAGCACGATTTTTTTTTTGACATGGGCGAATTGCAGTATGTAGCTAAGACATGTACACTTTATAGTGGCAACTCTGATGTTTGTGGCTTATAGGGACAAGGTACAAATCAAGTGTAACCTTCAGGTTGGTTTTTCTTTTTCACCTTCATGTATGTTGATGAACTCTTTTTGCTTTTGGCTATAATTCACAACCTATATATGATAGAGACATAATTTAAACAACACATTGTTCCTAGTCTTGTGCTACTTACCCATGTGAATTATCATGTATGTGGCATATTGGATAGTAGTCAAAATGTGAAGTTGAATGTATGATGTTTTTCAATTACGTTACAAGTTCGAAAAAGTATGCCTTACATTTTGGCCCATAATCCTGAAACCATACAATCTGGATCCTCAATTCAAAGTGCAGCATAAAGCTAACATCATGCCACTGTTCTATGTCCATTTTCATGCTTGTGCCATGCTTAGAAGTGGTGAGAATCATTCAGTGATTAAATGCATGTTTTAAATACAAAAAATCTCAATTTATTTCAAATATTTCACGTATATTGTGTCATAATTCATGATCCATACTAGATAGAGCTTCATTTGCAAATGCAACACATACTATAGAATATCCCACTGCAGGATGCCAAATTACATGCCTTTAGGATGTAGAGAAAGTACATAAAACTAACATTGACTCAATACTGGGCGATTTTACATCTCCGGCCATCTGGTCACCCTATAGAAACTAATTTTGTTTATAATCAAGTGAGTTTTTATGCTATTACGCTCATAATGCATCACATTAATCCTTATCATGTCTATAATGAGCTACAATTGAACAATAGATGAAAATGCATTCTAAACCATTTTTTTTTAACCTTAAAAATCCTCATTGAAATAGACTTGTTACACCTATGCAGCTTTTAGCTTATGTGTAATAAGAAAATGTGCCATAAAAAAGTGAAAATGACACATAGAGGTGTTTTTGCATCTGTTTATGCAGCCTAATGTGAAAACAAGTCAAACCAATGTTTTACTTTACAAAAAATAAATTCCCAAATTTCCGCATTTTACCACTTACATAAAACATCTCCTGAGAAAGTTGCATATAAATGAGTCAGGGTACATTTTTTTTTAAAAACGTTTCCGGCTTGAGAATCAACATAACAAAAGGCTTAATTTGATATATCGCATACCCTAAAAAAAACATCACAATATTGATTTTTTTGCATTTTTCCCAAGCTCAATGTAAAACATCCGTTGCACTAGTGCAACGAAAGGTTAAGTCGAAAAACAAAAACAGCTATAAAAAAAAATCTGAAATATATATTTCAAAAATTCCTTTTGTTTCTTTGGCCTAAACCCAAGAGGCTTCCAACAACACCTTTTGTTTCAAAAATCGAACAATGTAAAAATGTCCTGCAAACTTTTTTTCTTCTGAAAATATTCAAAAATTGTCATTTCTAGTGTAAATAAGTGAGCGTTTGAGATTTTTTCACCAGATAAAGTTTTTTATGGTCACTGTACACTTAGGCTTCGGGTCCACATGTTTTCAATTTTTTGGTTGAACCAGAAAAAAAAATTATTTTTTCAAAAAGCTGCACTGGTGTAGCTCTCTGAAATAAGGCACGCCCGAATATTGTTTTCTGAAAAAAGGGGGGTGCATATGAAAGAGGGCGTCAAAATGTTATGATTGAGCACGATTTTTTTTTCGACATGGGCGAATTGCAGTATGTAGCTAAGACATGTACACTTTATAGTGGCAACTCTGATGTTTGTGGCTTATAGGGACAAGGTACAAATCAAGTGTAACCTTCAGGTTGGTTTTTCTTTTTCACCTTCATGTATGTTGACGAACTCTTTTTGCTTTTGGCTATAATTCACAACCTATATATGATAGAGACATAATTTAAACAACACATTGTTCCTAGTCTTGTGCTACTTACACATGTGAATTATCATGTATGTGGCATATTGGATAGTAGTCAAAATGTGAAGTTGAATGTATGATGTTTTTCAATTACGTTACAAGTTCGAAAAAGTATGCCTTACATTTTGGCGCATAATCCTGAAACCATACAATCTGGATCCTCAATTCAAAGTGCAGCATAAAGCTAACATCATGCCACTGTTCTGTGTCCATTTTCATGCTTGTGCCATGCTTAGAAGTGGTGAGAATCATTCAGTGATTAAATGCATGTTTTAAATACAAAAAATCTCAATTTATTTCAAATATTTCACGTATATTGTGTCATAATTCATGATCCATACTAGATAGAGCTTCATTTGCAAATGCAACACATACTATAGAATATCCCACTGCAGGATGCCAAATTACATGCCTTTAGGATGTAGAGAAAGTACATAAAACTAACATTGACTCCATACTGGGCGATTTTACATCTCCGGCCATCTGGTCACCCTATAGAAACTAATTTTGTTTATAATCAAGTGAGTTTTTATGCTATTACGCTCATAATGCATCACATTAATCCTTATGATGTCTATAATGAGCTACAATTGAACAATAGATGAAAATGCATTCTAAACCATGTTTTTTTTTACCTTAAAAATCCTCATTGAAATAGACTTGTTACACCTATGCAGCTTTTAGCTTATGTGTAATAAGAAAATGTGCCATAAAAAAGTGAAAATGACACATAGAGTTGTTTTTGCATCTGTTTATGCAGCCTAATGTGAAAACAAGTCCAACCAATGTTTTACTTTACAAAAAATAAATTCCCAAATTTCCGCATTTTACCACTTACATAAAACATCTCCTGAGAAAGTTGCATATAAATGAGTCAGGGTACATTTTTTTTTAAAAACGTTTCCGGCTTGAGAATCAACATAACAAAAGGCTTAATTTGATATATCGCATACCCTAAAAAAAAAATCTCAATATTGATTTTTTTGCATTTTTCCCAAGCCCAATGTAAAACATCCGTTGCACTAGTGCAACGAAAGGTTAAGTCGAAAAACGGAAACAGCTATAAAAATAAATCTGAAATATATATTTCAAAAATTCCTTTTGTTTCTTTGGCCTAAACCCAAAAGGCTTCCAACAACACCTTTTTTTTCAAAAATCCAACTATGTAAAAATGTCCTGCAGACTTTTTTTCTTCTCAAAATATTGTCAAAAATAGTCATTTTTAGTATAAATAAGTGAGGGTTTGAGATTTTTTCACCAGATAAAGTTTTTTTATGGTCACTGTACACTTAGGCTTCGGGTCCACATGTTTTCAATTTTTTGGTTGAACCAGAAAAAAAAAATATTTTTTCAAAAAGCTGCACTGGTGTAGCTCTCTGAAAAAAGGCACGCCCGAATATTTTTTTCTGAAAAAAGGGGGGTGCATATGAAAGAGGGCGTCAAAATATTATGATTGAGCACGATTTTTTTTTCCGACATGGGCGAATTGCAGTATGTAGCTAAGACATGTACACTTTATAGTGGCAACTCTCATGTTTGTGGCTTATAGGGACAAGGTACAAATCAAGTGTAACCTTCAGGTTGGTTTTTCTTTTTCACCTTCATGTATGTTGAAGAACTCTTTTTGCTTTTGGCTATAATTCACAATCTATATATGATAGAGACATAATTTAAACAACACATTGTTCCTAGTCTTGTGCTACTTACCCATTTGAATTATCATGTATGTGGCATATTGGATAGTAGTCAAAATGTGAAGTTGAATGTATGATGTTTTTCAATTACGTCACAGTTCGAAAAAGTATGCCTTACATTTTGGCCCATAATTGTGAAACCATACACTCTGGATCCTCAATTCAAAGTGCAGCATAAAGCTAACATCATGCCACTGTTCTGTGTCCATTTTCATGCTTGTGCCATTCTTAGAAGTGGTGAGAATCTTTCAGTGATTAAATGCATGTTTTAAATACAAAAAATCTAAATTTATTTCAAATATTTCACGTATATTGTGTCATAATTCATGATCCATACTAGATACAGCTTCATTTGCATATGCAACACATGCTATAGAATATCCCACTGCAGGATGCCAAATTACATGCCTCTAGGATGTAGAGAAAGTACATAAAACTAACATTGACTCCATACTGGGCGATTTTACATCTCCGGCCATCTGGTCACCCTATAGAAACAAATTTTGTTTATAATCAAGTGAGTTTTTATGCTATTACGCTCATAATGCATCACATTAATCCTTATCATGTCTATAATGAGCTACAATTGAACAATAGATGAAAATGCATTCTAAACCATGTTTTTTTTTACCTTAAAAATCCTCATTGAAATAGACTTGTTACACCTATGCAGCTTTTAGCTTATGTGTAATAAGAAAATGTGCCATAAAAAAGTGAAAATGACACATAGAGGTGTTTTTGCATCTGTTTATGCAGCCTAATGTGAAAACAAGTCAAACCAATGTTTTACTTTACAAAAAATAAATTCCCAAATTTCCGCATTTTACCACTTACATAAAACATCTCCTGAGTAAGTTGCATATAAATGAGTCAGGGTACATTTTTTTAAAAAAACGTTTCCGGCTTGAGAATCAACATAACAAAAGGCTTAATTTGATATATCACATACCCTAAAAACAAAATCACAATATTGATTTTTTTGCATTTTTCCCAAGCTCAATGTAAAACATCCGTTGCACTACTGCAACGAAAGGTTAAGTCGAAAAACGGAAACAGCTATAAAAAAAACTCTGAAATACATATGTCAAAAATTCCTTTTGTTTCTTTGGCCTAAACCCAAGAGGCTTCCAACAACACCTTTTTTTCCAAAAATCGAACAATGTAAAAATGTCCTGCGAACTTTTTTTCTTCTCAAAATATTGTCAAAAATAGTCATTTTCAGTATAAATAAGTGAGCGTTTGAGATTTTTTCACCAGATAAAGTTTTTTATGGTCACTGTACACTTAGGCTTCGGGTCCACATGTTTTCAATTTTTTGGTTGAACCATAAACAAAAATTCTTTTTTCAAAAAGCTGCACCGGTGTAGCTCTCTGAAAAAAGGCACGCCCGAATATTTTTTTCTGAAAAAAGGGGGGTGCATATGAAAGAGGGCATCAAAATATTATGATTGAGCACGATTTTTTTTTTGACATGGGCGAATTGCAGTATGTAGCTAAGACATGTACACTTTATAGTGGCAACTCTGATGTTTGTGGCTTATAGGGACAAGGTACAAATCAAGTGTAACCTTCAGGTTGGTTTTTCTTTTTCACCTTCATGTATGTTGATGAACTCTTTTTGCTTTTGGCTATAATTCACAACCTATATATGATAGAGACATAATTTAAACAACACATTGTTCCTAGTCTTGTGCTACTTACCCATGTGAATTATCATGTATGTGGCATATTGGATAGTAGTCAAAATTTGAAGTTGAATGTATGATGTTTTTCAATTACGTTACAAGTTCGAAAAAGTATGCCTTACATTTTGGCCCATAATCCTGAAACCATACAATCTGGATCCTCAATTCAAAGTGCAGCATAAAGCTAACATCATGCCACTGTTCTATGTCCATTTTCATGCTTGTGCCATGCTTAGAAGTGGTGAGAATCATTCAGTGATTAAATGCATGTTTTAAATACAAAAAATCTCAATTTATTTCAAATATTTCACGTATATTGTGTCATAATTCATGATCCATACTAGATAGAGCTTCATTTGCAAATGCAACACATACTATAGAATATCCCACTGCAGGATGCCAAATTACATGCCTTTAGGATGTAGAGAAAGTACATAAAACTAACATTGACTCAATACTGGGCGATTTTACATCTCCGGCCATCTGGTCACCCTATAGAAACTAATTTTGTTTATAATCAAGTGAGTTTTTATGCTATTACGCTCATAATGCATCACATTAATCCTTATCATGTCTATAATGAGCTACAATTGAACAATAGATGAAAATGCATTCTAAACCATTTTTTTTTAACCTTAAAAATCCTCATTGAAATAGACTTGTTACACCTATGCAGCTTTTAGCTTATGTGTAATAAGAAAATGTGCCATAAAAAAGTGAAAATGACACATAGAGGTGTTTTTGCATCTGTTTATGCAGCCTAATGTGAAAACAAGTCAAACCAATGTTTTACTTTACAAAAAATAAATTCCCAAATTTCCGCATTTTACCACTTACATAAAACATCTCCTGAGAAAGTTGCATATAAATGAGTCAGGGTACATTTTTTTTTAAAAACGTTTCCGGCTTGAGAATCAACATAACAAAAGGCTTAATTTGATATATCGCATACCCTAAAAAAAAAATCACAATATTGATTTTTTTGCATTTTTCCCAAGCTCAATGTAAAACATCCGTTGCAGTAGTGCAACGAAAGGTTAAGTCGAAAAACAAAAACAGCTATAAAAAAAATCTTAAATATATATTTCAAAAATTCCTTTTGTTTCTTTGGCCTAAACCCAAGAGGCTTCCAACAACACCTTTTGTTTCAAAAATCGAACAATGTAAAAATGTCCTGCGAACTTTTTTTCTTCTGAAAATATTGTCAAAAATGGTCATTTCTAGTGTAAATAAGTGAGGGTTTGAGATTTTTTCACCAGATAAAGTTTTTTTATGGTCACTGTACACTTAGGCTTCGGGTCCACATGTTTTCAATTTTTTGGTTGAACCAGAAAAAAAAAATATTTTTTCAAAAAGCTGCACTGGTGTAGCTCTCTGAAAAAAGGCACGCCCGAATATTTTTTTCTGAAAAAAGGGGGGTGCATATGAAAGAGGGCGTCAAAATATTATGATTGAGCACGATTTTTTTTTCCGACATGGGCGAATTGCAGTATGTAGCTAAGACATGTACACTTTATAGTGGCAACTCTCATGTTTGTGGCTTATAGGGACAAGGTACAAATCAAGTGTAACCTTCAGGTTGGTTTTTCTTTTTCACCTTCATGTATGTTGAAGAACTCTTTTTGCTTTTGGCTATAATTCACAATCTATATATGATAGAGACATAATTTAAACAACACATTGTTCCTAGTCTTGTGCTACTTACCCATTTGAATTATCATGTATGTGGCATATTGGATAGTAGTCAAAATGTGAAGTTGAATGTATGATGTTTTTCAATTACGTCACAGTTCGAAAAAGTATGCCTTACATTTTGGCCCATAATTGTGAAACCATACACTCTGGATCCTCAATTCAAAGTGCAGCATAAAGCTAACATCATGCCACTGTTCTGTGTCCATTTTCATGCTTGTGCCATGCTTAGAAGTGGTGAGAATCTTTCAGTGATTAAATGCATGTTTTAAATACAAAAAATCTAAATTTATTTCAAATATTTCACGTATATTGTGTCATAATTCATGATCCATACTAGATACAGCTTCATTTGCATATGCAACACATGCTATAGAATATCCCACTGCAGGATGCCAAATTACATGCCTCTAGGATGTAGAGAAAGTACATAAAACTAACATTGACTCCATACAGGGCGATTTTACATCTCCGGCCATCTGGTCACCCTATAGAAACAAATTTTGTTTATAATCAAGTGAGTTTTTATGCTATTACGCTCATAATGCATCACATTAATCCTTATCATGTCTATAATGAGCTACAATTGAACAATAGATGAAAATGCATTCTAAACCATGTTTTTTTTTACCTTTTAATCCTCATTGAAATAGACTTGTTACACCTATGCAGCTTTTAGCTTATGTGTAATAAGAAAATGTGCCATAAAAAAGTGAAAATGACACATAGAGGTGTTTTTGCATCTGTTTATGCAGCCTAATGTGAAAACAAGTCAAACCAATGTTTTACTTTACAAAAAATAAATTCCCAAATTTCCGCATTTTACCACTTACATAAAACATCTCCTGAGTAAGTTGCATATAAATGAGTCAGGGTACATTTTTTTTAAAAAACGTTTCCGGCTTGAGAATCAACATAACAAAAGGCTTAATTTGATATATCACATACCCTAAAAACAAAATCACAATATTGATTTTTTTGCATTTTTCCCAAGCTCAATGTAAAACATCCGTTGCACTACTGCAACGAAAGGTTAAGTCGAAAAACGGAAACAGCTATAAAAAAAACTCTGAAATACATATGTCAAAAATTCCTTTTGTTTCTTTGGCCTAAACCCAAGAGGCTTCCAACAACACCTTTTTTTTCAAAAATCGAACAATGTAAAAATGTCCTGCGAACTTTTTTTCTTCTCAAAATATTGTCAAAAATAGTCATTTTCAGTATAAATAAGTGAGCGTTTGAGATTTTTTCACCAGATAAAGTTTTTTATGGTCACTGTACACTTAGGCTTCGGGTCCACATGTTTTCAATTTTTTGGTTGAACCATAAACAAAAATTCTTTTTTCAAAAAGCTGCACCGGTGTAGCTCTCTGAAAAAAGGCACGCCCGAATATTTTTTTCTGAAAAAAGGGGGGTGCATATGAAAGAGGGCATCAAAATATTATGATTGAGCACGATTTTTTTTTTGACATGGGCGAATTGCAGTATGTAGCTAAGACATGTACACTTTATAGTGGCAACTCTGATGTTTGTGGCTTATAGGGACAAGGTACAAATCAAGTGTAACCTTCAGGTTGGTTTTTCTTTTTCACCTTCATGTATGTTGATGAACTCTTTTTGCTTTTGGCTATAATTCACAACCTATATATGATAGAGACATAATTTAAACAACACATTGTTCCTAGTCTTGTGCTACTTACCCATGTGAATTATCATGTATGTGGCATATTGGATAGTAGTCAAAATGTGAAGTTGAATGTATGATGTTTTTCAATTACGTTACAAGTTCGAAAAAGTATGCCTTACATTTTGGCCCATAATCCTGAAACCATACAATCTGGATCCTCAATTCAAAGTGCAGCATAAAGCTAACATCATGCCACTGTTCTATGTCCATTTTCATGCTTGTGCCATGCTTAGAAGTGGTGAGAATCATTCAGTGATTAAATGCATGTTTTAAATACAAAAAATCTCAATTTATTTCAAATATTTCACGTATATTGTGTCATAATTCATTATCCATACTAGATAGAGCTTCATTTGCAAATGCAACACATACTATAGAATATCCCACTGCAGGATGCCAAATTACATGCCTTTAGGATGTAGAGAAAGTACATAAAACTAACATTGACTCAATACTGGGCGATTTTACATCTCCGGCCATCTGGTCACCCTATAGAAACTAATTTTGTTTATAATCAAGTGAGTTTTTATGCTATTACGCTCATAATGCATCACATTAATCCTTATCATGTCTATAATGAGCTACAATTGAACAATAGATGAAAATGCATTCTAAACCATTTTTTTTTAACCTTAAAAATCCTCATTGAAATAGACTTGTTACACCTATGCAGCTTTTAGCTTATGTGTAATAAGAAAATGTGCCATAAAAAAGTGAAAATGACACATAGAGGTGTTTTTGCATCTGTTTATGCAGCCTAATGTGAAAACAAGTCAAACCAATGTTTTACTTTACAAAAAATAAATTCCCAAATTTCCGCATTTTACCACTTACATAAAACATCTCCTGAGAAAGTTGCATATAAATGAGTCAGGGTACATTTTTTTTTAAAAACGTTTCCGGCTTGAGAATCAACATAACAAAAGGCTTAATTTGATATATCGCATACCCTAAAAAAAAAATCACAATATTGATTTTTTTGCATTTTTCCCAAGCTCAATGTAAAACATCCGTTGCAGTAGTGCAACGAAAGGTTAAGTCGAAAAACAAAAACAGCTATAAAAAAAAATCTTAAATATATATTTCAAAAATTCCTTTTGTTTCTTTGGCCTAAACCCAAGAGGCTTCCAACAACACCTTTTGTTTCAAAAATCGAACAATGTAAAAATGTCCTGCGAACTTTTTTTCTTCTGAAAATATTGTCAAAAATGGTCATTTCTAGTGTAAATAAGTGAGGGTTTGAGATTTTTTCACCAGATAAAGTTTTTTTATGGTCACTGTACACTTAGGCTTCGGGTCCACATGTTTTCAATTTTTTGGTTGAACCAGAAAAAAAAAATATTTTTTCAAAAAGCTGCACTGGTGTAGCTCTCTGAAAAAAGGCACGCCCGAATATTTTTTTCTGAAAAAAGGGGGGTGCATATGAAAGAGGGCGTCAAAATATTATGATTGAGCACGATTTTTTTTTCCGACATGGGCGAATTGCAGTATGTAGCTAAGACATGTACACTTTATAGTGGCAACTCTCATGTTTGTGGCTTATAGGGACAAGGTACAAATCAAGTGTAACCTTCAGGTTGGTTTTTCTTTTTCACCTTCATGTATGTTGAAGAACTCTTTTTGCTTTTGGCTATAATTCACAATCTATATATGATAGAGACATAATTTAAACAACACATTGTTCCTAGTCTTGTGCTACTTACCCATTTGAATTATCATGTATGTGGCATATTGGATAGTAGTCAAAATGTGAAGTTGAATGTATGATGTTTTTCAATTACGTCACAGTTCGAAAAAGTATGCCTTACATTTTGGCCCATAATTGTGAAACCATACACTCTGGATCCTCAATTCAAAGTGCAGCATAAAGCTAACATCATGCCACTGTTCTGTGTCCATTTTCATGCTTGTGCCATGCTTAGAAGTGGTGAGAATCTTTCAGTGATTAAATGCATGTTTTAAATACAAAAAATCTAAATTTATTTCAAATATTTCACGTATATTGTGTCATAATTCATGATCCATACTAGATACAGCTTCATTTGCATATGCAACACATGCTATAGAATATCCCACTGCAGGATGCCAAATTACATGCCTCTAGGATGTAGAGAAAGTACATAAAACTAACATTGACTCCATACTGGGCGATTTTACATCTCCGGCCATCTGGTCACCCTATAGAAACAAATTTTGTTTATAATCAAGTGAGTTTTTATGCTATTACGCTCATAATGCATCACATTAATCCTTATCATGTCTATAATGAGCTACAATTGAACAATAGATGAAAATGCATTCTAAACCATGTTTTTTTTTACCTTTTAATCCTCATTGAAATAGACTTGTTACACCTATGCAGCTTTTAGCTTATGTGTAATAAGAAAATGTGCCATAAAAAAGTGAAAATGACACATAGAGGTGTTTTTGCATCTGTTTATGCAGCCTAATGTGAAAACAAGTCAAACCAATGTTTTACTTTACAAAAAATAAATTCCCAAATTTCCGCATTTTACCACTTACATAAAACATCTCCTGAGTAAGTTGCATATAAATGAGTCAGGGTACATTTTTTTTAAAAAACGTTTCCGGCTTGAGAATCAACATAACAAAAGGCTTAATTTGATATATCACATACCCTAAAAACAAAATCACAATATTGATTTTTTTGCATTTTTCCCAAGCTCAATGTAAAACATCCGTTGCACTACTGCAACGAAAGGTTAAGTCGAAAAACGGAAACAGCTATAAAAAAAACTCTGAAATACATATGTCAAAAATTCCTTTTGTTTCTTTGGCCTAAACCCAAGAGGCTTCCAACAACACCTTTTTTTTCAAAAATCGAACAATGTAAAAATGTCCTGCGAACTTTTTTTCTTCTCAAAATATTGTCAAAAATAGTCATTTTCAGTATAAATAAGTGAGCGTTTGAGATTTTTTCACCAGATAAAGTTTTTTATGGTCACTGTACACTTAGGCTTCGGGTCCACATGTTTTCAATTTTTTGGTTGAACCATAAACAAAAATTCTTTTTTCAAAAAGCTGCACCGGTGTAGCTCTCTGAAAAAAGGCACGCCCGAATATTTTTTTCTGAAAAAAGGGGGGTGCATATGAAAGAGGGCATCAAAATATTATGATTGAGCACGATTTTTTTTTTTACATGGGCGAATTGCAGTATGTAGCTAAGACATGTACACTTTATAGTGGCAACTCTGATGTTTGTGGCTTATAGGGACAAGGTACAAATCAAGTGTAACCTTCAGGTTGGTTTTTCTTTTTCACCTTCATGTATGTTGATGAACTCTTTTTGCTTTTGGCTATAATTCACAACCTATATATGATAGAGACATAATTTAAACAACACATTGTTCCTAGTCTTGTGCTACTTACCCATGTGAATTATCATGTATGTGGCATATTGGATAGTAGTCAAAATGTGAAGTTGAATGTATGATGTTTTTCAATTACGTTACAAGTTCGAAAAAGTATGCCTTACATTTTGGCCCATAATCCTGAAACCATACAATCTGGATCCTCAATTCAAAGTGCAGCATAAAGCTAACATCATGCCACTGTTCTATGTCCATTTTCATGCTTGTGCCATGCTTAGAAGTGGTGAGAATCATTCAGTGATTAAATGCATGTTTTAAATACAAAAAATCTCAATTTATTTCAAATATTTCACGTATATTGTGTCATAATTCATGATCCATACTAGATAGAGCTTCATTTGCAAATGCAACACATACTATAGAATATCCCACTGCAGGATGCCAAATTACATGCCTTTAGGATGTAGAGAAAGTACATAAAACTAACATTGACTCAATACTGGGCGATTTTACATCTCCGGCCATCTGGTCACCCTATAGAAACTAATTTTGTTTATAATCAAGTGAGTTTTTATGCTATTACGCTCATAATGCATCACATTAATCCTTATCATGTCTATAATGAGCTACAATTGAACAATAGATGAAAATGCATTCTAAACCATTTTTTTTTAACCTTAAAAATCCTCATTGAAATAGACTTGTTACACCTATGCAGCTTTTAGCTTATGTGTAATAAGAAAATGTGCCATAAAAAAGTGAAAATGACACATAGAGGTGTTTTTGCATCTGTTTATGCAGCCTAATGTGAAAACAAGTCAAACCAATGTTTTACTTTACAAAAAATAAATTCCCAAATTTCCGCATTTTACCACTTACATAAAACATCTCCTGAGAAAGTTGCATATAAATGAGTCAGGGTACATTTTTTTTTAAAAACGTTTCCGGCTTGAGAATCAACATAACAAAAGGCTTAATTTGATATATCGCATACCCTAAAAAAAAAATCACAATATTGATTTTTTTGCATTTTTCCCAAGCTCAATGTAAAACATCCGTTGCAGTAGTGCAACGAAAGGTTAAGTCGAAAAACAAAAACAGCTATAAAAAAAAATCTGAAATATATATTTCAAAAATTCCTTTTGTTTCTTTGGCCTAAACCCAAGAGGCTTCCAACAACACCTTTTGTTTCAAAAATCGAACAATGTAAAAATGTCCTGCGAACTTTTTTTCTTCTGAAAATATTGTCAAAAATGGTCATTTCTAGTGTAAATAAGTGAGCGTTTGAGATTTTTTCACCAGATAAAGTTTTTTATGGTCACTGTACACTTAGGCTTCGGGTCCACATGTTTTCAATTTTTTGGTTGAACCAGAAAAAAAAATTCTTTTTTCAAAAAGCTGCACTGGTGTAGCTCTCTGAAATAAGGCACGCCCGAATATTGTTTTCTGAAAAAAGGGGGGTGCATATGAAAGAGGGCGTCAAAATGTTATGATTGAGCACGATTTTTTTTTCGACATGGGCGAATTGCAGTATGTAGCTAAGACATGTACACTTTATAGTGGCAACTCTGATGTGTGTGGCTTATAGGGACAAGGTACAAATCAAGTGTAACCTTCAGGTTGGTTTTTCTTTTTCACCTTCATGTATGTTGACAAACTCTTTTTGCTTTTGGCTATAATTCACAACCTATATATGATAGAGACATAATTTAAACAACACATTGTTCCTAGTCTTGTGCTACTTACCCATGTGAATTATCATGTATGTGGCATATTGGATAGTAGTCAAAATGTGAAGTTGAATGTATGATGTTTTTCAATTATGTTACAAGTTCGAAAAAGTATGCCTTACATTTTGGCCCATAATCCTGAAACCATACAATCTGGATCCTCAATTCAAAGTGCAGCATAAAGCTAACATCATGCCACTGTTCTGTGTCCATTTTCATGCTTGTGCCATGCTTAGAAGTGGTGAGAATCATTCAGTGATTAAATGCATGTTTTAAATACAAAAAATCTCAATTTATTTCAAATATTTCACGTATATTGTGTCATAATTCATGATCCATACTAGATAGAGCTTCATTTGCAAATGCAACACATACTATAGAATATCCCACTGCAGGATGCCAAATTACATGCCTTTAGGATGTAGAGAAAGTACATAAAACTAACATTGACTCCATACTGGGCGATTTTACATCTCCGGCCATCTGGTCACCCTATAGAAACTAATTTTGTTTATAATCAAGTGAGTTTTTATGCTATTACGCTCATAATGCATCACATTAATCCTTATCATGTCTATAATGAGCTACAATTGAACAATAGATGAAAATGCATTCTAAACCATTTTTTTTTTACCTTAAAAATCCTCATTGAAATAGACTTGTTACACCTATGCAGCTTTTAGCTTATGTGTAATAAGAAAATGTGCCATAAAAAAGTGAAAATGACACATAGAGGTGTTTTTGCATCTGTTTATGCAGCCTAATGTGAAAACAAGTCAAACCAATGTTTTACTTTACAAAAAATAAATTCCCAAATTTCCGCATTTTACCACTTACATAAAACATCTCCTGAGAAAGTTGCATATAAATGAGTCAGGGTACATTTTTTTTTAAAAACGTTTCCGGCTTGAGAATCAACATAACAAAAGGCTTAATTTGATATATCGCATACCCTAAAAAAAAAATCACAATATTGATTTTTTTGCATTTTTCCCAAGCTCAATGTAAAACATCCGTTGCACTAGTGCAACGAAAGGTTAAGTCGAAAAACAAAAACAGCTATAAAAAAAAATCTGAAATATATATTTCAAAAATTCCTTTTGTTTCTTTGGCCTAAACCCAAGAGGCTTCCAACAACACCTTTTGTTTCAAAAATCGAACAATGTAAAAATGTCCTGCGAACTTTTTTTCTTCTGAAAATATTGTCAAAAATGGTCATTTCTAGTGTAAATAAGTGAGCGTTTGAGATTTTTTCACCAGATAAAGTTTTTTATGGTCACTGTACACTTAGGCTTCGGGTCCACATGTTTTCAATTTTTTGGTTGAACCAGAAAAAAAAATTCTTTTTTCAAAAAGCTGCACTGGTGTAGCTCTCTGAAATAAGGCACGCCCGAATATTGTTTTCTGAAAAAAGGGGGGTGCATATGAAAGAGGGCGTCAAAATGTTATGATTGAGCACGATTTTTTTTTCGACATGGGCGAATTGCAGTATGTAGCTAAGACATGTACACTTTATAGTGGCAACTCTGATGTTTGTGGCTTATAGGGACAAGGTACAAATCAAGTGTAACCTTCAGGTTGGTTTTTCTTTTTCACCTTCATGTATGTTGACAAACTCTTTTTGCTTTTGGCTATAATTCACAACCTATATATGATAGAGACATAATTTAAACAACACATTGTTCCTAGTCTTGTGCTACTTACCCATTTGAATTATCATGTATGTGGCATATTGGATAGTAGTCAAAATGTGAAGTTGAATGTATGATGTTTTTCAATTACGTCACAGTTCGAAAAAGTATGCCTTACATTTTGGCCCATAATTGTGAAACCATACACTCTGGATCCTCAATTCAAAGTGCAGCATAAAGCTAACATCATGCCACTGTTCTGTGTCCATTATCATGCTTGTGCCATGCTTAGAAGTGGTGAGAATATTTCAGTGATTAAATGCATGTTTTAAATACAAAATATCTAAATTTATTTCAAATATTTCACGTATATTGTGTCATAATTCATGATCCATACTAGATACAGCTTCATTTGCATATGCAACACATGCTATAGAATATCCCACTGCAGGATGCCAAATTACATGCCTCTAGGATGTAGAGAAAGTACATAAAACTAACATTGACTCCATACTGGGCGATTTTACATCTCCGGCCATCTGGTCACCCTATAGAAACAAATTTTGTTTATAATCAAGTGAGTTTTTATGCTATTACGCTCATAATGCATCACATTAATCCTTATCATGTCTATAATGAGCTACAATTGAACAATAGATGAAAATGCATTCTAAACCATGTTTTTTTTTACCTTAATAATCCTCATTGAAATAGACTTGTTACACCTATGCAGCTTTTAGCTTATTTGTAATAAGAAAATGTGCCATAAAATAGTGAAAATGACACATAGAGGTGTTTTTGCATCTGTTTATGCAGCCTAATGTGAAAACAAGTCAAACCAATGTTTTACTTTACAAAAAATAAATTCCCAAATTTCCGCATTTTACCACTTACATAAAACATCTCCTGAGTAAGTTGCATATAAATGAGTCAGGGTACATTTTTTTTAAAAAACGTTTCCGGCTTGAGAATCAACATAACAAAAGGCTTAATTTGATATATCACATACCCTAAAAACAAAATCACAATATTGATTTTTTTGCATTTTTCCCAAGCTCAATGTAAAACATCCGTTGCACTACTGCAACGAAAGGTTAAGTCGAAAAACGGAAACAGCTATAAAAAAAACTCTGAAATACATATGTCAAAAATTCCTTTTGTTTCTTTGGCCTAAACCCAAGAGGCTTCCAACAACACCTTTTTTTTCAAAAATCGAACAATGTAAAAATGTCCTGCGAACTTTTTTTCTTCTCAAAATATTGTCAAAAATAGTCATTTTCAGTATAAATAAGTGAGCGTTTGAGATTTTTTCACCAGATAAAGTTTTTTATGGTCACTGTACACTTAGGCTTCGGGTCCACATGTTTTCAATTTTTTGGTTGAACCAGAAACAAAAATTCTTTTTTCAAAAAGCTGCACCGGTGTAGCTCTCTGAAAAAAGGCACGCCCGAATATTTTTTTCTGAAAAAAGGGGGGTGCATATGAAAGAGGGCATCAAAATATTATGATTGAGCACGATTTTTTTTTTGACATGGGCGAATTGCAGTATGTAGCTAAGACATGTACACTTTATAGTGGCAACTCTGATGTTTGTGGCTTATAGGGACAAGGTACAAATCAAGTGTAACCTTCAGGTTGGTTTTTCTTTTTCACCTTCATGTATGTTGACGAACTCTTTTTGCTTTTGGCTATAATTCACAACCTATATATGATAGAGACATAATTTAAACAACACATTGTTCCTAGTCTTGTGCTACTTACCCATGTGAATTATCATGTATGTGGCATATTGGATAGTAGTCAAAATGTGAAGTTGAATGTATGATGTTTTTCAATTATGTTACAAGTTCGAAAAAGTATGCCTTACATTTTGGCCCATAATCCTGAAACCATACAATCTGGATCCTCAATTCAAAGTGCAGCATAAAGCTAACATCATGCCACTGTTCTGTGTCCATTTTCATGCTTGTGCCATGCTTAGAAGTGGTGAGAATCATTCAGTGATTAAATGCATGTTTTAAATACAAAAAATCTCAATTTATTTCAAATATTCCACGTATATTGTGTCATAATTCATGATCCATACTAGATAGAGCTTCATTTGCAAATGCAACACATACTATAGAATATCCCACTGCAGGATGCCAAATTACATGCCTTTAGGATGTAGAGAAAGTACATAAAACTAACATTGACTCCATACTGGGCGATTTTACATCTCCGGCCATCTGGTCACCCTATAGAAACTAATTTTGTTTATAATCAAGTGAGTTTTTATGCTATTACGCTCATAATGCATCACATTAATCCTTATCATGTCTATAATGAGCTACAATTGAACAATAGATGAAAATGCATTCTAAACCATTTTTTTTTAACCTTAAAAATCCTCATTGAAATAGACTTGTTACACCTATGCAGCTTTTAGCTTATGTGTAATAAGAAAATGTGCCATAAAAAAGTGAAAATGACACATAGAGGTGTTTTTGCATCTGTTTATGCAGCCTAATGTGAAAACAAGTCAAACCAATGTTTTACTTTACAAAAAATAAATTCCCAAATTTCCGCATTTTACCACTTACATAAAACATCTCCTGAGAAAGTTGCATATAAATGAGTCAGGGTACATTTTTTTTTAAAAACGTTTCCGGCTTGAGAATCAACATAACAAAAGGCTTAATTTGATATATCGCATACCCTAAAAAAAACATCACAATATTGATTTTTTTGCATTTTTCCCAAGCTCAATGTAAAACATCCGTTGCACTAGTGCAACGAAAGGTTAAGTAGAAAAACAAAAACAGCTATAAAAAAAAATCTGAAATATATATTTCAAAAATTCCTTTTGTTTCTTTGGCCTTAACCCAAGAGGCTTCCAACAACACCTTTTGTTTCAAAAATCGAACAATGTAAAAATGTCCTGCAAACTTTTTTTCTTCTGAAAATATTCAAAAATTGTCATTTCTAGTGTAAATAAGTGAGCGTTTGAGATTTTTTCACCAGATAAAGTTTTTTATGGTCACTGTACACTTAGGCTTCGGGTCCACATGTTTTCAATTTTTTGGTTGAACCAGAAAAAAAAATTATTTTTTCAAAAAGCTGCACTGGTGTAGCTCTCTGAAATAAGGCACGCCCGAATATTGTTTTCTGAAAAAAGGGGGGTGCATATGAAAGAGGGCGTCAAAATGTTATGATTGAGCACGATTTTTTTTTCGACATGGGCGAATTGCAGTATGTAGCTAAGACATGTACACTTTATAGTGGCAACTCTGATGTTTGTGGCTTATAGGGACAAGGTACAAATCAAGTGTAACCTTCAGGTTGGTTTTTCTTTTTCACCTTCATGTATGTTGACGAACTCTTTTTGCTTTTGGCTATAATTCACAACCTATATATGATAGAGACATAATTTAAACAACACATTGTTCCTAGTCTTGTGCTACTTACCCATGTGAATTATCATGTATGTGGCATATTGGATAGTAGTCAAAATGTGAAGTTGAATGTATGATGTTTTTCAATTACGTTACAAGTTCGAAAAAGTATGCCTTACAGTTTGGCGCATAATCCTGAAACCATACAATCTGGATCCTCAATTCAAAGTGCAGCATAAAGCTAACATCATGCCACTGTTCTGTGTCCATTTGCATGCTTGTGCCATGCTTAGAAGTGGTGAGAATCATTCAGTGATTAAATGCATGTTTTAAATACAAAAAATCTCAATTTATTTCAAATATTTCACGTATATTGTGTCATAATTCATGATCCATACTAGATAGAGCTTCATTTGCAAATGCAACACATACTATAGAATATCCCACTGCAGGATGCCAAATTACATGCCTTTAGGATGTAGAGAAAGTACATAAAACTAACATTGACTCCATACTGGGCGATTTTACATCTCCGGCCATCTGGTCACCCTATAGAAACTAATTTTGTTTATAATCAAGTGAGTTTTTATGCTATTACGCTCATAATGCATCACATTAATCCTTATGATGTCTATAATGAGCTACAATTGAACAATAGATGAAAATGCATTCTAAACCATGTTTTTTTAACCTTAAAAATCCTCATTGAAATAGACTTGTTACACCTATGCAGCTTTTAGCTTATGTGTAATAAGAAAATGTGCCATAAAAAAGTGAAAATGACACATAGAGGTGTTTTTGCATCTGTTTATGCAGCCTAATGTGAAAACAAGTCAAACCAATGTTTTACTTTACAAAAAATAAATTCCCAAATTTCCGCATTTTACCACTTACATTAAACATCTCCTGAGAAAGTTGCATATAAATGAGTCAGGGTACAGTTTTTTTTAAAAACGTTTCCGGCTTGAGAATCAACATAACAAAAGGCTTAATTTGATATATCACATACCCTAAAAAAAAATCACAATATTGATTTCTTTGCATTTTTCCCAAGCTCAATGTAAAACATCCGTTGCACTGGTGCAACGAAAGGTTAAGTTGAAAAACGGAAACAGCTATAAAAAAAAATCTGAAATATCTATTTCAA
The DNA here is from genome assembly GCF_964204655.1 of Triturus cristatus. NCBI lineage: Eukaryota > Metazoa > Chordata > Amphibia > Caudata > Salamandridae > Triturus > Triturus cristatus. The sequence goes on along the minus strand of NC_140594.1, from coordinate 207,181,856 downwards.
AAATTCCTTTTGTTTCTTTGGCCTAAACCCAAAAGGCTTCCAACAACACCTTTTTTTCAAAAATCGAACAATGTAAAAATGTCCTGCAAACTTTTTTTCTTCTCAAAATATTGTCAAAAATAGTCATTTTTAGTATAAATAAGTGAGCGTTTGAGATTTTTTCACCAGATAAAGTTTTTTATGGTCACTGTACACTTAGGCTATGTGTCCACATGTTTTCAATTTTTTGGTTGACCCAGAAAACAAATATTATTTTTTCAAAAAGCTGCACTGGTGTAGCTCTCTGAAAAAAGGCACGCCCGAATATTTTTTTCTGAAAAAAGGGGGGTACATATGAAAGAGGGCGTCGAAATATTATGATTGAGCACGATTTCTTTTTTTCGACATGGGCGAATTGCAGTATGTAGCTAAGACATGTACACTTTATAGTGGCAACTCTGATGTTTGTGGCTTATAGGGACAAGGTACAAATCAAGTGTAACCTTCAGGTTGGTTTTTCTTTTTCACCTTCATGTATGTTGACGAACTCTTTTTGCTTTTGGCTATAATTCACAACCTATATATGATAGAGACATAATTTAAACAACACATTGTTCCTAGTCTTGTGCTACTTACCCATGTGAATTATCATGTATGTGGCATATTGGATAGTAGTCAAAATGTGAAGTTGAATGTATGATGTTTTTCAATTATGTTACAAGTTCGAAAAAGTATGCCTTACATTTTGGCCCATAATCCTGAAACCATACAATCTGGATCCTCAATTCAAAGTGCAGCATAAAGCTAACATCATGCCACTGTTCTGTGTCCATTTTCATGCTTGTGCCATGCTTAGAAGTGGTGAGAATCATTCAGTGATTAAATGCATGTTTTAAATACAAAAAATCTCAATTTATTTCAAATATTCCACGTATATTGTGTCATAATTCATGATCCATACTAGATAGAGCTTCATTTGCAAATGCAACACATACTATAGAATATCCCACTGCAGGATGCCAAATTACATGCCTTTAGGATGTAGAGAAAGTACATAAAACTAACATTGACTCCATACTGGGCGATTTTACATCTCCGGCCATCTGGTCACCCTATAGAAACTAATTTTGTTTATAATCAAGTGAGTTTTTATGCTATTACGCTCATAATGCATCACATTAATCCTTATCATGTCTATAATGAGCTACAATTGAACAATAGATGAAAATGCATTCTAAACCATTTTTTTTTAACCTTAAAAATCCTCATTGAAATAGACTTGTTACACCTATGCAGCTTTTAGCTTATGTGTAATAAGAAAATGTGCCATAAAAAAGTGAAAATGACACATAGAGGTGTTTTTGCATCTGTTTATGCAGCCTAATGTGAAAACAAGTCAAACCAATGTTTTACTTTACAAAAAATAAATTCCCAAATTTCCGCATTTTACCACTTACATAAAACATCTCCTGAGAAAGTTGCATATAAATGAGTCAGGGTACATTTTTTTTTAAAAACGTTTCCGGCTTGAGAATCAACATAACAAAAGGCTTAATTTGATATATCGCATACCCTAAAAAAAACATCACAATATTGATTTTTTTGCATTTTTCCCAAGCTCAATGTAAAACATCCGTTGCACTAGTGCAACGAAAGGTTAAGTAGAAAAACAAAAACAGCTATAAAAAAAAATCTGAAATATATATTTCAAAAATTCCTTTTGTTTCTTTGGCCTTAACCCAAGAGGCTTCCAACAACACCTTTTGTTTCAAAAATCGAACAATGTAAAAATGTCCTGCAAACTTTTTTTCTTCTGAAAATATTCAAAAATTGTCATTTCTAGTGTAAATAAGTGAGCGTTTGAGATTTTTTCACCAGATAAAGTTTTTTATGGTCACTGTACACTTAGGCTTCGGGTCCACATGTTTTCAATTTTTTGGTTGAACCAGAAAAAAAAATTATTTTTTCAAAAAGCTGCACTGGTGTAGCTCTCTGAAATAAGGCACGCCCGAATATTGTTTTCTGAAAAAAGGGGGGTGCATATGAAAGAGGGCGTCAAAATGTTATGATTGAGCACGATTTTTTTTTCGACATGGGCGAATTGCAGTATGTAGCTAAGACATGTACACTTTATAGTGGCAACTCTGATGTTTGTGGCTTATAGGGACAAGGTACAAATCAAGTGTAACCTTCAGGTTGGTTTTTCTTTTTCACCTTCATGTATGTTGACGAACTCTTTTTGCTTTTGGCTATAATTCACAACCTATATATGATAGAGACATAATTTAAACAACACATTGTTCCTAGTCTTGTGCTACTTACCCATGTGAATTATCATGTATGTGGCATATTGGATAGTAGTCAAAATGTGAAGTTGAATGTATGATGTTTTTCAATTACGTTACAAGTTCGAAAAAGTATGCCTTACAGTTTGGTGCATAATCCTGAAACCATACAATCTGGATCCTCAATTCAAAGTGCAGCATAAAGCTAACATCATGCCACTGTTCTGTGTCCATTTGCATGCTTGTGCCATGCTTAGAAGTGGTGAGAATCATTCAGTGATTAAATGCATGTTTTAAATACAAAAAATCTCAATTTATTTCAAATATTTCACGTATATTGTGTCATAATTCATGATCCATACTAGATAGAGCTTCATTTGCAAATGCAACACATACTATAGAATATCCCACTGCAGGATGCCAAATTACATGCCTTTAGGATGTAGAGAAAGTACATAAAACTAACATTGACTCCATACTGGGCGATTTTACATCTCCGGCCATCTGGTCACCCTATAGAAACTAATTTTGTTTATAATCAAGTGAGTTTTTATGCTATTACGCTCATAATGCATCACATTAATCCTTATGATGTCTATAATGAGCTACAATTGAACAATAGATGAAAATGCATTCTAAACCATGTTTTTTTTTACCTTAAAAATCCTCATTGAAATAGACTTGTTACACCTATGCAGCTTTTAGCTTATGTGTAATAAGAAAATGTGCCATAAAAAAGTGAAAATGACACATAGAGTTGTTTTTGCATCTGTTTATGCAGCCTAATGTGAAAACAAGTCCAACCAATGTTTTACTTTACAAAAAATAAATTCCCAAATTTTCGCATTTTACCACTTACATAAAACATCTCCTGAGAAAGTTGCATATAAATGAGTCAGGGTACATTTTTTTTTTAAAACGTTTCCGGCTTGAGAATCAACATAACAAAAGGCTTAATTTGATATATCGCATACCCTAAAAAAAAAATCTCAATATTGATTTTTTTGCATTTTTCCCAAGCCCAATGTAAAACATCCGTTGCACTAGTGCAACGAAAGGTTAAGTCGAAAAACGGAAACAGCTATAAAAATAAATCTGAAATATATATTTCAAAAATTCCTTTTGTTTCTTTGGCCTAAACCCAAAAGGCTTCCAACAACACCTTTTTTTTCAAAAATCCAACAATGTAAAAATGTCCTGCAGACTTTTTTTCTTCTCAAAATATTGTCAAAAATAGTCATTTTTAGTATAAATAAGTGAGGGTTTGAGATTTTTTCACCAGATAAAGTTTTTTTATGGTCACTGTACACTTAGGCTTCGGGTCCACATGTTTTCAATTTTTTGGTTGAACCAGAAAAAAAAAATATTTTTTCAAAAAGCTGCACTGGTGTAGCTCTCTGAAAAAAGGCACGCCCGAATATTTTTTTCTGAAAAAAGGGGGGTGCATATGAAAGAGGGCGTCAAAATATTATGATTGAGCACGATTTTTTTTTCCGACATGGGCGAATTGCAGTATGTAGCTAAGACATGTACACTTTATAGTGGCAACTCTCATGTTTGTGGCTTATAGGGACAAGGTACAAATCAAGTGTAACCTTCAGGTTGGTTTTTCTTTTTCACCTTCATGTATGTTGAAGAACTCTTTTTGCTTTTGGCTATAATTCACAATCTATATATGATAGAGACATAATTTAAACAACACATTGTTCCTAGTCTTGTGCTACTTACCCATTTGAATTATCATGTATGTGGCATATTGGATAGTAGTCAAAATGTGAAGTTGAATGTATGATGTTTTTCAATTACGTCACAGTTCGAAAAAGTATGCCTTACATTTTGGCCCATAATTGTGAAACCATACACTCTGGATCCTCAATTCAAAGTGCAGCATAAAGCTAACATCATGCCACTGTTCTGTGTCCATTTTCATGCTTGTGCCATGCTTAGAAGTGGTGAGAATCTTTCAGTGATTAAATGCATGTTTTAAATACAAAAAATCTAAATTTATTTCAAATATTTCACGTATATTGTGTCATAATTCATGATCCATACTAGATACAGCTTCATTTGCATATGCAACACATGCTATAGAATATCCCACTGCAGGATGCCAAATTACATGCCTCTAGGATGTAGAGAAAGTACATAAAACTAACATTGACTCCATACTGGGCGATTTTACATCTCCGGCCATCTGGTCACCCTATAGAAACAAATTTTGTTTATAATCAAGTGAGTTTTTATGCTATTACGCTCATAATGCATCACATTAATCCTTATCATGTCTATAATGAGCTACAATTGAACAATAGATGAAAATGCATTCTAAACCATGTTTTTTTTTACCTTAAAAATCCTCATTGAAATAGACTTGTTACACCTATGCAGCTTTTAGCTTATGTGTAATAAGAAAATGTGCCATAAAAAAGTGAAAATGACACATAGAGGTGTTTTTGCATCTGTTTATGCAGCCTAATGTGAAAACAAGTCAAACCAATGTTTTACTTTACAAAAAATAAATTCCCAAATTTCCGCATTTTACCACTTACATAAAACATCTCCTGAGTAAGTTGCATATAAATGAGTCAGGGTACATTTTTTTAAAAAAACGTTTCCGGCTTGAGAATCAACATAACAAAAGGCTTAATTTGATATATCACATACCCTAAAAACAAAATCACAATATTGATTTTTTTGCATTTTTCCCAAGCTCAATGTAAAACATCCGTTGCACTACTGCAACGAAAGGTTAAGTCGAAAAACGGAAACAGCTATAAAAAAAACTCTGAAATACATATGTCAAAAATTCCTTTTGTTTCTTTGGCCTAAACCCAAGAGGCTTCCAACAACACCTTTTTTTTCAAAAATCGAACAATGTAAAAATGTCCTGCGAACTTTTTTTCTTCTCAAAATATTGTCAAAAATAGTCATTTTCAGTATAAATAAGTGAGCGTTTGAGATTTTTTCACCAGATAAAGTTTTTTATGGTCACTGTACACTTAGGCTTCGGGTCCACATGTTTTCAATTTTTTGGTTGAACCATAAACAAAAATTCTTTTTTCAAAAAGCTGCACCGGTGTAGCTCTCTGAAAAAAGGCACGCCCGAATATTTTTTTCTGAAAAAAGGGGGGTGCATATGAAAGAGGGCATCAAAATATTATGATTGAGCACGATTTTTTTTTTGACATGGGCGAATTGCAGTATGTAGCTAAGACATGTACACTTTATAGTGGCAACTCTGATGTTTGTGGCTTATAGGGACAAGGTACAAATCAAGTGTAACCTTCAGGTTGGTTTTTCTTTTTCACCTTCATGTATGTTGATGAACTCTTTTTGCTTTTGGCTATAATTCACAACCTATATATGATAGAGACATAATTTAAACAACACATTGTTCCTAGTCTTGTGCTACTTACCCATGTGAATTATCATGTATGTGGCATATTGGATAGTAGTCAAAATGTGAAGTTGAATGTATGATGTTTTTCAATTACGTTACAAGTTCGAAAAAGTATGCCTTACATTTTGGCCCATAATCCTGAAACCATACAATCTGGATCCTCAATTCAAAGTGCAGCATAAAGCTAACATCATGCCACTGTTCTATGTCCATTTTCATGCTTGTGCCATGCTTAGAAGTGGTGAGAATCATTCAGTGATTAAATGCATGTTTTAAATACAAAAAATCTCAATTTATTTCAAATATTTCACGTATATTGTGTCATAATTCATGATCCATACTAGATAGAGCTTCATTTGCAAATGCAACACATACTATAGAATATCCCACTGCAGGATGCCAAATTACATGCCTTTAGGATGTAGAGAAAGTACATAAAACTAACATTGACTCAATACTGGGCGATTTTACATCTCCGGCCATCTGGTCACCCTATAGAAACTAATTTTGTTTATAATCAAGTGAGTTTTTATGCTATTACGCTCATAATGCATCACATTAATCCTTATCATGTCTATAATGAGCTACAATTGAACAATAGATGAAAATGCATTCTAAACCATTTTTTTTTAACCTTAAAAATCCTCATTGAAATAGACTTGTTACACCTATGCAGCTTTTAGCTTATGTGTAATAAGAAAATGTGCCATAAAAAAGTGAAAATGACACATAGAGGTGTTTTTGCATCTGTTTATGCAGCCTAATGTGAAAACAAGTCAAACCAATGTTTTACTTTACAAAAAATAAATTCCCAAATTTCCGCATTTTACCACTTACATAAAACATCTCCTGAGAAAGTTGCATATAAATGAGTCAGGGTACATTTTTTTTTAAAAACGTTTCCGGCTTGAGAATCAACATAACAAAAGGCTTAATTTGATATATCGCATACCCTAAAAAAAAAATCACAATATTGATTTTTTTGCATTTTTCCCAAGCTCAATGTAAAACATCCGTTGCAGTAGTGCAACGAAAGGTTAAGTCGAAAAACAAAAACAGCTATAAAAAAAAATCTTAAATATATATTTCAAAAATTCCTTTTGTTTCTTTGGCCTAAACCCAAGAGGCTTCCAACAACACCTTTTGTTTCAAAAATCGAACAATGTAAAAATGTCCTGCGAACTTTTTTTCTTCTGAAAATATTGTCAAAAATGGTCATTTCTAGTGTAAATAAGTGAGGGTTTGAGATTTTTTCACCAGATAAAGTTTTTTTATGGTCACTGTACACTTAGGCTTCGGGTCCACATGTTTTCAATTTTTTGGTTGAACCAGAAAAAAAAAATATTTTTTCAAAAAGCTGCACTGGTGTAGCTCTCTGAAAAAAGGCACGCCCGAATATTTTTTTCTGAAAAAAGGGGGGTGCATATGAAAGAGGGCGTCAAAATATTATGATTGAGCACGATTTTTTTTTCCGACATGGGCGAATTGCAGTATGTAGCTAAGACATGTACACTTTATAGTGGCAACTCTCATGTTTGTGGCTTATAGGGACAAGGTACAAATCAAGTGTAACCTTCAGGTTGGTTTTTCTTTTTCACCTTCATGTATGTTGAAGAACTCTTTTTGCTTTTGGCTATAATTCACAATCTATATATGATAGAGACATAATTTAAACAACACATTGTTCCTAGTCTTGTGCTACTTACCCATTTGAATTATCATGTATGTGGCATATTGGATAGTAGTCAAAATGTGAAGTTGAATGTATGATGTTTTTCAATTACGTCACAGTTCGAAAAAGTATGCCTTACATTTTGGCCCATAATTGTGAAACCATACACTCTGGATCCTCAATTCAAAGTGCAGCATAAAGCTAACATCATGCCACTGTTCTGTGTCCATTTTCATGCTTGTGCCATGCTTAGAAGTGGTGAGAATCTTTCAGTGATTAAATGCATGTTTTAAATACAAAAAATCTAAATTTATTTCAAATATTTCACGTATATTGTGTGATAATTCATGATCCATACTAGATACAGCTTCATTTGCATATGCAACACATGCTATAGAATATCCCACTGCAGGATGCCAAATTACATGCCTCTAGGATGTAGAGAAAGTACATAAAACTAACATTGACTCCATACTGGGCGATTTTACATCTCCGGCCATCTGGTCACCCTATAGAAACAAATTTTGTTTATAATCAAGTGAGTTTTTATGCTATTACGCTCATAATGCATCACATTAATCCTTATCATGTCTATAATGAGCTACAATTGAACAATAGATGAAAATGCATTCTAAACCATGTTTTTTTTTACCTTAAAAATCCTCATTGAAATAGACTTGTTACACCTATGCAGCTTTTAGCTTATGTGTAATAAGAAAATGTGCCATAAAAAAGTGAAAATGACACATAGAGGTGTTTTTGCATCTGTTTATGCAGCCTAATGTGAAAACAAGTCAAACCAATGTTTTACTTTACAAAAAATAAATTCCCAAATTTCCGCATTTTACCACTTACATAAAACATCTCCTGAGTAAGTTGCATATAAATGAGTCAGGGTACATTTTTTTTAAAAAACGTTTCCGGCTTGAGAATCAACATAACAAAAGGCTTAATTTGATATATCACATACCCTAAAAACAAAATCACAATATTGATTTTTTTGCATTTTTCCCAAGCTCAATGTAAAACATCCGTTGCACTACTGCAACGAAAGGTTAAGTCGAAAAACGGAAACAGCTATAAAAAAAACTCTGAAATACATATGTCAAAAATTCCTTTTGTTTCTTTGGCCTAAACCCAAGAGGCTTCCAACAACACCTTTTTTTTCAAAAATCGAACAATGTAAAAATGTCCTGCGAACTTTTTTTCTTCTCAAAATATTGTCAAAAATAGTCATTTTCAGTATAAATAAGTGAGCGTTTGAGATTTTTTCACCAGATAAAGTTTTTTATGGTCACTGTACACTTAGGCTTCGGGTCCACATGTTTTCAATTTTTTGGTTGAACCATAAACAAAAATTCTTTTTTCAAAAAGCTGCACCGGTGTAGCTCTCTGAAAAAAGGCACGCCCGAATATTTTTTTCTGAAAAAAGGGGGGTGCATATGAAAGAGGGCATCAAAATATTATGATTGAGCACGATTTTTTTTTTGACATGGGCGAATTGCAGTATGTAGCTAAGACATGTACACTTTATAGTGGCAACTCTGATGTTTGTGGCTTATAGGGACAAGGTACAAATCAAGTGTAACCTTCAGGTTGGTTTTTCTTTTTCACCTTCATGTATGTTGATGAACTCTTTTTGCTTTTGGCTATAATTCACAACCTATATATGATAGAGACATAATTTAAACAACACATTGTTCCTAGTCTTGTGCTACTTACCCATGTGAATTATCATGTATGTGGCATATTGGATAGTAGTCAAAATGTGAAGTTGAATGTATGATGTTTTTCAATTACGTTACAAGTTCGAAAAAGTATGCCTTACATTTTGGCCCATAATCCTGAAACCATACAATCTGGATCCTCAATTCAAAGTGCAGCATAAAGCTAACATCATGCCACTGTTCTATGTCCATTTTCATGCTTGTGCCATGCTTAGAAGTGGTGAGAATCATTCAGTGATTAAATGCATGTTTTAAATACAAAAAATCTCAATTTATTTCAAATATTTCACGTATATTGTGTCATAATTCATGATCCATACTAGATAGAGCTTCATTTGCAAATGCAACACATACTATAGAATATCCCACTGCAGGATGCCAAATTACATGCCTTTAGGATGTAGAGAAAGTACATAAAACTAACATTGACTCAATACTGGGCGATTTTACATCTCCGGCCATCTGGTCACCCTATAGAAACTAATTTTGTTTATAATCAAGTGAGTTTTTATGCTATTACGCTCATAATGCATCACATTAATCCTTATCATGTCTATAATGAGCTACAATTGAACAATAGATGAAAATGCTTTCTAAACCATTTTTTTTTAACCTTAAAAATCCTCATTGAAATAGACTTGTTACACCTATGCAGCTTTTAGCTTATGTGTAATAAGAAAATGTGCCATAAAAAAGTGAAAATGACACATAGAGGTGTTTTTGCATCTGTTTATGCAGCCTAATGTGAAAACAAGTCAAACCAATGTTTTACTTTACAAAAAATAAATTCCCAAATTTCCGCATTTTACCACTTACATAAAACATCTCCTGAGAAAGTTGCATATAAATGAGTCAGGGTACATTTTTTTTTTAAAACGTTTCCGGCTTGAGAATCAACATAACAAAAGGCTTAATTTGATATATCGCATACCCTAAAAAAAAAATCACAATATTGATTTTTTTGCATTTTTCCCAAGCTCAATGTAAAACATCCGTTGCAGTAGTGCAACGAAAGGTTAAGTCGAAAAACAAAAACAGCTATAAAAAAAAATCTTAAATATATATTTCAAAAATTCCTTTTGTTTCTTTGGCCTAAACCCAAGAGGCTTCCAACAACACCTTTTGTTTCAAAAATCGAACAATGTAAAAATGTCCTGCGAACTTTTTTTCTTCTGAAAATATTGTCAAAAATGGTCATTTCTAGTGTAAATAAGTGAGCGTTTGAGATTTTTTCACCAGATAAAGTTTTTTATGGTCACTGTACACTTAGGCTTCGGGTCCACATGTTTTCAATTTTTTGGTTGAACCAGAAAAAAAAATTCTTTTTTCAAAAAGCTGCACTGGTGTAGCTCTCTGAAATAAGGCACGCCCGAATATTGTTTTCTGAAAAAAGGGGGGTGCATATGAAAGAGGGCGTCAAAATGTTATGATTGAGCACGATTTTTTTTTCGACATGGGCGAATTGCAGTATGTAGCTAAGACATGTACACTTTATAGTCGCAACTCTGATGTGTGTGGCTTATAGGGACAAGGTACAAATCAAGTGTAACCTTCAGGTTGGTTTTTCTTTTTCACCTTCATGTATGTTGACGAACTCTTTTTGCTTTTGGCTATAATTCACAACCTATATATGATAGAGACATAATTTAAACAACACATTGTTCCTAGTCTTGTGCTACTTACCCATGTGAATTATCATGTATGTGGCATATTGGATAGTAGTCAAAATGTGAAGTTGAATGTATGATGTTTTTCAATTATGTTACAAGTTCGAAAAAGTATGCCTTACATTTTGGCCCATAATCCTGAAACCATACAATCTGGATCCTCAATTCAAAGTGCAGCATAAAGCTAACATCATGCCACTGTTCTGTGTCCATTTTCATGCTTGTGCCATGCTTAGAAGTGGTGAGAATCATTCAGTGATTAAATGCATGTTTTAAATACAAAAAATCTCAATTTATTTCAAATATTTCACGTATATTGTGTCATAATTCATGATCCATACTAGATAGAGCTTCATTTGCAAATGCAACACATACTATAGAATATCCCACTGCAGGATGCCAAATTACATGCCTTTAGGATGTAGAGAAAGTACATAAAACTAACATTGACTCCATACTGGGCGATTTTACATCTCTGGCCATCTGGTCACCCTATAGAAACTAATTTTGTTTATAATCAAGTGAGTTTTTATGCTATTACGCTCATAATGCATCACATTAATCCTTATCATGTCTATAATGAGCTACAATTGAACAATAGATGAAAATGCATTCTAAACCATTTTTTTTTTACCTTAAAAATCCTCATTGAAATAGACTTGTTACACCTATGCAGCTTTTAGCTTATGTGTAATAAGAAAATGTGCCATAAAAAAGTGAAAATGACACATAGAGGTGTTTTTGCATCTGTTTATGCAGCCTAATGTGAAAACAAGTCAAACCAATGTTTTACTTTACAAAAAATAAATTCCCAAATTTCCGCATTTTACCACTTACATAAAACATCTCCTGAGAAAGTTGCATATAAATGAGTCAGGGTACATTTTTTTTTAAAAACGTTTCCGGCTTGAGAATCAACATAACAAAAGGCTTAATTTGATATATCGCATACCCTAAAAAAAAAATCACAATATTGATTTTTTTGCATTTTTCCCAAGCTCAATGTAAAACATCCGTTGCACTAGTGCAACGAAAGGTTAAGTCGAAAAACAAAAACAGCTATAAAAAAAAATCTGAAATATATATTTCAAAAATTCCTTTTGTTTCTTTGGCCTAAACCCAAGAGGCTTCCAACAACACCTTTTGTTTCAAAAATCGAACAATGTAAAAATGTCCTGCGAACTTTTTTTCTTCTGAAAAAATTGTCAAAAATGGTCATTTCTAGTGTAAATAAGTGAGCGTTTGAGATTTTTTCACCAGATAAAGTTTTTTATGGTCACTGTACACTTAGGCTTCGGGTCCACATGTTTTCAATTTTTTGGTTGAACCAGAAAAAAAAAATATTTTTTCAAAAAGCTGCACTGGTGTAGCTCTCCCGAATATTGTTTTCTGAAAAAAGGGGGGTGCATATGAAATAGGGCGTCAAAATATTATGATTGAGCACGATTTATTTTTCCGACATGGGCGAATTGCAGTATGTAGCTAAGACATGTACACTTTATAGTGGCAACTCTCATGTTTGTGGATTATAGGGACAAGGTACAAATCAAGTGTAACCTTCAGGTTGGTTTTTCTTTTTCACCTTCATGTATGTTGAAGAACTCTTTTTGCTTTTGGCTATAATTCACAATCTATATATGATAGAGACATAATTTAAACAACACATTGTTCCTAGTCTTGTGCTACTTACCCATTTGAATTATCATGTATGTGGCATATTGGATAGTAGTCAAAATGTGAAGTTGAATGTATGATGTTTTTCAATTACGTCACAGTTCGAAAAAGTATGCCTTACAGTTTGGCCCATAATTGTGAAACCATACACTCTGGATCCTCAATTCAAAGTGCAGCATAAAGCTAACATCATGCCACTGTTCTGTGTCCATTTTCATGCTTGTGCCATGCTTAGAAGTGGTGAGAATCTTTCAGTGATTAAATGCATGTTTTAAATACAAAAAATCTCAATTTATTTCAAATATTTCACGTATATTGTGTCATAATTCATGATCCATACTAGATACAGCTTCATTTGCATATGCAACACATGCTATAGAATATCCCACTGCAGGATGCCAAATTACATGCCTCTAGGATGTAGAGAAAGTACATAAAACTAACATTGACTCCATACTGGGCGATTTTACATCTCCGGCCAACTGGTCACCCTATAGAAACAAATTTTGTTTATAATCAAGTGAGTTTTTATGCTATTACGCTCATAATGCATCACATTAATCCTTATCATGTCTATAATGAGCTACAATTGAACAATAGATGAAAATGCATTCTAAACCATGTTTTTTTTTACCTTAAAAATCCTCATTGAAATAGACTTGTTACACCTATGCAGCTTTTAGCTTATGTGTAATAAGAAAATGTGCCATAAAAAAGTGAAAATGACACATAGAGTTGTTTTTGCATCTGTTTATGCAGCCTAATGTGAAAACAAGTCCAACCAATGTTTTACTTTACAAAAAATAAATTCCCAAATTTCCGCATTTTACCACTTACATAAAACATCTCCTGAGAAAGTTGCATATAAATGAGTCGGGGTAAATTTTTTTTTTAAAACGTTTCCGGCTTGAGAATCAACATAACAAAAGGCTTAATTTGATATATCGCATAGCCTAAAAAAAAAATCTCAATATTGATTTTTTTGCATTTTTCCCAAGCCCAATGTAAAACATCCGTTGCACTAGTGCAACGAAAGGTTAAGTCGAAAAACGGAAACAGCTATAAAAAAAAATCTGAAATATATATTTCAAAAATTCCTTTTGTTTCTTTGGCCTAAACCCAAAAGGCTTCCAACAACACCTTTTTTTTCAAAAATCCAACAATGTAAAAATGTCCTGCAAACTTTTTTTCTTCTCAAAATATTGTCAAAAATAGTCATTTTTAGTATAAATAAGTGAGCGTTTGAGATTTTTTCACCAGATAAATTTTTTTATGGTCACTGTACACTTAGGCTTCGGGTCCACATGTTTTCAATTTTTTGGTTGAACCAGAAAAAAAAATTATTTTTTCAAAAAGCTGCACTGGTGTAGCTCACTGAAAAAAGGCACGCCCGAATATTTTTTTCTGAAAAAAGGGGGGTGCATATGAAAGAGGGCGTCAGAATATTATGATTGAGCACGATTTTTTTTTCCGACATGGGCGAATTGCAGTATGTAGCTAAGACATGTACACTTTATAGTGGCAACTCTCATGTTTGTGGCTTATAGGGACAAGGTACAAATCAAGGGTAACCTTCAGGTTGGTTTTTCTTTTTCACCTTCATGTATGTTGAAGAACTCTTTTTGCTTTTGGCTATAATTCACAATCTATATATGATAGAGACATAATTTAAACAACACATTGTTCCTAGTCTTGTGCTACTTACCCATTTGAATTATCATGTATGTGGCATATTGGATAGTAGTCAAAATGTGAAGTTGAATGTATGATGTTTTTCAATTACGTCACAGTTCGAAAAAGTATGCCTTACATTTTGGCCCATAATTGTGAAACCATACACTCTGGATCCTCAATTCAAAGTGCAGCATAAAGCTAACATCATGCCACTGTTCTGTGTCCATTTTCATGCTTGTGCCATGCTTAGAAGTGGTGAGAATCTTTCAGTGATTAAATGCATGTTTTAAATACAAAAAATCTCAATTTATTTCAAATATTTCACATATATTGTGTCATAATTCATGATCCATACTAGATACAGCTTCATTTGCATATGCAACACATGCTATAGAATATCCTACTGCAGGATGCCAAATTACATGCCTCTAGGATGTAGAGAAAGTACATAAAACTAACATTGACTCCATACTGGGCGATTTTACATCTCCGGCCATCTGGTCATCCTATAGAAACAAATTTTGTTTATAATCAAGTGAGTTTTTATGCTATTACGCTCATAATGCATCACATTAATCCTTATCATGTCTATAATGAGCTACAATTGAACAATAGATGAAAATGCATTCTAAACCATGTTTTTTTTACCTTAAAAATCCTCATTGAAATAGACTTGTTACACCTATGCAGCTTTTAGCTTATGTGTAATAAGAAAATGTGCCATAAAAAAGTGAAAATGACACATAGAGTTGTTTTTGCATCTGTTTATGCAGCCTAATGTGAAAACAAGTCCAACCAATGTTTTACTTTACAAAAAATAAATTCCCAAATTTCCGCATTTTACCACTTACATAAAACATCTCCTGAGAAAGTTGCATATAAATGAGTCGGGGTACATTTTTTTTTTAAAACGTTTCCGGCTTGAGTATCAACATAACAAAAGGCTTAATTTGATATATCGCATACCCTAAAAAAAAAATCTCAATATTGATTTTTTTGCATTTTTCCCAAGCCCAATGTAAAACATCCGTTGCACTAGTGCAACGAAAGGTTAAGTCGAAAAACGGAAACAGCTATAAAAATAAATCTGAAATATATATTTCAAAAATTCCTTTTGTTTCTTTGGCCTAAACCCAAAAGGCTTCCAACAACACCTTTTTTTTCAAAAATCCAACAATGTAAAAATGTCCTGCAAACTTTTTTTCTTCTCAAAATATTGTCAAAAATAGTCATTTTTAGTATAAATAAGTGAGCGTTTGAGATTTTTTCACCAGATAAAGTTTTTTATGGTCACTGTACACTTAGGCTTCGGGTCCACATGTTTTCAATTTTTTGGTTGAACCAGAAAAAAAAATTATTTTTTCAAAAAGCTTCACTGGTGTAGCTCTCTGAAAAAAGGCACGTCCGAATATTTTTTTCTGAAAAAAGGGGGGTGCATATGAAAGAGGGCGTCAAAATATTATGATTGAGCACGATTTTGTTTTCCGACATGGGCGAATTGCAGTATGTAGCTAAGACATGTACACTTTATAGTGGCAACTCTCATGTTTGTGGCTTATAGGGACAAGGTACAAATCAAGTGTAACCTTCAGGTTGGTTTTTCTTTTTCACCTTCATGTATGTTGAAGAACTCTTTTTGCTTTTGGCTATAATTCACAATCTATATATGATAGAGACATAATTTAAACAACACATTGTTCCTAGTCTTGTGCTACTTACCCATTTGAATTATCATGTATGTGGCATATTGGATAGTAGTCAAAATGTGAAGTTGAATGTATGATGTTTTTCAATTACGTCACAGTTCAAAAAAGTATGCCTTACATTTTGGCCCATAATTGTGAAACCATACACTCTGGATCCTCAATTCAAAGTGCAGCATAAAGCTAACATCATGCCACTGTTCTGTGTCCATTTTCATGCTTGTGCCATGCTTAGAAGTGGTGAGAATCTTTCAGTGATTAAATGCATGTTTTAAATACAAAAAATCTCAATTTATTTCAAATATTTCACGTATATTGTGTCATAATTCATGATCCATACTAGATACAGCTTCATTTGCATATGCAACACATGCTATAGAATATCCCACTGCAGGATGCCAAATTACATGCCTCTAGGATGTAGAGAAAGTACATAAAACTAACATTGACTCCATACTGGGCGATTTTACATCTCCGGCCATCTGGTCACCCTATAGAAACAAATTTTGTTTATAATCAAGTGAGTTTTTATGCTATTACGCTCATAATGCATCACATTAATCCTTATCATGTCTATAATGAGCTACAATTGAACAATAGATGAAAATGCATTCTAAACCATGTTTTTTTTACCTTAAAAATCCTCATTGAAATAGACTTGTTACACCTATGCAGCTTTTAGCTTATGTGTAATAAGAAAATGTGCCATAAAAAAGTGAAAATGACACATAGAGGTGTTTTTGCATCTGTTTATGCAGCCTAATGTGAAAACAAGTCAAACCAATGTTTTACTTTACAAAAAATAAATTCCCAAATTTCCGCATTTTACCACTTACATAAAACATCTCCTGAGTAAGTTGCATATAAATGAGTCAGGGTACATTTTTTTTAAAAAACGTTTCCGGATTGAGAATCAACATAACAAAAGGCTTAATTTGATATATCACATACCCTAAAAACAAAATCACAATATTGATTTTTTTGCATTTTTCCCAAGCTCAATGTAAAACATCCGTTGCACTACTGCAACGAAAGGTTAAGTCGAAAAACGGAAACAGCTATAAAAAAAACTCTGAAATACATATGTCAAAAATTCCTTTTGTTTCTTTGGCCTAAACCCAAGAGGCTTCCAACAACACCTTTTTTTTCAAAAATCGAACAATGTAAAAATGTCCTGCGAACTTTTTTTCTTCTCAAAATATTGTCAAAAATAGTCATTTTCAGTATAAATAAGTGAGCGTTTGAGATTTTTTCACCAGATAAAGTTTTTTATGGTCACTGTACACTTAGGCTTCGGGTCCACATGTTTTCAATTTTTTGGTTGAACCAGAAAAAAAAATTCTTTTTTCAAAAAGCTGCACCGGTGTAGCTCTCTGAAAAAAGGCACGCCCGAATATTTTTTTCTGAAAAAAGGGGGGTGCATATGAAAGAGGGCATCAAAATATTATGATTGAGCACGATTTTTTTTTTGACATGGGCGAATTGCAGTATGTAGCTAAGACATGTACACTTTATAGTGGCAACTCTGATGTTTGTGGCTTATAGGGACAAGGTACAAATCAAGTGTAACCTTCAGGTTGGTTTTTCTTTTTCACCTTCATGTATGTTGACGAACTCTTTTTGCTTTTGGCTATAATTCACAACCTATATATGATAGAGACATAATTTAAACCACACATTGTTCCTAGTCTTGTGCTACTTACCCATGTGAATTATCATGTATGTGGCATATTGGATAGTAGTCAAAATGTGAAGTTGAATGTATGATGTTTTTCAATTACGTTACAAGTTCGAAAAAGTATGCCTTACATTTTGGCCCATAATCCTGAAACCATGCAATCTGGATCCTCGCGTCAAAGTGCAGCATAAAGCTAACATCATGCCACTGTTCTGTGTCCATTTTCATGCTTGTGCCATGCTTAGAAGTGGTGAGAATCATTCAGTGATTAAATGCATGTTTTAAATACAAAAAATCTCAATTTATTTCAAATATTTCACGTATATTGTGTCATAATTCATGATCCATACTAGATAGAGCTTCATTTGCAAATGCAACACATACTATAGAATATCCCACCGCAGGATGCCAAATTACATGCCTTTAGGATGTAGAGAAAGTACATAAAACTAACATTGACTCCATACTGGGCGATTTTACATCTCCGGCCATCTGGTCACCCTATAGAAACTAATTTTGTTTATAATCAAGTGAGTTTTTATGCTATTACACTCATAATGCATCACATTAATCCTTATCATGTCTATAATGAGCTACAATTGAACAATAGATGAAAATGCATTCTAAACCATTTTTTTTTAACCTTAAAAATCCTCATTGAAATAGACTTGTTACACCTATGCAGCTTTTAGCTAATGTGTAATAAGAAAATGTGCCATAAAAAAGTGAAAATGACACATAGAGGTGTTTTTGCATCTGTTTATGCAGCCTAATGTGAAAACAAGTCAAACCAATGTTTTACTTTACAAAAAATAAATTCCCAAATTTCCGCATTTTACCACTTACATAAAACATCTCCTGAGAAAGTTGCATATAAATGAGTCAGGGTACATTTTTTTTAAAAAACGTTTCCGGCTTGAGAATCAACATAACAAAAGGCTTAATTTGATATATCGCATACCCTAAAAAAAAAATCACAATATTGATTTTTTTGCATTTTTCCCAAGCTCAATGTAAAACATCCGTTGCACTAGTGCAACGAAAGGTTAAGTCGAAAAACAAAAACAGCTATAAAAAAAAATCTGAAATATATATTTCAAAAATTCCTTTTGTTTCTTTGGCCTAAACCCAAGAGGCTTCCAACAACACCTTTTGTTTCAAAAATCGAACAATGTAAAAATGTCCTGCGAACTTTTTTTCTTCTGAAAATATTGTCAAAAATGGTCATTTCTAGTGTAAATAAGTGAGCGTTTGAGATTTTTTCACCAGATACAGTTTTTTATGGTCACTGTACACTTAGGCTTCGGGTCCACATGTTTTCAATTTTTTGGTTGAACCAGAAAAAAAAATTATTTTTTCAAAAAGCTGCACTGGTGTAGCTCTCTGAAAAAAGGCACGCCCGAATATTTTTTTCTGAAAAAAGGGGGGTGCATATGAAAGAGGGCGTCAAAATATTATGATTGAGCACGATTTTTTTTTCCGACATGGGCGAATTGCAGTATGTAGCTAAGACATGTACACTTTATAGTGGCAACTCTCATGTTTGTGGATTATAGGGACAAGGTACAAATCAAGTGTAACCTTCAGGTTGGTTTTTCTTTTTCACCTTCATGTATGTTGAAGAACTCTTTTTGCTTTTGGCTATAATTCACAATCTATATATGATAGAGACATAATTTAAACAACACATTGTTCCTAGTCTTGTGCTACTTACCCATTTGAATTATCATGTATGTGGCATATTGGATAGTAGTCAAAATGTGAAGTTGAATGTATGATGTTTTTCAATTACGTCACAGTTCGAAAAAGTATGCCTTACATTTTGGCCCATAATTGTGAAACCATACACTCTGGATCCTCAATTCAAAGTGCAGCATAAAGCTAACATCATGCCACTGTTCTGTGTCCATTTTCATGCTTGTGCCATGCTTAGAAGTGGTGAGAATCTTTCAGTGATTAAATGCATGTTTTAAATACAAAAAATCTCAATTTATTTCAAATATTTCACGTATATTGTGTCATAATTCATGATCCATACTAGATACAGCTTCATTTGCATATGCAACACATGCTATAGAATATCCCACTGCAGGATGCCAAATTACATGCCTCTAGGATGTAGAGAAAGTACATAAAACTAACATTGACTCCATACTGGGCGATTTTACATCTCCGGCCAACTGGTCACCCTATAGAAACAAATTTTGTTTATAATCAAGTGAGTTTTTATGCTATTACGCTCATAATGCATCACATTAATCCTTATCATGTCTATAATGAGCTACAATTGAACAATAGATGAAAATGCATTCTAAACCATGTTTTTTTTTACCTTAAAAATCCTCATTGAAATAGACTTGTTACACCTATGCAGCTTTTAGCTGATGTGTAATAAGAAAATGTGCCATAAAAAAGTGAAAATGACACATAGAGTTGTTTTTGCATCTGTTTATGCAGCCTACTGTGAAAACAAGTCCAACCAATGTTTTACTTTACAAAAAATAAATTCCCAAATTTCCGCATTTTACCACTTACATAAAACATCTCCTGAGAAAGTTGCATATAAATGAGTCGGGGTAAATTTTTTTTAAAAAATGTTTCCGGCTTGAGAATCAACATAACAAAAGGCTTAATTTGATATATCGCATACCCTAAAAAAAAAATCTCAATATTGATTTTTTTGCATTTTTCCCAAGCCCAATGTAAAACATCCGTTGCACTAGTGCAACGAAAGGTTAAGTCGAAAAACGGAAACAGCTATAAAAAAAATCTGAAATATATATTTCAAAAATTCCTTTTGTTTCTTTGGCCTAAACCCAAAAGGCTTCCAACAACACCTTTTTTTTCAAAAATCCAACAATGTAAAAATGTCCTGCAAACTTTTTTTCTTCTCAAAATATTGTCGAAAATAGTCATTTTTAGTATAAATAAGTGAGCGTTTGAGATTTTTTCACCAGATAAAGTTTTTTATGGTCACTGTACACTTAGGCTTCGGGTCCACGTGTTTTCAATTTTTTGGTTGAACCAGAAAAAAAAATTATTTTTTCAAAAAGCTGCACTGGTGTAGCTCTCTGAAAAAAGGCACGTCCGAATATTTTTTTCTGAAAAAAGGGGGGTGCATATGAAAGAGGGCGTCAAAATATTATGATTGAGCACGATTTTTTTTTCCGACATGGGCGAATTGCAGTATGTAGCTAAGACATGTACACTTTATAGTGGCAACTCTCATGTTTGTGGCTTATAGGGACAAGGTACAAATCAAGTGTAACCTTCAGGTTGGTTTTTCATTTTCACCTTCATGTATGTTGAAGAACTCTTTTTGCTTTTGGCTATAATTCACAATCTATATATAATAGAGACATAAATTAAACAACACATTGTTCCTAGTCTTGTGCTACTTACCCATGTGAATTATCATGTATGTGGCATATTGGATAGTAGTCAAAATGTGAAGTTGAATGTATGATGTTTTTCAATTACATCACAAGTTCGAAAAAGTATGCCGTACATTTTGGCCCATAATTCTGAAACCATACAATCTGGATCCTCAATTCAAAGTGCAGCATAATGCTAACATCATGCCACTGTTCTGTGTCCATTTTCATGCTTGTGCCATGCTTAGAAGTGGTGAGAATCATTCAGTGATTAAATGCATGTTTTAAATACAAAAAACTCTCAATTTATTTCAAATATTTCACGTATATTGTGTCATAATTCATGATCCATACTAGATAGAGCTTCATTTGCAAATGCAACACATACTATAGAATATCCCACTGCAGGATGCCAAATTACATGCCTTTAGGATGTAGAGAAAGTACATAAAACTAACATTGACTCCATACTGGGCGATTTTACATCTCCGGCCATCTGGTCACCCTATAGAAACTAATTTTGTTTATAATCAAGTGAGTTTTTATGCTATTACGCTCATAATGCATCACATTAATCCTTATCATGTCTATAATGAGCTACAATTGAACAATAGATGAAAATGCATTCTAAACCATGTTTTTTTTACCTTAAAAATCCTCATTGAAAAAGACTTGTTACACCTATGCAGCTTTTAGCTTATGTGTAATAAGAAAATGTGCCATAAAAAAGTGAAAATGACACATAGAGGTGTTTTTGCATCTGTTTATGCAGCCTAATGTGAAAACAAGTCAAACCAATGTTTTACTTTACAAAAAATAAATTCCCAAATTTCCTCATTTTACCACTTACATAAAACATCTCCTGAGAAAGTTGCATATAAATGAGTCAGGGTACATTTTTTTTAAAAAACATTTCCGGCTTGAGAATCAACATAACAAAAGGCTTAATTTTATATATCACATACCCTAAAAAAAAAATCACAATATTGATTTTTTTGCATTTTTCCCAAGCTCAATGTAAAACATCCGTTGCACTGGTGCAACGAAAGGTTAAGTTGTAAAACGGAAACAGCTATAAAAAAAAATCTGAAATACATATGTCAAAAATTCCTTTTGTTTCTTTGGCCTAAACCCAAGAGGCTTCCAACAACACCTTTTTTTTCAAAAATCGAACAATGTAAAAATGTCCTGCGAACTTTTTTTCTTCTCAAAATATTGTCAAAAATAGTCATTTTTAGTATAAATAAGTGAGCGTTTGAGATTTTTTCAACAGATAAAGTTTTTTATGGTCACTGTACACTTAGGCTTCGGGTCCACATGTTTTCAATTTTTTGGTTGACCTAAAAAAAAAAATATTTTTTCAAAAAGCTGCACTGGTGTAGCTCTCTGAAAAAAGGCACGCCCGAATATTTTTTTCTGAAAAAAGGGGGGTGCATATGAAAGAGGGCGTCGAAATATGATGATTGAGCACAATTTTTTTTTTTCGACATGGGCAAATTGCAGTATGTAGCTAAGACATGTACACTTTATAGTGGCAACTCTGATGTTTGTGGCTTATAGGGACAAGGTACAAATCAAGTGTAACCTTCAGGTTGGTTTTTCTTTTTCACCTTCATGTATGTTGAAGAACTCTTTTTGCTTTTGGCTATAATTCACAATCTATATATGATAGAGACATAATTTAAACAACACATTGTTCCTAGTCTTGTGCTACTTACCCATTTGAATTATCATGTATGTGGCATATTGGATAGTAGTCAAAATGTGAAGTTGAATGTATGATGTTTTTCAATTACGTCACAGTTCGAAAAAGTATGCCTTACATTTTGGCCCATAATTGTGAAACCATACACTCTGGATCCTCAATTCAAAGTGCAGCATAAAGCTAACATCATGCCACTGTTCTGTGTCCATTTTCATGCTTGTGCCATGCTTAGAAGTGGTGAGAATCTTTCAGTGATTAAATGCATGTTTTAAATACAAAAAATCTCAATTTATTTCAAATATTTCACGTATATTGTGTCATAATTCATGATCAATACTAGATACAGCTTCATTTGCATATGCAACACATGCTATAGAATATCCCACTGCAGGATGCCAAATTACATGCCTCTAGGATGTAGAGAAAGTACATAAAACTAACATTGACTCCATACTGGGCGATTTTACATCTCCGGCCATCTGGTCACCCTATAGAAACAAATTTTGTTTATAATCAAGTGAGTTTTTATGCTATTACGCTCATAATGCATCACATTAATCCTTATCATGTCTATAATGAGCTACAATTGAACAATAGATGAAAATGCATTCTAAACCATGTTTTTTTTACCTTAAAAATCCTCATTGAAATAGACTTCTTACACCTATGCAGCTTTTAGCTTATGTGTAATAAGAAAATGTGCCATAAAAAAGTGAAAATGACACATAGAGGTATTTTTGCATCTGTTTATGCAGCCTAATGTGAAAACAAGTCAAACCAATGTTTTACTTTACAAAAAATAAATTCCCAAATTTCCGCATTTTACCACTTACATAAAACATCTCCTGAGTAAGTTGCATATAAATGAGTCAGGGTACATTTTTTTTAAAAAACGTTTCCGGCTTGAGAATCAACATAACAAAAGGCTTAATTTGATATATCACATACCCTAAAAACAAAATCACAATATTGATTTTTTTGCATTTTTCCCAAGCTCAATGTAAAACATCCGTTGCACTACTGCAACGAAAGGTTAAGTCGAAAAACGGAAACAGCTATAAAAAAAACTCTGAAATACATATGTCAAAAATTCCTTTTGTTTCTTTGGCCTAAACCCAAGAGGCTTCCAACAACACCTTTTTTTTCAAAAATCGAACAATGTAAAAATGTCCTGCGAACTTTTTTTCTTCTCAAAATATTGTCAAAAATAGTCATTTTCAGTATAAATAAGTGAGCGTTTGAGATTTTTTCACCAGATAAAGTTTTTTATGGTCACTGTACACTTAGGCTTCGGGTCCACATGTTTTCAATTTTTTGGTTGAACCAGAAAAAAAAATTCTTTTTTCAAAAAGCTGCACCGGTGTAGCTCTCTGAAAAAAGGCACGCCCGAATATTTTTTTCTGAAAAAAGGGGGGTGCATATGAAAGAGGGCATCAAAATATTATCATTGAGCACGATTTTTTTTTTGACATGGGCGAATTGCAGTATGTAGCTAAGACATGTACACTTTATAGTGGCAACTCTGATGTTTGTGGCTTATAGGGACAAGGTACAAATCAAGTGTAACCTTCAGGTTGGTTTTTCTTTTTCACCTTCATGTATGTTGACGAACTCTTTACTTACCCATGTGAATTATCATGTATGTGGCATATTGGATAGTAGTCAAAATGTGAAGTTGAATGTATGATGTTTTTCAATTACGTTACAAGTTCGAAAAAGTATGCCTTACATTTTGGCCCATAATCCTGAAACCATACAATCTGGATCCTCAATTCAAAGTGCAGCATAAAGCTAACATCATGCCACTGTTCTGTGTCCATTTTCATGCTTGTGCCATGCTTAGAAGTGGTGAGAATCATTCAGTGATTAAATGCATGTTTTAAATACAAAAAATCTCAATTTATTTCAAATATTTCACGTATATTGTGTCATAATTCATGATCCATACTAGATAGAGCTTCATTTGCAAATGCAACACATACTATAGAATATCCCACTGCAGGATGCCAAATTACATGCCTTTAGGATGTAGAGAAAGTACATAAAACTAACATTGACTCCATACTGGGCGATTTTACATCTCCGGCCATCTGGTCACCCTATAGAAACTAATTTTGTTTATAATCAAGTGAGTTTTTATGCTATTACACTCATAATGCATCACATTAATCCTTATCATGTCTATAATGAGCTACAATTGAACAATAGATGAAAATGCATTCTAAACCATTTTTTTTTAACCTTAAAAATCCTCATTGAAATAGACTTGTTACACCTCAACATAACAAAAGGCTTAATTTTATATATCACATACCCTAAAAAAAAAAAATCACAATATTGATTTTTTTGCATTTTTCCCAAGCTCAATGTAAAACATCCGTTGCACTGGTGCAACGAAAGGTTAAGTTGTAAAACGGAAACAGCTATAAAAAAAAATCTGAAATACATATGTCAAAAATTCCTTTTGTTTCTTTGGCCTAAACCCAAGAGGCTTCCAACAACACCTTTTTTTTCAAAAATCGAACAATGTAAAAATGTCCTGCGAACTTTTTTTCTTCTCAAAATATTGTCAAAAATAGTCATTTTTAGTATAAATAAGTGAGCGTTTGAGATTTTTTCAACAGATAAAGTTTTTTATGGTCACTGTACACTTAGGCTTCGGGTCCACATGTTTTCAATTTTTTGGTTGACCTAAAAAAAAAAATATTTTTTCAAAAAGCTGCACTGGTGTAGCTCTCTGAAAAAAGGCACGCCCGAATATTTTTTTCTGAAAAAAGGGGGGTGCATATGAAAGAGGGCGTCGAAATATGATGATTGAGCACGATTTTTTTTTTCGACATGGGCAAATTGCAGTATGTAGCTAAGACATGTACACTTTATAGTGGCAACTCTGATGTTTGTGGCTTATAGGGACAAGGTACAAATCAAGTGTAACCTTCAGGTTGGTTTTTCTTTTTCACCTTCATGTATGTTGAAGAACTCTTTTTGCTTTTGGCTATAATTCACAATCTATATATGATAGAGACATAATTTAAACAACACATTGTTCCTAGTCTTGTGCTACTTACCCATTTGAATTATCATGTATGTGGCATATTGGATAGTAGTCAAAATGTGAAGTTGAATGTATGATGTTTTTCAATTACGTCACAGTTCGAAAAAGTATGCCTTACATTTTGGCCCATAATTGTGAAACCATACACTCTGGATCCTCAATTCAAAGTGCAGCATAAAGCTAACATCATGCCACTGTTCTGTGTCCATTTTCATGCTTGTGCCATGCTTAGAAGTGGTGAGAATCTTTCAGTGATTAAATGCATGTTTTAAATACAAAAAATCTCAATTTATTTCAAATATTTCACGTATATTGTGTCATAATTCATGATCAATACTAGATACAGCTTCATTTGCATATGCAACACATGCTATAGAATATCCCACTGCAGGATACCAAATTACATGCCTCTAGGATGTAGAGAAAGTACATAAAACTAACATTGACTCCATACTGGGCGATTTTACATCTCCGGCCATCTGGTCACCCTATAGAAACAAATTTTGTTTATAATCAAGTGAGTTTTTATGCTATTACGCTCATAATGCATCACATTAATCCTTATCATGTCTATAATGAGCTACAATTGAACAATAGATGAAAATGCATTCTAAACCATGTTTTTTTTTACCTTAAAAATCCTCATTGAAATAGACTTGTTACACCTATGCAGCTTTTAGCTTATGTGTAATAAGAAAATGTGCCATAAAAAAGTGAAAATGACACATAGAGGTGTTTTTGCATCTGTTTATGCAGCCTAATGTGAAAACAAGTCAAACCAATGTTTTACTTTACAAAAAATAAATTCCCAAATTTCCGCATTTTACCACTTACATAAAACATCTCCTGAGTAAGTTGCATATAAATGAGTCAGGGTACATTTTTTTTAAAAAACGTTTCCGGCTTGAGAATCAACATAACAAAAGGCTTAATTTGATATATCACATACCCTAAAAACGAAATCACAATATTGATTTTTTTGCATTTTTCCCAAGCTCAATGTAAAACATCCGTTGCACTACTGCAACGAAAGGTTAAGTCGAAAAACGGAAACAGCTATAAAAAAAACTCTGAAATACATATGTCGAAAATTCCTTTTGTTTCTTTGGCCTAAACCCAAGAGGCTTCCAACAACACCTTTTTTTTCAAAAATCGAACAATGTAAAAATGTCCTGCGAACTTTTTTTCTTCTCAAAATATTGTCAAAAATAGTCATTTTCAGTATAAATAAGTGAGCGTTTGAGATTTTTTCACCAGATAAAGTTTTTTATGGTCACTGTACACTTAGGCTTCGGGTCCACATGTTTTCAATTTTTTGGTTGAACCAGAAAAAAAAATTCTTTTTTCAAAAAGCTGCACCGGTGTAGCTCTCTGAAAAAAGGCACGCCCGAATATTTTTTTCTGAAAAAAGGGGGGTGCATATGAAAGAGGGCATCAAAATATTATGATTGAGCACGATTTTTTTTTTGACATGGGCGAATTGCAGTATGTAGCTAAGACATGTACACTTTATAGTGGCAACTCTGATGTTTGTGGCTTATAGGGACAAGGTACAAATCAAGTGTAACCTTCAGGTTGGTTTTTCTTTTTCACCTTCATGTATGTTGACGAACTCTTTTTGCTTTTGGCTATAATTCACAACCTATATATGATAGAGACATAATTTAAACAACACATTGTTCCTAGTCTTGTGCTACTTACCCATGTGAATTATCATGTATGTGGCATATTGGATAGTAGTCAAAATGTGAAGTTGAATGTATGATGTTTTTCAATTACGTTACAAGTTCGAAAAAATATGCCTTACATTTTGGCCCATAATCCTGAAACCATACAATCTGGATCCTCAATTCAAAGTGCAGCATAAAGCTAACATCATGCCACTGTTCTGTGTCCATTTTCATGCTTGTGCCATGCTTAGAAGTGGTGAGAATCATTCAGTGATTAAATGCATGTTTTAAATACAAAAAATCTCAATTTATTTCAAATATTTCACGTATATTGTGTCATAATTCATGCTCCATACTAGATAGAGCTTCATTTGCAAATGCAACACATACTATAGAATATCCCACTGCAGGATGCCAAATTACATGCCTTTAGGATGTAGAGAAAGTACATAAAACTAACATTGACTCCATACTGGGCGATTTTACATCTCCGGCCATCTGGTCACCCTATAGAAACTAATTTTGTTTATAATCAAGTGAGTTTTTATGCTATTACACTCATAATGCATCACATTAATCCTTATCATGTCTATAATGAGCTACAATTGAACAATAGATGAAAATGCATTCTAAACCATTTTTTTTTAACCTTAAAAATCCTCATTGAAATAGACTTGTTACACCTATGCAGCTTTTAGCTTATGTGTAATAAGAAAATGTGCCATAAAAAAGTGAAAATGACACATAGAGGTGTTTTTGCATCTGTTTATGCAGCCTAATGTGAAAACAAGTCAAACCAATGTTTTACTTTACAAAAAATAAATTCCCAAATTTCCGCATTTTACCACTTACATAAAACATCTCCTGAGAAAGTTGCATATAAATGAGTCAGGGTACATTTTTTTTTTAAAACGTTTCCGGCTTGAGAATCAACATAACAAAAGGCTTAATTTGATATATCGCATACCCTAAAAAAAAAATCACAATATTGATTTTTTTGCATTTTTCCCAAGCTCAATGTAAAACATCCGTTGCACTAGTGCAACGAAAGGTTAAGTCGAAAAACAAAAACAGCTATAAAAAAAAATCTGAAATATATATGTCAAAAATTCCTTTTGTTTCTTTGGCCTAAACCCAAGAGGCTTCCAACAACACCTTTTGTTTAAAAAATCGAACAATGTAAAAATGTCCTGCGAACTTTTTTTCTTCTGAAAATATTGTCAAAAATGGTCATTTCTAGTGTAAATAAGTGAGCGTTTGAGATTTTTTCACCAGATAAAGTTTTTTATGGTCACTGTACACTTAGGCTTCGGGTCCACATGTTTTCAATTTTTTGGTTGACCCAGAAAAAAAATTCTTTTTTCAAAAAGCTGCACTGGTGTAGCTCTCTGAAAAAAGGCACGCCCGAATATTTTTTTCTGAAAAAAGGAGGGTGCATATGAAAGAGGGCGTCGAAATATTATGATTGAGCACGATTTTTTTTTCCGACATGGGCAAATTGCAGTATGTAGCTAAGACATGTACACTTTATAGTGGCAACTCTCATGTTTGTGGCTTATAGGGACAAGGAACAAATCAAGTGTAACCTTCAGGTTGGTTTTTCTTTTTCACCTTCATGTATGTTGAAGAACTCTTTTTGCTTTTGGCTATAATTCACAATCTATATATGATAGAGACATAAATTAAACAACACATTGTTCCTAGTCTTGTGCTACTTACCCATGTGAATTATCATGTATGTGGCATATTGGATAGTAGTCAAAATGTGAAGTTGAATGTATGATTTTTTTCAATTACGTCACAGTTCGAAAAAGTATGCCTTACATTTTGGCCCATAATTCTGAAACCATACAATCTGGATCCTCAATTCAAAGTGCAGCATAACGCCAACATCATGCCACTGTTCTGTGTCCATTTTCATGCTTGTGCCATGCTTAGAAGTGGTGAGAATCTTTCAGTGATTAAATGCATGTTTTAAATACAAAAAATCTCAATTTATTTCAAATATTTCACGTATATTGTGTCATAATTCATGATCCATACTAGATACAGCTTCATTTGCATATGCAACACATGCTATAGAATATCCCACTGCAGGATGCCAAATTACATGCCTCTAGGATGTAGAGAAAGTACATAAAACTAACATTGACTCCATACTGGGCGATTTTACATCTCCGGCCATCTGGTCACCCTATAGAAACAAATTTTGTTTATAATCAAGTGAGTTTTTATGCTATTACGCTCATAATGCATCACATTAATCCTTATCATGTCTATAATGAGCTACAATTGAACAATAGATGAAAATGCATTCTAAACCATGTTTTTTTTTACCTTAAAAATCCTCATTGAAAAAGACTTGTTACACCTATGCAGCTTTTAGCTTATGTGTAATAAGAAAATGTGCCATAAAAAAGTGAAAATGACACATAGAGGTGTTTTTGCATCTGTTTATGCAGCCTAATGTGAAAACAAGTCAAACCAATGTTTTACTTTACAAAAAATAAATTCCCAAATTTCCGCATTTTACCACTTACATAAAACATCTCCTGAGAAAGTTGCATATAAATGAGTCAGGGTACATTTTTTTTAAAAACGTTTCCGGCTTGAGAATCAACATGACAAAAGGCTTAATTTTATATATCACATACCCTAAAAAAAAAATCACAATATTGATTTTTTTGCATTTTTCCCAAGCTCAATGTAAAACATCCGTTGCACTGGTGCAACGAAAGGTTAAGTTGTAAAACGGAAACAGCTATAAAAAAAATCTGAAATACATATGTCAAAAATTCCTTTTGTTTCTTTGGCCTAAACCCAAGAGGCTTCCAACAACACCTTTTTTTTCAAAAATCGAACAATGTAAAAATGTCCTGCGAACTTTTTTTCTTCTCAAAATATTGTCAAAAATAGTCATTTTTAGTATAAATAAGTGAGCGTTTGAGATTTTTTCAACAGATAAAGTTTTTTATGGTCACTGTACACTTAGGCTTCGGGTCCACATGTTTTCAATTTTTTGGTTGACCTAAAAAAAATATATTTTTTCAAAAAGCTGCACTGGTGTAGCTCTCTGAAAAAAGGCACGCCCGAATATTTTTTTCTGAAAAAAGGGGGGTGCATATGAAAGAGGGCGTCGAAATATGATGATTGAGCACGATTTTTTTTTTCGACATGGGCGAATTGCAGTATGTAGCTAAGACATGTACACTTTATAGTGGCAACTCTGATGTTTGTGGCTTATAGGGACAAGGTACAAATCAAGTGTAACCTTCAGGTTGGTTTTTCTTTTTCACCTTCATGTATGTTGAAGAACTCTTTTTGCTTTTGGCTATAATTCACAATCTATATATGATAGAGACATAATTTAAACAACACATTGTTCCTAGTCTTGTGCTACTTACCCATGTGAATTATCATGTATGTGGCATATTGGATAGTAGTCAAAATGTGAAGTTGAATGTATGATGTTTTTCAATTACATCACAAGTTCGAAAAAGTATGCCGTACATTTTGGCCCATAATTCTGAAACCATACAATCTGGATCCTCAATTCAAAGTGCAGCATAATGCTAACATCATGCCACTGTTCTGTGTCCATTTTCATGCTTGTGCCATGTTTAGAAGTGGTGAGAATCATTCAGTGATTAAATGCATGTTTTAAATACAAAAAACTCTCAATTTATTTCAAATATTTCACGTATATTGTGTCATAATTCATGATCCATACTAGATAGAGCTTCATTTGCAAATGCAACACATACTATAGAATATCCCACTGCAGGATGCCAAATTACATGCCTTTAGGATGTAGAGGAAGTACATAAAACTAACATTGACTCCATACTGGGCGATTTTACATCTCCGGCCATCTGGTCACCCTATAGAAACTAATTTTGTTTATAATCAAGTGAGTTTTTATGCTATTACGCTCATAATGCATCACATTAATCCTTATCATGTCTATAATGAGCTACAATTGAACAATAGATGAAAATGCATTCTAAACCATGTTTTTTTTACCTTAAAAATCCTCATTGAAAAAGACTTGTTACACCTATGCAGCTTTTAGCTTATGTGTAATAAGAAAATGTGCCATAAAAAAGTGAAAATGACACATAGAGGTGTTTTTGCATCTGTTTATGCAGCCTAATGTGAAAACAAGTCAAACCAATGTTTTACTTTACAAAAAATAAATTCCCAAATTTCCGCATTTTACCACTTACATAAAACATCTCCTGAGAAAGTTGCATATAAATGAGTCAGGGTACATTTTTTTTAAAAAACGTTTGCGGCTTGAGAATCAACATAACAAAAGGCTTAATTTTATATATCACATACCCTAAAAAAAAAATCACAATATTGATTTTTTTGCATTTTTCCCAAGCTCAATGTAAAACATCCGTTGCACTGGTGCAACGAAAGGTTAAGTTGTAAAACGGAAACAGCTATAAAAAAAAATCTGAAATACATATGTCAAAAATTCCTTTTGTTTCTTTGGCCTAAACCCAAGAGGCTTCCAACAACACCTTTTTTTTCAAAAATCGAACAATGTAAAAATGTCCTGCAAACTTTTTTTCTTCTCAAAATATTGTCAAAAATAGTCATTTTTAGTATAAATAAGTGAGCGTTTGAGATTTTTTCAACAGATAAAGTTTTTTATGGTCACTGTACACTTAGGCTTCGGGTCCACATGTTTTCAATTTTTTGGTTGACCTAAAAAAAAATATATTTTTTCAAAAAGCTGCACTGGTGTAGCTCTCTGAAAAAAGGCACGCCCGAATATTTTTTTCTGAAAAAAGGGGGGTGCATATGAAAGAGGGCGTCGAAATATGATGATTGAGCACGATTTTTTTTTTCGACATGGGCGAATTGCAGTATGTAGCTAAGACATGTACACTTTATAGTGGCAACTCTGATGTTTGTGGCTTATAGGGACAAGGTACAAATCAAGTGTAACCTTCAGGTTGGTTTTTCTTTTTCACCTTCATGTATGTTGAAGAACTCTTTTTGCTTTTGGCTATAATTCACAATCTATATATGATAGAGACATAATTTAAACAACACATTGTTCCTAGTCTTGTGCTACTTACCCATGTGAATTATCATGTATGTGGCATATTGGATAGTAGTCAAAATGTGAAGTTGAATGTATGATGTTTTTCAATTACATCACAAGTTCGAAAAAGAATGCCGTACATTTTGGCCCATAATTCTGAAACCATACAATCTGGATCCTCAATTCAAAGTGCAGCATAATGCTAACATCATGCCACTGTTCTGTGTCCATTTTCATGCTTGTGCCATGTTTAGAAGTGGTGAGAATCATTCAGTGATTAAATGCATGTTTTAAATACAAAAAACTCTCAATTTATTTCAAATATTTCACGTATATTGTGTCATAATTCATGATCAATACTAGATACAGCTTCATTTGCAAATGCAACACATACTATAGAATATCCCACTGCAGGATGCCAAATTACATGCCTTTAGGATGTAGAGAAAGTACATAAAACTAACATTGACTCCATACTGGGCGATTTTACATCTCCGGCCATCTGGTCACCCTATAGAAACTAATTTTGTTTATAATCAAGTGAGTTTTTATGCTATTACGCTCATAATGCATCACATTAATCCTTATCATGTCTATAATGAGCTACAATTGAACAATAGATGAAAATGCATTCTAAACCATGTTTTTTTTACCTTAAAAATCCTCATTGAAAAAGACTTGTTACACCTATGCAGCTTTTAGCTTATGTGTAATAAGAAAATGTGCCATAAAAAAGTGAAAATGACACATAGAGGTGTTTTTGCATCTGTTTATGCAGCCTAATGTGAAAACAAGTCAAACCAATGTTTTACTTTACAAAAAATAAATTCCCAAATTTCCGCATTTTACCACTTACATAAAACATCTCCTGAGAAAGTTGCATATAAATGAGTCAGGGTACATTTTTTTTAAAAAACGTTTGCGGCTTGAGAATCAACATAACAAAAGGCTTAATTTTATATATCACATACCCTAAAAAAAAAATCACAATATTGATTTTTTTGCATTTTTCCCAAGCTCAATGTAAAACATCCGTTGCACTGGTGCAACGAAAGGTTAAGTTGTAAAACGGAAACAGCTATAAAAAAAAATCTGAAATACATATGTCAAAAATTCCTTTTGTTTCTTTGGCCTAAACCCAAGAGGCTTCCAACAACACCTTTTTTTTCAAAAATCGAACAATGTAAAAATGTCCTGCAAACTTTTTTTCTTCTCAAAATATTGTCAAAAATAGTCATTTTTAGTATGAATAAGTGAGCGTTTGAGATTTTTTCAACAGATAAAGTTTTTTATGGTCACTGTACACTTAGGCTTCGGGTCCACATGTTTTCAATTTTTTGGTTGACCTAAAAAAAAAAATATTTTTTCAAAAAGCTGCACTGGTGTAGCTCTCTGAAAAAAGGCACGCCCGAATATTTTTTTCTGAAAAAAGGGGGGTGCATATGAAAGAGGGCGTCGAAATATGATGATTGAGCACGATTTTTTTTTCCGACATGGGCGAATTGCAGTATGTAGCTAAGACATGTACACTTTATAGTGGCAACTCTGATGTTTGTGGCTTATAGGGACAAGGTACAAATCAAGTGTAACCTTCAGGTTGGTTTTTCTTTTTCACCTTCATGTATGTTGAAGAACTCTTTTTGCTTTTGGCTATAATTCACAATCTCTATATGATAGAGACATAATTTAAACAACACATTGTTCCTAGTCTTGTGCTACTTACCCATGTGAATTATCATGTATGTGGCATATTGGATAGTAGTCAAAATGTGAAGTTGAATGTATGATGTATTTCAATTACATCACAAGTTCGAAAAAGTATGCCGTACATTTTGGCCCATAATTCTGAAACCATACAATCTGGATCCTCAATTCAAAGTGCAGCATAATGCTAACATCATGCCACTGTTCTGTGTCCATTTTCATGCTTGTGCCATGCTTAGAAGTGGTGAGAACCATTCAGTGATTAAATGCATGTTTTAAATACAAAAAACTCTCAATTTATTTCAAATATTTCACGTATATTGTGTCATAATTCATGATCCATTCTAGATAGAGCTTCATTTGCAAATGCAACACATACTATAGAATATCCCACTGCAGGATGCCAAATTACATGCCTTTAGGATGTAGAGAAAGTACATAAAACTAACATTGACTCCATACTGGGCGATTTTACATCTCCGGCCATCTGGTCACCCTATAGAAACTAATTTTGTTTATAATCAAGTGAGTTTTTATGCTATTACGCTCATAATGCATCACATTAATCCTTATCATGTCTTTAATGAGCTACAATTGAACAATAGATGAAAATGCATTCTAAACCATGTTTTTTTTTAACCTTAACAATCCTCATTGAAATAGACTTGTTACACCTATGCAGCTTTTAGCTTATGTGTAATAAGAAAATGTGCCATAAAAAAGTGAAAATGACACATAGAGGTGTTTTTGCATCTGTTTATGCAGCCTAATGTGAAAACAAGTCAAACCAATGTTTTACTTTACAAAAAATAAATTCCCAAATTTCCGCATTTTACCACTTACATAAAACATCTCCTGAGAAAGTTGCATATAAATTAGTCAGGGTACATTTTTTTTTAAAAACGTTTCCGGCTTGAGAATCAACATAACAAAAGGCTTAATTTGATATATCGCATACCCTAAAAAAAAATCACAATATTGATTTTTTTGCATTTTTCCCAAGCTCAATGTAAAACATCCGTTGCACTGGTGCAATGAAAGGTTAAGTTGAAAAACTGAAACAGCTATAAAAAAAAATCTGAAATATATATTTCAAAAATTCCTTTTGTTTCTTTGGCCTAAACCCAAAAGGCTTCCAACAACACCTTTTTTTTCAAAAATCGAACAATGTAAAAATGTCCTGCGAACTTTTTTTCTTCTCAAAATATTGTCAAAAATGGTCATTTCTAGTGTAAATAAGTGAGCGTTTGAGATTTTTTCACCAGATAAAGTTTTTTATGGTCACTGTACACTTAGGCTTCGGGTCCACATGTTTTCAATTTTTTGGTTGACCCAGAAAAAAAATTCTTTTTTCAAAAAGCTGCACTGGTGTAGCTCTCTGAAAAAAGGCACGACCGAATATTTTTTTCTGAAAAAAGGAGGGTGCATATGAAAGAGGGCGTCGAAATATTATGATTGAGCACGATTTTTTTTTCTGACATGGGCGAATTGCAGTATGTAGCTAAGACATGTACACTTTATAGTGGCAACTCTCATGTTTGTGGCTTATAGGGACAAGGAACAAATCAAGTGTAACCTTCAGGTTGGTTTTTCTTTTTCACCTTAATGTATGTTGAAGAACTCTTTTTGCTTTTGGCTATAATTCACAATCTATATATGATAGAGACATAATTTAAACAACACATTGTTCCTAGTCTTGTGCTACTTACCCATGTGAATTATCATGTATGTGGCATATTGGATAGTAGTCAAAATGTGAAGTTGAATGTATGATGTTTTTCAATTACATCACAAGTTCGAAAAAGTATGCCGTACATTTTGGCCCATAATTCTGAAACCATACAATCTGCATCCTCAATTCAAAGTGCCGCATAAAGCTAACATCATGCCACTGTTCTGTGTCCATTTTCATGCTTGTGCCATGCTTAGAAGTGGTGAGAATCTTTCAGTGATTAAATGCATGTTTTAAATACAAAAAATCTCAATTTATTTCAAATATTTCACGTATATTGTGTCATAATTCATAATCCATACTAGATAGAGCTTCATTTGCAAATGCAATGCATTCTATAGAATATGCCACTGCAGGATGCCAAATTACATGCCTCTAGGATGTAGAGAAACTACATAAAACTAACATTGACTCCATACTGGGCGATTTTACATCTCTGGCCATCTGGTCACCCTATAGAAACTAATTTTGTTTATAATCAAGTGAGTTTTTATGCTATTACGCTCATAATGCATCACATTAATCCTTATCATGTCTATAATGAGCTACAATTGAACAATAGATGAAAATGCATTCTAAACCATGTTTTTTTTACCTTAAAAATCCTCATTGAAATAGACTTGTTACACCTATGCAGCTTTTAGCTTATGTGTAATAAGAAAATGTGCCATAAAAAAGTGAAAATGACACATAGAGGTGTTTTTGCATCTGTTTATGCAGCCTAATGTGAAAACAAGTCAAACCAATGTTTTACTTTACAAAAAATAAATTCACAAATTTCCGCATTTTACCACTTACATAAAACATCTCCTGAGAAAGTTGCAAATAAATGAGTCAGGGTACATTTTTTTAAAAAAACGTTTCCGGCTTGAGAATCAACATAACAAAAGGCTTAATTTGATATATTACATACCCTAAAAAAAAATCACAATATTGGTTTTTTTGCATTTTTCCCAAGCTCAATGTAAAACATCCGTTGCACTAGTGCAACGAAAGGTTAAGTCGAAAAACGGAAACAGCTATAAAAAAAAATCTGAAATATATATGTCAAAAATTCCTTTTGTTTCTTTGGCCTAAGCCCAAGAGGCTTCCAACAACACCTTTTTTTTCAAAAATCGAACAATGTAAAAATGTCCTGCGAACTTTTTTTCTTCTCAAAATATTGTCAAAAATAGTCATTTTTAGTATAAATAAGTGAGCGTTTGAGATTTTTTCACCAGATAAAGTTTTTTATGGTCACTGTACACTTAGGCTTCGGGTCCACATGTTTTCAATTTTTTGGTTGACCTAAAAAAAATATATTTTTTCAAAAAGCTGCACTGGTGTAGCTCTCTGAAAAAAGGCACGCCCGAATATTTTTTTCTGAAAAAAGGGGGGTGCATATGAAAGAGGGCGTCGAAATATGATGATTGAGCACGATTTTTTTTTTCGACATGGGCGAATTGCAGTATGTAGCTAAGACATGTACACTTTATAGTGGCAACTCTGATGTTTGTGGCTTATAGGGACAAGGTACAAATCAAGTGTAACCTTCAGGTTGGTTTTTCTTTTTCACCTTCATGTATGTTGAAGAACTCTTTTTGCTTTTGGCTATAATTCACAATCTATATATGATAGAGACATAATTTAAACAACACATTGTTCCTAGTCTTGTGCTACTTACCCATGTGAATTATCATGTATGTGGCATATTGGATAGTAGTCAAAATGTGAAGTTGAATGTATGATGTTTTTCAATTACATCACAAGTTCGAAAAAGTATGCCGTACATTTTGGCCCATAATTCTGAAACCATACAATCTGGATCCTCAATTCAAAGTGCAGCATAATGCTAACATCATGCCACTGTTCTGTGTCCATTTTCATGCTTGTGCCATGTTTAGAAGTGGTGAGAATCATTCAGTGATTAAATGCATGTTTTAAATACAAAAAACTCTCAATTTATTTCAAATATTTCACGTATATTGTGTCATAATTCATGATCCATACTAGATAGAGCTTCATTTGCAAATGCAACACATACTATAGAATATCCCACTGCAGGATGCCAAATTACATGCCTTTAGGATGTAGAGGAAGTACATAAAACTAACATTGACTCCATACTGGGCGATTTTACATCTCCGGCCATCTGGTCACCCTATAGAAACTAATTTTGTTTATAATCAAGTGAGTTTTTATGCTATTACGCTCATAATGCATCACATTAATCCTTATCATGTCTATAATGAGCTACAATTGAACAATAGATGAAAATGCATTCTAAACCATGTTTTTTTTACCTTAAAAATCCTCATTGAAAAAGACTTGTTACACCTATGCAGCTTTTAGCTTATGTGTAATAAGAAAATGTGCCATAAAAAAGTGAAAATGACACATAGAGGTGTTTTTGCATCTGTTTATGCAGCCTAATGTGAAAACAAGTCAAACCAATGTTTTACTTTACAAAAAATAAATTCCCAAATTTCCGCATTTTACCACTTACATAAAACATCTCCTGAGAAAGTTGCATATAAATGAGTCAGGGTACATTTTTTTTAAAAAACGTTTGCGGCTTGAGAATCAACATAACAAAAGGCTTAATTTTATATATCACATACCCTAAAAAAAAAATCACAATATTGATTTTTTTGCATTTTTCCCAAGCTCAATGTAAAACATCCGTTGCACTGGTGCAACGAAAGGTTAAGTTGTAAAACGGAAACAGCTATAAAAAAAAATCTGAAATACATATGTCAAAAATTCCTTTTGTTTCTTTGGCCTAAACCCAAGAGGCTTCCAACAACACCTTTTTTTTCAAAAATCGAACAATGTAAAAATGTCCTGCAAACTTTTTTTCTTCTCAAAATATTGTCAAAAATAGTCATTTTTAGTATAAATAAGTGAGCGTTTGAGATTTTTTCAACAGATAAAGTTTTTTATGGTCACTGTACACTTAGGCTTCGGGTCCACATGTTTTCAATTTTTTGGTTGACCTAAAAAAATATATATTTTTTCAAAAAGCTGCACTGGTGTAGCTCTCTGAAAAAAGGCACACCCGAATATTTTTTTCTGAAAAAAGGGGGGTGCATATGAAAGAGGGCGTCGAAATATGATGATTGAGCACGATTTTTTTTTTCGACATGGGCGAATTGCAGTATGTAGCTAAGACATGTACACTTTATAGTGGCAACTCTGATGTTTGTGGCTTATAGGGACAAGGTACAAATCAAGTGTAACCTTCAGGTTGGTTTTTCTTTTTCACCTTCATGTATGTTGAAGAACTCTTTTTGCTTTTGGCTATAATTCACAGTCTATATATGATAGAGACATAATTTAAACAACGCATTGTTCCTAGTCTTGTGCTACTTACCCATGTGAATTATCATGTATGTGGCATATTGGATAGTAGTCAAAATGTGAAGTTGAATGTATGATGTTTTTCAATTACATCACAAGTTCGAAAAAGTATGCCGTACATTTTGGCCCATAATTCTGAAACCATACAATCTGCATCCTCAATTCAAAGTACAGCATAAAGCTAACATCATGCCACTGTTCTCTGTCCATTTTCATGCTTGTGCCATGCTTAGAAGTGGTGAGAATCTTTCAGTGATTAAATGCATGTTTTAAATACAAAAAATCTCAATTTATTTCAAATATTTCACGTATATTGTGTCATAATTCATGATCCATACTAGATAGAGCTTCATTTGCAAATGCAACACATACTATAGAATATCCCACTGCAGGATGCCAAATTACATACCTTTAGGATGTAGAGAAAGTACATAAAACTAACATTGACTCCATACTGGGCGATTTTACATCTCCGGCCATCTGGTCACCCTATAGAAACTAATTTTGTTTATAATCAAGTGAGTTTTTATGCTATTACGCTCATAATGCATCACATTAATCCTTATCATGTCTATAATGAGCTACAATTGAACAATAGATGAAAATGCATTCTAAACCATGTTTTTTTTACCTTAAAAATCCTCATTGAAAAAGACTTGTTACACCTATGCAGCTTTTAGCTTATGTGTAATAAGAAAATGTGCCATAAAAAAGTGAAAATGACACATAGAGGTGTTTTTGCATCTGTTTATGCAGCCTAATGTGAAAACAAGTCAAACCAATGTTTTACTTTACAAAAAATAAATTCCCAAATTTCCGCATTTTACCACTTACATAAAACATCTCCTGAGAAAGTTGCATATAAATGAGTCAGGGTACATTTTTTTTAAAAAACGTTTGCGGCTTGAGAATCAACATAACAAAAGGCTTAATTTTATATATCACATACCCTAAAAAAAAAATCACAATATTGATTTTTTTGCATTTTTCCCAAGCTCAATGTAAAACATCCGTTGCACTGGTGCAACGAAAGGTTAAGTTGTAAAACGGAAACAGCTATAAAAAAAAATCTGAAATACATATGTCAAAAATTCCTTTTGTTTCTTTGGCCTAAACCCAAGAGGCTTCCAACAACACCTTTTTTTTCAAAAATCGAACAATGTAAAAATGTCCTGCAAACTTTTTTTCTTCTCAAAATATTGTCAAAAATAGTCATTTTTAGTATAAATAAGTGAGCGTTTGAGATTTTTTCAACAGATAAAGTTTTTTATGGTCACTGTACACTTAGGCTTCGGGTCCACATGTTTTCAATTTTTTGGTTGACCTAAAAAAAAAAATATTTTTTCAAAAAGCTGCACTGGTGTAGCTCTCTGAAAAAAGGCACGCCCGAATATTTTTTTCTGAAAAAAGGGGGGTGCATATGAAAGAGGGCGTCGAAATATGATGATTGAGCACGATTTTTTTTTCCGACATGGGCGAATTGCAGTATGTAGCTAAGACATGTACACTTTATAGTGGCAACTCTGATGTTTGTGGCTTATAGGGACAAGGTACAAATCAAGTGTAACCTTCAGGTTGGTTTTTCTTTTTCACCTTCATGTATGTTGAAGAACTCTTTTTGCTTTTGGCTATAATTCACAATCTCTATATGATAGAGACATAATTTAAACAACACATTGTTCCTAGTCTTGTGCTACTTACCCATGTGAATTATCATGTATGTGGCATATTGGATAGTAGTCAAAATGTGAAGTTGAATGTATGATGTTTTTCAATTACATCACAAGTTCGAAAAAGTATGCCGTACATTTTGGCCCATAATTCTGAAACCATACAATCTGGATCCTCAATTCAAAGTGCAGCATAATGCTAACATCATGCCACTGTTCTGTGTCCATTTTCATGCTTGTGCCATGCTTAGAAGTGGTGAGAACCATTCAGTGATTAAATGCATGTTTTAAATACAAAAAACTCTCAATTTATTTCAAATATTTCACGTATATTGTGTCATAATTCATGATCCATTCTAGATAGAGCTTCATTTGCAAATGCAACACATACTATAGAATATCCCACTGCAGGATGCCAAATTACATGCCTTTAGGATGTAGAGAAAGTACATAAAACTAACATTGACTCCATACTGGGCGATTTTACATCTCCGGCCATCTGGTCACCCTATAGAAACTAATTTTGTTTATAATCAAGTGAGTTTTTATGCTATTACGCTCATAATGCATCACATTAATCCTTATCATGTCTTTAATGAGCTACAATTGAACAATAGATGAAAATGCATTCTAAACCATGTTTTTTTTTAACCTTAACAATCCTCATTGAAATAGACTTGTTACACCTATGCAGCTTTTAGCTTATGTGTAATAAGAAAATGTGCCATAAAAAAGTGAAAATGACACATAGAGGTGTTTTTGCATCTGTTTATGCAGCCTAATGTGAAAACAAGTCAAACCAATGTTTTACTTTACAAAAAATAAATTCCCAAATTTCCGCATTTTACCACTTACATAAAACATCTCCTGAGAAAGTTGCATATAAATTAGTCAGGGTACATTTTTTTTTAAAAACGTTTCCGGCTTGAGAATCAACATAACAAAAGGCTTAATTTGATATATCGCATACCCTAAAAAAAAATCACAATATTGATTTTTTTGCATTTTTCCCAAGCTCAATGTAAAACATCCGTTGCACTGGTGCAATGAAAGGATAAGTTGAAAAACTGAAACAGCTATAAAAAAAAATCTGAAATATATATTTCAAAAATTCCTTTTGTTTCTTTGGCCTAAACCCAAAAGGCTTCCAACAACACCTTTTTTTTCAAAAATCCAACAATGTAAAAATGTCCTGCGAACTTTTTTTCTTCTCAAAATATTGTCAAAAATGGTCATTTCTAGTGTAAATAAGTGAGCGTTTGAGATTTTTTCACCAGATAAAGTTTTTTATGGTCACTGTACACTTAGGCTTCGGGTCCACATGTTTTCAATTTTTTGGTTGACCCAGAAAAAAAATTCTTTTTTCAAAAAGCTGCACTGGTGTAGCTCTCTGAAAAAAGGCACGACCGAATATTTTTTTCTGAAAAAAGGAGGGTGCATATGAAAGAGGGCGTCGAAATATTATGATTGAGCACGATTTTTTTTTCTGACATGGGCGAATTGCAGTATGTAGCTAAGACATGTACACTTTATAGTGGCAACTCTCATGTTTGTGGCTTATAGGGACAAGGAACAAATCAAGTGTAACCTTCAGGTTGGTTTTTCTTTTTCACCTTAATGTATGTTGAAGAACTCTTTTTGCTTTTGGCTATAATTCACAATCTATATATGATAGAGACATAATTTAAACAACACATTGTTCCTAGTCTTGTGCTACTTACCCATGTGAATTATCATGTATGTGGCATATTGGATAGTAGTCAAAATGTGAAGTTGAATGTATGATGTTTTTCAATTACATCACAAGTTCGAAAAAGTATGCCGTACATTTTGGCCCATAATTCTGAAACCATACAATCTGCATCCTCAATTCAAAGTGCCGCATAAAGCTAACATCATGCCACTGTTCTGTGTCCATTTTCATGCTTGTGCCATGCTTAGAAGTGGTGAGAATCTTTCAGTGATTAAATGCATGTTTTAAATACAAAAAATCTCAATTTATTTCAAATATTTCACGTATATTGTGTCATAATTCATGATCCATACTAGATAGAGCTTCATTTGCAAATGCAATGCATTCTATAGAATATGCCACTGCAGGATGCCAAATTACATGCCTCTAGGATGTAGAGAAACTACATAAAACTAACATTGACTCCATACTGGGCGATTTTACATCTCTGGCCATCTGGTCACCCTATAGAAACTAATTTTGTTTATAATCAAGTGAGTTTTTATGCTATTACGCTCATAATGCATCACATTAATCCTTATCATGTCTATAATGAGCTACAATTGAACAATAGATGAAAATGCATTCTAAACCATGTTTTTTTTACCTTAAAAATCCTCATTGAAATAGACTTGTTACACCTATGCAGCTTTTAGCTTATGTGTAATAAGAAAATGTGCCATAAAAAAGTGAAAATGACACATAGAGGTGTTTTTGCATCTGTTTATGCAGCCTAATGTGAAAACAAGTCAAACCAATGTTTTACTTTACAAAAAATAAATTCACAAATTTCCGCATTTTACCACTTACATAAAACATCTCCTGAGAAAGTTGCAAATAAATGAGTCAGGGTACATTTTTTTAAAAAAACGTTTCCGGCTTGAGAATCAACATAACAAAAGGCTTAATTTGATATATTACATACCCTAAAAAAAAATCACAATATTGGTTTTTTTGCATTTTTCCCAAGCTCAATGTAAAACATCCGTTGCACTAGTGCAACGAAAGGTTAAGTCGAAAAACGGAAACAGCTAT
The DNA here is from genome assembly GCF_964204655.1 of Triturus cristatus. NCBI lineage: Eukaryota > Metazoa > Chordata > Amphibia > Caudata > Salamandridae > Triturus > Triturus cristatus. The sequence goes on along the minus strand of NC_140594.1, from coordinate 207,138,322 downwards.
AAAAAAAAATCTGAAATATATATGTCAAAAATTCCTTTTGTTTCTTTGGCCTAAACCCAAGAGGCTTCCAACAACACCTTTTTTTTCAAAAATCGAACAATGTAAAAATGTCCTGCGAACTTTTTTTCTTCTCAAAATATTGTCAAAAATAGTCATTTTTAGTATAAATAAGTGAGCGTTTGAGATTTTTTCACCAGATAAAGTTTTTTATGGTCACTGTACACTTAGGCTTCGGGTCCACATGTTTTCAATTTTTTGGTTGACCTAGAAAAAAAAATATTTTTTCAAAAAGCTGCACTGGTGTAGCTCTCTGAAAAAAAGGCACGCCCGAATATTTTTTTCTGAAAAAAGGGGGGTGCATATGAAAGAGGGCGTCGAAATATGATGATTGAGCATGATTTTTTTTTTCGACATGGGCGAATTGCAGTATGTAGCTAAGACATGTACACTTTATAGTGGCAACTCTGATGTTTGTGGCTTATAGGGACAAGGTACAAATCAAGTGTAACCTTCAGGTTGGTTTTTCTTTTTCACCTTCATGTATGTTGAAGAACTCTTTTTGCTTTTGGCTATAATTCACAATCTATATATGATAGAGACATAATTTAAACAACGCATTGTTCCTAGTCTTGTGCTACTTACCCATGTGAATTATCATGTATGTGGCATATTGGATAGTAGTCAAAATGTGAAGTTGAATGTATGATGTTTTTCAATTACATCACAAGTTCGAAAAAGTATGCCGTACATTTTGGCCCATAATTCTGAAACCATACAATCTGCATCCTCAATTCAAAGTACAGCATAAAGCTAACATCATGCCACTGTTCTCTGTCCATTTTCATGCTTGTGCCATGCTTAGAAGTGGTGAGAATCTTTCAGTGATTAAATGCATGTTTTAAATACAAAAAATCTCAATTTATTTCAAATATTTCACGTATATTGTGTCATAATTCATGATCCATACTAGATAGAGCTTCATTTGCAAATGCAACACATTCTATAGAATATCCCACTGCAGGATGCCAAATTATATGCCTCTAGGATGTAGAGAAAGTACATAAAACTAACATTGACTCCATACTGGGCGATTTTACATCTCCGGCCATCTGGTCACCCTATAGAAACTAATTTTGTTTATAATCAAGTGAGTTTTTATGCTATTACGCTCATAATGCATCACATTAATCCTTATCATGTCTATAATGAGCTACAATTGAACAATAGATGAAAATGCATTCTAAACCATGTTTTTTTTTACCTTAAAAATCCTCATTGAAATAGACTTGTTACACCTATGCAGCTTTTAGCTTATGTGTAATAAGAAAATGTGCCATAAAAAAGTGAAAATGACACATAGAGGTGTTTTTGCATCTGTTTATGCAGCCTAATGTGAAAACAAGTCAAACCAATGTTTTACTTTACAAAAAATAAATTCCCAAATTTCCGCATTTTACCACTTACATAAAACATCTCCTGAGAAAGTTGCATATAAATGAGTCAGGGTACATTTTTTTTTTAAAACGTTTCCGGCTTGAGAATCAACATAACAAAAGGCTTAATTTTATATATCACATACCCTAAAAAAAAATCACAATATTGATTTTTTTGCATTTTTCCCAAGCTCAATGTAAAGCATCCGTAGCACTGGTGCAACGAAAGGTTAAGTTGAAAAACGGAAACAGCTATAAAAAAAAATCTGAAATATATATTTCAAAAATTCCTTTTGTTTCTTTGGCCTAAACCCAAGAGGCTTCCAACAACACCTTTTTTTTAAAAATCGAACAATGTAAAAATGTCCTGCGAACTTTTTTTCTTCTCAAAATATCGTCAAAAATAGTCATTTTTAGTATAAATAAGTGAGCGTTTGAGATTTTTTCACCAGATAAAGTTTTTTATGGTCACTGTACACTTAGGCTTCGGGTCCACATGTTTTCAATTTTTTGGTTGACCCAGAAAAAAAAAATATTTTTTCAAAAAGCTGCACTGGTGTAGCTCTCTGAAAAAAGGCACGCCCGAATATTTTTTTCTGTAAAAAGGGGGGTGCATATGAAAGAGTGCGTAGAAATATTTTGATTGAGCACGATTTTTTTTTTCGACATGGGCGAATTGCAGTATGTAGCTAAGACATGTACACTTTATAGTGGCAACTCTGATGTTTGTGGCTTATAGGGACAAGGTACAAATCAAGTGTAACCTTCAGGTTGGTTTTTCTTTTTCACCTTCATGTATGTTGAAGAACTCTTTTTGCTTTTGGCTATAATTCACAATCTATATATGATAGAGACATAATTCAAACAACATATTGTTCCTAATCTTGTGCTACTTACCCATGTGAATTATTATGTATGTGGCATATTGGATAGTAGTCAAAATGTGAAGTTGAATGTATGATGTTTTTCAATTACAGCACAAGTTCGAAAAAGTATGCCTTACATTTTGGCCCATAATTCTGAAACCATACAATCTGAATCCTCAATTCAAAGTGCAGCATAAAGCGAACATCATGCCACTGTTCTGTGTCCAGTTTCATGCTTGTGACATGCTTAGAAGTGGTGAGAATCTTTCAGTGATTAAATGCATGTTTTAAATACAAAAAATCTCAATTTATTTCAAATATTTCACGTATATTGTTTCATAATTCATGATCCATACTAGATAGAGCTTCATTTGCAAATGCAACACATTCTATAGGATATCCCACTGCAGGATGCCAAATTACATGCCTCTAGGATGTAGAGAAAGTACATAAAACTAACATTGACTCCATACTGGGCGATTTTACATCTCCGGCCATCTGGTCACCCTATAGAAAATAATTTTGTTTATAATCAAGTGAGTTTTTATGCTATCACGCTCATAATGCATAACATTAATCCTTATCATGTCTATAATGAGCTACAATTGAACAATAGATGAAAATGCATTCTAAACCATGTTTTTTAACCTTAAAAATCCTCATTGAAATAGACTTGTTACACCTATGCAGCTTTTAGCTTATGTGTAATAAGAAAATGTGCCATAAAAAAGTGAAAATGACACATAGAGGTGTTTTTGCATCTGTTTATGCAGCCTAATGTGAAAACAAGTCAAACCAATGTTTTACTTTACAAAAAATTAATTCCCAAATTTCCGCATTTTACCACTTACATTAAACATCTCCTGAGAAAGTTGCATATAAATGAGTCAGGGTACATTTTTTAAAAAAAACGTTTCCAGCTTGAGAATCAACATAACAAAAGGCTTAATTTGATATATCACATACCCTAAAAAAAAAATCACAATATTGATTTTTTTGCATTTTTCCCAAGCTCAATGTAAAACATCCGTTGCACTAGTGCAACGAAAGGTTAAGTCGAAAAACGGAAACAGCTATAAAAAAAACCTGAAATACATATGTCAACAATTCCTTTTGTTTCTTTGGCCTAAACCCAAGAGGCTTCCAACAACACCTTTTTTTTAAAAAAATGAACAATGTAAAAATGTCTTGCGAACTTTTTTTCTTCTGAAAATATTGTCAAAAATAGTCATTTATAGTATAAATAAGTGAGCGTTTGAGATTTTTTCACCAGATAAAGTTTTTTATGGTCACTGTACACTTAGGCTTCGGGTCCACATATTTTCAATTTTTTGGTTGACCCAGAAAAAAAAAATATTTTTTCAAAAAGCTGCACTGGTGTAGCTCTCTGAAAAAAGGCACGCCCGAATATTTTTTTCTGTAAAAAGGGGGGTGCATATGAAAGAGTGCGTAGAAATATTTTGATTGAGCACGATTTTTTTTTTCGACATGGGCGAATTGCAGTATGTAGCTAAGACATGTACACTTTATAGTGGCAACTCTGATGTTTGTGGCTTATAGGCACAAGGTACAAATCAAGTGTAACCTTCAGGTTGGTTTTTCTTTTTCACCTTCATGTATGTTGAAGAACTCTTTTTGCTTTTGGCTATAATTCACAATCTATATATGATAGAGACATAATTTAAACAACATATTGTTCCTAATCTTGTGCTACTTACCCATGTGAATTATTATGTATGTGGCATATTGGATAGTAGTCAAAATGTGAAGTTGAATGTATGATGTTTTTCAATTACAGCACAAGTTCGAAAAAGTATGCCTTACATTGTGGCCCATAATTCTGAAACCATACAATCTGAATCCTCAATTCAAAGTGCAGCATAAAGCTAACATCATGCCACTGTTCTGTGTCCAGTTTCATGCTTGTGACATGCTTAGAAGTGGTGAGAATCTTTCAGTGATTAAATGCATGTTTTAAATACAAAAAATCTCAATTTATTTCAAATATTTCACGTATATTGTGTCATAATTCATGATCCATACTAGATAGAGCTTCATTTGCAAATGCAACACATTCTATAGGATATCCCACTGCAGGATGCCAAATTACATGCCTCTAGGATGTAGAGAAAGTACATAAAACTAACATTGACTCCATACTGGGCGATTTTACATCTCCGGCCATCTGGTCACCCTATAGAAAATAATTTTGTTTATAATCAAGTGAGTTTTTATGCTATCACGCTCATAATGCATAACATTAATCCTTATCATGTCTATAATGAGCTACAATTGAACAATAGATGAAAATGCATTCTAAACCATGTTTTTTAACCTTAAAAATCCTCATTGAAATAGACTTGTTACACCTATGCAGCTTTTAGCTTATGTGTAATAAGAAAATGTGCCATAAAAAAGTGAAAATGACACATAGAGGTGTTTTTGCATCTGTTTATGCAGCCTAATGTGAAAACAAGTCAAACCAATGTTTTACTTTACAAAAAATAAATTCCCAAATTTCCGCATTTTACCACTTACATTAAACATCTCCTGAGAAAGTTGCATATAAATGAGTCAGGGTACATTTTTTAAAAAAAACGTTTCCAGCTTGAGAATCAACATAACAAAAGGCTTAATTTGATATATCACATACCCTAAAAAAAAAATCACAATATTGATTTTTTTGCATTTTTCCCAAGCTCAATGTAAAACATCCGTTGCACTAGTGCAACGAAAGGTTAAGTCGAAAAACGGAAACAGCTATAAAAAAAACCTGAAATACATATGTCAACAATTCCTTTTGTTTCTTTGGCCTAAACCCAAGAGGCTTCCAACAACACCTTTTTTTTAAAAAAATGAACAATGTAAAAATGTCTTGCGAACTTTTTTTCTTCTGAAAATATTGTCAAAAATAGTCATTTATAGTATAAATAAGTGAGCGTTTGAGATTTTTTCACCAGATAAAGTTTTTTATGGTCACTGTACACTTAGGCTTCGGGTCCACATATTTTCAATTTTTTGGTTGACCCAGAAAAAAAAAATATTTTTTCAAAAAGCTGCACTGGTGTAGCTCTCTGAAAAAAGGCACGCCCGAATATTTTTTTCTGTAAAAAGGGGGGTGCATATGAAAGAGTGCGTAGAAATATTTTGATTGAGCACGATTTTTTTTTTCGACATGGGCGAATTGCAGTATGTAGCTAAGACATGTACACTTTATAGTGGCAACTCTGATGTTTGTGGCTTATAGGGACAAGGTACAAATCAAGTGTAACCTTCAGGTTGGTTTTTCTTTTTCACCTTCATGTATGTTGAAGAACTCTTTTTGCTTTTGGCTATAATTCACAATCTATATATGATAGAGACATAATTTAAACAACACATTGTTCCTAGTCTTGTGCTACTTACCCATGTGAATTATTATGTATGTGGCATATTGGATAGTAGTCAAAATGTGAAGTTGAATGTATGATGTTTTTCAATTACGTCACAAGTTCGAAAAAGTATGCCTTACATTTTGGCCCATAATTCTGAAACCATACAATCTGGATCCTCACTTCAAAGTGCAGCATAAAGCTAACATCATGCCACTGTTCTGTGTCCATTTTCATGCTTGTGCCAGGCTTAGAAGTGGTGAGAATCTTTCAGTGATTAAATGCATGTTTTAAATACAAAAAATCTCAATTTATTTCAAATATTTCACGTATATTGTGTCATAATTCATGATGCATACTAGATAGAGCTTCATTTGCAAATGCAACACATTCTATAGACTATCCCACTGCAGGATACCAAATTACATGCCTCTAGGATGTAGAGAAAGTACATAAAACTAACATTGACTCCATACTGGGCGATTTTACATCTCCGGCCATCTGGTCACCCTATAGAAAATAATTTTGTTTATAATCAAGTGAGTTTTTATGCTATCACGCTCATAATGCATAACATTAATCCTTATCATGTCTATAATGAGCTACAATTGAATAATAGATGAAAATGCATTCTAAACCATGTTTTTTTTTAACCTTAAAAATCCTCATTGAAATAGACTTGTTACACTTATGCAGCTTTTAGCTTATGTGTAATAAGAAAATGTGCCATAAAAAAGTGAAAATGACACATAGAGGTGTTTTTGCATCTGTTTATGCAGCCTAATGTGAAAACAAGTCAAACCAATGTTTTACTTTACAAAAAATAAATTCCCAAATTTCCGCATTTTACCACTTACATAAAACATCTCCTGAGAAAGTTGCATATAAATGAGTCAGGGTACATTTTTTTAAAAAAACGTTTCCAGCTTGAGAATCAACATAACAAAAGGCTTAATTTGATATATCACATACCCTAAAAACAAAAATCACAATATTGATTTTTTTGCATTTTTCCCAAGCTCAATGTAAAACATCCGTTGCACTGGTGCAACGAAAGGTTAAGTTGAAAAACGGAAATAGCTATAAAAAAAAATCTGAAATATCTATTTCAAAAATTCCTTTTGTTTCTTTGGCCTAAACCCAAAAGGCTTCCAACAACACCTTTTTCTCAAAAATCGAACAGTGTAAAAATGTCCTGCGAACTTTTTTTCTTCTCAAAATATTGTTAAAAATAGTCATTTTTATTATAAATAAGTGAGCGTTTGAGATTTTTTCACCAGATAAAGTTTGTTATGGTCACTGTACACTTAGGCTTTGGGTCCACATGTTTTCAATTTTTTGGTTGACCCAGAAAAAAAAATTATTTTTTCAAAAAGCTGCACTGGTGTAGCTCTCTGAAAAAAGGCACGCCCGAATATTTTTTTCTGTAAAAAGGGGGGTGCATATGAAAGAGTGCGTGGAAATATTATGATTGAGCATGATTTTTTTTTCGACATGGGCGAATTGCAGTATGTAGCTAAGACATGTACACTTTATAGTGACAACTCTGATGTTTGTGGCTTATAGGGACAAGGTACAAATCAAGTGTAACCTTCAGGTTGGTTTTTCTTTTTCACCTTCATGTATGTTGAAGAACTCTTTTTGCTTTTGGCTATAATTCACAATCTATATATGATAGAGACATAATTCAAACAACATATTGTTCCTAATCTTGTGCTACTTACCCATGTGAATTATTATGTATGTGGCATATTGGATAGTAGTCAAAATGTGAAGTTGAATGTATGATGTTTTTCAATTACAGCACAAGTTCGAAAAAGTATGCCTTACATTTTGGCCCATAATTCTGAAACCATACAATCTGAATCCTCAATTCAAAGTGCAGCATAAAGCTAACATCATGCCACTGTTCTGTGTCCAGTTTCATGCTTGTGCCATGCTTAGAAGTGGTGAGAATCTTTCAGTGATTAAATGCATGTTTTAAATACAAAAAATCTCAATTTATTTCAAATATCTCACGTATATTGTGTCATAATTCATGATCCATACTAGATAGAGCTTCATTTGCAAATGCAACACATTCTATAGGATATCCCACTGCAGGATGCCAAATTACATGCCTCTAGGATGTAGAGAAAGTACATAAAACTAACATTGACTCCATACTGGGCGATTTTACATCTCCGGCCATCTGGTCACCCTATAGAAAATAATTTTGTTTATAATCAAGTGAGTTTTTATGCTATCACGCTCATAATGCATAACATTAATCCTTATCATGTCTATAATGAGCTACAATTGAACAATAGATGAAAATGCATTCTAAACCATGTTTTTTAACCTTAAAAATCCTCATTGAAATAGACTTGTTACACCTATGCAGCTTTTAGCTTATGTGTAATAAGAAAATGTGCCATAAAAAAGTGAAAATGACACATAGAGGTGTTTTTGCATCTGTTTATGCAGCCTAATGTGAAAACAAGTCAAACCAATGTTTTACTTTACAAAAAATAAATTCCCAAATTTCCGCATTTTACCACTTACATTAAACATCTCCTGAGAAAGTTGCATATAAATGAGTCAGGGTACATTTTTAAAAAAAAACGTTTCCAGCTTGAGAATCAACATAACAAAAGGCTTAATTTGATATATCACATACCCTAAAAAAAAAATCACAATATTGATTTTTTTGCATTTTTCCCAAGCTCAATGTAAAACATCCGTTGCACTAGTGCAACGAAAGGTTAAGTCGAAAAACGGAAACAGCTATTAAAAAAACCTGAAATACATATGTCAACAATTCCTTTTGTTTCTTTGGCCTAAACCCAAGAGGCTTCCAACAACACCTTTTTTTTAAAAAAATGAACAATGTAAAAATGTCCTGCGAACTTTTTTTCTTCTGAAAATATTGTCAAAAATAGTCATTTATAGTATAAATAAGTGAGCGTTTGAGATTTTTTCACCAGATAAAGTTTTTTATGGTCACTGTACACTTAGGCTTCGGGTCCACATATTTTCAATTTTTTGGTTGACCCAGAAAAAAAAATATTTTTTCAAAAAGCTGCACTGGTGTAGCTCTCTGAAAAAAGGCACGCCCAAATATTTTTTTCTGTAAAAAGGGGGGTGCATATGAAAGAGTGCGTAGAAATATTTTGATTGAGCACGATTTTTTTTTTCGACATGGGCGAATTGCAGTATGTAGCTAAGACATGTACACTTTATAGTGGCAACTCTGATGTTTGTGGCTTATAGGGACAAGGTACAAATCAAGTGTAACCTTCAGGTTGGTTTTTCTTTTTCACCTTCATGTATGTTGAAGAACTCTTTTTGCTTTTGGCTATAATTCACAATCTATATATGATAGAGACATAATTCAAACAACATATTGTTCCTAATCTTGTGCTACTTACCCATGTGAATTATTATGTATGTGGCATATTGGATAGTAGTCAAAATGTGAAGTTGAATGTATGATGTTTTTCAATTACAGCACAAGTTCGAAAAAGTATGCCTTACATTTTGGCCCATAATTCTGAAACCATACAATCTGAATCCTCAATTCAAAGTGCAGCATAAAGCTAACATCATGCCACTGTTCTGTGTCCAGTTTCATGCTTGTGCCATGCTTAGAAGTGGTGAGAATCTTTCAGTGATTAAATGCATGTTTTAAATACAAAAAATCTCAATTTATTTCAAATATTTCACGTATATTGTGTCATAATTCATGATCGATACTAGATAGAGCTTCATTTGCAAATGCAACACATTCTATAGGATATCCCACTGCAGGATGCCAAATTACATGCCTCTAGGATGTAGAGAAAGTACATAAAACTAACATTGACTCCATACTGGGCGATTTTACATCTCCGGCCATCTGGTCACCCTATAGAAAATAATTTTGTTTATAATCAAGTGAGTTTTTATGCTATCACGCTCATAATGCATAACATTAATCCTTATCATGTCTATAATGAGCTACAATTGAACAATAGATGAAAATGCATTCTAAACCATGTTTTTTAACCTTAAAAATCCTCATTGAAATAGACTTGTTACACCTATGCAGCTTTTAGCTTATGTGTATTAAGAAAATGTGCCATAAAAAAGTGAAAATGACACATAGAGGTGTTTTTGCATCTGTTTATGCAGCCTAATGTGAAAACAAGTCAAACCAATGTTTTACTTTACAAAAAATAAATTCCCAAATTTCCGCATTTTACCACTTACATTAAACATCTCCTGAGAAAGTTGCATATAAATGAGTCAGGGTACATTTTTAAAAAAAAACGTTTCCAGCTTGAGAATCAACATAACAAAAGGCTTAATTTGATATATCACATACCCTAAAAACAAAAATCACAATATTGATTTTTTTGCATTTTTCCCAAGCTCAATGTAAAACATCCGTTGCACTAGTGCAACGAAAGGTTAAGTTGAAAAACGGAAATAGCTATAAAAAAAAATCTGAAATATCTATTTCAAAAATTCCTTTTGTTTCTTTGGCCTAAACCCAAAAGGCTTCCAACAACACCTTTTTCTCAAAAATCGAACAGTGTAAAAATGTCCTGCGAACTTTTTTTCTTCTCAAAATATTGTCAAAAATAGTCATTTTTATTATAAATAAGTGAGCGTTTGAGATTTTTTCACCAGATAAAGTTTGTTATGGTCACTGTACACTTAGGCTTTGGGTCCACATGTTTTCAATTTTTTGGTTGACCCAGAAAAAAAAATTATTTTTTCAAAAAGCTGCACTGGTGTAGCTCTCTGAAAAAAGGCACGCCCGAATATTTTTTTCTGTAAAAAGGGGGGTGCATATGAAAGAGTGCGTGGAAATATTATGATTGAGCATGATTTTTTTTTTCGACATGGGCGAATTGCAGTATGTAGCTAAGACATGTACACTTTATAGTGACAACTCTGATGTTTGTGGCTTATAGGGACAAGGTACAAATCAAGTGTAACCTTCAGGTTGGTTTTTCTTTTTCACCTTCATGTATGTTGAAGAACTCTTTTTGCTTTTGGCTATAATTCACAATCTATATATGATAGAGACATAATTCAAACAACATATTGTTCCTAATCTTGTGCTACTTACCCATGTGAATTATTATGTATGTGGCATATTGGATAGTAGTCAAAATGTGAAGTTGAATGTATGATGTTTTTCAATTACAGCACAAGTTCGAAAAAGTATGCCTTACATTTTGGCCCATAATTCTGAAACCATACAATCTGAATCCTCAATTCAAAGTGCAGCATAAAGCTAACATCATGCCACTGTTCTGTGTCCAGTTTCATGCTTGTGCCATGCTTAGAAGTGGTGAGAATCTTTCAGTGATTAAATGCATGTTTTAAATACAAAAAATCTCAATTTATTTCAAATATTTCACGTATATTGTGTCATAATTCATGATCCATACTAGATAGAGCTTCATTTGCAAATGCAACACATTCTATAGGATATCCCACTGCAGGATGCCAAATTACATGCCTCTAGGATGTAGAGAAAGTACATAAAACTAACATTGACTCCATACTGGGCGATTTTACATCTCCGGCCATCTGGTCACCCTATAGAAAATAATTTTGTTTATAATCAAGTGAGTTTTTATGCTATCACGCTCATAATGCATAACATTAATCCTTATCATGTCTATAATGAGCTACAATTGAACAATAGATGAAAATGCATTCTAAACCATGTTTTTTAACCTTAAAAATCCTCATTGAAATAGACTTGTTACACCTATGCAGCTTTTAGCTTATGTGTAATAAGAAAATGTGCCATAAAAAAGTGAAAATGACACATAGAGGTGTTTTTGCATCTGTTTATGCAGCCTAATGTGAAAACAAGTCAAACCAATGTTTTACTTTACAAAAAATAAATTCCCAAATTTCCGCATTTTACCACTTACATTAAACATCTCCTGAGAAAGTTGCATATAAATGAGTCAGGGTACATTTTTTAAAAAAAACGTTTCCAGCTTGAGAATCAACATAACAAAAGGCTTAATTTGATATATCACATACCCTAAAAAAAAAATCACAATATTGATTTTTTTGCATTTTTCCCAAGCTCAATGTAAAACATCCGTTGCACTAGTGCAACAAAAGGTTAAGTCGAAAAACGGAAACAGCTATAAAAAAAACCTGAAATACATATGTCAACAATTCCTTTTGTTTCTTTGGCCTAAACCCAAGAGGCTTCCAACAACACCTTTTTTTAAAAAAAATGAACAATGTAAAAATGTCTTGCGAACTTTTTTTCTTCTGAAAATATTGTCAAAAATAGTCATTTATAGTATAAATAAGTGAGCGTTTGAGATTTTTTCACCAGATAAAGTTTTTTATGGTCACTGTACACTTAGGCTTCGGGTCCACATATTTTCAATTTTTTGGTTGACCCAGAAAAAAAAAATATTTTGTCAAAAAGCTGCACTGGTGTAGCTCTCTGAAAAAAGGCACGCCCGAATATTTTTTTCTGTAAAAAGGGGGGTGCATATGAAAGAGTGCGTAGAAATATTTTGATTGAGCACGATTTTTTTTTTCGACATGGGCGAATTGCAGTATGTAGCTAAGACATGTACACTTTATAGTGGCAACTCTGATGTTTGTGGCTTATAGGGACAAGGTACAAATCAAGTGTAACCTTCAGGTTGGTTTTTCTTTTTCACCTTCATGTATGTTGAAGAACTCTTTTTGCTTTTGGCTATAATTCACAATCTATATATGATAGAGACATAATTTAAACAACATATTGTTCCTAATCTTGTGCTACTTACCCATGTGAATTATTATGTATGTGGCATATTGGATAGTAGTCAAAATGTGAAGTTGAATGTATGATGTTTTTCAATTACAGCACAAGTTCGAAAAAGTATGCCTTACATTTTGGCCCATAATTCTGAAACCATACAATCTGAATCCTCAATTCAAAATGCAGCATAAAGCTAACATCATGCCACTGTTCTGTGTCCAGTTTCATGCTTGTGACATGCTTAGAAGTGGTGAGAATCTTTCAGTGATTAAATGCATGTTTTAAATACAAAAAATCTCAATTTATTTCAAATATTTCACGTATATTGTGTCATAATTCATGATCCATACTAGATAGAGCTTCATTTGCAAATGCAACACATTCTATAGGATATCCCACTGCAGGATGCCAAATTACATGCCTCTAGGATGTAGAGAAAGTACATAAAACTAACATTGACTCCATACTGGGCGATTTTACATCTCCGGCCATCTGGTCACCCTATAGAAAATAATTTTGTTTATAATCAAGTGAGTTTTTATGCTATCACGCTCATAATGCATAACATTAATCCTTATCATGTCTATAATGAGCTACAATTGAACAATAGATGAAAATGCATTCTAAACCATGTTTTTTAACCTTAAAAATCCTCATTGAAATAGACTTGTTACACCTATGCAGCTTTTAGCTTATGTGTAATAAGAAAATGTGCCATAAAAAAGTGAAAATGACACATAGAGGTGTTTTTGCATCTGTTTATGCAGCCTAATGTGAAAACAAGTCAAACCAATGTTTTACTTTACAAAAAATAAATTCCCAAATTTCCGCATTTTACCACTTACATTAAACATCTCCTGAGAAAGTTGCATATAAATGAGTCAGGGTACATTTTTTAAAAAAAACGTTTCCAGCTTGAGAATCAACATAACAAAAGGCTTAATTTGATATATCACATACCCTAAAAAAAAAATCACAATATTGATTTTTTTGCATTCTTCCCAAGCTCAATGTAAAACATCCGTTGCACTAGTGCAACGAAAGGTTAAGTCGAAAAACGGAAACAGCTATAAAAAAAACCTGAAATACATATGTCAACAATTCCTTTTGTTTCTTTGGCCTAAACCCAAGAGGCTTCCAACAACACCTTTTTTTTTAAAAAATGAACAATGTAAAAATGTCCTGCGAACTTTTTTTCTTCTCAAAATATTGTCAAAAATAGTCATTTTTATTATAAATAAGTGAGCGTTTGAGATTTTTTCACCAGATAAAGTTTGTTATGGTCACTGTACACTTAGGCTTTGGGTCCACATGTTTTCAATTTTTTGGTTGACCCAGAAAAAAAAATTATTTTTTCAAAAAGCTGCACTGGTGTAGCTCTCTGAAAAAAGGCACGCCCGAATATTTTTTTCTGTAAAAAGGGGGGTGCATATGAAAGAGTGCGTGGAAATATTATGATTGAGCATGATTTTTTTTTTCGACATGGGCGAATTGCAGTATGTAGCTAAGACATGTACACTTTATAGTGACAACTCTGATGTTTGTGGCTTATAGGGACAAGGTACAAATCAAGTGTAACCTTCAGGTTGGTTTTTCTTTTTCACCTTCATGTATGTTGAAGAACTCTTTTTGCTTTTGGCTATAATTCACAATCTATATATGATAGAGACATAATTCAAACAAAATATTGTTCCTAATCTTGTGCTACTTACCCATGTGAATTATTATGTATGTGGCATATTGGATAGTAGTCAAAATGTGAAGTTGAATGTATGATGTTTTTCAATTACAGCACAAGTTCGAAAAAGTATGCCTTACATTTTGGCCCATAATTCTGAAACCATACAATCTGAATCCTCAATTCAAAGTGCAGCATAAAGCTAACATCATGCCACTGTTCTGTGTCCAGTTTCATGCTTGTGCCATGCTTAGAAGTGGTGAGAATCCTTCAGTGATTAAATGCATGTTTTAAATACAAAAAATCTCAATTTATTTCAAATATTTCACGTATATTGTGTCATAATTCATGATCCATACTAGATAGAGCTTCATTTGCAAATGCAACACATTCTATAGGATATCCCACTGCAGGATGCCAAATTACATGCCTCTAGGATGTAGAGAAAGTACATAAAACTAACATTGACTCCATACTGGGCGATTTTACATCTCCGGCCATCTGGTCACCCTATAGAAAATAATTTTGTTTATAATCAAGTGAGTTTTTATGCTATCACGCTCATAATGCATAACATTAATCCTTATCATGTCTATAATGAGCTACAATTGAACAATAGATGAAAATGCATTCTAAACCATGTTTTTTAACCTTAAAAATCCTCATTGAAATAGACTTGTTACACCTATGCAGCTTTTAGCTTATGTGTAATAAGAAAATGTGCCATAAAAAAGTGAAAATGACACATAGAGGTGTTTTTGCATCTGTTTATGCAGCCTAATGTGAAAACAAGTCAAACCAATGTTTTACTTTACAAAAAATAAATTCCCAAATTTCCGCATTTTACCACTTACATTAAACATCTCCTGAGAAAGTTGCATATAAATGAGTCAGGGTACATTTTTTAAAAAAAACGTTTCCAGCTTGAGAATCAACATAACACAAGGCTTAATTTGATATATCACATACCCTAAAAAAAAAATCACAATATTGATTTTTTTGCATTTTTCCCAAGCTCAATGTAAAACATCCGTTGCACTAGTGCAATGAAAGGTTAAGTCGAAAAACGGAAACAGCTATAAAAAAAACCTGAAATACATATGTCAACAATTCCTTTTGTTTCTTTGGCCTAAACCCAAGAGGCTTCCAACAACACCTTTTTTTTAAAAAAATGAACAATGTAAAAATGTCCTGCGAACTTTTTTTCTTCTGAAAATATTGTCAAAAATAGTCATTTATAGTATAAATAAGTGAGCGTTTGAGATTTTTTCACCAGATAAAGTTTTTTATGGTCACTGTACACTTAGGCTTCGGGTCCATATATTTTCAATTTTTTGGTTGACCCAGAAAAAAAAATATTTTTTCAAAAAGCTGCACTGGTGTAGCTCTCTGAAAAAAGGCACGCCCAAATATTTTTTTCTGTAAAAAGGGGGGTGCATATGAAAGAGTGCGTAGAAATATTTTGATTGAGCACGATTTTTTTTTTCGACATGGGCGAATTGCAGTATGTAGCTAAGACATGTACACTTTATAGTGGCAACTCTGATGTTTGTGGCTTATAGGGACAAGGTACAAATCAAGTGTAACCTTCAGGTTGGTTTTTCTTTTTCACCTTCATGTATGTTGAAGAACTCTTTTTGCTTTTGGCTATAATTCACAATCTATATATGATAGAGACATAATTCAAACAACATATTGTTCCTAATCTTGTGCTACTTACCCATGTGAATTATTATGTATGTGGCATATTGGATAGTAGTCAAAATGTGAAGTTGAATGTATGATGTTTTTCAATTACAGCACAAGTTCGAAAAAGTATGCCTTACATTTTGGCCCATAATTCTGAAACCATACAATCTGAATCCTCAATTCAAAGTGCAGCATAAAGCTAACATCATGCCACTGTTCTGTGTCCATTTTCATGCTTGTGCCATGCTTAGAAGTGGTGAGAATCTTTCAGTGATTAAATGCATGTTTTAAATACAAAAAATCTCAATTTATTTCAAATATTTCATGTATATTGTGTCATAATTCGTGATCCATACTAGATAGAGCTTCATTTGCAAATGCAACACATTCTATAGACTATCCCACTGCAGGATGCCAAATTACATGCCTCTAGGATGTAGAGAAAGTACATAAAACTAACATTGACTCCATACTGGGCGATTTTACATCTCCGGCCATCTGGTCACCCTATAGAAACTAATTTTGTTTATAATCAAGTGAGTTTTTATGCTATCACGCTCATAATGCATAACATTAATCCTTATCATGTCTATAATGAGCTACAATTGAACAATAGATGAAAATGCATTCTAAACCATGTTTTTTAACCTTAAAAATCCACATTGAAATAGACTTGTTACACCTATGGAGCTTTTAGCTTATGTGTAATAAGAAAATGTGCCATAAAAAGTGAAAATGACACATAGAGGTGTTTTTGCATCTGTTTATGCAGCCTAATGTGAAAACAAGTCAAACCAATGTTTTACTTTACAAAAAATAAATTCCCAAATTTCCGCATTTTACCACTTACATTAAACATCTCCTGAGAAAGTTGCATATAAATTAGTCAGGGTACATTTTTTTTTTTAAAACGTTTCCGGCTTGAGAATCAACATAACAAAAGGCTTAATTTGATATATCACAGACCCTAAAAAAAAATCACAATATTGATTTTTTTGCATTTTTCCCAAGCTCAATGTAAAACATCCGTTGCACTGGTGCAACGAAAGGTTAAGTTGAAAAACGGAAATAGCTATAAAAAAAATTCTGAAATATCTATTTCAAAAATTCCTTTTGTTTCTTTGGCCTAAACCCAAAAGGCTTCCAACAACACCTTTTTCTCAAAAATCGAACAATGTAAAAATGTCCTGCGAACTTTTTTTCTTCTCAAAATATTGTCAAAAATAGTCATTTTTAGTATAAATAAGTGAGCGTTTGAGATTATTTCACCAGATAAAGTTTTTTATGGTCACTGTACACTTAGGCTTCGGGTCCACATGTTTTCAATTTTTTGGTTGACCCAGAAAAAAAAAATATTTTTTCAAAAAGCTGCACTGGTGTAGCTCTCTGAAAAAAGGCACGCCCGAATATTTTTTTCTGTAAAAAGGGGGGTGCATATGAAAGAGTGCGTAGAAATATTATGATTGAGCACGATTTTTTTTTTCGACATGGGCAAATTGCAGTATGTAGCTAAGACATGTACACTTTATAGTGGCAACTCTGATGTTTGTGGCTTATAGGGACAATGTACAAATCAAGTGTAACCTTCAGGTTGGTTTTTCTTTTTCACCTTCATGTACGTTGAAGAACTCTTTTTGCTTTTGGCTATAATTCACAATCTATATATGATAGAGACATAATTTAAACAACACATTGTTCCTAGTCTTGTGCTACTTACCCATGTGAATTATTATGTATGTGGCATATTGGATAGTAGTCAAAATGTGAAGTTGAATGTATGATGTTTTTCAATTACGTCACAAGTTCGAAAAAGTATGCCTTACATTTTGGCCCATAATTCTGAAACCATACAATCTGCATCCTCACTTCAAAGTGCAGCATAAAGCTAAGCTCATGCCACTGTTCTGTGTCCATTTTCATGCTTGTGCCATGCTTAGAAGTGGTGAGAATCTTTCAGTGATTAAATGCATGTTTTAAATACAAAAAATCTCAATTTATTTCAAATATTTCACGTATATTGTGTCATAATTCATGATGCATACTAGATAGAGCTTCATTTGCAAATGCAACACATTCTATAGACTATCCCACTGCAGGATGCCAAATTACATGCCTCTAGGATGTAGAGAAAGTACATAAAACTAACATTGACTCCATACTGGGCGATTTTACATCTCCGGCCATCTGGTCACCCTATAGAAAATAATTTTGTTTATAATCAAGTGAGTTTTTATGCTATCACGCTCATAATGCATAACATTAATCCTTATCATGTCTATAATGAGCTACAATTGAATAATAGATGAAAATGCATTCTAAACCATGTTTTTTTTTAACCTTAAAAATCCTCATTGAAATAGACTTGTTACACTTATGCAGCTTTTAGCTTATGAGTAATAAGAAAATGTGCCATAAAAAAGTGAAAATGACACATAGAGGTGTTTTTGCATCTGTTTATGCAGCCTAATGTGAAAACAAGTCAAACCAATGTTTTACTTTACAAAAAATAAATTCCCAAATTTCCGCATTTTACCACTTACATAAAACATCTCCTGAGAAAGTTGCATATAAATGAGTCAGGGTACATTTTTTTAAAAAAACGTTTCCAGCTTGAGAATCAACATAACAAAAGGCTTAATTTGATATATCACATACCCTTAAAACAAAAATCACAATATTGATTTTTTTGCATTTTTCCCAAGCTCAATGTAAAACATCCGTTGCACTGGTGCAACGAAAGGTTAAGTTGAAAAACGGAAATAGCTATAAAAAAAAATCTGAAATATCTATTTCAAAAATTCCTTTTGTTTCTTTGGCCTAAACCCAAAAGGCTTCCAACAACACCTTTTACTCAGAAATCGAACAGTGTAAAAATGTCCTGCGAACTTTTTTTCTTCTCAAAATATTGTCAAAAATAGTCATTTTTATTATAAATAAGTGAGCGTTTGAGATTTTTTCACCAGATAAAGTTTGTTATGGTCACTGTACACTTAGGCTTTGGGTCCACATGTTTTCAATTTTTTGGTTGACCCAGAAAAAAAAATTATTTTTTCAAAAAGCTGCACTGGTGTAGCTCTCTGAAAAAAGGCACGCCCGAATATTTTTTTCTGTAAAAAGGGGGGTGCATATGAAAGAGTGCGTGGAAATATTATGATTGAGCATGATTTTTTTTTTCGACATGGGCGAATTGCAGTATGTAGCTAAGACATGTACACTTTATAGTGGCAACTCTGATGTTTGTGGCTTATAGGGACAAGGTACAAATCAAGTGTAACCTTCAGGTTGGTTTTTCTTTTTCACCTTCATGTATGTTGAAGAACTCTTTTTGCTTTTGGCTATAATTCACAATCTATATATGATAGAGACATAATTTAAACAACATATTGTTCCTAATCTTGTGCTACTTACCCATGTGAATTATTATGTATGTGGCATATTGGATAGTAGTCAAAATGTGAAGTTGAATGTATGATGTTTTTCAATTACAGCACAAGTTCGAAAAAGTATGCCTTACATTTTGGCCCATAATTCTGAAACCATACAATCTGGATCCTCAATTCAAAGTGCAGCATAAAGCTAACATCATGCCACTGTTCTGTGTCCAGTTTCATGCTTGTGCCATGCTTAGAAGGGGTGAGAATCTTTCAGTGATTAAATGCATGTTTTAAATACAAAAAATCTCAATTTATTTCAAATATTTCACGTATATTGTGTCATAATTCATGATCCATACTAGATAGAGCTTCATTTGCAAATGCAACACATTCTATAGGATATCCCACTGCAGGATGCCAAATTACATGCCTCTAGGATGTAGAGAAAGTACATAAAACTAACATTGACTCCATACTGGGCGATTTTACATCTCCGGCCATCTGGTCACCCTATAGAAAATAATTTTGTTTATAATCAAGTGAGTTTTTATGCTATCACGCTCATAATGCATAACATTAATCCTTATCATGTCTATAATGAGCTACAATTGAACAATAGATGAAAATGCATTCTAAACCATGTTTTTTAACCTTAAAAATCCTCATTGAAATAGACTTGTTACACCTATGCAGCTTTTAGCTTATGTGTAATAAGAAAATGTGCCATAAAAAAGTGAAAATGACACATAGAGGTGTTTTTGCATCTGTTTATGCAGCCTAATGTGAAAACAAGTCAAACCAATGTTTTACTTTACAAAAAATAAATTCCCAAATTTCCGCATTTTACCACTTACATTAAACATCTCCTGAGAAAGTTGCATATAAATGAGTCAGGGTACATTTCTTTTTTTAAAACGTTTCCGGCTTGAGAATCAACATAACAAAAGGCTTAATTTGATATATCACATACCCTAAAAAAAAATCACAATATTGATTTTTTTGCATTTTTCCCAAGCTCAATGTAAAACATCCGTTGCACTGGTGCAACGAAAAGTTAAGTTGAAAAACGGAAATAGCTATAAAAAAAAATCTGAAATATCTATTTCAAAAATTCCTTTTGTTTCTTTGGCCTAAACCCAAAAGGCTTCCAACAACACCTTTTTCTCAAAAATCGAACAATGTAAAAATGTCCTGCGAACTTTTTTTCTTCTCAAAATATTGTCAAAAATAGTCATTTTTAGTATAAATAAGTGAGCGTTTGAGATTATTTCACCAGATAAAGTTTTTTATGGTCACTGTACACTTAGGCTTCGGGTCCACATGTTTTCAATTTTTTGGTTGACCCAGAAAAAAAAATTATTTTTTCAAAAAGCTGCACTGGTGTAGCTCTCTGAAAAAAGGCACGCCCGAATATTTTTTTCTGTAAAAAGGGGGGTGCATATGAAAGAGTGCGTAGAAATATTTTGATTGAGCACGATTTTTTTTTCCGACATGGGCGAATTGCAGTATGTAGCTAAGACATGTACACTTTATAGTGGCAACTCTGATGTTTGTGGCTTATAGGGACAATGTACAAATCAAGTGTAACCTTCAGGTTGGTTTTTCTTTTTCACCTTCATGTATGTTGAAGAACTCTTTTTGCTTTTGGCTATAATTCACAATCTATATATGATAGAGACATAATTTAAACAACACATTGTTCCTAGTCTTGTGCTACTTACCCATGTGAATTATTATGTATGTGGCATATTGGATAGTAGTCAAAATGTGAAGTTGAATGTATGATGTTTTTCAATTACGTCACAAGTTCGAAAAAGTATGCCTTACATTTTGGCCCATAATTCTGAAACCATACAATCTGGATCCTCACTTCAAAGTGCAGCATAAAGCTAACATCATGCCACTGTTCTGTGTCCATTTTCATGCTTGTGCCATGCTTAGAAGTGGTGAGAATCTTTCAGTGATTAAATGCATGTTTTAAATACAAAAAATCTCAATTTATTTCAAATATTTCACGTATATTGTGTCATAATTCATGATCCATACTAGATAGAGCTTCATTTGCAAATGCAACACATTCTATAGAATATCCCACTGCAGGATGCCAAATTACATGCCTCTAGGATGTAGAGAAAGTACATAAAACTAACATTGACTCCATACTGGGCGATTTTACATCTCCGGCCATCTGGTCACCCTATAGAAACTAATTTTGTTTATAATCAAGTGAGTTTTTATGCTATTATGCTCATAATGCATCACATTAATCCTTATCATGTCTATAATGAGCTACAATTGAATAATAGATGAAAATGCATTCTAAACCATGTTTTTTTTAACCTTAAAAATCCTCATTGAAATAGACTTGTTACACCTATGCAGCTTTTAGCTTATGTGTAATAAGAAAATGTGCCATAAAAAAGTGAAAATGACACATAGAGGTGTTTTTGCATCTGTTTATGCAGCCTAATGTGAAAACAAGTCAAACCAATGTTTTACTTTACAAAAAATAAATTCCCAAATTTCCGCATTTTACCACTTACATAAAACATCTCCTGAGAAAGTGGCATATAAATGAGTCAAGGTACATTTTCTTTTTTTAAAACGTTTCCGGCTTGAGAATCAACATAACAAAAGGCTTAATTTGATATATCACATACCCTAAAAAAAAATCACAATATTGATTTTTTTGCATTTTTCCCAAGCTCAATGTAAAACATCCGTTGCACTGGTGCAACGAAAGGTTAAGTGGAAAAACGGAAATAGCTATAAAAAAAAATCTGAAATATCTATTTCAAAAATTCCTTTTGTTTCTTTGGCCTAAACCCAAAAGGCTTCCAACAACACCTTTTTCTCAAAAATCGAACAATGTAAAAATGTCCTGCGAACTTTTTTTCTTCTCAAAATATTGTCAAAAATAGTCATTTTTAGTATAAATAAGTGAGCGTTTGAGATTATTTCACCAGATAACGTTTTTTATGGTCACTGTACACTTAGGCTTCGGGTCCACATGTTTTCAATTTTTTGGCTGACCCAGAAAAAAGAAATATTTTTTCAAAAAGCTGCACTGGTGTAGCTCTCTGAAAAAAGGCACGCCCGAATATTTTTTTCTGTAAAAAGGGGGGTGCATATGAAAGAGTGCGTAGAAATATTATGATTGAGCACGATTTTTTTTTTCGACATGGGCGAATTGCAGTATGTAGCTAAGACATGTACACTTTATAGTGGCAACTCTGATGTTTGTGGCTTATAGGGACAATGTACAAATCAAGTGTAACCTTCAGGTTGGTTTTTCTTTTTCACCTTCATGTATGTTGAAGAACTCTTTTTGCTTTTGGCTATAATTCACAATCTATATATGATAGAGACATAATTTAAACAACACATTGTTCCTAGTCGTGTGCTACTTACCCATGTGAATTATCATGTATGTGGCATATTGGATAGTAGTCAAAATGTGAAGTTGAATGTATGATGTTTTTCAATTACGTCACAAGTTCGAAAAAGTATGCCTTACATTTTGGCCCATAATTCTTACACCATACAATCTGTATCCTCAATTCAAAGTGCAGCATAAAGCTAACATCATGACACTGTTCTGTGTCCATTTTCATGCTTGTGCCATGCTTAGAAGTGGTGAGAATCTTTCAGTGATTAAATGCATGTTTTAAATACAAAAAATCTCAATTTATTTCAAATATTTCACGTATATTGTGTCATAATTCATGATCCATACTAGATAGAGCTTCATTTGCAAATGCAACACATTCTATAGAATATCCCACTGCAGGATGCCAAATTACATGCCTCTAGGATGTAGAGAAAGTACATAAAACTAACATTGACTCCATACTGGGCAATTTTACATCTCCGGCCATCTGGTCACCCTATAGAAAATAATTTTGTTTATAATCAAGTGAGTTTTTATGCTATCACGCTCATAATGCATAACATTAATCCTTATCATGTCTATAATGAGCTACAATTGAACAATAGATGAAAATGCATTCTAAACCATGTTTTTTAACCTTAAAAATCCTCATTGAAATAGACTTGTTACACCTATGCAGCTTTTAGCTTATGTGTAATAAGAAAATGTGCCATAAAAAAGTGAAAATGACACATAGAGGTGTTTTTGCATCTGTTTATGCAGCCTAATGTGAAAACAAGTCAAACCAATGTTTTACTTTACAAAAAATAAATTCCCAAATTTCCGCATTTTACCACTTACATTAAACATCTCCTGAGAAAGTTGCATATAAATGAGTCAGGGTACATTTTTTTTTTTTAAACGTTTCCGGCTTGAGAATCAACATAACAAAAGGCTTAATTTGATATATCACATACCCTAAAAAAAAATCACAATATTGATTTTTTTGCATTTTTCCCAAGCTCAATGTAAAACATCCGTTGCACTGGTGCAACGAAAGGTTAAGTTGAAAAACGGAAATAGCTATAAAAAAAAATCTGAAATATCTATTTCAAAAATTCCTTTTGTTTCTTTGGCCTAAACCCAAAAGGCTTCCAACAACACCTTTTTCTCAAAAATCGAACAATGTAAAAATGTCCTGCGAACTTTTTTTCTTCTCAAAATATTGTCAAAAATAGTCATTTTTAGTATAAATAAGTGAGCGTTTGAGATTATTTCACCAGATAAAGTTTTTTATGGTCACTGTACACTTAGGCTTCGGGTCCACATGTTTTCAATTTTTTGGTTGACCCAGAAAAAAGAAATATTTTTTCAAAAAGCTGCACTGGTGTAGCTCTCTGAAAAAAGGAACGCCCGAATATTTTTTTCTGTAAAAAGGGGGGTGCATATGAAAGAGTGCGTGGAAATATTATGATTGAGCATGATTTTTTTTTTTCGACCTGGGCGAATTGCAGTATGTAGCTAAGACATGTACAATTTATAGTGGCAACTCTGATGTTTGTGGCTTATAGGGACAATGTACAAATCAAGTGTAACCTTCAGGTTGGTTTTTCTTTTTCACCTTCATGTATGTTGAAGAACTCTTTTTGCTTTTGGCTATAATTCACAATCTATATATGATAGAGACATAATTTAAACAACACATTGTTCCTAGTCGTGTGCTACTTACCCATGTGAATTATCATGTATGTGGCATATTGGATAGTAGTCAAAATGTGAAGTTGAATGTATGATGTTTTTCAATTACGTCACAAGTTCGAAAAAGTATGCCTTACATTTTGGCCCATAATCCTTACACCATACAATCTGTATCCTCAATTCAAAGTGCAGCATAAAGCTAACATCATGACACTGTTCTGTGTCCATTTTCATGCTTGTGCCATGCTTAGAAGTGGTGAGAATCTTTCAGTGATTAAATGCATGTTTTAAATACAAAAAATCTCAATTTATTTCAAATATTTCACGTATATTGTGTCATAATTCATGATCCATACTAGATAGAGCTTCATTTGCAAATGCAACACATTCTATAGAATATCCCACTGCAGGATGCCAAATTACATGCCTCTAGGATGTAGAGAAAGTACATAAAACTAACATTGACTCCATACTGGGCGATTTTACATCTCCGGCCATCTGGTCACCCTATAGAAACTAATTTTGTTTATAATCAAGTGAGTTTTTATGCTATTACGCTCATAGTGCATCACATTAATCCGTATCATGTCTATAATGAGCTACAATTGAACAATAGATGAAAATGCATTCTAAACTATGTTTTTTTTAACCTTAAAAATCCTCATTGAAATAGACTTGTTACACCTATGCAGCTTTTAGCTTATGTGTAATAAGAAAATGTGCCATAAAAAAGTGAAAATGACACATAGAGGTGTTTTTGCATCTGTTTATGCAGCCTAATGTGAAAACAAGTCAAACCAATGTTTTACTTTACAAAAAATAAATTCCCAAATTTCCGCATTTTACCACTTACATAAAACATCTCCTGAGAAAGTGGCATATAAATGAGTCACGGTACATTTTCTTTTTTTAAAACGTTTCCGGCTTGAGAATCAACATAACAAAAGGCTTAATTTGACATATCACATACCCTAAAAAAAAAATCACAATATTGATTTCTTTGCATTTTTCCCAAGCTCATTGTAAAACATCCGTTGCACTGGTGCAACGAAAGGTTAAGTTGAAAAACGGAAACAGCTATAAAAAAAAATCTGAAATATCTATTTCAAAAATTCCTTTTGTTTCTTTGGCCTAAACCCAAAAGGCTTCCAACAACACCTTTTTTTCAAAAATCGAACAATGTAAAAATGTCCTGCAAACTTTTCTTCTTCTCAAAATATTGTCAAAAACAGTCATTTTTAGTATAAATAAGTGAGCGTTTGAGATTTTTTCACCAGATAAAGTTTTTTATGGTCACTGTACACTTAGGCTACGGGTCCACATGTTTTCAATTTTTTGGTTGACCCAGAAAACAAATATTATTTTTTCAAAAAGCTGCACTGGTGTAGCTCTCTGAAAAAAGGCACGCCCGAATATTTTTTTCTGAAAAAAGGGGGGTACATATGAAAGAGGGCGTCGAAATATTATGATTGAGCACGATTTCTTTTTTTCAACATGGGCGAATTGCAGTATGTAGCTAAGACATGTACACTTTATAGTGGCAACTCTGATGTTTGTGGCTTATAGGGACAAGGTACAAATCAAGTGTAACCTTCAGGTTGGTTTTTCTTTTTCACCTTCATGTACGTTGAAGAACTCTTTTTGCTTTTGGCTATAATTCACAATCTATATATGATAGAGACATAATTTAAACAACACATTGTTCCTAGTCTTGTGCTACTTACCCATGTGTATTATCATGTATGTGGCACATGGGATAGTAGTCAAAATGTGATGTTGAATGTATGATGTTTTTCAATTACGTCACAAGTTTGAAAAAGTATGCCTTACATTTTGGCCCATAATTCTGAAACCATACAATCTCGATCCTCAATTCAAAGTGCCGCATAAAGCTAACATCATGCCACTGTTCTGTGTCCATTTTCATGCTTGTGCCATGCTTAGAAATGGTGAGAACCTTTCAGTGATTACATGCATGTTTTAAATACAAAAAATCTCAATTTATTTCAAATATTTCACGTATATTGTGTCATAATTCATGATCCATACTAGATAGAGCTTCATTTGCAAATGCAACACATTCTATAGAATATCCCACTGCAGGATGCCAAATTACATGCCTCTAGGATGTAGAGAAAGTACATAAAACAAACATTGACTCCATACTGGACGATTTTACATCTCCGGCCATCTGGTCACCCTATAGAAACTAATTTTGTTTATAATCAAGTGAGTTTTTATGCTATTACGCTCATAATGCATCACATTAATCCTTATCATGTCTATAATGAGCTACAATTGAACAATAGATGAAAATGCATTCTAAACCATGTTATTTTTTTAACCTTAAAAATCCTCATCGAAATAGACTTGTTACACCTACGCAGCTTTTAGCTTATGTGTAATAAGAAAAGGTGCCATAAAAAAGTGAAAATGACACATAGAGGTGTTTTTGCATCTGTTTATGCAGCATAATGTGAAAACAAGTCAAACCAATGTTTTACTTTACAAAAAATAAATTCCCAAATTTCCGCATTTTACCACTTACATAAAACATCTCCTGAGAAAGTTGCATATAAATGAGTCAGGGTACATTTTTTTAAAAAAACGTTTCCAGCTTGAGAATCAACATAACAAAAGGCTTAATTTGATATATCACATACCCTAAAAAAAAAATCACAATATTTATTTTTTTGCATTGTTCCCAAGCTCAATGTAAAACATCCGTTGCACTGGTGCAACGAAAGGTTAAGTTGAAAAACGGAAATAGCTATAAAAAAAAATCTGAAATATCTATTTCAAAAATTCCTTTTGTTTCTTTGGCCTAAACCCAAAAGGCTTCCAACAACACCTTTTTCTCAAAAATCGAACAATGTAAAAATGTCCTGCGAACTTTTTTTCTTCTCAAAATATTGTCAAAAATAGTCATTTTTATTATAAATAAGTGAGCGTTTGAGATTTTTTCACCAGATAAAGTTTTTTATGGTCACTGTACACTTAGGCTTTGGGTCCACATGTTTTCAATTTTTTGGTTGACCCAGAAAAAAAATTTATTTTTTCAAAAAGCTGCACTGGTGTAGCTCTCTGAAAAAAGGCACGCCCGAATATTTTTTTCGGTAAAAAGGGGGGTGCATATGAAAGAGTGCGGGGAAATATTATGATTGAGCATGATTTTTTTTTTCGACATGGGCGAATTGCAGTATGTAGCTAAGACATGTACACTTTATAGTGGCAACTCTGATGTTTGTGGCTTATAGGGACAAGGTACAAATCAAGTGTAACCTTCAGGTTGGTTTTTCTTTTTCACCTTCATGTATGTTGAAGAACTCTTTTTGCTTTTGGCTATAATTCACAATCTTTATATGATAGAGACATAATTTAAACAACACGTTGTTCCTAGTCTTGTGCTACTTACCCATGTGAATTATTATGTATGTGGCATATTGGATAGTAGTCAAAATGTGAAGTTGAATGTATGATGTTTTTCAATTACAGCACAAGTTCGAAAAAGTATGCCTTACATTTTGGCCCATAATTCTGACACCATACAATCTGGATCCTCAATTCAAAGTGCAGCATAAAGCTAACATCATGCCACTGTTCTGTGTCCATTTTCATGCTTGTGCCATGCTTAGAAGTGGTGAGAATCTTTCAGTGATTAAATGCATGTTTTAAATACAAAATATCTCAATTTATTTCAAATATTTCACGTATATTGTGTCATAATTCATGATCCATACTAGATAGAGCTTCATTTGCAAATGCAACACATTCTATAGAATATCCCACTGCAGGATGCCAAATTACATGCCTCTAGGATGTAGAGAAAGTACATAAAACTAACATTGACTCCATACTGGGCGATTTTACATCTCCGGCCATCTGGTCACCCTATAGAATCTAATTTTGTTTATAATCAAGTGAGTTTTTATGCTATCACGCTCATAATGCATAACATTAATCCTTATCATGTCTATAATGAGCTACAATTGAACAATAGATGAAAATGCATTCTAAACCATGTTTTTTTAACCTTAAAAATCCTCATTGAAATAGACTTGTTACACCTATGCAGCTTTTAGCTTATGTGTAATAAGAAAATGTGCCATAAAAAAGTGAAAATGACACATAGAGGTGTTTTTGCATCTGTTTATGCAGCCTAATGTGAAAACAAGTCAAACCAATGTTTTACTTTACAAAAAATAAATTCCCAAATTTCCGCATTTTACCACTTACATTAAACATCTCCTGAGAAAGTTGCATATAAATGAGTCAGGGTACAGTTTTTTTTAAAAACGTTTCCGGCTTGAGAATCAACATAACAAAAGGCTTAATTTGATATATCACATACCCTAAAAAAAAATCACAATATTGATTTCTTTGCATTTTTCCCAAGCTCAATGTAAAACATCCGTTGCACTGGTGCAACGAAAGGTTAAGTTGAAAAACGGAAACAGCTATAAAAAAAAATCTGAAATATCTATTTCAAAAATTCCTTTTGTTTCTTTGGCCTAAACCCAAAAGGCTTCCAACAACACCTTTTTTTCAAAAATCGAACAATGTAAAAATGTCCTGCAAACTTTTTTTCTTCTCAAAATATTGTCAAAAATAGTCATTTTTAGTATAAATAAGTGAGCGTTTGAGATTTTTTCACCAGATAAAGTTTTTTATGGTCACTGTACACTTAGGCTATGTGTCCACATGTTTTCAATTTTTTGGTTGACCCAGAAAACAAATATTATTTTTTCAAAAAGCTGCACTGGTGTAGCTCTCTGAAAAAAGGCACGCCCGAATATTTTTTTCTGAAAAAAGGGGGGTACATATGAAAGAGGGCGTCGAAATATTATGATTGAGCACGATTTCTTTTTTTCGACATGGGCGAATTGCAGTATGTAGCTAAGACATGTACACTTTATAGTGGCAACTCTGATGTTTGTGGCTTATAGGGACAAGGTACAAATCAAGTGTAACCTTCAGGTTGGTTTTTCTTTTTCACCTTCATGTATGTTGAAGAACTCTTTTTGCTTTTTCTATAATTCACAATCTATATATGATAGAGACATAATTTAAACAACACATTGTTCCTAGTCTTGTGCTACTTACCCATGTGAATTATCATGTATGTGGCATATTGGATAGTAGTCAAAATGTGAAGTTGAATGTATGATGTTTTTCAATTACGTCACAAGTTCGAAAAAGTATGCCTTACATTTTGGCCCATAATTCTGAAACCATACAATCTGGATCCTCAATTCAAAGTGCAGCATAAAGCTAACATCATGCCACTGTTCTGTGTCCATTTTGATGCTTTTGCCTTGCTTAGAAGTGGTGAGAATCTTTCAGTGATTACATGCAAGTTTTAAATACAAAAAATCTCAATTTATTTCAAATATTTCACGTATATTGTGTCATAATTCATGATCCATACTAGATAGAGCTTCATTTGCAAATGCACCACATTCTATAGAATATCCCACTGCAGGATGCCAAATTACATGCCTCTAGGATGTAGAGAAAGTACATAAAACTAACATTGACTCCATACTGGGCGATTTTACATCTCCGGCCATCTGGTCACCCTATAGAAACTAATTTTGTTTATAATCAAGTGAGTTTTTATGCTATTACGCTCATAATGCATCACATTAATCCTTATCATGTCTATAATGAGCTGCAATTGAATAATAGATGAAAATGCATTCTAAACCATGTTTTTTTAACATTAAAAATCCTCATTGAAATAGACTTGTTACACCTATGCAGCTTTTAGCTTATGTGTAATAAGAAAATGTGCCATAAAAAAGTGAAAATGACACATAGAGGTGTTTTTGCATCTTTTTATGCAGCCTAATGTGAAAACAAGTCAAACCAATGTTTTACTTTACAAAAAATAAATTCCCAAATTTCCGCATTTTACCACTTACATAAAACATCTCCTGAGAAAGTGGCATATAAATGAGTCAAGGTACATTTTTTTTTAAAAACGTTTCCGGCTTGAGAATCAACATAACAAAAGGCTTAATTTGATATATCACATACCCTCTAAAAAAACTCACAATATTGATTTCTTTGCATTTTTCCCAAGCTCAATGTAAAACATCCGTTGCACTGGTGCAACGAAAGGTTAAGTTGAAAAACGGAAACAGCTATAAAAATAAATCTGAAATATCTATTTCAAAAATTCCTTTTGTTTCTTTGGCCTAAACCCAAAAGGCTTCCAACAACACCTTTTTTTCAAAAATCGAACAATGTAAAAATGTCCTGCAAACTTTTTTTCTTCTCAAAATATTGTCAAAAATAGTCATTTTTAGTATAAATAAGTGAGCGTTTGAGATTTTTTCACCAGATAAAGTTTTTTATGGTCACTGTACACTTAGGCTTCGGGTCCACATGTTTTCAATTTTTTGGTTGACCCAGAAAAAAAATTATTTTTTCAAAAAGCTGCACTGGTGTAGCTCTCTGAAAAAAGGCACGCCCGAATATTTTTTTCTGTAAAAAGGGGGGTGCATATGAAAGAGTGCGTAGAAATATTTTGATTGAGCACGATTTTTTTTTCCGACATGGGCGAATTGCAGTATGTAGCTAAGACATGTACACTTTATAGTGGCAACTCTGATGTTTGTGGCTTATAGGGACAATGTACAAATCAAGCGTAACCTTCAGGTTGGTTTTTCTTTTTCACCTTCATGTATGTTGAAGAACTCTTTTTGCTTTTGGCTATAATTCACAATCTATATATGATAGAGACATAATTTAAACAACACATTGTTCCTAGTCTTGTGCTACTTACCCATGTGAATTATTATGTATGTGGCATATTGGATAGTAGTCAAAATGTGAAGTTGAATGTATGATGTTTTTCAATTACGTCACAAGTTCGAAAAAGTATGCCTTACATTTTGGCCCATAATTCTGAAACCATACAATCTGGATCCTCACTTCAAAGTGCAGCATAAAGCTAACATCCTGCCACTGTTCTGTGTCCATTTTCATGCTTGTGCCATGCTTAGAAGTGGTGAGAATCTTTCAGTGATTAAATGCATGTTTTAAATACAAAAAATCTCAATTTATTTCAAATATTTCACGTATATTGTGTCATAATTCATGATCCATACTAGATAGAGCTTCATTTGCAAATGCAACACATTCTATAGAATATCCCACTGCAGGATGCCAAATTACATGCCTCTAGGATGTAGAGAAAGTACATAAAACTAACATTGACTCCATACTGGGCGATTTTACATCTCCGGCCATCTGGTCACCCTATAGAAACTAATTTTGTTTATAATCAAGTGAGTTTTTATGCTATTACGCTCATAGTGCATCACATTAATCCGTATCATGTCTATAATGAGCTACAATTGAACAATAGATGAAAATGCATTCTAAACCATGTTTTTTTTAACCTTAAAAATCCTCATTGAAATTGACTTGTTACACCTATGCAGCTTTTAGCTTATGTGTAATAAGAAAATGTGCCATAAAAAAGTGAAAATGACACATAGAGGTGTTTTTGCATCTGTTTATGCAGCCTAATGTGAAAACAAGTCAAACCAATGTTTTACTTTACAAAAAATAAATTCCCAAATTTCCGCATTTTACCACTTACATAAAACATCTCCTGAGAAAGTGGCATATAAATGAGTCAAGGTACATTTTTTTTTTTAAAACGTTTCCGGCTTGAGAACCAACATAACAAAAGGCTTAATTTGATATATCACATACCCTAAAAAAAAACTCACAATATTGATTTCTTTGCATTTTTCCCAAGCTCAATGTAAAACATCCGTTGCACTGGTGCAACGAAAGGTTAAGTTGAAAAACGGAAACAGCTATAAAAAAAAATCTGAAATATCTATTTCAAAAATTCCTTTTGTTTCTTTGGCCTAAACCCAAAAGGCTTCCAACAACACCTTTTTTTCAAAAATCCAACAATGTAAAAATGTCCTGCAAACTTTTTTTCTTCTCAAAATATTGTCAAAAATAGTCATTTTTAGTATAAATAAGTGAGCGTTTGAGATTTTTTCACCAGATAAAGTTTTTTATGGTCACTGTACACTTAGGCTATGTGTCCACATGTTTTCAATTTTTTGGTTGACCCAGAAAACAAATATAATTTTTTCAAAAAGCTGCACTGGTGTAGCTCTCTGAAAAAAGGCACGCCCGAATATTTTTTTCTGAAAAAAGGGGGGTACATATGAAAGAGGGCGTCGAAATATTATGATTGAGCACGATTTCTTTTTTTCGACATGGGCGAATTGCAGTATGTAGCTAAGACATGTACACTTTATAGTGGCAACTCTGATGTTTGTGGCTTATAGGGACAAGGTACAAATCAAGTGTAACCTTCAGGTTGGTTTTTCTTTTTCACCTTCATGTATGTTGAAGAACTCTTTTTGCTTTTTCTATAATTCGCAATCTATATATGATAGAGACATAATTTAAACAACACATTGTTCCTAGTCTTGTGCTACTTACCCATGTGTATTATCATGTATGTGGCACATGGGATAGTAGTCAAAATGTGATGTTGAATGTATGATGTTTTTCAATTACGTCACAAGTTTGAAAAAGTATGCCTTACATTTTGGCCCATAATTCTGAAACCATACAATCTCGATCCTCAATTCAAAGTGCCGCATAAAGCTAACATCATGCCACTGTTCTGTGTCCATTTTCATGCTTGTGCCATGCTTAGAAATGGTGAGAACCTTTCAGTGATTACATGCATGTTTTAAATACAAAAAATCTCAATTTATTTCAAATATTTCACGTATATTGTGTCATAATTCATGATCCATACTAGATAGAGCTTCATTTGCAAATGCAACACATTCTATAGAATATCCCACTGCAGGATGCCAAATTACATGCCTCTAGGATGTAGAGAAAGTACATAAAACAAACATTGACTCCATACTGGACGATTTTACATCTCCGGCCATCTGGTCACCCTATAGAAACTAATTTTGTTTATAATCAAGTGAGTTTTTATGCTATTACGCTCATAATGCATCACATTAATCCTTATCATGTCTATAATGAGCTACAATTGAACAATAGATGAAAATGCATTCTAAACCATGTTATTTTTTTAACCTTAAAAATCCTCATCGAAATAGACTTGTTACACCTACGCAGCTTTTAGCTTATGTGTAATAAGAAAAGGTGCCATAAAAAAGTGAAAATGACACATAGAGGTGTTTTTGCATCTGTTTATGCAGCCTAATGTGAAAACAAGTCAAACCAATGTTTTACTTTACAAAAAATAAATTCCCAAATTTCCGTATTTTACCACTTACATAAAACATCTCCTGAGAAAGTTGCATATAAATGAGTCAGGGTACATGTTTTTTTTAAAAAACGTTTCCGGCTTGAGAATCAACATAACAAAAGGCTTAATTTGATATATCACATACCCTAAAAAAAAAATCATAATATTGATTTTTTTGCATTTTTCCCAAGCTCAATGTAAAACATCCGTTGCACTAGTGCAACGAAAGGTTAAGTCGAAAAACGGAAACAGCTATAAAAAAAAACTGAAATACATATGTCAACAATTCCTTTTGTTTCTTTGGCCTAAACCCAAGAGGCTTCCAACAACACCTTTTTTTTCAAAAAACGAACAATGTAAAAATGTCCTGCGAACTTTTTTTCTTCTGAAAATATTGTCAAAAATAGTCATTTTTAGTATAAATAAGTGAGCGTTTGAGATTTTTTCACCAGATAAAGTTTTTTATGGTCACTGTACACTTAGGCTTCGGGTCCACATATTTTCAATTTTTTGGTTGACCCAGAAAAAAAAATTATTTTTTCAAAAAGCTGCACTGGTGTAGCTCTCTGAAAAAAGGCACGCCCGAATATTTTTTTCTGTAAAAAGGGGGGTGCATATGAAAGAGTGCGTAGAAATATTTTGATTGAGCACGATTTTTTTTTTCGACATGGGCGAATTGCAGTATGTAGCTAAGACATGTACACTTTATAGTGGCAACTCTGATGTTTGTGGCTTATAGGGACAAGGTACAAATCAAGTGTAACCTTCAGGTTGGTTTTTCTTTTTCACCTTCATGTATGTTGAAGAACTCTTTTTGCTTTTGGCTATAATTCACAATCTATATATGATAGAGACATAATTTAAACAACACATTGTTCCTAGTCTTGTGCTACTTACCCATGTGAATTATTATGTATGTGGCATATTGGATAGTAGTTAAAATGTGAAGTTGAATGTATGATGTTTTTCAATTACGTCACAAGTTCGAAAAAGTATGCCTTACATTTTGGCCCATAATTCTGAAACCATACAATCTGGATCCTCACTTCAAAGTGCAGCATAAAGCTAACATCATGCCACTGTTCTGTGTCCATTTTCATGCTTGTGCCATGCTTAGAAGTGGTGAGAATCTTTCAGTGATTAAATGCATGTTTTAAATACAAAAAATCTCAATTTATTTCAAATATTTCACGTATATTGTGTCATAATTCATGATCCATACTAGATAGAGCTTCATTTGCAAATGCAACACATTCTATAGACTATACCACTGCAGGATGCCAAATTACATGCCTCTAGGATGTAGAGAAAGTACATAAAACTAACATTGACTCCATACTGGGCGATTTTACATCTCCGGCCATCTGGTCACCCTATAGAAACTAATTTTGTTTATAATCAAGTGAGTTTTTATGCTATCACGCTCATAATGCATAACATTAATCCTTATCATGTCTATAATGAGCTACAATTGAATAATAGATGAAAATGCATTCTAAACCATGTTTTTTTTTAACCTTAAAAATCCTCATTGAAATAGACTTGTTACACTTATGCAGCTTTTAGCTTATGTGTAATAAGAAAATGTGCCATAAAAAAGTGAAAATGACACATAGAGGTGTTTTTGCATCTGTTTATGCAGCATAATGTGAAAACAAGTCAAACCAATGTTTTACTTTACAAAAAATAAATTCCCAAATTTCCGCATTTTACCACTTACATAAAACATCTCCTGAGAAAGTTGCATATAAATGAGTCAGGGTACATTTTTTTAAAAAAACGTTTCCAGCTTGAGAATCAACATAACAAAAGGCTTAATTTGATATATCACATACCCTAAAAAAAAAATCACAATATTGATTTTTTTGCATTGTTCCCAAGCTCAATGTAAAACATCCGTTGCACTGGTGCAACGAAAGGTTAAGTTGAAAAACGGAAATAGCTATAAAAAAAAATCTGAAATATCTATTTCAAAAATTCCTTTTGTTTCTTTGGCCTAAACCCAAAAGGCTTCCAACAACACCTTTTTCTCAAAAATCGAACAATGTAAAAATGTCCTGCGAACTTTTTTTCTTCTCAAAATATTGTCAAAAATAGTCATTTTTATTATAAATAAGTGAGCGTTTGAGATTTTTTCACCAGATAAAGTTTTTTATGGTCACTGTACACTTAGGCTTTGGGTCCACATGTTTTCAATTTTTTGGTTGACCCAGAAAAAAAATTTATTTTTTCAAAAAGCTGCACTGGTGTAGCTCTCTGAAAAAAGGCACGCCCGAATATTTTTTTCGGTAAAAAGGGGGGTGCATATGAAAGAGTGCGGGGAAATATTATGATTGAGCATGATTTTTTTTTTCGACATGGGCGAATTGCAGTATGTAGCTAAGACATGTACACTTTATAGTGGCAACTCTGATGTTTGTGGCTTATAGGGACAAGGTACAAATCAAGTGTAACCTTCAGGTTGGTTTTTCTTTTTCACCTTCATGTATGTTGAAGAACTCTTTTTGCTTTTGGCTATAATTCACAATCTTTATATGATAGAGACATAATTTAAACAACACGTTGTTCCTAGTCTTGTGCTACTTACCCATGTGAATTATTATGTATGTGGCATATTGGATAGTAGTCAAAATGTGAAGTTGAATGTATGATGTTTTTCAATTACAGCACAAGTTCGAAAAAGTATGCCTTACATTTTGGCCCATAATTCTGACACCATACAATCTGGATCCTCAATTCAAAGTGCAGCATAAAGCTAACATCATGCCACTGTTCTGTGTCCATTTTCATGCTTGTGCCATGCTTAGAAGTGGTGAGAATCTTTCAGTGATTAAATGCATGTTTTAAATACAAAATATCTCAATTTATTTCAAATATTTCACGTATATTGTGTCATAATTCATGATCCATACTAGATAGAGCTTCATTTGCAAATGCAACACATTCTATAGAATATCCCACTGCAGGATGCCAAATTACATGCCTCTAGGATGTAGAGAAAGTACATAAAACTAACATTGACTCCATACTGGGCGATTTTACATCTCCGGCCATCTGGTCACCCTATAGAATCTAATTTTGTTTATAATCAAGTGAGTTTTTATGCTATCACGCTCATAATGCATAACATTAATCCTTATCATGTCTATAATGAGCTACAATTGAACAATAGATGAAAATGCATTCTAAACCATGTTTTTTTAACCTTAAAAATCCTCATTGAAATAGACTTGTTACACCTATGCAGCTTTTAGCTTATGTGTAATAAGAAAATGTGCCATAAAAAAGTGAAAATGACACATAGAGGTGTTTTTGCATCTGTTTATGCAGCCTAATGTGAAAACAAGTCAAACCAATGTTTTACTTTACAAAAAATAAATTCCCAAATTTCCGCATTTTACCACTTACTTTAAACATCTCCTGAGAAAGTTGCATATAAATGAGTCAGGGTACAGTTTTTTTTAAAAACGTTTCCGGCTTGAGAATCAACATAACAAAAGGCTTAATTTGATATATCACATACCCTAAAAAAAAAATCACAATATTGATTTCTTTGCATTTTTCCCAAGCTCAATGTAAAACATCCGTTGCACTGGTGCAACGAAAGGTTAAGTTGAAAAACGGAAACAGCTATAAAAAAAAATCTGAAATATCTATTTCAAAAATTCCTTTTGTTTCTTTGGCCTAAACCCAAAAGGCTTCCAACAACACCTTTTTTTCAAAAATCGAACAATGTAAAAATGTCCTGCAAACTTTTTTTCTTCTCAAAATATTGTCAAAAATAGTCATTTTTAGTATAAATAAGTGAGCGTTTGAGATTTTTTCACCAGATAAAGTTTTTTATGGTCACTGTACACTTAGGCTATGTGTCCACATGTTTTCAATTTTTTGGTTGACCCAGAAAACAAATATTATTTTTTCAAAAAGCTGCACTGGTGTAGCTCTCTGAAAAAAGGCACGCCCGAATATTTTTTTCTGAAAAAAGGGGGGTACATATGAAAGAGGGCGTCGAAATATTATGATTGAGCACGATTTCTTTTTTTCGACATGGGCGAATTGCAGTATGTAGCTAAGACATGTACACTTTATAGTGGCAACTCTGATGTTTGTGGCTTATAGGGACAAGGTACAAATCAAGTGTAACCTTCAGGTTGGTTTTTCTTTTTCACCTTCATGTATGTTGAAGAACTCTTTTTGCTTTTTCTATAATTCACAATCTATATATGATAGAGACATAATTTAAACAACACATTGTTCCTAGTCTTGTGCTACTTACCCATGTGAATTATCATGTATGTGGCATATTGGATAGTAGTCAAAATGTGAAGTTGAATGTATGATGTTTTTCAATTACGTCACAAGTTCGAAAAAGTATGCCTTACATTTTGGCCCATAATTCTGAAACCATACAATCTGGATCCTCAATTCAAAGTGCAGCATAAAGCTAACATCATGCCACTGTTCTGTGTCCATTTTGATGCTTTTGCCTTGCTTAGAAGTGGTGAGAATCTTTCAGTGATTACATGCAAGTTTTAAATACAAAAAATCTCAATTTATTTCAAATATTTCACGTATATTGTGTCATAATTCATGATCCATACTAGATAGAGCTTCATTTGCAAATGCACCACATTCTATAGAATATCCCACTGCAGGATGCCAAATTACATGCCTCTAGGATGTAGAGAAAGTACATAAAACTAACATTGACTCCATACTGGGCGATTTTACATCTCCGGCCATCTGGTCACCCTATAGAAACTAATTTTGTTTATAATCAAGTGAGTTTTTATGCTATTACGCTCATAATGCATCACATTAATCCTTATCATGTCTATAATGAGCTGCAATTGAATAATAGATGAAAATGCATTCTAAACCATGTTTTTTTAACATTAAAAATCCTCATTGAAATAGACTTGTTACACCTATGCAGCTTTTAGCTTATGTGTAATAAGAAAATGTGCCATAAAAAAGTGAAAATGACACATAGAGGTGTTTTTGCATCTTTTTATGCAGCCTAATGTGAAAACAAGTCAAACCAATGTTTTACTTTACAAAAAATAAATTCCCAAATTTCCGCATTTTACCACTTACATAAAACATCTCCTGAGAAAGTGGCATATAAATGAGTCAAGGTACATTTTTTTTTAAAAACGTTTCCGGCTTGAGAATCAACATAACAAAAGGCTTAATTTGATATATCACATACCCTCTAAAAAAACTCACAATATTGATTTCTTTGCATTTTTCCCAAGCTCAATGTAAAACATCCGTTGCACTGGTGCAACGAAAGGTTAAGTTGAAAAACGGAAACAGC
The DNA here is from genome assembly GCF_964204655.1 of Triturus cristatus. Classification (NCBI taxonomy): domain Eukaryota; kingdom Metazoa; phylum Chordata; class Amphibia; order Caudata; family Salamandridae; genus Triturus; species Triturus cristatus. Next base: position 207,099,486 of record NC_140594.1, on the reverse strand, counting down.
TATAAAAATAAATCTGAAATATCTATTTCAAAAATTCCTTTTGTTTCTTTGGCCTAAACCCAAAAGGCTTCCAACAACACCTTTTTTTCAAAAATCGAACAATGTAAAAATGTCCTGCAAACTTTTTTTCTTCTCAAAATATTGTCAAAAATAGTCATTTTTAGTATAAATAAGTGAGCGTTTGAGATTTTTTCACCAGATAAAGTTTTTTATGGTCACTGTACACTTAGGCTTCGGGTCCACATGTTTTCAATTTTTTGGTTGACCCAGAAAAAAAATTATTTTTTCAAAAAGCTGCACTGGTGTAGCTCTCTGAAAAAAGGCACGCCTGAATATTTTTTTCTGTAAAAAGGGGGGTGCATATGAAAGAGTGCGTAGAAATATTTTGATTGAGCACGATTTTTTTTTCCGACATGGGCGAATTGCAGTATGTAGCTAAGACATGTACACTTTATAGTGGCAACTCTGATGTTTGTGGCTTATAGGGACAATGTACAAATCAAGCGTAACCTTCAGGTTGGTTTTTCTTTTTCACCTTCATGTATGTTGAAGAACTCTTTTTGCTTTTGGCTATAATTCACAATCTATATATGATAGAGACATAATTTAAACAACACATTGTTCCTAGTCTTGTGCTACTTACCCATGTGAATTATTATGTATGTGGCATATTGGATAGTAGTCAAAATGTGAAGTTGAATGTATGATGTTTTTCAATTACGTCACAAGTTCGAAAAAGTATGCCTTACATTTTGGCCCATAATTCTGAAACCATACAATCTGGATCCTCACTTCAAAGTGCAGCATAAAGCTAACATCATGCCACTGTTCTGTGTCCATTTTCATGCTTGTGCCATGCTTAGAAGTGGTGAGAATCTTTCAGTGATTAAATGCATGTTTTAAATACAAAAAATCTCAATTTATTTCAAATATTTCACGTATATTGTGTCATAATTCATGATCCATACTAGATAGAGCTTCATTTGCAAATGCAACACATTCTATAGAATATCCCACTGCAGGATGCCAAATTACATGCCTCTAGGATGTAGAGAAAGTACATAAAACTAACATTGACTCCATACTGGGCGATTTTACATCTCCGGCCATCTGGTCACCCTATAGAAACTAATTTTGTTTATAATCAAGTGAGTTTTTATGCTATTACGCTCATAGTGCATCACATTAATCCGTATCATGTCTATAATGAGCTACAATTGAACAATAGATGAAAATGCATTCTAAACCATGTTTTTTTTAACCTTAAAAATCCTCATTGAAATTGACTTGTTACACCTATGCAGCTTTTAGCTTATGTGTAATAAGAAAATGTGCCATAAAAAAGTGAAAATGACACATAGAGGTGTTTTTGCATCTGTTTATGCAGCCTAATGTGAAAACAAGTCAAACCAATGTTTTACTTTACAAAAAATAAATTCCCAAATTTCCGCATTTTACCACTTACATAAAACATCTCCTGAGAAAGTGGCATATAAATGAGTCAAGGTACATTTTTTTTTTTAAAACGTTTCCGGCTTGAGAACCAACATAACAAAAGGCTTAATTTGATATATCACATACCCTAAAAAAAAACTCACAATATTGATTTCTTTGCATTTTTCCCAAGCTCAATGTAAAACATCCGTTGCACTGGTGCAACGAAAGGTTAAGTTGAAAAACGGAAACAGCTATAAAAAAAAATCTGAAATATCTATTTCAAAAATTCCTTTTGTTTCTTTGGCCTAAACCCAAAAGGCTTCCAACAACACCTTTTTTTCAAAAATCCAACAATGTAAAAATGTCCTGCAAACTTTTTTTCTTCTCAAAATATTGTCAAAAATAGTCATTTTTAGTATAAATAAGTGAGCGTTTGAGATTTTTTCACCAGATAAAGTTTTTTATGGTCACTGTACACTTAGGCTATGTGTCCACATGTTTTCAATTTTTTGGTTGACCCAGAAAACAAATATAATTTTTTCAAAAAGCTGCACTGGTGTAGCTCTCTGAAAAAAGGCACGCCCGAATATTTTTTTCTGAAAAAAGGGGGGTACATATGAAAGAGGGCGTCGAAATATTATGATTGAGCACGATTTCTTTTTTTTGACATGGGCGAATTGCAGTATGTAGCTAAGACATGTACACTTTATAGTGGCAACTCTGATGTTTGTGGCTTATAGGGACAAGGTACAAATCAAGTGTAACCTTCAGGTTGGTTTTTCTTTTTCACCTTCATGTATGTTGAAGAACTCTTTTTGCTTTTTCTATAATTCGCAATCTATATATGATAGAGACATAATTTAAACAACACATTGTTCCTAGTCTTGTGCTACTTACCCATGTGTATTATCATGTATGTGGCACATGGGATAGTAGTCAAAATGTGATGTTGAATGTATGATGTTTTTCAATTACGTCACAAGTTTGAAAAAGTATGCCTTACATTTTGGCCCATAATTCTGAAACCATACAATCTCGATCCTCAATTCAAAGTGCCGCATAAAGCTAACATCATGCCACTGTTCTGTGTCCATTTTCATGCTTGTGCCATGCTTAGAAATGGTGAGAACCTTTCAGTGATTACATGCATGTTTTAAATACAAAAAATCTCAATTTATTTCAAATATTTCACGTATATTGTGTCATAATTCATGATCCATACTAGATAGAGCTTCATTTGCAAATGCAACACATTCTATAGAATATCCCACTGCAGGATGCCAAATTACATGCCTCTAGGATGTAGAGAAAGTACATAAAACAAACATTGACTCCATACTGGACGATTTTACATCTCCGGCCATCTGGTCACCCTATAGAAACTAATTTTGTTTATAATCAAGTGAGTTTTTATGCTATTACGCTCATAATGCATCACATTAATCCTTATCATGTCTATAATGAGCTACAATTGAACAATAGATGAAAATGCATTCTAAACCATGTTATTTTTTTAACCTTAAAAATCCTCATCGAAATAGACTTGTTACACCTACGCAGCTTTTAGCTTATGTGTAATAAGAAAAGGTGCCATAAAAAAGTGAAAATGACACATAGAGGTGTTTTTGCATCTGTTTATGCAGCCTAATGTGAAAACAAGTCAAACCAATGTTTTACTTTACAAAAAATAAATTCCCAAATTTCCGCATTTTACCACTTACATAAAACATCTCCTGAGAAAGTTGCATATAAATGAGTCAGGGTACATGTTTTTTTTAAAAAACGTTTCCGGCTTGAGAATCAACATAACAAAAGGCTTAATTTGATATATCACATACCCTAAAAAAAAAATCATAATATTGATTTTTTTGCATTTTTCCCAAGCTCAATGTAAAACATCCGTTGCACTAGTGCAACGAAAGGTTAAGTCGAAAAACGGAAACAGCTATAAAAAAAAACTGAAATACATATGTCAACAATTCCTTTTGTTTCTTTGGCCTAAACCCAAGAGGCTTCCAACAACACCTTTTTTTTCAAAAAACGAACAATGTAAAAATGTCCTGCGAACTTTTTTTCTTCTGAAAATATTGTCAAAAATAGTCATTTTTAGTATAAATAAGTGAGCGTTTGAGATTTTTTCACCAGATAAAGTTTTTTATGGTCACTGTACACTTAGGCTTCGGGTCCACATATTTTCAATTTTTTGGTTGACCCAGAAAAAAAAATTATTTTTTCAAAAAGCTGCACTGGTGTAGCTCTCTGAAAAAAGGCACGCCCGAATATTTTTTTCTGTAAAAAGGGGGGTGCATATGAAAGAGTGCGTAGAAATATTTTGATTGAGCACGATTTTTTTTTTCGACATGGGCGAATTGCAGTATGTAGCTAAGACATGTACACTTTATAGTGGCAACTCTGATGTTTGTGGCTTATAGGGACAAGGTACAAATCAAGTGTAACCTTCAGGTTGGTTTTTCTTTTTCACCTTCATGTATGTTGAAGAACTCTTTTTGCTTTTGGCTATAATTCACAATCTATATATGATAGAGACATAATTTAAACAACACATTGTTCCTAGTCTTGTGCTACTTACCCATGTGAATTATTATGTATGTGGCATATTGGATAGTAGTTAAAATGTGAAGTTGAATGTATGATGTTTTTCAATTACGTCACAAGTTCGAAAAAGTATGCCTTACATTTTGGCCCATAATTCTGAAACCATACAATCTGGATCCTCACTTCAAAGTGCAGCATAAAGCTAACATCATGCCACTGTTCTGTGTCCATTTTCATGCTTGTGCCATGCTTAGAAGTGGTGAGAATCTTTCAGTGATTAAATGCATGTTTTAAATACAAAAAATCTCAATTTATTTCAAATATTTCACGTATATTGTGTCATAATTCATGATCCATACTAGATAGAGCTTCATTTGCAAATGCAACACATTCTATAGACTATACCACTGCAGGATGCCAAATTACATGCCTCTAGGATGTAGAGAAAGTACATAAAACTAACATTGACTCCATACTGGGCGATTTTACATCTCCGGCCATCTGGTCACCCTATAGAAACTAATTTTGTTTATAATCAAGTGAGTTTTTATGCTATCACGCTCATAATGCATAACATTAATCCTTATCATGTCTATAATGAGCTACAATTGAATAATAGATGAAAATGCATTCTAAACCATGTTTTTTTTTAACCTTAAAAATCCTCATTGAAATAGACTTGTTACACTTATGCAGCTTTTAGCTTATGTGTAATAAGAAAATGTGCCATAAAAAAGTGAAAATGACACATAGAGGTGTTTTTGCATCTGTTTATGCAGCATAATGTGAAAACAAGTCAAACCAATGTTTTACTTTACAAAAAATAAATTCCCAAATTTCCGCATTTTACCACTTACATAAAACATCTCCTGAGAAAGTTGCATATAAATGAGTCAGGGTACATTTTTTTAAAAAAACGTTTCCAGCTTGAGAATCAACATAACAAAAGGCTTAATTTGATATATCACATACCCTAAAAAAAAAATCACAATATTGATTTTTTTGCATTGTTCCCAAGCTCAATGTAAAACATCCGTTGCACTGGTGCAACGAAAGGTTAAGTTGAAAAACGGAAATAGCTATAAAAACAAATCTGAAATATCTATTTCAAAAATTCCTTTTGTTTCTTTGGCCTAAACCCAAAAGGCTTCCAACAACACCTTTTTCTCAAAAATCGAACAATGTAAAAATGTCCTGCGAACTTTTTTTCTTCTCAAAATATTGTCAAAAATAGTCATTTTTATTATAAATAAGTGAGCGTTTGAGATTTTTTCACCAGATAAAGTTTTTTATGGTCACTGTACACTTAGGCTTTGGGTCCACATGTTTTCAATTTTTTGGTTGACCCAGAAAAAAAATGTATTTTTTCAAAAAGCTGCACTGGTGTAGCTCTCTGAAAAAAGGCACGCCCGAAAAAAATTTTCTGTAAAAAGGGGGGTGCATATGAAAGAGTGCGGGGAAATATTATGATTGAGCATGATTTTTTTTTTCGACATGGGCGAATTGCAGTATGTAGCTAAGACATGTACACTTTATAGTGGCAACTCTGATGTTTGTGGCTTATAGGGACAAGGTACAAATCAAGTGTAACCTTCAGGTTGGTTTTTCTTTTTCACCTTCATGTATGTTGAAGAACTCTTTTTGCTTTTGGCTATAATTCACAATCTTTATATGATAGAGACATAATTTAAACAACACGTTGTTCCTAGTCTTGTGCTACTTACCCATGTGAATTATTATGTATGTGGCATATTGGATAGTAGTCAAAATGTGAAGTTGAATGTATGATGTTTTTCAATTACAGCACAAGTTCGAAAAAGTATGCCTTACATTTTGGCCCATAATTCTGACACCATACAATCTGGATCCTCAATTCAAAGTGCAGCATAAAGCTAACATCATGCCACTGTTCTGTGTCCATTTTCATGCTTGTGCCATGCTTAGAAGTGGTGAGAATCTTTCAGTGATTAAATGCATGTTTTAAATACAAAATATCTCAATTTATTTCAAATATTTCACGTATATTGTGTCATAATTCATGATCCATACTAGATAGAGCTTCATTTGCAAATGCAACACATTCTATAGAATATCCCACTGCAGGATGCCAAATTACATGCCTCTAGGATGTAGAGAAAGTACATAAAACTAACATTGACTCCATACTGGGCGATTTTACATCTCCGGCCATCTGGTCACCCTATAGAATCTAATTTTGTTTATAATCAAGTGAGTTTTTATGCTATCACGCTCATAATGCATAACATTAATCCTTATCATGTCTATAATGAGCTACAATTGAACAATAGATGAAAATGCATTCTAAACCATGTTTTTTTAACCTTAAAAATCCTCATTGAAATAGACTTGTTACACCTATGCAGCTTTTAGCTTATGTGTAATAAGAAAATGTGCCATAAAAAAGTGAAAATGACACATAGAGGTGTTTTTGCATCTGTTTATGCAGCCTAATGTGAAAACAAGTCAAACCAATGTTTTACTTTACAAAAAATAAATTCCCAAATTTCCGCATTTTACCACTTACATTAAACATCTCCTGAGAAAGTTGCATATAAATGAGTCAGGGTACAGTTTTTTTTAAAAACGTTTCCGGCTTGAGAATCAACATAACAAAAGGCTTAATTTGATATATCACATACCCTAAAAAAAAATCACAATATTGATTTCTTTGCATTTTTCCCAAGCTCAATGTAAAACATCCGTTGCACTGGTGCAACGAAAGGTTAAGTTGAAAAACGGAAACAGCTATAAAAAAAAATCTGAAATATCTATTTCAAAAATTCCTTTTGTTTCTTTGGCCTAAACCCAAAAGGCTTCCAACAACACCTTTTTTTCAAAAATCGAACAATGTAAAAATGTCCTGCAAACTTTTTTTCTTCTCAAAATATTGTCAAAAATAGTCATTTTTAGTATAAATAAGTGAGCGTTTGAGATTTTTTCACCAGATAAAGTTTTTTATGGTCACTGTACACTTAGGCTATGTGTCCACATGTTTTCAATTTTTTGGTTGACCCAGAAAACAAATATTATTTTTTCAAAAAGCTGCACTGGTGTAGCTCTCTGAAAAAAGGCACGCCCGAATATTTTTTTCTGAAAAAAGGGGGGTACATATGAAAGAGGGCGTCGAAATATTATGATTGAGCACGATTTCTTTTTTTCGACATGGGCGAATTGCAGTATGTAGCTAAGACATGTACACTTTATAGTGGCAACTCTGATGTTTGTGGCTTATAGGGACAAGGTACAAATCAAGTGTAACCTTCAGGTTGGTTTTTCTTTTTCACCTTCATGTATGTTGAAGAACTCTTTTTGCTTTTTCTATAATTCACAATCTATATATGATAGAGACATAATTTAAACAACACATTGTTCCTAGTCTTGTGCTACTTACCCATGTGAATTATCATGTATGTGGCATATTGGATAGTAGTCAAAATGTGAAGTTGAATGTATGATGTTTTTCAATTACGTCACAAGTTCGAAAAAGTATGCCTTACATTTTGGCCCATAATTCTGAAACCATACAATCTGGATCCTCAATTCAAAGTGCAGCATAAAGCTAACATCATGCCACTGTTCTGTGTCCATTTTGATGCTTTTGCCTTGCTTAGAAGTGGTGAGAATCTTTCAGTGACTACATGCAAGTTTTAAATACAAAAAATCTCAATTTATTTCAAATATTTCACGTATATTGTGTCATAATTCATGATCCATACTAGATAGAGCTTCATTTGCAAATGCACCACATTCTATAGAATATCCCACTGCAGGATGCCAAATTACATGCCTCTAGGATGTAGAGAAAGTACATAAAACTAACATTGACTCCATACTGGGCGATTTTACATCTCCGGCCATCTGGTCACCCTATAGAAACTAATTTTGTTTATAATCAAGTGAGTTTTTATGCTATTACGCTCATAATGCATCACATTAATCCTTATCATGTCTATAATGAGCTGCAATTGAATAATAGATGAAAATGCATTCTAAACCATGTTTTTTTAACATTAAAAATCCTCATTGAAATAGACTTGTTACTCCTATGCAGCTTTTAGCTTATGTGTAATAAGAAAATGTGCCATAAAAAAGTGAAAATGACACATAGAGGTGTTTTTGCATCTTTTTATGCAGCCTAATGTGAAAACAAGTCAAACCAATGTTTTACTTTACAAAAAATAAATTCCCAAATTTCCGCATTTTACCACTTACATAAAACATCTCCTGAGAAAGTGGCATATAAATGAGTCAAGGTACATTTTTTTTTAAAAACGTTTCCGGCTTGAGAATCAACATAACAAAAGGCTTAATTTGATATATCACATACCCTCTAAAAAAACTCACAATATTGATTTCTTTGCATTTTTCCCAAGCTCAATGTAAAACATCCGTTGCACTGGTGCAACGAAAGGTTAAGTTGAAAAACGGAAACAGCTATAAAAATAAATCTGAAATATCTATTTCAAAAATTCCTTTTGTTTCTTTGGCCTAAACCCAAAAGGCTTCCAACAACACCTTTTTTTCAAAAATCGAACAATGTAAAAATGTCCTGCAAACTTTTTTTCTTCTCAAAATATTGTCAAAAATAGTCATTTTTAGTATAAATAAGTGAGCGTTTGAGATTTTTTCACCAGATAAAGTTTTTTATGGTCACTGTACACTTAGGCTTCGGGTCCACATGTTTTCAATTTTTTGGTTGACCCAGAAAAAAAATTATTTTTTCAAAAAGCTGCACTGGTGTAGCTCTCTGAAAAAAGGCACGCCCGAATATTTTTTTCTGTAAAAAGGGGGGTGCATATGAAAGAGTGCGTAGAAATATTTTGATTGAGCACGATTTTTTTTTCCGACATGGGCGAATTGCAGTATGTAGCTAAGACATGTACACTTTATAGTGGCAACTCTGATGTTTGTGGCTTATAGGGACAATGTACAAATCAAGCGTAACCTTCAGGTTGGTTTTTCTTTTTCACCTTCATGTATGTTGAAGAACTCTTTTTGCTTTTGGCTATAATTCACAATCTATATATGATAGAGACATAATTTAAACAACACATTGTTCCTAGTCTTGTGCTACTTACCCATGTGAATTATTATGTATGTGGCATATTGGATAGTAGTCAAAATGTGAAGTTGAATGTATGATGTTTTTCAATTACGTCACAAGTTCGAAAAAGTATGCCTTACATTTTGGCCCATAATTCTGAAACCATACAATCTGGATCCTCACTTCAAAGTGCAGCATAAAGCTAACATCATGCCACTGTTCTGTGTCCATTTTCATGCTTGTGCCATGCTTAGAAGTGGTGAGAATCTTTCAGTGATTAAATGCATGTTTTAAATACAAAAAATCTCAATTTATTTCAAATATTTCACGTATATTGTGTCATAATTCATGATCCATACTAGATAGAGCTTCATTTGCAAATGCAACACATTCTATAGAATATCCCACTGCAGGATGCCAAATTACATGCCTCTAGGATGTAGAGAAAGTACATAAAACTAACATTGACTCCATACTGGGCGATTTTACATCTCCGGCCATCTGGTCACCCTATAGAAACTAATTTTGTTTATAATCAAGTGAGTTTTTATGCTATTACGCTCATAGTGCATCACATTAATCCGTATCATGTCTATAATGAGCTACAATTGAACAATAGATGAAAATGCATTCTAAACCATGTTTTTTTTAACCTTAAAAATCCTCATTGAAATTGACTTGTTACACCTATGCAGCTTTTAGCTTATGTGTAATAAGAAAATGTGCCATAAAAAAGTGAAAATGACACATAGAGGTGTTTTTGCATCTGTTTATGCAGCCTAATGTGAAAACAAGTCAAACCAATGTTTTACTTTACAAAAAATAAATTCCCAAATTTCCGCATTTTACCACTTACATAAAACATCTCCTGAGAAAGTGGCATATAAATGAGTCAAGGTACATTTTTTTTTTTAAAACGTTTCCGGCTTGAGAACCAACATAACAAAAGGCTTAATTTGATATATCACATACCCTAAAAAAAAACTCACAATATTGATTTCTTTGCATTTTTCCCAAGCTCAATGTAAAACATCCGTTGCACTGGTGCAACGAAAGGTTAAGTTGAAAAACGGAAACAGCTATAAAAAAAAATCTGAAATATCTATTTCAAAAATTCCTTTTGTTTCTTTGGCCTAAACCCAAAAGGCTTCCAACAACACCTTTTTTTCAAAAATCGAACAATGTAAAAATGTCCTGCAAACTTTTTTTCTTCTCAAAATATTGTCAAAAATAGTCATTTTTAGTATAAATAAGTGAGCGTTTGAGATTTTTTCACCAGATAAAGTTTTTTATGGTCACTGTACACTTAGGCTATGTGTCCACATGTTTTCAATTTTTTGGTTGACCCAGAAAACAAATATTATTTTTTCAAAAAGCTGCACTGGTGTAGCTCTCTGAAAAAAGGCACGCCCGAATATTTTTTTCTGAAAAAAGGGGGGTACATATGAAAGAGGGCGTCGAAATATTATGATTGAGCACGATTTCTTTTTTTCGACATGGGCGAATTGCAGTATGTAGCTAAGACATGTACACTTTATAGTGGCAACTCTGATGTTTGTGGCTTATAGGGACAAGGTACAAATCAAGTGTAACCTTCAGGTTGGTTTTTCTTTTTCACCTTCATGTATGTTGAAGAACTCTTTTTGCTTTTTCTATAATTCGCAATCTATATATGATAGAGACATAATTTAAACAACACATTGTTCCTAGTCTTGTGCTACTTACCCATGTGAATTATCATGTATGTGGCATATTGGATAGTAGTCAAAATGTGAAGTTGAATGTATGATGTTTTTCAATTACGTCACAAGTTCGAAAAAGTATGCCTTACATTTTGGCCCATAATTCTGAAACCATACAATCTGGATCCTCAATTCAAAGTGCAGCATAAAGCTAACATCATGCCACTGTTCTGTGTCCATTTTGATGCTTTTGCCTTGCTTAGAAGTGGTGAGAATCTTTCAGTGATTAAATGCAAGTTTTAAATACAAAAAATCTCAATTTATTTCAAATATTTCACGTATATTGTGTCATAATTCATGATCCATACTAGATAGAGCTTCATTTGCAAATGCAACACATTCTATAGAATATCCCACTGCAGGATGCCAAATTACATGCCTCTAGGATGTAGAGAAAGTACATAAAACTAACATTGACTCCATACTGGGCGATTTTACATCTCCGGCCATCTGGTCACCCTATAGAAACTAATTTTGTTTATAATCAAGTGAGTTTTTATGCTATTACGCTCATAATGCATCACATTAATCCTTATCATGTCTATAATGAGCTGCAATTGAATAATAGATGAAAATGCATTCTAAACCATGTTTTTTTAACATTAAAAATCCTCATTGAAATAGACTTGTTACACCTATGCAGCTTTTAGCTTATGTGTAATAAGAAAATGTGCCATAAAAAAGTGAAAATGACACATAGAGGTGTTTTTGCATCTGTTTATGCAGCCTAATGTGAAAACAAGTCAAACCAAGGTTTTACTTTACAAAAAATAAATTCCCAAATTTCCGCATTTTACCACTTACATAAAACATCTCCTGAGAAAGTGGCATATAAATGAGTCAAGGTACATTTTTTTTTTAAAAACGTTTCCGGCTTGAGAATCAACATAACAAAAGGCTTAATTTGATATATCACATACCCTAAAAAAAAACTCACAATATTGATTTCTTTGCATTTTTCCCAAGCTCAATGTAAAACATCCGTTGCACTGGTGCAACGAAAGGTTAAGTTGAAAAACGGAAACAGCTATAAAAAAAAATCTGAAATATCTATTTCAAAAATTCCTTTTGTTTCTTTGGCCTAAACCCAAAAGGCTTCCAACAACACCTTTTTTTCAAAAATCGAACAATGTAAAAATGTCCTGCAAACTTTTTTTCTTCTCAAAATATTGTCAAAAATAGTCATTTTTAGTATAAATAAGTGAGCGTTTGAGATTTTTTCACCAGATAAAGTTTTTTATGGTCACTGTACACTTAGGCTACGGGTCCACATGTTTTCAATTTTTTGGTTGACCCAGAAAACAAATATTATTTTTTCAAAAAGCTGCACTGGTGTAGCTCTCTGAAAAAAGGCACGCCCAAATATTTTTTTCTGAAAAAAGGGGGGTACATATGAAAGAGGGCGTCGAAATATTATGATTGAGCACGATTTCTTTTTTTCGACATGGGCGAATTGCAGTATGTAGCTAAGACATGTACACTTTATAGTGGCAACTCTGATGTTTGTGGCTTATAGGGACAAGGTACAAATCAAGTGTAACCTTCAGGTTGGTTTTTCTTTTTCACCTTCATGTACGTTGAAGAACTCTTTTTGCTTTTGGCTATAATTCACAATCTATATATGATAGAGACATAATGTAAACAACACATTGTTCCTAGTCTTGTGCTACTTACCCATGTGTATTATCATGTATGTGGCATATTGGATAGTAGTCAAAATGTGATGTTGAATGTATGATGTTTTTCAATTACGTCACAAGTTTGAAAAAGTATGCCTTACATTTTGGCCCATAATTCTGAAACCATACAATCTCGATCCTCAATTCAAAGTGCCGCATAAAGCTACCATAATGCCACTGTTCTGTGTCCATTTTCATGCTTGTGCCATGCTTAGAAATGGTGAAAATCTTTCAGTGATTACATGCATGTTTTAAATACAAAAAATCTCAATTTATTTCAAATATTTCACGTATATTGTGTCATAATTCATGATCCATACTAGATAGAACTTCATTTGCAAATGCAACACATTCTATAGAATATCCCACTGCAGGATGCCAAATTACATGCCTCTAGGATGTAGAGAAAGTACATAAAACAAACATTGACTCCATACTGGACGATTTTACATCTCCGGCCATCTGGTCACCCTATAGAAACTAATTTTGTTTATAATCAAGTGAGTTTTTATGCTTTTACGCTCATAATGCATCACATTAATCCTTATCATGTCTATAATGAGCTACAATTGAACAATAGATGAAAATGCATTCTAAACCATGTTATTTTTTTAACCTTAAAAATCCTCATTGAAATAAACTTGTTACACCTACGCAGCTTTTAGCTTATGTGTAATAAGAAAAGGTGCCATAAAAAAGTGAAAATGACACATAGAGGTGTTTTTGCATCTGTTTATGCAGCCTAATGTGAAAACAAGTCAAACCAATGTTTTACTTTACAAAAAATAAATTCCCAAATTTCCGCATTTTACCACTTACATAAAACATCTCCTGAGAAAGTTGCATATAAATGAGTCAGGGTACATGTTTTTTTTTAAAAACGTTTCCGGCTTGAGAATCAACATAACAAAAGGATTAATTTGATATATCACATACCTTAAAAAGAAAATCACAATATTGATTTTTTTGCATTTTTCCCAAGCTCAATGTAAAACATCCGTTGCACTGGTGCAACGAAAGGTTACATCGAAAAACGGAAACAGCTATAAAAAAAATCTGAAATATATATTTCAAAGATTCCTTTTGTTTCTTTGGCCTAAACCCAAGAGGCTTCCAACAACACCTTTTTTTTAAAAATCGAACAATGTAAAAATGTCCTGCGAACTTTTTTTCTTCTCAAAATATTGTCAAAAATAGTCATTTTTTGTATAAATAAGTGAGCGTTTGAGATTTTTTCACCAGATAAAGTTTTTTATGGTCACTGTACACTTAGGCTTCGGGTCCACATGTTTTCAATTTTTTGGTTGACCCAGAAAACAAAAATTACTTTTTTCAAAAAGCTGCACTGGTGTAGCTCTCTGAAAAAAGGCACGCCCGCATATTTTTTTCTGAAAAAAGGGGGGTGCATATGAAAGAGGGCGTCGAAATATTATGATTGAGCACGATTTCTTTTTTTCGACATGGGCGAATTGCAGTATGTAGCTAAGACATGTACACTTTATAGTGGCAACTCTGATGTTTGTGGCTTATAGGGACAAGGTACAAATCAAGTGTAACCTTCAGGTTGGTTTTTCTTTTTCACCTTCATGTATGTTGAATAACTCTTTTTGCTTTTTCTATAATTCACAATCTATATATGATAGAGACATAATTTAAACAACACATTGTTCCTAGTCTTGTGCTACTTACCCATGTGAATTATCATGTATGTGGCATATTGGATAGTAGTCAAAATGTGAAGTTGAATGTATGATGTTTTTCAATTACGTCACAAGTTCGAAAAAGTATGCCTTACATTTTGGCCCATAATTCTGAAACCATACAATCTGGATCCTCAATTCAAAGTGCAGCATAAAGCTAACATCATGCCACTGTTCTGTGTCCATTTTCATGCTTTTGCCTTGCTTAGAAGTGGTGAGAATCTTTCAGTGATTAAATGCAAGTTTTAAATACAAAAAATCTCAATTTATTTCAAATATTTCACGTATATTGTGTCATAATTCATGATCCATACTAGATAGAGCTTCATTTGCAAATGCAACACATTCTATAGAATATCCCACTGCAGGATGCCAAATTACATGCCTCTAGGATGTAGAGAAAGTACATAAAACTATCATTGACTCCATACTGGGCGATTTTACATCTCCGGCCATCTGGTCACCCTATAGAAACTAATTTTGTTTATAATCAAGTGAGTTTTTATGCTATTACGCTCATAATGCATCACATTAATCCTTATCATGTCTATAATGAGCTACAATTGAATAATAGATGAAAATGCATTCTAAACCATGTTTTTTTTAACCTTAAAAATCCTCATTGAAATAGACTTGTTACACCTATGCAGCTTTTAGCTTATGTGTAATAAGAAAATGTGCCATAAAAAAGTGAAAATGACACATAGAGGTGTTTTTGCATCTGTTTATGCAGCCTAATGTGAAAACAAGTCAAACCAATGTTTTACTTTACAAAAAATAAATTCCCAAATTTCCGCATTTTACCACTTACATAAAACATCTCCTGAGAAAGTTGCATATAAATGAGTCAGGGTACATGTTTTTTTTTAAAAACGTTTCCGGCTTGAGAATCAACATAACAAAAGGCTTAATTTGATATATCACATACCCTAAAAAAAAAATCATAATATTGATTTTTTTGCATTTTTCCCAAGCTCAATGTAAAACATCCGTTGCACTAGTGCAACGAAAGGTTAAGTCGAGAAACGGAAACAGCTATAAAAAAAAATCTGAAATATATATTTCAAAAATTCCTTTTGTTTCTTTGGCCTAAACCCAAGAGGCTTCCAACAACACCTTTTTTTAAAAAATCGAACAATGTAAAAATGTCCTGCGAACTTTTTTTCTTCTCAAAATATTGTCAAAAATAGTCATTTTTTGTATAAATAAGTGAGCGTTTGAGATTTTTTCACCAGATAAAGTTTTTTATGGTCACTGTACACTTAGGCTTCGGGTCCACATGTTTTCAATTTTTTGGTTGACCCAGAAAACAAAAATTACTTTTTTCAAAAAGCTGCACTGGTGTAGCTCTCTGAAAAAAGGCACGCCCGCATATTTTTTTCTGAAAAAAGGGGGGTGCATATGAAAGAGGGCGTCGAAATATTATGATTGAGCACGATTTCTTTTTTTCGACATGGGCGAATTGCAGTATGTAGCTAAGACATGTACACTTTATAGTGGCAACTCTGATGTTTGTGGCTTATAGGGACAAGGTACAAATCAAGTGTAACCTTCAGGTTGGTTTTTCTTTTTCACCTTCATGTATGTTGAAGAACTCTTTTTGCTTTTTCTATAATTCGCAATCTATATATGATAGAGACATAATTTAAACAACACATTGTTCCTAGTCTTGTGCTACTTACCCATGTGAATTATCATGTATGTGGCATATTGGATAGTAGTCAAAATGTGAAGTTGAATGTATGATGTTTTTCAATTACGTCACAAGTTCGAAAAAGTATGCCTTACATTTTGGCCCATAATTCTGAAACCATACAATCTGGATCCTCAATTCAAAGTGCAGCATAAAGCTAACATCATGCCACTGTTCTGTGTCCATTTTGATGCTTTTGCCTTGCTTAGAAGTGGTGAGAATCTTTCAGTGATTAAATGCAAGTTTTAAATACAAAAAATCTCAATTTATTTCAAATATTTCACGTATATTGTGTCATAATTCATGATCCATACTAGATAGAGCTTCATTTGCAAATGCAACACATTCTATAGAATATCCCACTGCAGGATGCCAAATTACATGCCTCTAGGATGTAGAGAAAGTACATAAAACTAACATTGACTCCATACTGGGCGATTTTACATCTCCGGCCATCTGGTCACCCTATAGAAACTAATTTTGTTTATAATCAAGTGAGTTTTTATGCTATTACGCTCATAATGCATCACATTAATCCTTATCATGTCTATAATGAGCTGCAATTGAATAATAGATGAAAATGCATTCTAAACCATGTTTTTTTAACATTAAAAATCCTCATTGAAATAGACTTGTTACACCTATGCAGCTTTTAGCTTATGTGTAATAAGAAAATGTGCCATAAAAAAGTGAAAATGACACATAGAGGTGTTTTTGCATCTGTTTATGCAGCCTAATGTGAAAACAAGTCAAACCAATGTTTTACTTTACAAAAAATAAATTCCCAAATTTCCGCATTTTACCACTTACATAAAACATCTCCTGAGAAAGTGGCATATAAATGAGTCAAGGTACATTTTTTTTTTAAAAACGTTTCCGGCTTGAGAATCAACATAACAAAAGGCTTAATTTGATATATCACATACCCTAAAAAAAAACTCACAATATTGATTTCTTTGCATTTTTCCCAAGCTCAATGTAAAACATCCGTTGCACTGGTGCAACGAAAGGTTAAGTTGAAAAACGGAAACAGCTATAAAAAAAAATCTGAAATATCTATTTCAAAAATTCCTTTTGTTTCTTTGGCCTAAACCCAAAAGGCTTCCAACAACACCTTTTTTTCAAAAATCGAACAATGTAAAAATGTCCTGCAAACTTTTTTTCTTCTCAAAATATTGTCAAAAATAGTCATTTTTAGTATAAATAAGTGAGCGTTTGAGATTTTTTCACCAGATAAAGTTTTTTATGGTCACTGTACACTTAGGCTACGGGTCCACATGTTTTCAATTTTTTGGTTGACCCAGAAAACAAATATTATTTTTTCAAAAAGCTGCACTGGTGTAGCTCTCTGAAAAAAGGCACGCCCAAATATTTTTTTCTGAAAAAAGGGGGGTACATATGAAAGAGGGCGTCGAAATATTATGATTGAGCACGATTTCTTTTTTTCGACATGGGCGAATTGCAGTATGTAGCTAAGACATGTACACTTTATAGTGGCAACTCTGATGTTTGTGGCTTATAGGGACAAGGTACAAATCAAGTGTAACCTTCAGGTTGGTTTTTCTTTTTCACCTTCATGTACGTTGAAGAACTCTTTTTGCTTTTGGCTATAATTCACAATCTATATATGATAGAGACATAATGTAAACAACACATTGTTCCTAGTCTTGTGCTACTTACCCATGTGTATTATCATGTATGTGGCAT
The DNA here is from genome assembly GCF_964204655.1 of Triturus cristatus. Classification (NCBI taxonomy): domain Eukaryota; kingdom Metazoa; phylum Chordata; class Amphibia; order Caudata; family Salamandridae; genus Triturus; species Triturus cristatus. The sequence continues at coordinate 207,081,907 of NC_140594.1, read as the reverse complement.
ATTGGATAGTAGTCAAAATGTGATGTTGAATGTATGATGTTTTTCAATTACGTCACAAGTTTGAAAAAGTATGCCTTACATTTTGGCCCATAATTCTGAAACCATACAATCTCGATCCTCAATTCAAAGTGCCGCATAAAGCTACCATAATGCCACTGTTCTGTGTCCATTTTCATGCTTGTGCCATGCTTAGAAATGGTGAAAATCTTTCAGTGATTACATGCATGTTTTAAATACAAAAAATCTCAATTTATTTCAAATATTTCACGTATATTGTGTCATAATTCATGATCCATACTAGATAGAACTTCATTTGCAAATGCAACACATTCTATAGAATATCCCACTGCAGGATGCCAAATTACATGCCTCTAGGATGTAGAGAAAGTACATAAAACAAACATTGACTCCATACTGGACGATTTTACATCTCCGGCCATCTGGTCACCCTATAGAAACTAATTTTGTTTATAATCAAGTGAGTTTTTATGCTTTTACGCTCATAATGCATCACATTAATCCTTATCATGTCTATAATGAGCTACAATTGAACAATAGATGAAAATGCATTCTAAACCATGTTATTTTTTTAACCTTAAAAATCCTCATTGAAATAAACTTGTTACACCTACGCAGCTTTTAGCTTATGTGTAATAAGAAAAGGTGCCATAAAAAAGTGAAAATGACACATAGAGGTGTTTTTGCATCTGTTTATGCAGCCTAATGTGAAAACAAGTCAAACCAATGTTTTACTTTACAAAAAATAAATTCCCAAATTTCCGCATTTTACCACTTACATAAAACATCTCCTGAGAAAGTTGCATATAAATGAGTCAGGGTACATGTTTTTTTTTAAAAACGTTTCCGGCTTGAGAATCAACATAACAAAAGGATTAATTTGATATATCACATACCTTAAAAAGAAAATCACAATATTGATTTTTTTGCATTTTTCCCAAGCTCAATGTAAAACATCCGTTGCACTGGTGCAACGAAAGGTTACGTCGAAAAACGGAAACAGCTATAAAAAAAATCTGAAATATATATTTCAAAGATTCCTTTTGTTTCTTTGGCCTAACCCAAAAGGCTTCCAACAACACCTTTTTTTAAAAAATCGAACAATGTAAAAATGTCCTGAGAACTTTTTTTCTTCTCAAAATATTGTCAAAAATAGTCATTTTTTGTATAAATAAGTGAGCGTTTGAGATTTTTTCACCAGATAAAGTTTTTTATGGTCACTGTACACTTAGGCTTCGGGTCCACATGTTTTCAATTTTTTGGTTGACCCAGAAAACAAAAATTACTATTTTCAAAAAGCTGCACTGGTGTAGCTCTCTGAAAAAAGGCACGCCCGCATATTTTTTTCTGAAAAAAGGGGGGTGCATATGAAAGAGGGCGTCGAAATATTATGATTGAGCACGATTTCTTTTTTTTTACATGGGTGAATTGCAGTATGTAGCTAAGACATGTACACTTTATAGTGGCAACTCTGATGTTTGTGGCTTATAGGGACAAGGTACAAATCAAGTGTAACCTTCAGGTTGGTTTTTCTTTTTCACCTTCATGTATGTTGAAGAACTCTTTTTGCTTTTTCTATAATTCACAATCTATATATGATAGAGACATAATTTAAACAACACATTGTTCCTAGTCTTGTGCTACTTACCCATGTGAATTATCATGTATGTGGCATATTGGATAGTAGTCAAAATGTGAAGTTGAATGTATGATGTTTTTCAATTACGTCACAAGTTCGAAAAAGTATGCCTTACATTTTGGCCCATAATTCTGAAACCATACAATCTGGATTCTCAATTCAAAGTGCAGCATAAAGCTAACATCATGCCACTGTTCTGTGTCCATTTTCATGCTTTTGCCTTGCTTAGAAGTGGTGAGAATCTTTCAGTGATTAAATGCAAGTTTTAAATACAAAAAATCTCAATTTATTTCAAATATTTCACGTATATTGTGTCATAATTCATGATCCATACTAGATAGAGCTTCATTTGCAAATGCAACACATTCTATAGAATATCCCACTGCAGGATGCCAAATTACATGCCTCTAGGATGTAGAGAAAGTACATAAAACTATCATTGACTCCATACTGGGCGATTTTACATCTCCGGCCATCTGGTCACCCTATAGAAACTAATTTTGTTTATAATCAAGTGAGTTTTTATGCTATTACGCTCATAATGCATCACATTAATCCTTATCATGTCTATAATGAGCTACAATTGAATAATAGATGAAAATGCATTTTAAACCATGTTTTGTTTAACCTTAAAAATCCTCATTGAAATAGACTTGTTACACCTATGCAGCTTTTAGCTTATGTGTAATAAGAAAATGTGCCATAAAAAAGTGAAAATGACACATAGAGGTGTTTTTGCATCTGTTTATGCAGCCTAATGTGAAAACAAGTCAAACCAATGTTTTACTTTACAAAAAATAAATTCCCAAATTTCCGCATTTTACCACTTACATAAAACATCTCCTGAGAAAGTTGCATATAAATGAGTCAGGGTACATGTTTTTTTTTAAAAACGTTTCCGGCTTGAGAATCAACATAACAAAAGGCTTAATTTGATATATCACATACCCTAAAAAAAAAATCATAATATTGATTTTTTTGCATTTTTCCCAAGCTCAATGTAAAACATCCGTTGCACTAGTGCAACGAAAGGTTAAGTCGAGAAACGGAAACAGCTATAAAAAAAAATCTGAAATATATATTTCAAAAATTCCTTTTGTTTCTTTGGCCTAAACCCAAGAGGCTTCCAACAACACCTTTTTTTTAAAAATCGAACAATGTAAAAATGTCCTGCGAACTTTTTTTCTTCTCAAAATATTGTCAAAAATAGTCATTTTTTGTATAAATAAGTGAGCGTTTGAGATTTTTTCACCAGATAAAGTTTTTTATGGTCACTGTACACTTAGGCTTCGGGTCCACATGTTTTCAATTTTTTGGTTGACCCAGAAAACAAAAATTACTTTTTTCAAAAAGCTGCACTGGTGTAGCTCTCTGAAAAAAGGCACGCCCGCATATTTTTTTCTGAAAAAAGGGGGGTGCATATGAAAGAGGGCGTCGAAATATTATGATTGAGCACGATTTCTTTTTTTCGACATGGGCGAATTGCAGTATGTAGCTAAGACATGTACACTTTATAGTGGCAACTCTGATGTTTGTGGCTTATAGGGACAAGGTACAAATCAAGTGTAACCTTCAGGTTGGTTTTTCTTTTTCACCTTCATGTATGTTGAAGAACTCTTTTTGCTTTTTCTATAATTCACAATCTATATATGATAGAGACATAATTTAAACAACACATTGTTCCTAGTCTTGTGCTACTTACCCATGTGAATTATCATGTATGTGGCATATTGGATAGTAGTCAAAATGTGAAGTTGAATGTATGATGTTTTTCAATTACGTCACAAGTTCGAAAAAGTATGCCTTACATTTTGGCCCATAATTCTGAAACCATACAATCTGGATCCTCAATTCAAAGTGCAGCATAAAGCTAACATCATGCCACTGTTCTGTGTCCATTTTCATGCTTTTGCCTTGCTTAGAAGTGGTGAGAATCTTTCAGTGATTAAATGCAAGTTTTAAATACAAAAAATCTCAATTTATTTCAAATATTTCACGTATATTGTGTCATAATTCATGATCCATACTAGATAGAGCTTCATTTGCAAATGCCACACATCCTATAGAATATCCCACTGCAGGATGCCAAATTACATGCCTCTAGGATGTAGAGAAAGTACATAAAACTAACATTGACTCCATACTGGGCGATTTTACATCTCCGGCCATCTGGTCACCCTATAGAAACTAATTTTGTTTATAATCAAGTGAGTTTTTATGCTATTACGCTCATAATGCATCACATTAATCCTTATCATGTCTATAATGAGCTACAATTGAATAATAGATGAAAATGCATTCTAAACCATGTTTTTTTTTTAACCTTAAAAATCCTCATTGAAATAGACTTGTTACACCTATGCAGCTTTTAGCTTATGTGTAATAAGAAAATGTGCCATAAAAAAGTGAAAATGACACATAGAGGTGTTTTTTTGCATCTGTTTATGCAGCCTAATGTGAAAACAAGTCAAACCAATGTTTTACTTTACAAAAAATAAATTCCCAAATTTCCGCATTTTACCACTTACATAAAACATCTCCTGAGAAAGTTGCATATAAATGAGTCAGGGTACATGTTTTTTTTTAAAAACGTTTCCGGCTTGAGAATCAACATAACAAAAGGCTTAATTTGATATATCACATACCCTAAAAAAAAAAATCATAATATTGATTTTTTTGCATTTTTCCCAAGCTCAATGTAAAACATCCGTTGCACTAGTGCAACGAAAGGTTAAGTCGAGAAACGGAAACAGCTATAAAAAAAAATCTGAAATATATATTTCAAAAATTCTTTTTGTTTCTTTGGCCTAAACCCAAGAGGCTTCCAACAACACCTTTTTTTAAAAAATCGAACAATGTAAAAATGTCCTGCAAACTTTTTTTCTTCTCAAAATATTGTCAAAAATAGTCATTTTTTGTATAAATAAGTGAGCGTTTGAGATTTTTTCACCAGATAAAGTTTTTTATGGTCACTGTACACTTAGGCTTCGGGTCCACATGTTTTCAATTTTTTGGTTGACCCAGAAAACAAAAATTACTTTTTTCAAAAAGCTGCACTGGTGTAGCTCTCTGAAAAAAGGCACGCCCGAATATTTTTTTCTGAAAAAAGGGGGGTGCATATGAAAGAGGGCGTCGAAATATTATGATTGAGCACGATTTCTTTTTTCGACATGGGCGAATTGCAGTATGTAGCTAAGACATGTACACTTTATAGTGGCAACTCTGATGTTTGTGGCTTATAGGGACAAGGTACAAATCAAGTGTAACCTTCAGGTTGGTTTTTCTTTTTCACCTTCATGTATGTTGAAGAACTCTTTTTGCTTTTTCTATAATTCACAATCTATATATGATAGAGACATAATTTAAACAACACATTGTTCCTAGTCTTGTGCTACTTACCCATGTGAATTATCATGTATGTGGCATATTGGATAGTAGTCAAAATGTGAAGTTGAATGTATGATGTTTTTCAATTACGTCACAAGTTCGAAAACGTATGCCTTACATTTTGGCCCATAATTCTGAAACCATACAATCTGGATACTCAATTCAAAGTGCAGCATAAAGCTAACATCATGCCACTGTTCTGTGTCCATTTTCATGCTTTTGCCTTGCTTAGAAGTGGTGAGAATCTTTCAGTGATTGAATGCAAGTTTTAAATACAAAAAATCTCAATTTATTTCAAATATTTCACGTATATGGTGTCATAATTCATGATCCATACTAGATAGAGCTTCATTTGCAAATGCAACACAATCTATAGAATATCCCACTGCAGGATGCCAAATTACATGCCTCTAGGATGTAGAGAAAGTACATAAAACTAACATTGACTCCATACTGGGCGATTTTACATCTCCGGTCATCTGGTCACCCTATCGAAACTAATTTTGTTTATAATCAAGTGAGTTTTTATGCTATTACGCTCATAATGCATCACATTAATCCTTATCATGTCTATAATGAGCTACAATTGAATAATAGATGAAAATGCATTCTAAACCATGTTTTTTTTTTAACCTTAAAAATCCTCATTGAAATAGACTTGTTACACCTATGCAGCTTTTAGCTTATGTGTAATAAGAAAATGTGCCATAAAAAAGTGAAAATGACACATAGAGGTGTTTTTGCATCTGTTTATGTAGCCTAATGTGAAAACAAGTCAAACCAATGTTTTACTTTACAAAAAATAAATTCCCAAATTTCCGCATTTTACCACTTACATAAAACATCTCCTTAGAAAGTTGCATATAAATGAGTCAGGGTACATTTTTTTTAAAAACGTTTCCAGCTTGAGAATCAACATAACAAAAGGCTTAATTTGATATATCACATACCCTAAAAAAAAAATCACAATATTGATTTTTTTGCATTTTGCCCAAGCTCAATGTAAAACATCCGTTGCACTACTGCAACGAAAGGTTAAGTTGAAAAACGGAAATAGCTATAAAAAAAAATCTGAAATATCTATTTCAAAAATTCCTTTTGTTTCTTTGGCCTAAACCCAAAAGGCTTCCAGCAACACCTTTTTCTCAAAAATCGAACAATGTAAAAATGTCCTGCGAACTTTTTTTCTTCTCAAAATATTGTCAAAAATAGTCATTTTTATTATAAATAAGTGAGCGTTTGAGATTTTTTCACCAGATAAAGTTTTTTATGGTCACTGTACACTTAGGCTTTGGGTCCACATGTTTTCAATTTTTTGGTTGACCCAGAAAAAAAAATTATTTTTTCAAAAAGCTGCACTGGTTTAGCTCTCTGAAAAAAGGAACGCCCGAATATTTTTTTTTGTAAAAAGGGGGGTGCATACGAAAGAGTGCGTGGAAATATTATGATTGAGCATGATTTTTTTTTTTCGACCTGGGCGAATTGCAGTATGTAGCTAAGACATGTACAATTTATAGTGGCAACTCTGATGTTTGTGGCTTATAGGGACAATGTACAAATCAAGTGTAACCTTCAGGTTGGTTTTTCTTTTTCACCTTCATGTATGTTGAAGAACTCTTTTTGCTTTTGGCTATAATTCACAATCTATATATGATAGAGACATAATTTAAACAACACATTGTTCCTAGTCTTGTGCTACTTACCCATGTGAATTATTATGTATGTGGCATATTGGATAGTAGTCAAAATGTGAAGTTGAATGTATGATGTTTTTCAATTACAGCACAAGTTCGAAAAAGTATGCCTTACATTTTGGCCCATAATTCTGAAACCATACAATCTGGATCCTCACTTCAAAGTGCAGCATAAAGCTAACATCATGCCACTGTTCTGTGTCCATTTTCATGCTTGTGCCATGCTTAGAAGTGGTGAGAATCTTTCAGTGATTAAATGCATGTTTTAAATACAAAAAATCTCAATTTATTTCAAATATTTCACGTATATTGTGTCGTAATTCATGATCCATACTAGATAGAGCTTCATTTGCAAATGCAACACATTCTATAGAATATCCCACTGCAGGATGCCAAATTACATGCCTCTAGGATGTAGAGAAAGTACATAAAACTAACATTGACTCCATACTGGGCGATTTTACATCTCCGGCCATCTGGTCACCCTATAGAAACTAATTTTGTTTATAATCAAGTGAGTTTTTATGCTATCACGCTCATAATGCATAACATTAATCCTTATCATGTCTATAATGAGCTACAATTGAACAATAGATGAAAATGCATTCTGAACCATGTTTTTTTAACCTTAAAAATCCTCATTGAAATAGACTTGTTACACCTATGCAGCTTTTAGCTTATGTGTAATAAGAAAATGTGCCATAAAAAAGTGAAAATGACACATAGAGGTGTTGTTGCATCTGTTTATGCAGCCTAATGTGAAAACAAGTCAAACCAATGTTTTACTTTACAAAAAATAAATTCCCAAATTTCCGCATTTTACCACTTACATTAAACATCTCCCGAGAAAGTTGCATATAAATGAGTCAGGGTACATTTTTTTTTAAAAATGTTTCCGGCTTGAGAATCAACATAACAAAAGGCTTAATTTGATATATCACATACCCTGAAAAAAAATCACAATATTGATTTTTTTGCATTTTTCCCAAGCTCAATGTAAAACATCCGTTGCACTGGTGCAACGAAAGGTTAAGTTGAAAAACGGAAATAGCTATAAAAAAAAATCTGAAATATCTATTTCAAAAATTCCTTTTGTTTCTTTGGCCTAAACCCAAAAGGCTTCCAACAACACCTTTTTCTCAAAAATCGAACAATGTAAAAATGTCCTGCGAACTTTTTTTCTTCTCAAAATATTGTCAAAAATAGTCATTTTTAGTATAAATAAGTGAGCGTTTGAGATTATTTCACCAGATAAAGTTTTTTATGGTCACTGTACACTTAGGCTTCGGGTCCACATGTTTTCAATTTTTTGGTTGACCCAGAAAAAAAAATTATTTTTTCAAAAAGCTGCACTGGTGTAGCTCTCTGGAAAAAGGCACGCCCGAATATTTTTTTTCTGAAAAAAGGGGGGTGCATATGAAAGAGGGCGTCGAAATATTATGATTGAGCACAATTTTTTTTTCCGAAATGGGCGAATTGCAGTATGTAGCTAAGACATTTACGTTTTATAGTGGCAACTCTGATGTTTGTGGCTTATAGGGACAAGGTACAAATCAAGTGTAACCTTCAGGTTGGTTTTTCTTTTTCACCTTCATGTATGTTGAAGTACTCTTTTTGCTTTTGGCTATAATTCACAATCTATATATGATAGAGACATAATTTAAACAACACATTGTTCCCAGTCTTGTGCTACTTACCCATGTGAATTATCATGTATGTGGCATATTGGATAGTAGTCAAAATGTGAAGTTGAATGTATGATGTTTTTCAATTACGTCACAAGTTCGAAAAAGTATGCCTTACATTGTGGCCCATAATTCTGAAACCATACAATCTGGATCCTCACTTCAAAGTGCAGCATAAAGCTAACATCATGCCACTGTTCTGTGTCCATTTTCATGCTTGTGCCATGCTTAGAAGTGGTGAGAATCTTTCAGTGATTAAATGCATGTTTTAAATACAAAAAATCTCAATTTATTTCAAATATTTCACGTATATTGTGTCATAATTCATGATCCATACTAGATAGAGCTTCATTTGCAAATGCAACACATGCTATAGAATATCCCACTGCAGGATGCCAAATTACATGCCTCTAGGATGTAGAGAAAGTACATAAAACTAACATTGACTCCATACTGGGCGATTTTACATCTCCGGCCATCTGGTCACCCTATAGAAACTAATTTTGTTTATAATCAAGTGAGTTTTTATGCTATTACGCTCATAATGCAACACATTAATCCGTATCATGTCTATAATGAGCTACAATTGAACAATAGATGAAAATGCATTCTAAACCATGTTTTTTTTAACCTTAAAAATCCTCATTGAAATAGACTTGTTACACCTATGCAGCTTTTAGCTTATGTGTAATAAGAAAATGGGCCATAAAAAAGTGAAAATGACACATAGAGGTGTTTTTGCATCTGTTTTACAGTCTAATGTGAAAACAAGTCAAACCAATGTTTTACTTTACAAAAAATAAATTCCCAAATTTCCGCATTTTACCACTTACATTAAACATCTCCTGAGAAAGTTGCATATAAATGAGTCAGGGTACATTTTTTTTTTAAAACGTTTCCGGTTTGAGAATCAACATAACAAAAGGCTTAATTTGATATATCACATACCCTAAAAAAAAATCACAATATTGATTTCTTTGCATTTTTCCCAAGCTCAATGTAAAACATCTGTTGCACTGGTGCAACGAAAGGTTAAGTTGAAAAACGGAAACAGCTATAAAAAAAAATCTGAAATATCTATTTCAAAAATTCCTTTTGTTTCTTTGGCCTAAACCCAAAAGGCTTCCAACAACACCTTTTTTTCAAAAATCGAACAATGTAAAAATGTCCTGCAAACTTTTTTTCTTCTCAAAATATTGTCAAAAATAGTCATTTTTAGTATAAATAAGTGAGCGTTTGAGATTTTTTCACCAGATAAAGTTTTTTATGGTCACTGTACACTTAGGCTATGTGTCCACATGTTTTCAATTTTTTGGTTGACCCAGAAAACAAATATTATTTTTTCAAAAAGCTGCACTGGTGTAGCTCTCTGAAAAAAGGCACGCCCGAATATTTTTTTCTGAAAAAAGGGGGGTACATATGAAAGAGGGCGTTGAAATATTATGATTGAGCACGATTTCTTTTTTTCGACATGGGCGAATTGCAGTATGTAGCTAAGACATGTACACTTTATAGTGGCAACTCTGATGTTTGTGGCTTATAGGGACAAGGTACAAATCAAGTGTAACCTTCAGGTTGGTTTTTCTTTTTCACCTTCATGTATGTTGAAGAACTCTTTTTGCTTTTTCTATAATTCACAATCTATATATGATAGAGACATAATTTAAACAACACATTGTTCCTAGTCTTGTGCTACTTACCCATGTGAATTATCATGTATGTGGCATATTGGATAGTAGTCAAAATGTGAAGTTGAATGTATGATGTTTTTCAATTACGTCACAAGTTTGAAAAAGTATGCCTTACATTTTGGCCCATAATTCTGAAACCATACAATCTGGATCCTCAATTCAAAGTGCAGCATAAAGCTAACATCATGCCACTGTTCTGTGTCCATTTTGATGCTTTTGCCTTGCTTAGAAGTGGTGAGAATCTTTCAGTGATTAAATGCAAGTTTTAAATACAAAAAATCTCAATTTATTTCAAATATTTCACGTATATTGTGTCATAATTCATGATCCATACTAGATAGAGCTTCATTTGCAAATGCAACACATTCTATTGAATATCCCACTGCAGGATGCCAAATTACATGCCTCTAGGATGTAGAGAAAGTACATAAAACTAACATTGACTCCATACTGGGCGATTTTACATCTCCGGCCATCTGGTCACCCTATAGAAACTAATTTTGTTTATAATCAAGTGAGTTTTTATGCTATTACGCTCATAATGCATCACATTAATCCTTATCATGTCTATAATGAGCTACAATTTAATAATAGATGAAAATGCATTCTAAACCATGTTTTTTTAACATTAAAAATCCTCATTGAAATAGACTTGTTACACCTATGCAGCTTTTAGCTTATGTGTAATAAGAAAATGTGCCATAAAAAAGTGAAAATGACACATAGAGGTGTTTTTGCATCTGTTTATGCAGCCTAATGTGAAAACAAGTCAAACCAATGTTTTACTTTACAAAAAATAAATTCCCAAATTTCCGCATTTTACCACTTACATAAAACATCTCCTGAGAAAGTGGCATATAAATGAGTCAAGGTACATTTTTTTTTTAAAAACGTTTCCGGCTTGAGAATCAACATAACAAAAGGCTTAATTTGATATATCACATACCCTAAAAAAAAACTCACAATATTGATTTCTTTGCATTTTTCCCAAGCTCAATGTAAAACATCCGTTGCACTGGTGCAACGAAAGGTTAAGTTGAAAAACGGAAACAGCTATAAAAAAAAATCTGAAATATCTATTTCAAAAATTCCTTTTGTTTCTTTGGCCTAAACCCAAAAGGCTTCCAACAACACCTTTTTTTCAAAAATCGAACAATGTAAAAATGTCCTGCAAACTTTTTTTCTTCTCAAAATATTGTCAAAAATAGTCATTTTTAGTATAAATAAGTGAGCGTTTGAGATTTTTTCACCAGATAAAGTTTTTTAGGGTCACTGTACACTTAGGCTACGGGTCCACATGTTTTCAATTTTTTGGTTGACCCAGAAAACAAATATAATTTTTTCAAAAAGCTGCACTGGTGTAGCTCTCTGAAAAAAGGCACGCCCGAATATTTTTTTCTGAAAAAAGGGGGGTACATATGAAAGAGGGCGTCGAAATATTATGATTGAGCACGATTTCTTTTTTTCGACATGGGCGAATTGCAGTATGTAGCTAACACATGTACACTTTATAGTGGCAACTCTGATGTTTGTGGCTTATAGGGACAAAGTACAAATCAAGTGTAACCTTCAGGTTGGTTTTTCTTTTTCACCTTCATGTACGTTGAAGAACTCTTTTTGCTTTTGGCTATAATTCACAATCTATATATGATAGAGACATAATTTAAACAACACATTTTTCCTAGTCTTGTGCTACTTACCCATGTGTATTATCATGTATGTGGCATATTGGATAGTAGTCAAAATGTGATGTTGAATGTATGATGTTTTTCAATTACGTCACAAGTTTGAAAAAGTATGCCTTACATTTTGGCCCATAATTCTGAAACCATACAATCTCGATCCTCAATTCAAAGTGCCGCATAAAGCTAACATCATGCCACTGTTCTGTGTCCATTTTCATGCTTGTGCCATGCTTAGAAATGGTGAAAATCTTTCAGTGATTACATGCATGTTTTAAATACAAAAAATCTCAATTTATTTCAAATATTTCACGTATATTGTGTCATAATTCATGATCCATACTAGATAGAGCTTCATGTGCAAATGAAACACATTCTATAGAATATCCCACTGCAGGATGCCAAATTACATGCCTCTAGGATGTAGAGAAAGTACATAAAACAAACATTGACTCCATACTGGACGATTTTACATCTCCGGCCATCTGGTCACCCTATAGAAACTAATTTTGTTTATAATCAAGTGAGTTTTTATGCTATTACGCTCATAATGCATCACATTAATCCTTATCATGTCTATAATGAGCTACAATTGAACAATAGATGAAAATGCATTCTAAACCATGTTATTTTTTTAACCTTAAAAATCCTCATTGAAATAAACTTGTTACACCTACGCAGCTTTTAGCTTATGTGTAATAAGAAAAGGTGCCATAAAAAAGTGAAAATGACACATAGAGGTGTTTTTGCATCTGTTTATGCAGCCTAATGTGAAAACAAGTCAAACCAATGTTTTACTTTACAAAAAATAAATTCCCAAATTTCCGCATTTTACCACTTACATAAAACATCTCCTGAGAAAGTTGCATATAAATGAGTCAGGGTACATGTTTTTTTTTAAAAACGTTTCCGGCTTGAGAATCAACATAACAAAAGGCTTAATTTGATATATCACATACCCTAAAAAAAAATCATAATATTGATTTTTTTGCATTTTTCCCAAGCTCAATGTAAAACATCCGTTGCACTAGTGCAACGAAAGGTTAAGTCGAAAAACGGAAACAGCTATAAAAAAAAACTCTGAAATATATATTTAAAAAATTCCTTTTGTTTCTTTGGCCTAAACCCAAGAGGCTTCCAACAACACCTTTTTTTTAAAAATCGAACAATGTAAAAATGTCCTGCGAACTTTTTTTCTTCTCAAAATATTGTCAAAAATAGTCATTTTTTGTATAAATAAGTGAGCGTTTGAGATTTTTTCACCAGATAAAGTTTTTTATGGTCACTGTACACTTAGGCTTCGGGTCCACATGTTTTCAATTTTTTGGTTGACCCAGAAAACTAAAATTACTTTTTTCAAAAAGCTGCACTGGTGTAGCTCTCTGAAAAAAAGGCACGCCCGCATATTTTTTTCTGAAAAAAGGGGGGTGCATATGAAAGAGGGCGTCGAAATATTATGATTGAGCACGATTTCTTTTTTTTGACATGGGTGAATTGCAGTATGTAGCTAAGACATGTACACTTTATAGTGGCAACTCTGATGTTTGTGGCTTATAGGGACAAGGTACAAATCAAGTGTAACCTTCAGGTTGGTTTTTCTTTTTCACCTTCATGTATGTTGAAGAACTCTTTTTGCTTTTTCTATAATTCACAATCTATATATGATAGAGACATAATTTAAACAACACATTGTTCCTAGTCTTGTGCTACTTACCCATGTGAATTATCATGTATGTGGCATATTGGATAGTAGTCAAAATGTGAAGTTGAATGTATGATGTTTTTCAATTACGTCACAAGTTCGAAAAAGTATGCCTTACATTTTGGCCCATAATTCTGAAACCATACAATCTGGATCCTCACTTCAAAGTGCAGCATAAAGCTAACATCATGCCACTGTTCTGTGTCCATTTTCATGCTTGTGCCATGCTTAGAAGTGGTGAGAATCTTTCAGTGATTAAATGCATGTTTTAAATACAAAAATTCTCAATTTATTTCAAATATTTCACGTATATTGTGTCATAATTCATGATCCATACTAGATAGAGCTTCATTTGCATATGCAACACATTCTATAGAATATCCCACTGCAGGATGCCAAATTACATGCCTCTAGGATGTAGAGAAAGTACATAAAACTAACATTGACTCCATACTGGGCGATTTTACATCTCCGGCCATCTGGTCACCCTATAGAAACTAATTTTGTTTATAATCAAGTGAGTTTTTATGCTATTACGCTCATAATGCATCACATTAATCCTTATCATGTCTATAATGAGCTACAATTGAATAATAGATGAAAATGCATTCTAAACCATGTTTTTTTAACATTAAAAATCCTCATTGAAATAGACTTGTTACACCTATGCAGCTTTTAGCTTATGTGTAATAAGAAAATGTGCCATAAAAAAGTGAAAATGACACATAGAGGTGTTTTTGCATCTGTTTATGCAGCCTAATGTGAAAACAAGTCAAACCAATGTTTTACTTTACAAAAAATAAATTCCCAAATTTCCGCATTTTACCACTTACATAAAACATCTCCTGAGAAAGTGGCATATAAATGAGTCAAGGTACATTTTTTTTTTTAAAACGTTTCCGGCTTGAGAACCAACATAACAAAAGGCTTAATTTGATATATCACATACCCTAAAAAAAAACTCACAATATTGATTTCTTTGCATTTTTCCCAAGCTCAATGTAAAACATCCGTTGCACTGGTGCAACGAAAGGTTAAGTTGAAAAACGGAAACAGCTATAAAAAAAAATCTGAAATATCTATTTCAAAAATTCCTTTTGTTTCTTTGGCCTAAACCCAAAAGGCTTCCAACAACACCTTTTTTTCAAAAATCAAACAATGTAAAAATGTCCTGCAAACTTTTTTTCTTCTCAAAATATTGTCAAAAATAGTCATTTTTAGTATAAATAAGTGAGCGTTTGAGATTTTTTCACCAGATAAAGTTTTTTATGGTCACTGTACACTTAGGCTACGGGTCCACATGTTTTCAATTTTTTGGTTGACCCAGAAAACAAATATTATTTTTTCAAAAAGCTGCACTGGTGTAGCTCTCTGAAAAAAGGCACGCCCGAATATTTTTTTCTGAAAAAAGGGGGGTACATATGAAAGAGGGCGTCGAAATATTATGATTGAGCACGATTTCTTTTTTTCGACATGGGCGAATTGCAGTATGTAGCTAAGACATGTACACTTTATAGTGGCAACTCTGATGTTTGTGGCTTATAGGGACAAGGTACAAATCAAGTGTAATCTTCAGGTTGGTTTTTCTTTTTCACCTTCATGTATGTTGAAGAACTCTTTTTGCTTTTTCTATAATTCACAATCTATATATGATAGAGACATAATTTAAACAACACATTTTTCCTAGTCTTGTGCTACTTACCCATGTGTATTATCATGTATGTGGCATATTGGATAGTAGTCAAAATGTGATGTTGAATGTATGATGTTTTTCAATTACGTCACAAGTTTGAAAAAGTATGCCTTACATTTTGGCCCATAATTCTGAAACCATACAATCTCGATCCTCAATTCAAAGTGCCGCATAAAGCTAACATCATGCCACTGTTCTGTGTCCATTTTCATGCTTGTGCCATGCTTAGAAATGGTGAAAATCTTTCAGTGATTACATGCATGTTTTAAATACAAAAAATCTCAATTTATTTCAAATATTTCACGTATATTGTGTCATAATTCATGATCCATACTAGATAGAGCTTCATGTGCAAATGAAACACATTCTATAGAATATCCCACTGCAGGATGCCAAATTACATGCCTCTAGGATGTAGAGAAAGTACATAAAACAAACATTGACTCCATACTGGACGATTTTACATCTCCGGCCATCTGGTCACCCTATAGAAACTAATTTTGTTTATAATCAAGTGAGTTTTTATGCTATTACGCTCATAATGCATCACATTAATCCTTATCATGTCTATAATGAGCTACAATTGAACAATAGATGAAAATGCATTCTAAACCATGTTATTTTTTTAACCTTAAAAATCCTCATTGAAATAAACTTGTTACACCTACGCAGCTTTTAGCTTATGTGTAATAAGAAAAGGTGCCATAAAAAAGTGAAAATGACACATAGAGGTGTTTTTGCATCTGTTTATGCAGCCTAATGTGAAAACAAGTCAAACCAATGTTTTACTTTACAAAAAATAAATTCCCAAATTTCCGCATTTTACCACTTACATAAAACATCTCCTGAGAAAGTTGCATATAAATGAGTCAGGGTACATGTTTTTTTTTAAAAACGTTTCCGGCTTGAGAATCAACATAACAAAAGGCTTAATTTGATATATCACATACCCTAAAAAAAAATCATAATATTGATTTTTTTGCATTTTTCCCAAGCTCAATGTAAAACATCCGTTGCACTAGTGCAACGAAAGGTTAAGTCGAAAAACGGAAACAGCTATAAAAAAAAACTCTGAAATATATATTTAAAAAATTCCTTTTGTTTCTTTGGCCTAAACCCAAGAGGCTTCCAACAACACCTTTTTTTTAAAAATCGAACAATGTAAAAATGTCCTGCGAACTTTTTTTCTTCTCAAAATATTGTCAAAAATAGTCATTTTTTGTATAAATAAGTGAGCGTTTGAGATTTTTTCACCAGATAAAGTTTTTTATGGTCACTGTACACTTAGGCTTCGGGTCCACATGTTTTCAATTTTTTGGTTGACCCAGAAAACTAAAATTACTTTTTTCAAAAAGCTGCACTGGTGTAGCTCTCTGAAAAAAAGGCACGCCCGCATATTTTTTTCTGAAAAAAGGGGGGTGCATATGAAAGAGGGCGTCGAAATATTATGATTGAGCACGATTTCTTTTTTTTGACATGGGTGAATTGCAGTATGTAGCTAAGACATGTACACTTTATAGTGGCAACTCTGATGTTTGTGGCTTATAGGGACAAGGTACAAATCAAGTGTAACCTTCAGGTTGGTTTTTCTTTTTCACCTTCATGTATGTTGAAGAACTCTTTTTGCTTTTTCTATAATTCACAATCTATATATGATAGAGACATAATTTAAACAACACATTGTTCCTAGTCTTGTGCTACTTACCCATGTGAATTATCATGTATGTGGCATATTGGATAGTAGTCAAAATGTGAAGTTGAATGTATGATGTTTTTCAATTACGTCACAAGTTCGAAAAAGTATGCCTTACATTTTGGCCCATAATTCTGAAACCATACAATCTGGATCCTCACTTCAAAGTGCAGCATAAAGCTAACATCATGCCACTGTTCTGTGTCCATTTTCATGCTTGTGCCATGCTTAGAAGTGGTGAGAATCTTTCAGTGATTAAATGCATGTTTTAAATACAAAAATTCTCAATTTATTTCAAATATTTCACGTATATTGTGTCATAATTCATGATCCATACTAGATAGAGCTTCATTTGCATATGCAACACATTCTATAGAATATCCCACTGCAGGATGCCAAATTACATGCCTCTAGGATGTAGAGAAAGTACATAAAACTAACATTGACTCCATACTGGGCGATTTTACATCTCCGGCCATCTGGTCACCCTATAGAAACTAATTTTGTTTATAATCAAGTGAGTTTTTATGCTATTACGCTCATAATGCATCACATTAATCCTTATCATGTCTATAATGAGCTACAATTGAATAATAGATGAAAATGCATTCTAAACCATGTTTTTTTAACATTAAAAATCCTCATTGAAATAGACTTGTTACACCTATGCAGCTTTTAGCTTATGTGTAATAAGAAAATGTGCCATAAAAAAGTGAAAATGACACATAGAGGTGTTTTTGCATCTGTTTATGCAGCCTAATGTGAAAACAAGTCAAACCAATGTTTTACTTTACAAAAAATAAATTCCCAAATTTCCGCATTTTACCACTTACATAAAACATCTCCTGAGAAAGTGGCATATAAATGAGTCAAGGTACATTTTTTTTTTTAAAACGTTTCCGGCTTGAGAACCAACATAACAAAAGGCTTAATTTGATATATCACATACCCTAAAAAAAAACTCACAATATTGATTTCTTTGCATTTTTCCCAAGCTCAATGTAAAACATCCGTTGCACTGGTGCAACGAAAGGTTAAGTTGAAAAACGGAAACAGCTATAAAAAAAAATCTGAAATATCTATTTCAAAAATTCCTTTTGTTTCTTTGGCCTAAACCCAAAAGGCTTCCAACAACACCTTTTTTTCAAAAATCAAACAATGTAAAAATGTCCTGCAAACTTTTTTTCTTCTCAAAATATTGTCAAAAATAGTCATTTTTAGTATAAATAAGTGAGCGTTTGAGATTTTTTCACCAGATAAAGTTTTTTATGGTCACTGTACACTTAGGCTACGGGTCCACATGTTTTCAATTTTTTGGTTGACCCAGAAAACAAATATTATTTTTTCAAAAAGCTGCACTGGTGTAGCTCTCTGAAAAAAGGCACGCCCGAATATTTTTTTCTGAAAAAAGGGGGGTACATATGAAAGAGGGCGTCGAAATATTATGATTGAGCACGATTTCTTTTTTTCGACATGGGCGAATTGCAGTATGTAGCTAAGACATGTACACTTTATAGTGGCAACTCTGATGTTTGTGGCTTATAGGGACAAGGTACAAATCAAGTGTAATCTTCAGGTTGGTTTTTCTTTTTCACCTTCATGTATGTTGAAGAACTCTTTTTGCTTTTTCTATAATTCACAATCTATATATGATAGAGACATAATTTAAACAACACATTTTTCCTAGTCTTGTGCTACTTACCCATGTGTATTATCATGTATGTGGCATATTGGATAGTAGTCAAAATGTGATGTTGAATGTATGATGTTTTTCAATTACGTCACAAGTTTGAAAAAGTATGCCTTACATTTTGGCCCATAATTCTGAAACCATACAATCTCGATCCTCAATTCAAAGTGCCGCATAAAGCTAACATCATGCCACTGTTCTGTGTCCATTTTCATGCTTGTGCCATGCTTAGAAATGGTGAAAATCTTTCAGTGATTACATGCATGTTTTAAATACAAAAAATCTCAATTTATTTCAAATATTTCACGTATATTGTGTCATAATTCATGATCCATACTAGATAGAGCTTCATGTGCAAATGAAACACATTCTATAGAATATCCCACTGCAGGATGCCAAATTACATGCCTCTAGGATGTAGAGAAAGTACATAAAACAAACATTGACTCCATACTGGACGATTTTACATCTCCGGCCATCTGGTCACCCTATAGAAACTAATTTTGTTTATAATCAAGTGAGTTTTTATGCTATTACGCTCATAATGCATCACATTAATCCTTATCATGTCTATAATGAGCTACAATTGAACAATAGATGAAAATGCATTCTAAACCATGTTATTTTTTTAACCTTAAAAATCCTCATTGAAATAAACTTGTTACACCTACGCAGCTTTTAGCTTATGTGTAATAAGAAAAGGTGCCATAAAAAAGTGAAAATGACACATAGAGGTGTTTTTGCATCTGTTTATGCAGCCTAATGTGAAAACAAGTCAAACCAATGTTTTACTTTACAAAAAATAAATTCCCAAATTTCCGCATTTTACCACTTACATAAAACATCTCCTGAGAAAGTTGCATATAAATGAGTCAGGGTACATGTTTTTTTTTAAAAACGTTTCCGGCTTGAGAATCAACATAACAAAAGGCTTAATTTGATATATCACATACCCTAAAAAAAAATCATAATATTGATTTTTTTGCATTTTTCCCAAGCTCAATGTAAAACATCCGTTGCACTAGTGCAACGAAAGGTTAAGTCGAAAAACGGAAACAGCTATAAAAAAAAACTCTGAAATATATATTTAAAAAATTCCTTTTGTTTCTTTGGCCTAAACCCAAGAGGCTTCCAACAACACCTTTTTTTTAAAAATCGAACAATGTAAAAATGTCCTGCGAACTTTTTTTCTTCTCAAAATATTGTCAAAAATAGTCATTTTTTGTATAAATAAGTGAGCGTTTGAGATTTTTTCACCAGATAAAGTTTTTTATGGTCACTGTACACTTAGGCTTCGGGTCCACATGTTTTCAATTTTTTGGTTGACCCAGAAAACTAAAATTACTTTTTTCAAAAAGCTGCACTGGTGTAGCTCTCTGAAAAAAAGGCACGCCCGCATATTTTTTTCTGAAAAAAGGGGGGTGCATATGAAAGAGGGCGTCGAAATATTATGATTGAGCACGATTTCTTTTTTTTGACATGGGTGAATTGCAGTATGTAGCTAAGACATGTACACTTTATAGTGGCAACTCTGATGTTTGTGGCTTATAGGGACAAGGTACAAATCAAGTGTAACCTTCAGGTTGGTTTTTCTTTTTCACCTTCATGTATGTTGAAGAACTCTTTTTGCTTTTTCTATAATTCACAATCTATATATGATAGAGACATAATTTAAACAACACATTGTTCCTAGTCTTGTGCTACTTACCCATGTGAATTATCATGTATGTGGCATATTGGATAGTAGTCAAAATGTGAAGTTGAATGTATGATGTTTTTCAATTACGTCACAAGTTCGAAAAAGTATGCCTTACATTTTGGCCCATAATTCTGAAACCATACAATCTGGATCCTCACTTCAAAGTGCAGCATAAAGCTAACATCATGCCACTGTTCTGTGTCCATTTTCATGCTTGTGCCATGCTTAGAAGTGGTGAGAATCTTTCAGTGATTAAATGCATGTTTTAAATACAAAAATTCTCAATTTATTTCAAATATTTCACGTATATTGTGTCATAATTCATGATCCATACTAGATAGAGCTTCATTTGCATATGCAACACATTCTATAGAATATCCCACTGCAGGATGCCAAATTACATGCCTCTAGGATGTAGAGAAAGTACATAAAACTAACATTGACTCCATACTGGGCGATTTTACATCTCCGGCCATCTGGTCACCCTATAGAAACTAATTTTGTTTATAATCAAGTGAGTTTTTATGCTATTACGCTCATAATGCATCACATTAATCCTTATCATGTCTATAATGAGCTACAATTGAATAATAGATGAAAATGCATTCTAAACCATGTTTTTTTAACATTAAAAATCCTCATTGAAATAGACTTGTTACACCTATGCAGCTTTTAGCTTATGTGTAATAAGAAAATGTGCCATAAAAAAGTGAAAATGACACATAGAGGTGTTTTTGCATCTGTTTATGCAGCCTAATGTGAAAACAAGTCAAACCAATGTTTTACTTTACAAAAAATAAATTCCCAAATTTCCGCATTTTACCACTTACATAAAACATCTCCTGAGAAAGTGGCATATAAATGAGTCAAGGTACATTTTTTTTTTTAAAACGTTTCCGGCTTGAGAACCAACATAACAAAAGGCTTAATTTGATATATCACATACCCTAAAAAAAAACTCACAATATTGATTTCTTTGCATTTTTCCCAAGCTCAATGTAAAACATCCGTTGCACTGGTGCAACGAAAGGTTAAGTTGAAAAACGGAAACAGCTATAAAAAAAAATCTGAAATATCTATTTCAAAAATTCCTTTTGTTTCTTTGGCCTAAACCCAAAAGGCTTCCAACAACACCTTTTTTTCAAAAATCAAACAATGTAAAAATGTCCTGCAAACTTTTTTTCTTCTCAAAATATTGTCAAAAATAGTCATTTTTAGTATAAATAAGTGAGCGTTTGAGATTTTTTCACCAGATAAAGTTTTTTATGGTCACTGTACACTTAGGCTACGGGTCCACATGTTTTCAATTTTTTGGTTGACCCAGAAAACAAATATTATTTTTTCAAAAAGCTGCACTGGTGTAGCTCTCTGAAAAAAGGCACGCCCGAATATTTTTTTCTGAAAAAAGGGGGGTACATATGAAAGAGGGCGTCGAAATATTATGATTGAGCACGATTTCTTTTTTTCGACATGGGCGAATTGCAGTATGTAGCTAAGACATGTACACTTTATAGTGGCAACTCTGATGTTTGTGGCTTATAGGGACAAGGTACAAATCAAGTGTAATCTTCAGGTTGGTTTTTCTTTTTCACCTTCATGTATGTTGAAGAACTCTTTTTGCTTTTTCTATAATTCACAATCTATATATGATAGAGACATAATTTAAACAACACATTGTTCCTAGTCTTGTGCTACTTACCCATGTGAATTATCATGTATGTGGCATATTGGATAGTAGTCAAAATGTGAAGTTGAATGTATGATGTTTTTCAATTACGTCACAAGTTCGAAAAAGTATGCCTTACATTTTGGCCCATAATTCTGAAACCATACAATCTGGATCCTCAATTCAAAGTGCAGCATAAAGCTAACATCATGCCACTGTTCTGTGTCCATTTTCATGCTTTTGCCTTGCTTAGAAGTGGTGAGAATCTTTCAGTGATTAAATGCAAGTTTTAAATACAAAAAATCTCAATTTATTTCAAATATTTCACGTATATTGTGTCATAATTCATGATCCATACTAGATAGAGCTTCATTTGCAAATGCAACACATTCTATAGAATATCCCACTGCAGGATGCCAAATTACATGCCTCTAGGATGTAGAGAAAGTACATAAAACTAACATTGACTCCATGCTGGGCGATTTTACATCTCCGGCCATCTGGTCACCCTATAGAAACTAATTTTGTTTATAATCAAGTGAGTTTTTATGCTATTACGCTCATAATGCATCACATTAATCCTTATCATGTCTATAATGAGCTACAATTGAATAATAGATGAAAATGCATTTTAAACCATGTTTTTTTTTAACCTTAAAAATCCTCATTGAAATAGACTTGTTACACCTATGCAGCTTTTAGCTTATGTGTAATAAGAAAATGTGCCATAAAAAAGTGAAAATGACACATAGAGGTGTTTTTGCATCTGTTTATGCAGCCTAATGTGAAAACAAGTCAAACCAATGTTTTACTTTACAAAAAATAAATTCCCAAATTTCCGCATTTTACCACTTACATAAAACATCTCCTGAGAAAGTTGCATATAAATGAGTCAGGGTACATGTTTTTTTTTAAAAAAGTTTCCGGCTTGAGAATCAACATAACAAAAGGCTTAATTTGATATATCACATACCCTAAAAAAAAAATCATAATATTAATTTTTTTGCATTTTTCCCAAGCTCAATGTAAAACATCCGTTGCACTAGTGCAACGAAAGGTTAAGTCGAGAAACGGAAACAGCTATAAAAAAAAATCTGAAATATATATTTCAAAAATTCCTTTTGTTTCTTTGGCCTAAACCCAAGAGGCTTCCAACAACACCTTTTTTTAAAAAATCGAACAATGTAAAAATGTCCTGCGAACTTTTTTTCTTCTCAAAATATTGTCAAAAATAGTCATTTTTTGTATAAATAAGTGAGCGTTTGAGATTTTTTCACCAGATAAAGTTTTTTAGGGTCACTGTACACTTAGGCTTCGGGTCCACATGTTTTCAATTTTTTGGTTGACCCAGAAAACAAAAATTACATTTTTCAAAAAGCTGCACTGGTGTAGCTCTCTGAAAAAAGGCACGCCCGCATATTTTTTTCTGAAAAAAGGGGGGTGCATATGAAAGAGGGCGTCGAAATATTATGATTGAGCACGATTTCTTTTTTTCGACATGGGCGAATTGCAGTATGTAGCTAAGACATGTACACTTTATAGTGGCAACTCTGATGTTTGTGGCTTATAGGGACAAGGTACAAATCAAGTGTAACCTTCAGGTTGGTTTTTCTTTTTCACCTTCATGTATGTTGAAGAACTCTTTTTGCTTTTTCTATAATTCACAATCTATATATGATAGAGACATAATTTAAACAACACGTTGTTCCTAGTCTTGTGCTACTTACCCATGTGAATTATCATGTATGTGGCATATTGGATAGTAGTCAAAATGTGAAGTTGAATGTATGATGTTTTTCAATTACGTCACAAGTTCGAAAAAGTATGCCTTACATTTTGGCCCATAATTCTGAAACCATACAATCTGGATCCTCAATTCAAAGTGCAGCATAAAGCTAACATCATGCCACTGTTCTGTGTCCATTTTCATGCTTTTGCCTTGCTTAGAAGTGGTGAGAATCTTTCAGTGATTAAATGCAAGTTTTAAATACAAAAAATCTCAATTTATTTCAAATATTTCACGTATATTGTGTCATAATTCATGATCCATACTAGATAGAGCTTCATTTGCAAATGCAACACATTCTATAGAATATCCAACTGCAGGATGCCAAATTACATGCCTCTAGGATGTAGAGAAAGTACATAAAACTAACATTGACTCCATACTGGGCGATTTTACATCTCCGGCCATCTGGTCACCCTATAGAAACTAATTTTGTTTATAATCAAGTGAGTTTTTATGCTATTACGCTCATAATGCATCACATTAATCCTTATCATGTCTATAATGAGCTACAATTGAATAATAGATGAAAATGCATTCTAAACCATGTTTTTTTTTTAACCTTAAAAATCCTCATTGAAATAGACTTGTTACACCTATGCAGCTTTTAGCTTATGTGTAATAAGAAAATGTGCCATAAAAAAGTGAAAATGACACATAGAGGTGTTTTTGCATCTGTATATGCAGCCTAATGTGAAAACAAGTCAAACCAATGTTTTACTTTACAAAAAATAAATTCCCAAATTTCCGCATTTTACCACTTACATAAAACATCTCCTGAGAAAGTTGCATATAAATGAGTCAGGGTACATGTTTTTTTTTAAAAACGTTTCCGGCTTGAGAATCAACATAACAAAAGGCTTAATTTGATATATCACATACCCTAAAAACAAATAAAAAATCATAATATTGATTTTTTTGCATTTTTCCCAAGCTCAATGTAAAACATCCGTTGCACTAGTGCAACGAAAGGTTAAGTCGAGAAACGGAAACAGCTATAAAAAAAAATCTGAAATATATATTTCAAAAATTCCTTTTGTTTCTTTGGCCTAAACCCAAGAGGCTTCCAACAACACCTTTTTTTAAAAAATCGAACAATGTAAAAATGTCCTGCGAACTTTTTTTCTTCTCAAAATATTGTCAAAAATAGTCATTTTTTGTATAAATAAGTGAGCGTTTGAGATTTTTTCACCATATAAAGTTTTTTATGGTCACTGTACACTTAGGCTTCGGGTCCACATGTTTTCAATTTTTTGGTTGACCCAGAAAACAAAAATTACTTTTTTCAAAAAGCTGCACTGGTGTAGCTCTCTGAAAAAAGGCACGCCCGCATATTTTTTTCTGAAAAAAGGGGGGTGCATATGAAAGAGGGCGTCGAAATATTATGATTGAGCACGATTTCTTTTTTTCGACATGGGCGAATTGCAGTATGTAGCTAAGACATGTACACTTTATAGTGGCAACTCTTATGTTTGTGGCTTATAGGGACAAGGTACAAATCAAGTGTAACCTTCAGGTTGGTTTTTCTTTTTCACCTTCATGTATGTTGAAGAACTCTTTTTGCTTTTTCTATAATTCACAATCTATATATGATAGAGACATAATTTAAACAACACATTGTTCCTAGTCTTGTGCTACTTACCCATGTGAATTATCATGTATGTGGCATATTGGATAGTAGTCAAAATGTGAAGTTGAATGTATGATGTTTTTCAATTACGTCACAAGTTCGAAAAAGTATGCCTTACATTTTGGCCCATAATTCTGAAACCATACAATCTGGATCCTCAATTCAAAGTGCAGCATAAAGCTAACATCATGCCACTGTTTCTGTGTCCATTTGCATGCTTTTTCCTTGCTTAGAAGTGGTGAGAATCTTTCAGTGATTAAATGCAAGTTTTAAATACAAAAAATCTCAATTTATTTCAAATATTTCACGTATATTGTGTCATAATTCATGATCCATACTAGATAGAGCTTCATTTGCAAATGCAACACATTCTATAGAATATCCCACTGCAGGATGCCAAATTACATGCCTCTAGGATGTAGAGAAAGTACATAAAACTAACATTAACTCCATACTGGGCGATTTTACATCTCCGGCCATCTGGTCACCCTATAGAAACTAATTTTGTTTATAATCAAGTGAGTTTTTATGGTATTACGCTCATAATGCATCACATTAATCCTTATCATGTCTATAATGAGCTACAATTGAATAATAGATGAAAATGCATTCTAAACCATGTTTTTTTTTAACCTTAAAAATCCTCATTGAAATAGACTTGTTACACCTATGCAGCTTTTAGCTTATGTGTAATAAGAAAATGTGCCATAAAAAAGTGAAAATGACACATAGAGGTGTTTTTGCATCTGTTTATGCAGCCTAATGTGAAAACAAGTCAAACCAATGTTTTACTTTACAAAAAATAAATTCCCAAATTTCCGCATTTTACCACTTACATAAAACATCTCCTGAGAAAGTGGCATATAAATGAGTCAAGGTACATTTTTTTTTTAAAAACGTTTCCGGCTTGAGAATCAACATAACAAAAGGCTTAATTTGATATATCACATACCCTAAAAAAAAACTCACAATATTGATTTCTTTGCATTTTTCCCAAGCTCAATGTAAAACATCCGTTGCACTGGTGCAACGAAAGGTTAAGTTGAAAAACGGAAACAGCTATAAAAAAAAATCTGAAATATCTATTTCAAAAATTCCTTTTGTTTCTTTGGCCTAAACCCAAAAGGCTTCCAACAACACCTTTTTTTCAAAAATCGAACAATGTAAAAATGTCCTGCAAACTTTTTTTCTTCTCAAAATATTGTCAAAAATAGTCATTTTTAGTATAAATAAGTGAGCGTTTGAGATTTTTTCACCAGATAAAGTTTTTTAGGGTCACTGTACACTTAGGCTACGGGTCCACATGTTTTCAATTTTTTGGTTGACCCAGAAAACAAATATAATTTTTTCAAAAAGCTGCACTGGTGTAGCTCTCTGAAAAAAGGCACGCCCGAATATTTTTTTCTGAAAAAAGGGGGGTACATATGAAAGAGGGCGTCGAAATATTATGATTGAGCACGATTTCTTTTTTTCGACATGGGCGAATTGCAGTATGTAGCTAAGACATGTACACTTTATAGTGGCAACTCTGATGTTTGTGGCTTATAGGGACAAAGTACAAATCAAGTGTAACCTTCAGGTTGGTTTTTCTTTTTCACCTTCATGTACGTTGAAGAACTCTTTTTGCTTTTGGCTATAATTCACAATCTATATATGATAGAGACATAATTTAAACAACACATTTTTCCTAGTCTTGTGCTACTTACCCATGTGTATTATCATGTATGTGGCATATTGGATAGTAGTCAAAATGTGATGTTGAATGTATGATGTTTTTCAATTACGTCACAAGTTTGAAAAAGTATGCCTTACATTTTGGCCCATAATTCTGAAACCATACAATCTCGATCCTCAATTCAAAGTGCCGCATAAAGCTAACATCATGCCACTGTTCTGTGTCCATTTTCATGCTTGTGCCATGCTTAGAAATGGTGAAAATCTTTCAGTGATTACATGCATGTTTTAAATACAAAAAATCTCAATTTATTTCAAATATTTCACGTATATTGTGTCATAATTCATGATCCATACTAGATAGAGCTTCATGTGCAAATGAAACACATTCTATAGAATATCCCACTGCAGGATGCCAAATTACATGCCTCTAGGATGTAGAGAAAGTACATAAAACAAACATTGACTCCATACTGGACGATTTTACATCTCCGGCCATCTGGTCACCCTATAGAAACTAATTTTGTTTATAATCAAGTGAGTTTTTATGCTATTACGCTCATAATGCATCACATTAATCCTTATCATGTCTATAATGAGCTACAATTGAACAATAGATGAAAATGCATTCTAAACCATGTTATTTTTTTAACCTTAAAAATCCTCATTGAAATAAACTTGTTACACCTACGCAGCTTTTAGCTTATGTGTAATAAGAAAAGGTGCCATAAAAAAGTGAAAATGACACATAGAGGTGTTTTTGCATCTGTTTATGCAGCCTAATGTGAAAACAAGTCAAACCAATGTTTTACTTTACAAAAAATAAATTCCCAAATTTCCGCATTTTACCACTTACATAAAACATCTCCTGAGAAAGTTGCATATAAATGAGTCAGGGTACATGTTTTTTTTTAAAAACGTTTCCGGCTTGAGAATCAACATAACAAAAGGCTTAATTTGATATATCACATACCCTAAAAAAAAATCATAATATTGATTTTTTTGCATTTTTCCCAAGCTCAATGTAAAACATCCGTTGCACTAGTGCAACGAAAGGTTAAGTCGAAAAACGGAAACAGCTATAAAAAAAAACTCTGAAATATATATTTAAAAAATTCCTTTTGTTTCTTTGGCCTAAACCCAAGAGGCTTCCAACAACACCTTTTTTTTAAAAATCGAACAATGTAAAAATGTCCTGCGAACTTTTTTTCTTCTCAAAATATTGTCAAAAATAGTCATTTTTTGTATAAATAAGTGAGCGTTTGAGATTTTTTCACCAGATAAAGTTTTTTATGGTCACTGTACACTTAGGCTTCGGGTCCACATGTTTTCAATTTTTTGGTTGACCCAGAAAACTAAAATTACTTTTTTCAAAAAGCTGCACTGGTGTAGCTCTCTGAAAAAAGGCACGCCCGCATATTTTTTTCTGAAAAAAGGGGGGTGCATATGAAAGAGGGCGTCGAAATATTATGATTGAGCACGATTTCTTTTTTTTGACATGGGTGAATTGCAGTATGTAGCTAAGACATGTACACTTTATAGTGGCAACTCTGATGTTTGTGGCTTATAGGGACAAGGTACAAATCAAGTGTAACCTTCAGGTTGGTTTTTCTTTTTCACCTTCATGTATGTTGAAGAACTCTTTTTGCTTTTTCTATAATTCACAATCTATATATGATAGAGACATAATTTAAACAACACATTGTTCCTAGTCTTGTGCTACTTACCCATGTGAATTATCATGTATGTGGCATATTGGATAGTAGTCAAAATGTGAAGTTGAATGTATGATGTTTTTCAATTACGTCACAAGTTCGAAAAAGTATGCCTTACATTTTGGCCCATAATTCTGAAACCATACAATCTGGATCCTCACTTCAAAGTGCAGCATAAAGCTAACATCATGCCACTGTTCTGTGTCCATTTTCATGCTTGTGCCATGCTTAGAAGTGGTGAGAATCTTTCAGTGATTAAATGCATGTTTTAAATACAAAAATTCTCAATTTATTTCAAATATTTCACGTATATTGTGTCATAATTCATGATCCATACTAGATAGAGCTTCATTTGCATATGCAACACATTCTATAGAATATCCCACTGCAGGATGCCAAATTACATGCCTCTAGGATGTAGAGAAAGTACATAAAACTAACATTGACTCCATACTGGGCGATTTTACATCTCCGGCCATCTGGTCACCCTATAGAAACTAATTTTGTTTATAATCAAGTGAGTTTTTATGCTATTACGCTCATAATGCATCACATTAATCCTTATCATGTCTATAATGAGCTACAATTGAATAATCGATGAAAATGCATTCTAAACCATGTTTTTTTAACATTAAAAATCCTCATTGAAATAGACTTGTTACACCTATGCAGCTTTTAGCTTATGTGTAATAAGAAAATGTGCCATAAAAAAGTGAAAATGACACATAGAGGTGTTTTTGCATCTGTTTATGCAGCCTAATGTGAAAACAAGTCAAACCAATGTTTTACTTTACAAAAAATAAATTCCCAAATTTCCGCATTTTACCACTTACATAAAACATCTCCTGAGAAAGTGGCATATAAATGAGTCAAGGTACATTTTTTTTTTTAAAACGTTTCCGGCTTGAGAACCAACATAACAAAAGGCTTAATTTGATATATCACATACCCTAAAAAAAAACTCACAATATTGATTTCTTTGCATTTTTCCCAAG
This sequence comes from Triturus cristatus, assembly GCF_964204655.1. Taxonomy (NCBI): domain Eukaryota; kingdom Metazoa; phylum Chordata; class Amphibia; order Caudata; family Salamandridae; genus Triturus; species Triturus cristatus. The sequence goes on along the minus strand of NC_140594.1, from coordinate 207,052,168 downwards.
CTCAATGTAAAACATCCGTTGCACTAGTGCAACGAAAGGTTAAGTCGAGAAACGGAAACAGCTATAAAAAAAAATCTGAAATATATATTTCAAAAATTCCTTTTGTTTCTTTGGCCTAAACCCAAGAGGCTTCCAACAACACCTTTTTTTAAAAAATCGAACAATGTAAAAATGTCCTGCGAACTTTTTTTCTTCTCAAAATATTGTCAAAAATAGTCATTTTTTGTATAAATAAGTGAGCGTTTGAGATTTTTTCACCAGATAAAGTTTTTTATGGTCACTGTACACTTAGGCTTCGGGTCCACATGTTTTCAATTTTTTGGTTGACCCAGAAAACAAAAATTACTTTTTTCAAAAAGCTGCACTGGTGTAGCTCTCTGAAAAAAGGCACGCCCGCATATTTTTTTCTGAAAAAAGGGGGGTGCATATGAAAGAGGGCGTCGAAATATTATGATTGAGCACGATTTCTTTTTTTCGACATGGGCGAATTGCAGTATGTAGCTAAGACATGTACACTTTATAGTGGCAACTCTTATGTTTGTGGCTTATAGGGACAAGGTACAAATCAAGTGTAACCTTCAGGTTGGTTTTTCTTTTTCACCTTCATGTATGTTGAAGAACTCTTTTTGCTTTTTCTATAATTCACAATCTATATATGATAGAGACATAATTTAAACAACACATTGTTCCTAGTCTTGTGCTACTTACCCATGTGAATTATCATGTATGTGGCATATTGGATAGTAGTCAAAATGTGAAGTTGAATGTATGATGTTTTTCAATTACGTCACAAGTTCGAAAAAGTATGCCTTACATTTTGGCCCATAATTCTGAAACCATACAATCTGGATCCTCAATTCAAAGTGCAGCATAAAGCTAACATCATGCCACTGTTTCTGTGTCCATTTGCATGCTTTTTCCTTGCTTAGAAGTGGTGAGAATCTTTCAGTGATTAAATGCAAGTTTTAAATACAAAAAATCTCAATTTATTTCAAATATTTCACGTATATTGTGTCATAATTCATGATCCATACTAGATAGAGCTTCATTTGCAAATGCAACACATTCTATAGAATATCCCACTGCAGGATGCCAAATTACATGCCTCTAGGATGTAGAGAAAGTACATAAAACTAACATTAACTCCATACTGGGCGATTTTACATCTCCGGCCATCTGGTCACCCTATAGAAACTAATTTTGTTTATAATCAAGTGAGTTTTTATGGTATTACGCTCATAATGCATCACATTAATCCTTATCATGTCTATAATGAGCTACAATTGAATAATAGATGAAAATGCATTCTAAACCATGTTTTTTTTTAACCTTAAAAATCCTCATTGAAATAGACTTGTTACACCTATGCAGCTTTTAGCTTATGTGTAATAAGAAAATGTGCCATAAAAAAGTGAAAATGACACATAGAGGTGTTTTTGCATCTGTTTATGCAGCCTAATGTGAAAACAAGTCAAACCAATGTTTTACTTTACAAAAAATAAATTCCCAAATTTCCGCATTTTACCACTTACATAAAACATCTCCTGAGAAAGTTGCATATAAATGAGTCAGGGTACATGTTTTTTTTTAAAAACGTTTCCGGCTTGAGAATCAACATAACAAAAGGCTTAATTTGATATATCACATACCCTAAAAAAAAAATCATAATATTGATTTTTTTGCATTTTTCCCAAGCTCAATGTAAAACATCCGTTGCACTAGTGCAACGAAAGGTTAAGTCGAGAAACAGAAACAGCTATAAAAAAAAATCTGAAATATATATTTCAAAAATTCCTTTTGTTTCTTTGGCCTAAACCCAAGAGGCTTCCAACAACACCTTTTTTTAAAAAATCGAACAATGTAAAAATGTCCTGCGAACTTTTTTTCTTCTCAAAATATTGTCAAAAATAGTCATTTTTTGTATAAATAAGTGAGCGTTTGAGATTTTTTCACCAGATAAAGTTTTTTATGGTCACTGTACACTTAGGCTTCGGGTCCACATGTTTTCAATTTTTTGGTTGACCCAGAAAACAAAAATTACTTTTTTCAAAAAGCTGCACTGGTGTAGCTCTCTGAAAAAAGGCACGCCCGAATATTTTTTTCTGAAAAAAGGGGGGTGCATATGAAAGAGGGCGTCGAAATATTATGATTGAGCACGATTTCTTTTTTTTGACATGGGCGAATTGCAGTATGTAGCTAAGACATGTACACTTTATAGTGGCAACTCTGATGTTTGTGGCTTATAGGGACAAGGTGTGGTAAATATTTAAATTACCTGTACTATTTTTTATGCGGTAAAGTCTAGTAAGAATAACTCAGTCAAAATAAGAGGCAGAATCCGTGGTATTAGAGGTTCTGAAAAGGGCTTTATTCCTTACAAAGGAATTATAGTTCGAACTAGGCAATCATATTCCATCACCACGAAGGTTCAGGAAGGGATCAGCAATACATTATTGACAAGTAACAATATTTATATGGAAAGCATTGCATTAGGACAGATGCAGGAGGCGTAACAGCTGATAATACAGATAAGAATACACATACGTAATGAAAAATAGGCGTATACTAGAAACGTCATTAAAAATGATGTCACAAGTGGGTGGATCCATAAGAGAATCCTGCAGTGTCAGCAGAAATATTTGACAGAGATGCGCGCGCAGCTGCATGACGCGTGTTTGACGTACAACTAGAGGGTGAAGGGAACTTGACATTTGGCCCTACATGTGGAGACAGAAGTCTGGGGTGTCAGGACAACCTAGTCCTAAATCATATCTAATATCTTGTGTTTAAGGAACTATATTATCTGGAAGGAAGGGTCTTCTCGGACAGATCCTATTCTATACTGACTGTTAGTGCGTGTACAAGCGTCTATGTGTCTACATGTGATGCGAGGGGGCAGGAATCTTTCATAGTAACAGGGGCTATGAATTACTTGCAAAAAGACAGCGAGGCCGAGCCTTTTGCTCGGTAGCTGGAGGGATGTTTACCTAAACTACTAGACAGGAATGCATTGGATGAGGAGCGGAGCAGATAACTTGAAGGCTGAATACAGTTTTTTTGGCAGGCAACAGGCCGCGTCAGGCACCATTAGCCGCGCAGGGAGTAAGACAAAGTTCATGGACACGGATGCAGGTCCAAGCTGGAGCATTTCAGAGGCAGAAACAGAAAAAGGCTTGATGGCAGAATTCAGGGCCTACTCGCCTTAACTGCAAAACTAGAAAAGTGAACCACATAAAGTCGGTGGCCTTTCATACTTAGGAATGGAATATTCGACCCATTCATGGCGGATCTGAAAGAGGGCATGTTGACGTTGGACGCACATGTATTTGCGTCTTCATAGCTGGAACTGGAGGGAACATACATGTACTTATAGCATGTACATGGAGCCGTTGGGGTCTAAGATAGGGGACACAATTGACCATAAAAATTCATATTTCCACATTCCCTCCTTGTCCCCTACGGACCCTCATGAAATATCCATCTTCATCAATCCATCAATCTGTTCATATAGCATCATTTGTTCTTCTTTCTTCTTCCGAGATCTTGAATGAAAATTTGAAGGCGGGATACACGATGTGGCACACAGACCACAAATCGCTGGCCCACATTGTAGACACAAGCAGCAACTGAATAGTATGAGAAAGCCAATACCTAGGAAGGATAGGATCCTCCATCCCCAGGCTGACAACACGCTCCAGAACCAACCGGACCAAGTCCAGGTGCCTGGATTCTGGTGTATCTGGCTTACGATCTTATGAAGTCGAGTTATGGCTTTATATACTGACGGCACGTTTTCTGGTATGAAAACACAGCAACTTGATCCGATGACCCTACAAGCTCCGCCCCTATTGGCCAGAATGACGTCAAGGACAAGACGATTTTGGAGAACAACAATCCGCATCGCAGACTGCTCCTCCGTTAAGTTGCCCAAAGCGGAAGTAGTTTCATTCACTACTGCTTCAAGGGTTCTAGTTAATCTACGTATCAGCTTACTATTGGTGACTGTACCTATGTAGGGAAAGAAACCTTTATTGAAATCTGTGTATTTCTCCCATGCTGTTTCAGTGTAGTCGACAATCGGGAGGTCTCTCTGCTGTCTATTGTGTACTAAATGGGTGTTCCTATGATAATCAGGCGGGGCTAGGAAAACAGGTGGCAGAAGGAATGCAATGTAACAGGTACCATCCCAATCTAGGGGTAGGAGTATGTATGCGGTGTGACCACAGATGAAGTAGGAGTGACGGGAAGCTCTAAATGTAGATTTGCCTTTATCACTGAATTCTATTACAGTGGTACATTTACTATGGCCCATGTGTTTTGAACCATTCTTTCTTACACATAATTCGCCTCTAACTGGAAATACTGACATAGCGGGCAAGATTGGTGTAGCTTCGGATTCAATATTCAGGATCATAAGATTAAGTGTAAAGTTACCTAATCCATATACTTCATTTTCTAGATCAGTTCCTGTTCTTTTGGGAAGTCCCTCCTTGTTAGGGTAGCAGACTTTAAGTAAAACTAGGTTCAGGTTTCCCCATACCCAATTGTCTTGGTAAACTACTGTATTTGAATCTAGGGAATTAATCAAACTAAACCATGCTCCACAGGAGCCATTGTGTGTGAATGGATACGGAAAGAGGGGCGGAACTCCCTTGTATTTCTGATAGGGAGGAAGTCGGCCACATATCCAACAATTTGTAGCATTGCTGGTCTGATGAGAATGATGTAACATACTAATGAATGTGTTGTTGCGCAGCGCAAATCTATAGGACAACTCATGTGGGGGTAATTCGCTAAAAGAGTGTTCGGTAGTAGCATTGGAAGTACGCTTGGAGATAGGGTAATACATGTGTAATAATATACCGGAGATAATAATCAGAAGACTTAGAAAAAACATAATTAACAATGTCACTATGCAGTGACTACGAAGTGATTTACAGTACGCATGTGTCCTGAGCTGTTTCTGTCCATTTTTCTCTCTATTTCGGTCTAGAGGATACATGTCAGAGACAAATTCAACCGATTCACCTTGGAGAGGACTTAAACAATCAAATTGTCTGACTTGCTAGACCTTAGTTTCAGTTTATAGTTTTCACTCTTGGTTTGTTCAACCAGGGGTAGTTTTGAATCAGTCTGTGAGGGAATGCAGGGCTGAGGGTTCACGTCGGACGGTAGTCCATAAAATTTTTTGATGTGGCTCAAGTGCAACCACCCTTTACGTCCCTCAATCTTCACGGCTGTCCTTGTGGTCAAAATGACGAGCTTCGGCGACCGCCACCGAGGCTCCAGCTGGCTCCTCCTGTCAAAATTCCTCACAAACACGAGGTCCCCCGGAATCACGTCGTGGGGCTTCACCTCAGTGTTGTCGGGAAAAGCTGCAGCTACCTGTGAACGACAAGATTGTAGTGCAGACATCAAGGAAGCCAGGTAATCTGTCAGCATATTACAATCAACATCAGTTATTTTACGAGGTATAGGCGTCCCCCACATATTTGGTGGTCTACCGAAGATCACCTCATACGGGGATAGCCCTGTTCGAGAGTGTGCTACCATTCTCATGTAAAAGAGCGCAACTGGTAAAGCTACTATCCAGTCGACACCTTTTTCTCTACATATTTTTGACAGTCTAATTTTCAGAGTTTGATTATGTCGTTCCACGAGACCTGCTGCCTCGGGATGTCGGACACAGTGGAATTTCCATTGGTAGCCTAACAGAAGTGAAACATGTTTCATGAGCTCGGATGAGAACGGTTGGCCATTATCTGAGTACACGATACGGGGCAAACCATACCGTGGGAAGAATTCTCGAACTAACTGTTTGGCAGTAGTCGGGGCAGTGTAATCTGAGACGGGATACGCCTCTGTCCACCGGGAAAGAGCGCATACAACTACGAGGACATATTTGAATCCTCGACAACGTTCCATCTGGATATAATCCATCTGGAGGACTTCAAAAGGGTGATCGGGGGGTTGAAATCCACCCTGGTCTACAGGTACGCCTTTTCCTGGATTGAACTGACAACAAATCATACAGGTACGTACTTTCTGTTTAGCCGCTGCTCGTAAGTGTTTATTAAACCAAATGTGTTGAATACTGTCTAGCATAGCTTTCTCTCCTAGGTGCGCTGGACTATGTATTGTGTTAATGATGACCTGAACCATTGAGTCGGGGAGAAACCATATAGATTTTCCCTTCGTCATCCATCCTTGATCCGTTTGGATCCCTCCTAATTCAGTCCATCTCTTTATTTCTTCTGGTGTAGCATGTGTCTGTATGTCAATTACATCAAGGGCGGGATCCTTAACTGTCATGCAGTGTGTTGGTGTCGGAACTATTGTCTTTGTCGTGTCAATTGGACGAGTCTGATTCTGAGCAGTCTGTTTAGCTGTTCTGTCAGCTAGGTCATTACCCTGAGAAATAATGTCAGTTACTTTTGTATGGGCTTTACACTTCATGATAGATATTGAAGTAGGCAGATGTATTGCATCTAACAGAGCTTGAATAAGGGGACCGTGCTGGATGTGGGCACCGTGAGAAGTTAAATAACCTCTCTCTCGCCACAGTACGCCGAAGTCATGGACGACTCCGAATGCATAACGTGAATCTGTGTATATGTTGACTTTCTTATTTTTGGCTTGAATACAGGCTTGTGTCAGAGCGATGAGCTCTGCTGCTTGAGCTGACAAGGTATCGATACAATTTGTTTCAATAATTTCAGTGTCTGTTGTGACTGCATAAGCGGCCACTAATTCTCCTGCATTTGTTCTCATGCATGAACCATCTACATATAATGTCAGGTCTGGGTCTGATAATGGAATATCTGTCAAGTCTTGTCTGGGTTTCGTTGTAATAGTAATGACTTCAATACAATCATGTGCCAATGGGTCTGTTCCATTTAATGGCAAAAGTGTGGCAGGATTTAATGTACTACAGCGTCTGATTTCTATGTGTGGCTGGAACAATGTTAATTCGTAACCCGTCAGTCTTGCTATAGTCAAGTGTTGTGTTTGGGTCCGGTTCAGGAGAACCTCTACTGCGTGTGGTACTTGTACTGTCAATTGATGTCCTAACACTATGGCGTCGCTTTGTCTGATTGCTAAAGCTGTTGCTGCGACTGATTTCAGGCACGCAGGAAGAGCCTGAGCTACGGGATCTAATGTACTAGAAAAATAAGCACATGGCTTGTGTGATCCTGCTTGTTCCTGCGTGAGTACTGACAAAGCAGTACCTTCACGTTCTGTAACAAAAAGTGTAAAACGTTTGCTGTAACATGGCGTTGCTAAAACAGGTGCTTGGCATAAAGCTTTCTTTAAGCTTTCAAAAGCTTGTGTATGTTCCTGAGTCCAAGGGAGGACAGTCGGTGTCGCTGCCTCCTGTGTTGTTAACTGAATGAGTGGTTTAGCTAAAAATGCATATTGGGGGATCCACTGCCTACAGTACGAAGTGAGGCCTATGAAGGCCCGTACCTCCTTTTGTGTCTTGGGTGGTGGCATGTTTACAATTAACTGGATGCGATCAGGTGTGAGCTGTCTCCCCCATTTGGACAGCAAGTGCCCTAGGTACACAACTTGCTGTACACAGAATTGTAGTTTCGAAGGGGACACTTTGTGCCCCTTGTCGGCTAAGAAATGTAAAACCGTCAGTGATGCTTTTTCACATTCAGGTTCGCTTCGTGCGGTGATCAGCAGATCATCGACGTATTGAAGCAGGGCAGTGTTAGCTGGCATGTGAATACTGTCAAGTTCTCTTTTCAGTGCTTGGCTATAGATGCTGGGGCTTTCTGTGAATCCTTGAGGTGCGCGTGTGAATTTAAAACTTCGTCCATTTAAACTGAATCCGAACAAATATTGGCTTTCCGGATCGATTGGGACGCTAAAGAAAGCGTTCTTGAGATCAATTACAGTAAAGAACGTTGCTTCTGAATCTATGGCCGTTAATAATGAAGAGATATCTGGGACCACGGGGTATTGTGGTACAATGCATTTATTTAATTCTCGCAGATCAATAACTAATCGATATACTGGTGGTGCTTTTGGATCGGTTCGTTTAAGAATCGGAATTATCGGGGAATTACATATATTGGAGTCGGTTTCTACAACCACTCCTTGTGCGATGAGCTCGTCAATGATTTGCAGTAAAGCCACAACAGCATCTGGCGGTAATTTGTATTGTCGCATTCGTGGTAGTACCACTCCTGTTTTGAGTGTGACTCGATATGGTGTAATGTGCATACAACCTACATCAGTGGGGCCTTGTGCCCATAAATGTGCAGGTAGATTCTGTAACCGGTGATCCATGTCTCTAGACACGTAGTGACCTTTAAAGTCACGCAAAAATAGTCGTACTCCTTCCGGAGAACAACATATTACAGCTCCTAGAGCCTTCAATGTTTTTATACCTAACAAGTTTTCTGGACATGATTTCGTAAGTAATAGATCTGTAGTCTGTGTTAGTGGACCAACTGTAAATGCAAGTGGTTGCGATACTTCGTTAACAGTAGGCTTTCCTGAAAAACCAAGGGAAATATTTTGTGAGCCTGAGAGGGGTACCCCTGGGACTTCGCTGTGACGGATAGTGGTTCTGCTTGCCCCTGTATCGAGTAGAAACTTTCTATCTTTCCCTAATAACTGACTTTGTACATAAGGACCCTCTTGGTCTACTGGAACCTCAATAAGGGGTAAGCCAACTTCCCTCTCTAGGCTATTTCATGTGTAGCGCTGATACTCTGGATAGTCATTTTGTGCATACTGGTACATCTGTTGTGTCGTGTTTTGTGTTGCAGCAATAGGCTGTGGCTGTTGTTGTAATTGTTGTTGTGGTTGTGGTGCGGTCTGTTGTACAGCTGGCATAGGCTGTATATTCTGAGGTACTTGTTGTTGGATCTGATCCTGTCTAGGCGGACGTGGTCTCTCTTTCGTTATACCCGTAGAGATATTATGTTTCAGAACTGCGCAATCGTGTATATAATGACCTGGCTGTTTACAATAGTTGCATGTCCCTCTAACAGGACCTACTGAATCATTGGACTGTGTCATACCCTTTTTATGACCGTCGACTGGAACTGACTGAGCAACAAGCATTTTCATTTTTGTGTCTTTCATACGTCTTTGTTCATGTTCTTGTTCTTCCCTAATTCTATTGTGATGATATTGTAACATTTGTAACATCTGTGACGGTGTGTTTCCTTGCCAGGTACTCTCGAATTTCAGTACTCTACTCTTGACTTGGGGCAGGGAATTCTCAACTAATTTTGTCACAAACAGATGTGGATACGATTCACTACTTGCTTTTATGCCACTATTAATACCAAAACATTTTTCAAATCGGGAATAGAAATCACTAGTGTCTTCATCTTGTTTTTGTTTACAGGCTGAGATTGCACCCCAATCTTCCTTTTTCGTAGTTAATAAACGTGGTAGTACCTGCACTAATAATCCTGGTAATGCTGTAGTCCTTTCCCCAAGCCCTGAACCTGCAGCTCGGGCCTTTTCTTCGTTTTCTAATACTGTCCAATCTATCTTTTGGTCTCCCACCTCCCATTCCTTTTCTTTGAGTTTCTCGTAAATACCGGCGGGTAATAGGACTTTTAATATTTTCATAAGGTCCGGGTAAGTATACTCTCCCAAGAGTAACATGTCTTTTATCTCACGGTGGAAACCTGCTGGGTCTTTGTCATGGCTAGGTACTACTTTCTTCATCTCTAATAATTCAATTTTAGTTATGGGCGCGTACACAAACACGCGTTTAAAAATATTGTCCTCACCTCTGACTGGGTGCACTTCGCGTAAGGGATTCTGTCTGTCTATGTGATACGTTTTTCTTTCCAACTTGGGGGGAACTGAAACATGCTCTGGGCATACGAAGACAATGTACTGGTGTCGATATTCTAGAATTTCCTTAATTAAATCAGTACCTGAACCTCTCCATCTATTCGTGAGTAATTCTATCAGTATATCAGGCAGGGGACCGGGATCGGAGTGTTGGCTTCTATATAATATAACGAGATGTTGTATCATGTATATACCAGCTAAACGCTGTTCGTCTGGGGTAAGATTCAAAAACGTGTGTGCCAACGCATCATCACTGTATTTTTCAGAACTGTCAGCCCATTGTACTGCTGACCTGGCTAATTCTTGTTCATCCATAGAATCGAGCATATGATACCCCCTTCGGTCTCGGAGTAATTTATCAGCAGCCTGGAATAAGTGTTCAGGGGACTTCATATTTAACATAGGGGCTTGAAAATGTGTGTTACATTCTGGACGTATCGGGCGTATCGGGTCATTAAAGTATCTGGTATTGTTACAAGGTCTTCCCCTACCTACATAAGCTATCGTTTCTAATTGTCCTGTGGGCATTTCTGATTCTTCCTCCTCCTCTCCCTCTGATTCAGTTTTGTCTGCCTCTAATCTGGCTTTATGTATTCGTTCTACTTCTTTGCGGATCTTTCGGCACATAACTACTATGCATGTCTGTTTATCATGCTTTCCCTCGGATATATTCTGACCCCATCGGGTAAGTACTTGCATTTCATCCTGGTCTACCTCGGACCTATCTCTGTCTCTGATCAAGCAGTTTATGAAGAAACGTAACAGTTGTCTCTGTATATCCGCTTTCTGGTATTCCATGGCTTTGTCAATACTTTCAGGGCCTTGCCCTGTTTGGACAAAGCTGTTGTAAATTGAAACAACGATGTGATTAAGCATTTACTAAAGACATTAATTCCCCTTTTATAGATCATGTTTTCTCTGTTATGTTGACCGAAGTTCGGACTCCATTTTGTACTGTCATGCTTCCACGTGTTCCCCACGAGAAGAGTCCAACCTCTGTGTTAGTTGCTCTTGTAATCTGCCTAGTAACAGTCTATAAATAGCTCCTTTGTCCATCTGGCACATGCCCAGACTTGACCACATCTGTTATCAGTTAGCCTTGCTTGACCATGTTTTCGCGGGCTTAAGGAGTACATATTGATTCAGTATCGAAAATGACCATAAATGGTAATGTTCTTCGGCCTCATGTTGTATCCACCCACTTATGAGCCCCTCTATTGTGTATAAAAGGGGACTGTGTACGCAAGTTCTTTGTGCTACTCTATGCAATACTGAAGAGTGTTGTGTGGATTGTAGGACCACCCTTAAGGGTTAATAAATGCTGTCTTTGTACTTTGCAGTTTCCGTGCCAACTTCCTTATAGATTCCATTACAGGAGAGCGAACCCTTGTGTCCTGCGGGCCTAGCTGGGGCCTGTATTCATCAATTGGCGCCCGTCACGTGGGGCTCATCGGCGACTCGGATGCTCGAAGGACTGGTCGCGACGAAGGTGAGGAATTTGACCGGGGACGTGATCACTGCCAGCGGCGTCTTAGCCCTGGCATCCCGAGGTTTTTCTTCCTTCCCTTCCGAGCTGACCGTCTGGGTGGCGCCGGTCCTCGACTGAGACCTCTTCTGTCGGTCTTGCCGTGAAAGCCGTTTGGGCGATTGTGGAGCTTGGCAGTTGGAATCTGGACTCTTGATTGGTAAGAACCGGTGTACGGTACTTGCTCCGAGTTTTTGAAGCCTGATCTGGCTATTTGAGTTTGATTTGTGATGACTAGTCATATTTTGTATTTGTCTTTGTGAAAATATATATGCGTTGCAACACATATAGGCAGGTAATGTGGAGAGATTTCTCCGGAGCTGTGTAACTTTGAACGGCGCAACGATTAAGTGCCATTTTTCTATAATACTGCATATTTTGCATTATTTCTGAGCATGCCTGCTTTCAGCGCACTCCGTAAGTGGTGTTGCTGTTTTGGGAACCGGTTGAACCTCGAGGAATCTGCTCCAGCTCCCCCAGAAGGGACTCCTAATAGGGATATGTATGTGAAGCATGGTCTTTCTTCCATAATGTACAGCACAGTATGGAGGAAATATACAAAAAAAGATCCTGAGTTACGATGGCCTTTGTATGGATCGTTTGATATACGTAAGATTGAGTATGTGGAACAGTGTATGTGTAAGCGGCGTGCTCGTCAGGATATGTTTGAGTGTGTACGGTTGTGGGTGAAGGAGGTGCGTGAGCGAGAGAAGCGTGAGAAAGCGCTGTTTGATAAAGAACAACGGAAGAATGATCATGTGCGAGCACAGGAAGCGAAGCGTCGGGAGGACAGAGAGCAGACGGACAGGCAAGAGAAGGAGCGTAGGCTACAAGTTTCGGGTCAATATGCTGTTCGGCAGCCACTTTACCCTGTCCTTAATAATCTTGATGATGATTTTTATTTACTAGATCGCTCTCCGCCCCCTTATGTTGGCGCATCTGCTCCGAGGCCACAAGATTCCGTCCCGGGTCCGGGTAAGGTAGATACGCGGTCTATGTTATCGGCTGAGCATATGGCTGAGCTTCGGCAAATTTCCTTCCGTGCACTTAAGGGTAAGGTGTCCGTGGATGAATTGTTCCATACTTGGGGGTCGTGGCAGGATAGAGAGAGATTGTATTTTTTGAACCATTTCGCTGAGGAAGTGATTGCTGCTTTTCGGAAATATTCTAGTGTCTTTGAGCCTGAAGAAGTGACATCGGATGCTAAAGCGTTGCATGATGGTGTTTTTTCTCCCTCTAAGGCTCCTGATACGGCTCGGCGGCTATTCGCCTTGCGGGACGCGGTGCTGGCCCATAGAGAAAAAGCGCGCCAACGAGCAGGGGAGGAGACGCAGTTGGATTCGTGTACCGCAGAAGGCCACTCATCCACCCCTCAATCAGATAAGAGCGATCTAGTGCATGCTAAGCCAATGCGCGAGGCGGCGCCTTTGTATGTTCCTCCTAAAGGAGCGGGGACTAGCTCGGACATTACCTCCGCCGATGCTAAGGGATATTTTGTGTATAATTGGGTTTATACTCCGTGGCATAGAGCTGATGTGATGGCTTTAAAGAATGCGCTGCCTGACCCCCGCAAGAATCCAGCGGCCTTCTATGAAGAAGTCGAGGGGGCCTTGAATTCTTGCGTTATGACTCTAGCAGATATAGATTTGTTCTTTGGGCTTATTCTACCACCGGACATGTGGCGATCTGTGCGAAAGGTAGATGATGTTGCCACTTTTAAGGCTCGATGGTCTGAACTGGAGGATGAGGATAGGGAGAGGAAGCCTGCGCAGAAACCGCCCCAGAATATTTTAGATCTCCCTGCTGCTATTGTGGCTAAGTTGAAGACAATTATCCCCCCTAAAAAGATTGACTGGAATATGTTAGCTGCATGTAAACAGAAAGTTGACGAGTCAGTTGCGGACTTTTTTACGCGCTTTGAGGAGACGTTTCATGATTTTAGTGGCCAGTCGCTTACTGACGATACGGGTCGCCACCTTTTTGCGGATAAATATGTGGCTAATCTGCTGCCGGCAGTTGCGGCCCGTTTAAAAGCGAGCGAGAGTTCTTGGTCCTCCGCTACACCGACGGCCCTCCTGACTATCGCCCAGTATTATGAGCGTCAGGAGCAAGAAGCGAAGGGCCAGGAGGAAAAGAAATCGAAAGATTTGAAAACAAAGGTGATGTTGGCACAAGTCTATGGCCCGCCCCGGCGGGGTAGTAATAGAGGTAGGGGAGGATCTTATGGTCCTCCCTCGGGCCGATCTGATTTAAATAGGAACCAATGTGCGTATTGTAAGCAATCGGGTCATTGGGCTAGGGACTGCCCGGTGTTGCATGCATCGCGTCAGGGGCATACCTATGGTGGCCCGCGGGGTAGAGGGGGTTTCTCGAACTTTCGAGGGAATTCTAACGAACAGGCTCGTTTTGACTCTGCTGGGCAGCACCGCGATAGATCAAACGTTTTTGATCGCCAGCATCAGTACCAAGCGTCGGGGATTGACCGATCGGGGTACCATGACTCTCAGCATGCATAGGGATGCGTTGGATGGGGGTTAGAATCAGTTGAGGTGCCAGTTGATCAGAAGGGTCCTTATGTATCGGCTGAGGTTTTGGGCTCTACTGATCAGTTCCTAGTGGATACAGGAGCGACACGTAGTGCACTGTCTAAGCAATTGGTTCCGGGGGCTCCCCCATCCGGCTTAATGGTCACATCGGTAGGGTTTGACGGTACACTCTCCCGAAGCCCTCTTTCACAGCCCCTCATGTTTAAGGTTGATTCTTTTTCTGCACCCTGTCCGTTTCTGCTTGCCCCGTACACACCGGACAACATTATGGGTCTTGATATGTTAAAGCATTTTAGGGCTACGATCCGTTGCTCCCCTGCTGGTGTACGGGTAATATTGAATGACAATTACCCCCGATCAGAACGGATGTGTACGATGTCAGAGGATGCGCTGTTAGCTACCCTCCCTCGTGCTTTGTGGGCAACTTCGGATACTGATGTAGGACAAATGGTGATTCCACCGGTCCACATTAGCGTCCAGGAGGGGGCGGTGTTACCACGCCTCCCACAGTACCGTATTTCCCAGGAGGGCGAGGAGGCTCTCATACAGATAGTGCAGGATAGGAGTAGTGGAGGAAGTCCCCTACAACATTTGTAACAGTCCGATCCTTCCCATACTGAAAAAGGATACGGATGCCAGAGTTTATCGGTTTATAATTGATTTGAGAGAAGTGAACAAGATCGTGATACCTCAGTACCCAGTGGTTTCCGATATCACGACGTTGCTTACCTTGGTCCCGCCTACGGCGACCATGTTCTCAGTGATTGATTTGAAGAATGCTTTCTTTTCCATTCCCATTCACCCTGATAGCCGATATCTTTTTGTGTTTACATTGAATAATAGATCTTATCGTTTCTGTAGGATTCCCCAGGGCTACCCAGAAAGCCCTAGCATTTACAGTCAGGCTTTGAAACGACAATTGGATTCCTTTGCTCTGCTCGAGGGTGTCGCCCTCATTCAATATGTCGATGACATCTTGCTGGCGGCTGACACCCTGGAGTTGTGTGAGAAAAGTACGTTATCCTTACTTTCCTTTTTAGCATCCCACAATCATAAGGTATCTAGGAAGAAATTGCAATTCTGTAGACCAAAGGTGACTTATTTGGGTCACCTTTTGTCTAAGGAGGGACGTGCACTCACACCGGATCGTATCCAAGTAATTCTGGATACACCGAGACCGTCCACACAGAAGGATGTGCGTGCATTTCTGGGTCTTGTTTCTTTTTGCAGACAGTGGATATTGGGGTTTTCGCACATAGCTAAGCCATTGTTAGCCCTCTTGACAAAGGACACGCCTATCCCAATCCCTTGGTCAGATGAGTGTGATACTGCTTTTCAGCAACTACGACAGGCCCTTTGTTCAGCACCAGTGTTAGGGACCCCTGATTATGCAAAACCCTTTTCGTTGTATGTGCATGAGAAAGATGGATGTGCATTGTCAGTTTTAGTGCAGATGCACGGCGATAAGCAGCGCCCTTGTGCATATTTTTCGGCTGTACTTGATCCTGTCGCCCGAGCATTACCGGGGTGTTTTCGCTCGGTTGCGGCGACAGCTGTGTCAATACGCCAAAGTGAGGGAATTGTGTTATCTCATAAGTTGTTGGTATTAGTCCCCCATGACTCATGCCCGCAATCTCGGTTTTATAGTGGATGACTCTCTCTCCATGCGTCAGCAGGTGGTGAAGGTAGCGGCCACCTGCTTTTCCATCTTAGGTTGGCTACGCAAAATCTTAGGGGTGCTCCCAGAGGGTTCCAGACGTCAGGTGGTCCAGGCCTTGGTCACCTCTCGCCTGGACTATGGCAATGTACTTTACCTTGGCATCACTCAGGAGCTGCAGCGAAAACTTCAGCTGATACAGAACTCTGCAGCTCGCCTCCTCTGTAAGGTTCCGTGGAAATCTTCAATCTCCCCTTTTCTCAATGACCTTCATTGGCTTCGCATTACTCACCGAATCAAATTTAAGGCCCTCTGTTTTCTGCATAAAATCAAGCAAGGGCGCGCCCCTGGCTATCTCATGGCCCTTGCTCAACCTTATTCCCCCTCTCGTACTCTCAGATCGTCCACTCAGGGCAATTTTAGGACCCCTCGTTTCAAACTGGCCAGAATGGGCGGCTGTTCCTTTTCCTGTATTGCCCCCAAACTATGGAACTCTCTCCCGTCCACATTGAAATTGGAACCATCTCTCATCAAATTCCGCAAGGACTTAAAAACCTGGCTTTTTTCCGCACAACTTCATTGATGCTCTTCATGAATCTATTGGCGCCGGGAGACCCCTTGCGGGTAGCTGCGCGCCCTATAAATTCAACACCAAATACCAAATACCAAATGCTGTCGATGCCCTGCTCAATCAAACGAAGACGCAGCATTTGACCAGCGCCCGTTTAACGGGATATGAGTTGACGCTTTTGGCTCCTCATATTACGTTAAAAAGGTGCGTAACGTTAAACCCGGCAACATTGTTGCCATACCCCGAGACCCAGCCTGAGGCGCGGAAAGCGCATGATTGTATTCTCGTGACTGAGGAACAAACAAAGGGTCGTATTGATCTCCAGGATACGCCCTTTCCAGATGTAGATGGAGAACTGTGGGTGGATGGATCATGCCTGAAGCTACCAGATGGTACGACTTCAGCAGCGTATGCGATTACCACATTGCAAACGATAGTGGAGACAGCACGCATACCACAGAAATCAGCTCAAGCAGCGGAACTGATAGCATTAACACGAGCATGTGAGCTCAGTACAGGACTATGTGTGAATGTTTATACAGATAGCCGCTATGCCTTCGGAGTAGCGCACGATTTCGGCCTACTCTGGAAGGAGAGAGGGTTTTTAACGTCACATGGAGTACAGATAATGCATGGAGAGTTAGTTCACAATCTTTTAACCGCATTGACATACCCAAAGAAAATTGCTATCGTTAAGTGTAGCGCCCATAGGAAAGTAGTTGACAAAGTTGGAGAAGGGAATGCGTTGGCAGATCGAGTAGCACGGGAAACTGCGATGCAGCCCGGTACTACTGCCGTGTATGTAGTAAAGTCACAGGTGGAAAGATGGCATGATGCGAAGGAGGAAGTGCGAGAAATGCAAAGGACCGCTTCTGACAAAGAGCGGGAACAATGGGCTAGCGAGGGGGAACTGGATGACGAGGGTTGCTGGAGAAATAAGCAGATGGATAGATGGAAATTACCCACGGCTTTTGTACAGCCTATGGTTCAGATGGCACATGGGCTAGCACATGTTGGAGCTTCCGCAATTGTGAAATTGCTTACCCAAGTCTGGGAGCATCCAGAGATTGCTAGCACAGCGAAGAGGGTGGTGCAGACCTGTATGATCTGCCTAAGGTATAACCCAGGAAAGGGTACTCGAACTCCAGCAGGAGGATTTGTGACACCTACTGCGCCCTTCGAGGTCTTGCAGATGGATTACATCCAGCTTGAGCGCTGTAATAATCTGAAGTATGTTCTAGTAGTGGTCTGCGCTTTCAGCAAATGGGTTGAAGCGTACCCCACGAAAGACAATACTGCAATGACTACTGCGAAGTTGCTGCTGAAAGAGTTCTTCCCTCGATATGGCGTCTGTAGACTTCTGTGGAGTGATAACGGCCCTCACTTTGTAGCGGATGTTATAAAGTATGTCTTGAAGGGCCTAGGCCTCACTCAGAAGTTCCACGCCGTGTTTCACCCTCAGTCTGCAGGCCTAGTTGAGAAGTATAATGGTACACTGAAGCTTAAGATCGCTAAGATTCAAGCTTCGACGTCTTTGACTTGGCCAGACGCTCTGCCACTGGCGTTATTGTCAATTAGATCGGTACCACACTCTCGAACTGGCCTTACACCTTATGAAATCGTTTTCGGACGCCCAATGAATATTTGGGGTCCACCAAAACCTAAGGCTGTGTATGATGTACCTTGTGTAATGATGAACGATTATCTGGCACAGTTAACGGATAACTTGGTTTCTATTCATCAACAGGTCCGAGAGGCGCTCCCTGATCGGTCTACCGGTGAAGGACATGGTCTCCGGCCCGGTGACCATGTCATGGTGAAAGTCTTCGACAGAACGAACAGTTTGGAGCCGAGATGGGTGGGCCCTGAGCAGGTCCTCCTCGCAACGAGGACGGCTGTGCGAGTCTCCAACCGAAAGAATTGGATCCACTCTCTGCACTGTAGGAAGGTGCCGCCCGGATTGGTGGAACCTGCCGTGCTGACCGATCAACGAGAAATTTTGGCTGCAGAGACAGGCCGTGCTGCGGAGCCAAACGCCACTGAGGAGCTCTTTCCGGACCACGCGACTCCTGGAGGAAGGCGATATCATCTTCGACCAAGGAAGTGAGTTTTTCAGTACCGGGACATACTGTCAGAACGGCCCTTGGGTTAGTGAAACGGAGAGCCGATGAGGCAAGGGGGGGGATCAGCCCTGCATTAGTGTAGCGACACCCGTCTTGGCCCGCTGGTGAAGAAATCAACCGCTGCCCAAGGGGAAGAGTTCTGACAGACTTTTTAGTTTCAGGAAGATATTGGTTTTATTCTTATCTTTATCTTGACATGGAGAAAAAGAAAATCCTTTGTGCATTAGGGTTCATGTTGACAGTAGCCATTGTTGGGATAACCACATGGTTCGTGGAGGATGTAACTCCCGCTCGGAAAATTCTTGTGTTGACAACTCCGGTGCCTGAGGAGCACTACTTTTATACATTACCGTATCAGGAGTTGAAGCATCGACAATCTTACTTGAATAACACTTTCATCCAGATGCTGCATCATACTGTGGAAATGTGGATTTTCCTGATCAGTTGCGTCCCCTATCTTGGACCCCAACGGTTCTATATGCATGTTACAAATGCATGTGTGTTCCCTCCAGTTCCAGTTTCCAAGACGCAAACATATGTGTGTCTACCGTCGACATGTTCCCTGTCAGATCCGCCATCAATGGGCTGGATATTCAATTCCTAAGTATGAAAAGCCACCGACTTTATATGGCTAAGGTACTCCATTTTTACAGTTCAGGCAAGTAGGCCCGATTCTTTCCTCAAAGCCTTTCCCTGCTCTCTGTCTCTGACAGTTTCAGCTTGAGCTCGCATCTGTATCCATGAACTTTGTCCTACTCCCTGTGCAGCTAACGGTGCCTGCCTCGGCCAGTTTTCGCCTGCCTGCCAAGAAGCTGTATTTCACCTTCGAATTATCTATTTTGCTCTTCAGCCGATGCATTCCTGTCTAGTGATTTAGGTAAACATTTCCTTTAGCTCACAAGCAAAGGACTCAGCCTTTCCGTCCTCCTGCAAGTGATTCATAGCCCTGTTGCCATGGAAAGTTTTCTGCCCCTCGCTTCTCATATAGGCACTTAGACGCTTGTACACGCACATACAGTTAGTATAGAATAGATTCTGTCCGAGAGTCCTTCCTTGTGGATAACATAGTTCTCTAAACATAGGATGTTAGATATGATTTGGGATTAGGTTGACATGACCCCCTAGACTTCTCGTCTCTACATGTAGAGCTAAATGTCAAGTCCCCTTCACCCCCTAGTTGCACGTCAATCACACGTCATGCTGCTGCGCACGCATCCATGTTAAGTATTATCGTATAGATCCACCTATGTAAGATAATCAGAGCCAATCATGTTTCTTTTTGCTCCTTATTACGCCTAGTTTCGATTACGTATCACTATGTTAATTTATCTTATCAATTGTTACGCCTTTTTGCACTTGTTTCATTGTAAATGTATGACCTATAAAAGTTACTTCTTGTCAATAAAGTATTGTACTTCACTTCCTGAACCCTCGTGGTGACGGAACCTGAAGGCCGCGACTCGAGTCGGCCATTTTGGATGGAATAAAGCCCATTTAGAAACCCTCTTATACCACGGATTCTGCCTCTTGTTATTCTGAGCTATTTTACTTTATTTTAAAGATTCCGTATGAAATTCAGTTTAGGTAAAAAGAATATTTACCACATAATGGCGCCCGAACAGGGACACTTTCTCATCTCACGCGCCGGCGGTGCGTTGCAGGCCCGGTCTCCTGCCACAGCTGGACGGACCATAAACGCGTACCAGCAGGATTTCCTGTAAGCTCCCTCCGGTCAAGCGGGGGCGACTGAGGCTGCGATCAACCCAGACGAGGCGGTGAGAAGTGCGAAGTATCCCGACCAGAGCCTAGCTGAGAGAGCAAGATCCGAGGTATACAGAAGCCCACCAGGTTTTTCGAAATCCCGATGTCCAGAGGGTCCGCTGTCCGCAGTCATCGAGTCCTGTCCATTCTCTGAGGCCTTCCGTTTCAAGGAGCTACTCGGTGAGTACCATCGCCGAGGAGGCGTGTTGACGCGCACATAGGTTGTGCCGGTCAAGACGGATTTGGGTACACAAATCCGGTCTGCACTGTTTAGCAGTGTATATGTACTGTTTAGCAGTATATCAAGTATTCCGAAGTATTTAGTTATTGTCAAGAATTCAGCGTGGTGATTAGTTAGGCAGACTGTCATCATTGTCGGTTATTGTTAAAATGTTTAATGTTCAATGTTTAAAGTGTTCAAATGTCTTGCATATTGTGGTATGAATGATTGTTCTTTGTTCGCTGTTCATTATTGTGTTTTTTCGTATTAAGTGATTTCAAGAGTAAGTATCAGATCAGTTGTCAATATGCCGCTCTTCTCGAAGTTAAGACAGATTACTACCAGAAAAGGGGTGCTTGAAGAAGCAGTTCCTATTCCTCCTAGGGACACTCCAGGGCATTTTATGTACCACAAGCATGGCTTAGATGCCATATTGTTTCTTGATCTATGGGTAGATTATACCAAGGGATTGCCGGAAAGTCAAAGGTGGCCCGCAGCGGGAACCTGGGATGCAGAGTGCATCATGAAAGTGGAGGAAGAGTTATGGAAAAGAAAGGTCAGACAGTCACAGAAAGACGCTGTTGAGTTATGGCGTAAAGAATCTCATAGACGTACAGAAAAAGCACGTAGACAAGAAGAGAGGAGTAAAGAAAGTTCAAATAAAGTTCAAGAAAATCTATTAATTGAGGAAGGTATCCGAGTGAAGTCAGAACAAGTAAATAGACAAAGAAATGCTCTTATGAATGGTATGTATCCCCTTCTAGCCGAAGGACTACCAAAGGCTGTTCCAGGGATGCCAAAAGACTTGCCACCCCCGTTATTTCCAATTAAGGTACATCAAAAAGGGCATCCCAGAACCGCAGAAGATGTTTTTCTTTCCTCATATCTAGACGACACAGCTCCCGAGTATGCTAACGCCACACTACATAGACCGTCTGGCGGAGGGGTTCAACGTCAGGATCAGGTATCCGACCCCGTGCAACAGCAAGTCCCGATACAAGCTTCGGCAAGCACATCTGTCCCCGCAGTCGATTCTACAGTGGTATCGACACCCATAGTTGCTGTGTCACGTTCAACGAACCCATTCACACCCGACGCCCCAGATGGGGCCACGGGAGGTGCTAGCAATACCTTTACACCACCCAGAATAAATAAACTTGTCTTTCAAGAATCAGCGCATTCACGTACACCTAAATTCGTAAATGAACGTACGCTTAAGGAACTCCTTGTAAATTGTAGATATGACCCGGTGGTTGGTAAAGAGGACGAAATGGTCCTGGCATCATTACGCATCAGGCGAGCCGCCGAGTATTTAGCAAGGTTACCAGGAATGAGTACGCATCTAGATAACATATATCATTTTGTTCAAACAGGACGAGATCCAGGATGTATTAACAGAGCTATGGAATTCCAGAAAGTAGAGATACAGGGGGAACTGTTACGTTTCCTCATAAACTGTGTGATCAGAAATCAAGACCGTCCGGGGGTAGACCCGAATGCAATGCTTATTCTTACAAGATGGAGCCAGAATATATCAGAAGGGAGACACGATAAGCAAAATTGTATAATAGCCATGTGCCGAAAAATCCGTAGAGAAATAGAGCGTATTCATGAAGAAAGATTGGGAACAGACGAGTTCGAGCAAGATGAAGTGTCCGAATCAGGGAATTCCGCAAGACAGTCAGAGACCATAGCCTATGTAGGCAGAGGAAGATCCTGTGATAATGCTAGATGTTTTTCTGATCCCATACACTCTGTATGCCCAAATAATAGCAGAACGTATCCGACGCCTGTAATAAATCTGAAGTCTCCTGAACATTTGTTTCAAGCCGCAGATAAAATACTGCGAGAACGAAGGGGTTACCACCTCCTCGATTCCATGGATGAGCAAGAATTAGCCAGATCAGCTGTTCACTGGATTGACAGTCCTGAAAAATACGGTGATGAGACCGTAGCACACACGTTTTTTAATCTCAGTGCAGACGAACAACGTTTAGCTGGAATCTATATGATTCAGCAACTCCTTATATTATATAAGAGCCAACATGCTGACCCTGGTCCTTTACCTGATATATTAACGGAACTACTCACGAACAGATGGAGAGGTTCTAGTAACAAGCTAATTAAAGAGATATTAGTGTCACGTAAACAGTATGTCCTTTTTGTAAATCCGGATTCTCTCTCGCTGCCCCACAGAGAAAGAACGCCGTACTATATGGATAGACAAAATCCTTTACGAGAAGTGCACCCAATAAAAGGCGAAGACAATGAGTTTCACCGTGTATTTGTTTACACACCCATATCAAAAATGGAATTATTAGAAATGAAGAAAGTAGTACCTAGTCATGACAAAGACCCAGCGGGTTTCCACCGAGAAATTAAAGACATGTTACTAATGGGAGAGTACACCTTTCCTGATATTATGACGATATTAAAGGTGCTTTTGCCTGCTGGCATCTATGAAAAACTGAAAGAAAAAGAGTGGGAAGTGGGAGACCAAAAGATAGACTGGACAGCATTAGCAGAGGAAGAAAGGGCCCGAACTGCAGGTTCAGGGCTCGGGGATAAAGTTAAACTGTTACCAGGTTTACTAGTACAGGTACTGCCACGTCTATTAACTACAAAAAAGGAAGATTGGGGTGCAATCACAGCCTGCAAACAAAAGCAAGATGAAGACACAAGCGATTATTATGCTCGATTTGAAAAATGTTTTGGTATAAACAGTGGTATAAAAGCAAGTAGTGACTCATATCCACATTTATTTGTGACAAAATTAGTGGAAAATGCATTGCCTCCAGTGAAGAATAGAATATTGAAATTCGAGAGTACCTGGCAAAGTAACACTCCGTCACAAATGCTACAAATGTTACAGTATCATCACAATAGAATTAGGGATGAACAAGAACACGAGCATAGACGCATGAAGGATACAAAAATGAAAATGCTAGTTTCTCAGACAGTACCAGCAGAGGGTCACAAAAAGGGTGTGACACATTCTGGTGATTCTACAGCTCCTGTAAGAGGAACCTGCAATTACTGTAAACAACTAGGCCATTATGTACACGATTGTCCAGTCCTGAAACGTAATATAGCTACAGGTATTGCAAAAGAGAGACCACGATTAGTTAGACAAGATCAGAATGAACAAGGAGCTATGCAGCATGGACAGTCCATGCCAGTTCAGCAACAGTCCATGCCAGTTCAGCAACAGTCCATGCCAGCCTCACAGCAGCCCATACAGTTTGTGCCAGCTGCACCACCGTTGCCTGCTACTGCCACACAAACCACAACACGACAAATGTATCAGACTGCACAATATGAATATCCTGAGTATCAGCGTTACGCATGAACAAGCCTAGAGAGGGAAGTTGACTTACCGCTCATCGAGATTCCTGTAGATCAAGAAGGACCGTATGTACATAGTGAATTATTAGGTCAAGATAGAAAATTCTTACTCGATACAGGGGCAAGTCGAACAACTATAAAACGTAGTGAAGTTCCAGGGGCACCCCTCTCAGGCTCTCAAAATGTTTCCCTTGGTTTTTCAGGAAAACCTATTGTTAATGAAGTATCACAGCCTCTCCCACTTACGATAGGACCTTTGACACGAACTACAGATTTATTGCTTACTAAATCATGCCCAGAAAATCTGTTAGGAATTAAAACTCTGAAAGCACTAGGAGCCATAATATGTTGTTCTCCGGAAGGAGTAAGGTTGTTTCTACGTGATTTTAAAGGTCACTATGTGTCTAGGGACATGGATCCCCGACTACAGACTTTACCAGTACATCTATGGGCACAAGGCCCTACGGATGTTGGCTGCATGAACATTACACCATACCGAGTCACATTGAAAGCAGGAGTGGTACTACCACGAATGCGACAATACAAGTTACCACATGATGCTGTAGTGGCTTTGCTGAAAATCATTGATGAGCTAATTGCCCAGGGAGTAGTTGTAGAAACAGACTCCAATGTATGTAATTCACCGATAATTCCGATTCTTAAACGAACTGATCCTACTGCCCCACCAGTATACCGATTGGTTATTGATTTGCGTGAACTAAACAAGTGCATTGTACCACAATTTCCTGTGGTCCCTGATATATCATCATTATTGACAGCAATTGATTCCGAAGCAACATTCTTTACTGTAATTGATCTCAAGAATGCCTTTTTCAGCGTCCCAATAGATCCGGAAAGCCAATATTTGTTCGGATTCAGTTTAAATGGGCGCAGCTTTAAATTCTCACGCGCTCCCCAAGGATTCACAGAAAGCCCCAGCATCTACAGCCAAGCACTGAAACGAGAACTTGACAGTATCCACATGCCAGTCAATACTGCACTGCTTCAATATGTCGATGATCTGCTGATCACCGCGAGAAGCGAACCTGAATGTGAAAAGGCTTCTCTGACAGTTTTACATTTTCTAGCCGACAAGGGGCACAAGGTGTCTCCTTCTAAGCTGCAATTCTGTGTCCAGCGAGTTATTTATCTTGGTCACTCGCTGTCCAAGGAGGGAAGGCAGCTTACACCCGACCGCATTCAGTTAATTGCTAACATGTCAATACCCCAGACACAAAAGGAAGTGCGGGCTTTTATAGGCCTCACTTCATATTGTAGGCAGTGGATCCCTCAGTACGCATTTCTAGCAAAACCACTCATTCAGCTAACCACACAGGAGGCAGCCACATCGACTGTTCTCCCTTGGACTCAGGAACATACACAAGCTTTTGAAAGCCTAAAGGAAGCTTTATGTCAAGCACCTGTTTTAGCAACACCATGTTATAGCAAACATTTTACACTCTTTGTTACAGAACGTGAAGGTACTGCCTTGTCAGTACTCACTCAGGATCAAGCAGGATCACGCAAGCCATGTGCTTATTTTTCCAGTACATTAGATCCCGTAGCTCAGGCTTTGCCTGCATGCCTGAAATCAGTGGCGGCGACAGCTTTAGCAATCAGACAAAGCGATGCCATAGTATTAGGAGATCCATTGACAGTACAAGTACCACATGCAGTAGAGGTTCTTGTGAACCGAACACAAACACAACACTTGACCATAGCAAGACTTACCGGTTATGAACTGACATTGTTTCAACCACACATAGAGATCCGACGGTGTAATACATTGAATCCTGCTACACTATTACCTATAATTGGAACAGACCCACTAGCTCATGATTGTGTTGAAATCATTGAAATAAAGACGAAACCTAGACAAGACTTGACAGACGTTCCATTGTTAGATCCAGACCTGACGTTGTATGTAGACGGATCATGCATGAGAACAAGTACAGGAGATTTAGTGGCCGCGTATGCAGTCACAACAGACACTGAAGTTATTGAGACAAATTGTATAGATACTTTGTCAGCCCAAGCAGCAGAACTTATTGCTCTAACACAAGCCTGTATTCAAGCCACAAATAAGAAAGTTAATGTATACACTGACTCACGTTATGCATTCGGAGTTGTACACGACTTCGGCGTACTGTGGCGAGAGAGAGGTTATTTAACCTCCCATGGTGCCCGCATTCAGCACGGACTCCTCATTCATGCCTTGTTAGACGCAATACATCTACCCACTGCTATATCGATTATGAAATGTAAAGCACACACGAAGGTTACTGATATCATTTCTCAAGGCAATGATTTAGCTGACAGAACAGCTAAACAGACTGCTCAGAATCGCACATTAGACATGACAAAGCCAATAGTTCAGACACCAACACAGTGTATGACAATTAAGGATCCCGCACTTGACGTAATTGACATACAGACACATGCTACTGCAGAAGAATTAAAGAAATGGACTGAACTAGGAGGGATCCAGACAGATCAGGGATGGATGACGAAGGAGAAATCTGTATGGTTTCTTCCTGACTCTATGGTCCAAGCCATTATAGCTACAATTCACAGCCCGGCGCATTTAGGAGAAAAAGCTATGCTAGATAGCATTCAACACATTTGGTTCAATAAACATTTACGAGCAGCAGCTAAACAAAAGGTCCGTACCTGTATGATATGTTGTCAGTTCAACCCGGGAAAAAGTGTTCCCGTAGAACAGGGTGGATTCCAGACTCCTGATCATCCTTTTGAAGTGCTCCAAATGGATTATATCCAGATGGAACGATGTCGAGGATTCAAATATGTTCTTGTAGTTGTCTGCGCTCTCTCCCGATGGACTGAGGCGTACCCAGTATCAGATTACACGGCCCCGACTACTGCCAAACAGTTAGTTCGAGAATTCTTCCCACGGTACGGGCTACCACGTGTTGTATATTCAGATAACGGCCAGCCTTTCTCATCCGAATTAATGAAACATGTCTCACTTTTGTTGGGATATCAGTGGAAATTCCACTGTGTCCGACACCCCGAGGCAGCAGGTCTCGTGGAACGACATAATCAAATTTTGAAAATCAGATTGTCTAAAATATGTAAGGAGAAAGGTGTTGACTGGATAGTAGCCTTACCAGTTGCACTATTTTACATAAGAATGGTAGCACACTCTCGAACAGGGCTATCCCCGTATGAGGTGATCTTCGGAAGGCCACCAAATATGTGGGGGACGCCTGTACCACGTAAAATAACTGATGTTAATTGTAATATGCTGACAGATTACCTGGCTTCCTTGATGTCTGCACTACAATCTTGTCGTTCACAGGTAGCTGCAGCTTTTCCTGACAACACTGAGGTGAAACCCCATGACGTTGCTCCGGGGGATCTGGTGTTTGTGAGGAATTTCGATCGGAAAACCCAATTGGAGCCCAGGTGGAAAACACCGAAGCTAGTCCTGCTGACCACAAGAACAGCCGTGAAAGTGGAGGGCCGCAAAGGATGGATACATTCCAGCCACGTTAAGAAATTTCATGGACTATCCTCGGATATAGACACTGTGCCCTGCATTCCCTCACAGACTGATTCAAAACTTCCCTTTGTTGAAAGGAATGACTCTCAGAACTATAAATTAAAACTTAGGCCCAAACAGTCGAGCAATTTGATTGTTTAAGTCCTCTCCAAGGTGAAGCGGTTGAATTGTCTCTGACATGTATCCCTTGGACCTGAGTAGAGAAAATACCAGAGAAATGTTGAAACGACAGGCGTATTGTAAATCACTGCGTAGCTACTGTGTGAGGACATTATTAATTCTGTTTTTATTGAGTGTTTTAATAATCATTACGAGTGTGATTTTGCACATATATCATCCTATTTCTAGACATGTTTATAATATTACTGCTGAACATTCTTTTAGTGACCTACCGCCACATGAATTATCTTATAGACTTGCGCTGCGCAATAACACCTTCATTAGTATGTTACATCATTCCCATCAGACTAGTAATGCCACCAATTGTTGGGTGTGTGGCCGACTCCCTCCCTATCAGAATAACAAAGGAGTTCTGCCTTTCTTTCCACATCCGTTCACACACAATGGCTCCTGTGGAGCATGGTTTAGTTTACTAAATTCCATAGACCCAGACACAGCAGTTTATCAACAACATTGGATATGGGGAAATCTGAATCTAGTTTTATTCAAAGTCTGTCACCCTAATAAGGAGGGTCACCCCAGTAGAACAGGAACTGATTTAGAAAATGAAGTGTATAAATTAGGTAATTTTACGCCTAATCTCATGATTTTGAACGTCAAATCCGAAGTTGAATTAATTCTGCCCACTATGTCAGTATTTCTAGTTAAGGGTGAATTATGTGTGAGAAAAGTTGGTTCCATACACATGGGCCATAGCAAATGCGTTACTACAGTAGAATATAGCGATCAAGGGAAATCTTCATTTAGAGCTTCTCGCCATTCTTACTTTATATGTGGTCAGACGGCATATATGCGTCTGCCTCTAGATTGGGATGGTACCTGTTACATAGCATTCCTTTTGCCACCTGTTTTCCTAGCTCCCCCTGATTATTATCGAAATGTTCATTTAGTACACAAAAGAGAGCGTAGAGATCTCCCAGTTGTCGATTATACTGAGACGGCATGGGACAAGTATGTAGATTTCAATAAAGGTATCTTTCCCTATATAGGTACAATATCAAATAGTAAGCTGATACGCAGACTCACCAAGACTCTTGAAGCTGTAGTAAACGAGACTATAGCCGCCCTAGGCAATCTGACAGAGGAACAATCAGTGATGAGAATTGTTGTTCTCCAGAATCGTCTTGTCCTTGACGTCATCCTGGCCGATAGGGGCGGAGCTTGCAGGGTCATCGGATCCAGCTGCTGCATATTCATACCAGAAAATTCGCCATCTGTATATAAAGCTATAACACGCCTTCATAAGATTGTAAGCCAGATACACGAGAATCCAGGCACTTGGACGTGGTCCGGGTGGTTTTGGAGTGTGATATCAGCCTGGGGATGGAGAGTTCTATCTTTCCTAGGTATTGGCCTTTTTATGCTCTTCAGTTGTTGTTTATGCCTACAATGTGGACCAGCGATTTGTGGTCTGTGTGCCACATCATGCATTCCATATCAAAGTTCTCGTTCAAAATACCGGAAAAGGAAGGAAGAAGAAATGATGCTCCATGAGCAAATCGATGGAATGATGAAGATTGATATCTCTTGAAGGGCAAGTAGGGGACAAGGAGGGAATGTGGAAATGTGGATTTTCCTGATCAGTTGCGTCCCCTATCTTGGACCCCAACGGTTCTATATGCATGTTACAAATGCATGTGTGTTCCCTCCAGTTCCAGTTTCCAAGACGCAAACATATGTGTGTCTACCGTCGACATGTTCCCTGTCAGATCCGCCATCAATGGGCTGGATATTCAATTCCTAAGTATGAAAAGCCACCGACTTTATATGGCTAAGGTACTCCATTTTTACAGTTCAGGCAAGTAGGCCCGATTCTTTCCTCAAAGCCTTTCCCTGCTCTCTGTCTCTGACAGTTTCAGCTTGAGCTCGCATCTGTATCCATGAACTTTGTCCTACTCCCTGTGCAGCTAACGGTGCCTGCCTCGGCCAGTTTTCGCCTGCCTGCCAAGAAGCTGTATTTCACCTTCGAATTATCTATTTTGCTCTTCAGCCGATGCATTCCTGTCTAGTGATTTAGGTAAACATTTCCTTTAGCTCACAAGCAAAGGACTCAGCCTTTCCGTCCTCCTGCAAGTGATTCATAGCCCTGTTGCCATGGAAAGTTTTCTGCCCCTCGCTTCTCATATAGGCACTTAGACGCTTGTACACACACATACAGTTAGTATAGAATAGATTCTGTCCGAGAGTCCTTCCTTGTGGATAACATAGTTCTCTAAACATAGGATGTTAGATATGATTTGGGATTAGGTTGACATGACCCCCTAGACTTCTCGTCTCCACATGTAGAGCTAAATGTCAAGTCCCCTTCACCCCCTAGTTGCACGTCAATCACACGTCATGCTGCTGCGCACGCATCCATGTTAAGTATTATCGTATAGATCCACCTATGTAAGATAATCAGAGCCAATCATGTTTCTTTTTGCTCCTTATTACGCCTAGTTTCGATTACGTATCACTATGTTAATTTATCTTATCAATTGTTACGCCTTTTTGCACTTGTTTCATTGTAAATGTATGACCTATAAAAGTTACTTCTTGTCAATAAAGTATTGTACTTCACTTCCTGAACCCTCGTGGTGACGGAACCTGAAGGCCGCGACTCGAGTCGGCCATTTTGGATGGAATAAAGCCCATTTAGAAACCCTCTTATACCACGGATTCTGCCTCTTGTTATTCTGAGCTATTTTACTTTATTTTAAAGATTCCGTATGAAATTCAGTTTAGGTAAAAAGAATATTTACCACAATACCCACGTTGCTACGAATGCTACGAACTGTTGGATATGTGGGATGATGCCAGCTCATCAGAAGAAAGGAGGAACGCCATTTATACCACTTCCTTTCTCTCATAATGGCTCTTGTAGAGCATGGTATACCTTGCTTTTTGCTACTCGGAAACCAACAGTGGGACGATTGCTCTTCAGACTCAATAAAGAATGCCATCAAGACAAAAATGGGTATCCACAAGCGAATGGGACAATTTGGGAGTAGGAAGAGTACCGACCAGACAATGAATCCATTCCCTACATCTTTACGAACACAAGAGACACTGTGGGAAAGGACAAGTTTGTAATTCAAGTAGCACAAGCTCAAGCGGACCTGTGTGTCCAGAGTGTGGGTTTTATTCCAGTTGGTGTTAGTGATTGCATTACTGTTTTGAATATTGATGGGTTGAACAATAGTACCTTCTTGGCCTCCCATAATACGTATTTTGTGTGTGGAAATAAAGGTTACTACCGTCTGCCGGCTGGGTGGTCTGGGGTATGCTATGTATCATTTCTATTACCTCCTGTATTCCTAGCACCCGCATCTTATCATAAGGATCTGAAATTATTGAATAATGTGACTGTAAATAGGTATAAACGTACTTTATCAATTGATGATGTAGATCAGACTGATACCAGTCTGCAACAGTATATTGATTTTAACTTAGGACTGTTTTTCTTTGTTGGAGCTGCCCTGAACAG
The DNA here is from genome assembly GCF_964204655.1 of Triturus cristatus. NCBI lineage: Eukaryota > Metazoa > Chordata > Amphibia > Caudata > Salamandridae > Triturus > Triturus cristatus. Next base: position 207,021,420 of record NC_140594.1, on the reverse strand, counting down.
TAGGAAGATCCGAAGATTAACAAGAGTGGTAGAAGCAGTAACAAATCAGACTGCTGCTGCACTTGGGAATCTTACGGAGGAATTACAGATTACTAGAATTGTTGCATTGCAGAATCGTATGGTATTAGACGTTATGCTAGCTGACAGAGGAGGAGCATGTAAAATTATTGGAAGTAGCTGTTGTGTGTTTATCCCTGATCATACGCCATCAGTTTATAATGCCATCAATAAACTGCATAAGATTGCAGCTGAGATCCATACGGAAAACGGCACTTGGTCCTTTTCTGGATGGTTTTGGGCGTTAATTACTGCCTGGGGATGGAAGGTTCTAACTGGTCTCTGCATTATTGTAGCGGTTCTGTTTTCATGCTGTATCTGCGTTCAGTGTGGTCCTTTACTCTGCTCATTATGTGTATCATTTTGTATCCCCGATAAGAAAGCTATTGCCAATGTCACTTATCAGAAACGTTTAGCTAAGGAAGTAGAAGAGATGATGATAATTGATATATATGATGATTATTCTAACAAGCCGGATGTCTTCAGTAAATGCTGAAAGGGTCGTCTGTTGTAAATTGAAACAACGATGTGATTAAGCATTTACTAAAGACATTAATTCCCCTTTTATAGATCATGTTTTCTCTGTTATGTTGACCGAAGTTCGGACTCCATTTTGTACTGTCATGCTTCCACGTGTTCCCCACGAGAAGAGTCCAACCTCTGTGTTAGTTGCTCTTGTAATCTGCCTAGTAACAGTCTATAAATAGCTCCTTTGTCCATCTGGCACATGCCCAGACTTGACCACATCTGTTATCAGTTAGCCTTGCTTGACCATGTTTTCGCGGGCTTAAGGAGTGTGTTAGCTCCGCCCACATATTGATTCAGTATCGAAAATGACCATAAATGGTAATGTTCTTCGGCCTCATGTTGTATCCACCCACTTATGAGCCCCTCTATTGTGTATAAAAGGGGACTGTGTACGCAAGTTCTTTGTGCTACTCTATGCAATACTGAAGAGTGTTGTGTGGATTGTAGGACCACCCTTAAGGGTTAATAAATGCTGTCTTTGTACTTTGCAGTTTCCGTGCCAACTTCCTTATAGATTCCATTACAGGAGAGTGAACCCTTGTGTCCTGCGGGCCTAGCTGGGGCCTGTATTCATCAAAGCGATATATATTGTCTAAATGTTTAATCATTCCTGGTAGCGTTGTTAAATATATTGAGGCTCGTCGTATACGTAGTGATGATAGCACCATTCTGTCATTTTTACCGGGCACTGGATCATATCTACAATCTACAAGATGTTCCTTAAACATGTCGGATGTTGCTATTTGGGGTGTACGTTGGTTTGCTAAATCTCTAAGAGACGATTTGCTTCTTGATGGTGGTGTGGCAAAAATTGCTGTCGCACCTTCTGAGGTGCTAGGCATGAAAGGATTTGTGGGGTGTAAGGTAGAGACTGTGGATGCAGGAAAATCGGTGGAAACAGATGGACCTGTTGGATTGTGCGGAGGAGTTTGTTGTTGCGGAGGTGGGGGCAGATGATCTCGGTGTTGAGCTCCAACGACGGGTGGCGTGTGTGGTGGATCATTAACATATTCGGGAGCTACGTCGTCTAAATAGGAGGAAAGGATGTGCTTTAATCGGGAGTAATGGGGGTGGCAAATCTTTCGGTATTTCCGGGGTGGCCTTAGGTAAACCTTCGGCCAAAAGAGGATACATACCATTCATAAGAGTGTTTCGTTGTCTGTCTACTTGTTCTGTTTTTACTCGGATACCTTCCTTAACTAATACGTTTTCTCGGGCTCTATTTGAGTTCTCCCTACTTTTCTCTTCCAGTCTGAGCGCTTTCTCTGTACGCTTATGCGATTCTTTACGCCATAACTCAATAGCATCTTTCTGTGACTGTCTGGCTTTCTTTTTCCATAATTCTTCTTCTACTCTCATGATGCAATCTGCATCCCATGTCCCAGCTGCGGGCCACCTCTGACTTTCTGCTAGATCCTTGGTGTAGTCCACCCATAAGTCAAGATATAATACGGCATCTAGGCCATGTTTATGATACATAAAATACCCTGGAGTGTCCCTAGGTGGAATGGGAACAGCTTCTTCGAGTACTCCTTTTCTAGTTTTGATCTGTCTTAATTTTGAAAAGAACGGCATCTTTAAACTTTGTTACTTGGTTCTTACTTGAACTGGACTTGAACACAATTAATACGATAGACACAATATTGAACACTCATTCATACCACAATTTTTGGACCCAGTAAAACATTTAACATTTAACATTTAATTTTTTAAACGGACAATGATAATTTAGAAGAAAACTAGTTACTGACATAATACTAATATTAGATAATACTGATTTATATACATGAACATACTGGATATACTGCTAAACAGTACAGATACACTGCTAAAACAGTGCAGACCGGATCTGTGTACCCAAACCCGTCAGGACCGGCACAAATTAATGTGCACGTCTAACTGCCTCCCCAGCAACGGTACTCACCGGGTAGCACGGAACGGAAGGCCTCGGAACTGAACTGAACTGGACCGGACTGGACTCGACTCGACTCGGAACTTCGGAACCTGGTGGGCCTCTGTATACCTCGGATCTTGCTCTCTCAGCTAGGCTCTGGTCGGGATACTTCGCACTTCTCACCGCCTCGTCTGGGTGTTGATCGCAGCCTCAGTCACCCCGCTTGGGCGGAGGGAGATACAGGAAATCCTGCGGGTACGCGTTGTTGTCCGTCCGGCTGTGGCAGGAGACCGGGCCTGCAACGCACCTCCGGCGCGTGAGATGAGAAAGTGTCCCTGTTCGGGCGCCAATTTATGTGGTAAATATTTAAATTACCTGTACTATTTTTTATGCGGTAAAGTCTAGTAAGAATAACTCAGTCAAAATAAGAGGCAGAATCCGTGGTATTAGAGGTTCTGAAAAGGGCTTTATTCCTTACAAAGGAATTATAGTTCGAACTAGGCAATCATATTCCATCACCACGAAGGTTCAGGAAGGGATCAGCAATACATTATTGACAAGTAACAATATTTATATGGAAAGCATTGCATTAGGACAGATGCAGGAGGCGTAACAGCTGATAATACAGATAAGAATACACATACGTAATGAAAAATAGGCGTATACTAGAAACGTCATTAAAAATGATGTCACAAGTGGGTGGATCCATAAGAGAATCCTGCAGTGTCAGCAGAAATATTTGACAGAGATGCGCGCGCAGCTGCATGACGCGTGATTGACGTACAACTAGAGGGTGAAGGGAACTTGACATTTGGCCCTACATGTGGAGACAGAAGTCTGGGGTGTCAGGACAACCTAGTCCTAAATCATATCTAATATCTTGTGTTTAAGGAACTATATTATCTGGAAGGAAGGGTCTTCTCGGACAGATCCTATTCTATACTGACTGTTAGTGCGTGTACAAGCGTCTATGTGTCTACATGTGATGCGAGGGGGCAGGAATCTTTCATAGTAACAGGGGCTATGAATTACTTGCAAAAAGACAGCGAGGCCGAGCCTTTTGCTCGGTAGCTGGAGGGATGTTTACCTAAACTACTAGACAGGAATGCATTGGATGAGGAGCGGAGCAGATAACTTGAAGGCTGAATACAGTTTTTTTGGCAGGCAACAGGCCGCGTCAGGCACCGTTAGCCGCGCAGGGAGTAAGACAAAGTTCATGGACACGGATGCAGGTCCAAGCTGGAGCATTTCAGAGGCAGAAACAGAAAAAGGCTTGATGGCAGAATTCAGGGCCTACTCGCCTTAACTGCAAAACTAGAAAAGTGAACCACAAAAAGTCGGTGGCCTTTCATACTTAGGAATGGAATATTCGACCCATTCATGGCGGATCTGAAAGAGGGCATGTTGACGTTGGACGCACATGTATTTGCGTCTTCATAGCTGGAACTGGAGGGAACATACATGTACTTATAGCATGTACATGGAGCCGTTGGGGTCTAAGATAGGGGACACAATTGACCATAAAAATTCATATTTCCACATTGGTACAAATCAAGTGTAACCTTCAGGTTGGTTTTTCTTTTTCACCTTCATGTATGTTGAAGAACTCTTTTTGCTTTTTCTATAATTCACAATCTATATATGATAGAGACATAATTTAAACAACACATTGTTCCTAGTCTTGTGCTACTTACCCATGTGAATTATCATGTATGTGGCATATTGGATAGTAGTCAAAATGTGAAGTTGAATGTATGATGTTTTTCAATTACGTCACAAGTTCGAAAACGTATGCCTTACATTTTGGCCCATAATTCTGAAACCATACAATCTGGATCCTCAATTCAAAGTGCAGCATAAAGCTAACATCATGCCACTGTTCTGTGTCCATTTTCATGCTTTTGCCTTGCTTAGAAGTGGTGAGAATCTTTCAGTGATTTAATGCAAGTTTTAAATACAAAAAATCTCAATTCATTTCAAATATTTCACGTATATTGTGTCATAATTCATGATCCATACTAGATAGAGCTTCATTTGCAAATGCAACACATTCTATAGAATATCCCACTGCAGGATGCCAAATTACATGCCTCTAGGATGTAGAGAAAAGTACATAAAACTAACATTGACTCCATACTGGGCGATTTTACATCTCCGGCCATCTGGTCACCCTATAGAAACTAATTTTGTTTATAATCAAGTGAGTTTTTATGCTATTACGCTCATAATGCTTCACATTAATCCTTATCATGTCTATAATGAGCTACAATTGAACAATAGATGAAAATGCATTCTAAACCATGTTTTTTTTTACCTTAAAAATCCTCATTGAAATAGACTTGTTACACCTATTCAGCTTTTAGCTTATGTGTAATGAGAAAATGTGCCATAAAAAAGTGAAAATGACACATAGAGGTGTTTTTGCATCTGTTTATGCAGCCTAATTTGAAAACAAGTCAAACCAATGTTTTACTTTACAAAAAATAAATTCCCAAATTTCCGCATTTTACCACTTACATAAAACATCTCCTGAGAAAGTTGCATATAAATGAGTCAGGGTACATTTTTTTTAAAAAACGTTTCCGGCTTGAGAATCACCATAACAAAAGGCTTAATTTGATATATCACATACCTTAAAAAGAAAATCACAATATTGATTTTTTTGCATTTTTCCCAAGCTCAATGTAAAACATCCGTTGCACTGGTGCAACAAAAGGTTAAGTCGAAAAACGGAAACAGCTATAAAAAAAAATCTGAAATATATATTTCAAAAATTCCTTTTGTTTCTTTGGCCTAAACCCAAAAGGCTTCCAACAACACCTTTTTTTCAAAAATCGAACAATGTAAAAATGTCCTGCGAACTTTTTTTCTTGTCAAAAATAGTCATTTTTAATAAATAAGTGAGCGTTTCAGAGTTTTTTCACCAGATACATTTTTTTATGGTCACTGTACACTTAGGCTTCGGGTCCACATGTTTTCAATTTTTTGGTTGACTCAGAAAAAAAAATTATTTCTTCTAAAAGCTGCACTGGTGTAGCTCTCTGAAAAAAGGCACGCCCGAATATTTTTTTCTGAAAAAAGGGGGTGCATATGAAAGAGGGCGTTGAAATATTATGATTGAGCACGATTTTTTTTCCGACATGGGCGAATTGCAGTATGTAGCTAAGACATGTACACTTTATAGTGGCAACTCTGATGTTTGTGGCTTATAGGGACAAGGTACAAATCAAATGTAACCTTCAGGATGGTTTCTCTTTTTCACCTTCATGTATGTTGAAGAACTCTTTTTGCTTTTGGCTATAATTCACAATCTATATATGATAGAGACATAATTGAAACAACACGTTGTTCCTAGTCGTGTGCTACTTACCCATGTGAATTATCATGTATGTGGCATATTGGATAGTAGTCAAAATGTGAAGTTGAATGGATGATGTTTTTCAATTACGTCACAAGTTCGAAAAAGTATGCCTTATATTTTGGCCCATAATTCTAAAACTATACAATCTGGATCCTCAATTCAAAGTGCCGCATAAAGCTAACATCATGCCACTGTTCTGTGTCCATTTTCATGCTTGTGCCATGCTTAGAAGTGGTGAGAATCTTTCAGTGATTAAATGCATGTTTTAAATACAAAAAATCTCAATTTATTTCAAATATTCGACGTATATTGTGTCATAATTCATGATCCATACTAGATAGAGCTTCATTTGCAAATGCAACACATTCTATAGAATATCCCACTGCAGGATGCCAAATTACATGCCTCTAGGATGTAGAGAAAGTACATAAAACTAACATTGACTCCATACTGGGCGATTTTACATCTCCGGCCATCTGGTCACCCTATAGAAACTAATTTTGTTTATAATCAAGTGAGTTTTTATGCTATTACGCTCATAATGCATCACATTAATCCTTATCATGTCTATAATGATCTACAATTGAACAATAGATGAAAATGCATTCTAAACCATGTTTTTTTAACCTTAAAGATCCTCATTGAAATAGACTTGTTACACCTAAGCAGCTTTTAGCTGATGTGTAATGAGAAAATGTGCCATAAAAAAGTGAAAATGACACATAGAGGTGTTTTTGCATCTGTTTATGCAGCCTAATTTGAAAACAAGTCAAACTAATGTTTTACTTTACAAAAAATAAATTCCCAAATTTCCGCATTTTACCACTTACATAAAACATCTCCTGAGAAAGTTGCATATAAATGAGTCAGGGTACATTTTTTTTTTAAACGTTTCCGGCTTGAGAATCAACATAACAAAGGCTTAATTTGATATATCACATACCTTAAAAAGAAAATCACAATATTGATGTTTTTGCATTTTTCCCAAGCTCAATGTAAAACATCCGTTGCACTGGTGCAACAAAAGGTTAAGTCGAAAAACGGAAACAGCTATAAAAAAAACATCTGAAATATATATTTCAAAAATTCCTTTTGTTTCTTTGGCCTAAACCCAAAAGGCTTCCAACAACACCTTTTTTTCAAAAATCGAACAATGTAAAAAAGTCCTGCGAACTTTTTTCTTCTCAAAATATTGTCAAAAATAGTCAGTTTTTAGTATAAATGAGTGAGCGTTTGAGATTTTTTCACCAGATAAAGTTTTTTATGGTCACTGTACACTTAGGCTTTGGGTCCACATGTTTTCAATTTTTTGGTTGACCCAGAAAAAAAAAATATTTTTTCAAAAAGCTGCACTGGTGTAGCTCTCTGAAAAAAGGCACGCCAGAACATTTTTTTCTGAAAAAAGGGGGTGCATATGAAAGAGGGCGTCGAAATATTATGATTGAGCACGATTTTTTTTTCCGACATTGGCGAATTGCAGTATGTAGCTAAGACATGTACACTTTATAGTGGCAACTCTGATGTTTGTGGCTTATAGGGACAAGGTACAAATCAAGTGTAACCTTCAGGTTGGTTTCTCTTTTTCACCTTCATGTATGTTGAAGAACTCTTTTTGCTTTTGGCTATAATTCACAATCTATATATGATAGAGACATAATTGAAACAACACATTGTTCCTAGTCTTGTGCTACTTACCCATGTGAATTATCATGTATGTGGCATATTGGAAAGTAGTCAAAATGTGAAGTTGAATGTATGATGTTTTTCAATTACGTCACAAAAGCTGCATTGGTGTAGCTCTCTGAAAAAAGGCACGCCCGAATATTTTTTTCTGAAAAAAGGGGGTGCATATGAAAGAGGACGTCGAAATATTATGATTGAGCACGATTTTTTTTTCCAACATGGGCGAATTGCAGTATGTAGCTAAGACATGTACACTTTATAGTGGCAAGTCCGATGTTTGTGGCTTATAGGGACAAGGTACAAATCAAATGTAACCTTCAGGTTGGTTTCTCTTTTTCACCTTCATGTATGTTGAAGAACTCTTTTTGCTTTTGGCTATAATTCACAATCTATATATGATAGAGACATAATTGAAACAACACATTGTTCCTAGTCTTGTGCTACTTACCCATGTGAATTATCATGTATGTGGCATATTGGAAAGTAGTCAAAATGTGAAGTTGAATGTATGATGTTTTTCAATTACGTCACAAGTTCGAAAAAGTATGCCTTACATTTTGGCCCATAATTCTGAAACTATACAATCTGGATCCTCAATTCAAAGTGCCGCATAAAGCTAACATCATGCCACTGTTCTGTGTCCATTTTCATGCTTGTGATGCTTGTGCCATGCTTAGAAGTGGTGAGAATCTTTCAGTGATTAAATGCATGTTTTAAATACAAAAAATCTCAATTTATTTCAAATATTTTACGTATATTGTGTTATAATTCATGATCCATACTAGATAGAGCTTCATTTGCAAATGCAACACATTCTATAGAATATCCCACTGCAGGATGCCAAATTACATGCCTCTAGGATGTAGAGAAAGTACATAAAACAAACATTGACTCCATACTGGGCGATTTTACATATCCGGCCATCTGGTCACCCTGTAGAAACTAATTTTGTTTATAATCAAGTGAGTTTTTATGTCATTACGCTCATAATGCATCACATTAATCCTTATCATGTCTATAATGAGCTACAATTGAACAATAGATGAAAATGCATTCTAAACCATGTTTTTTTTTAACCTTAAAAATCCTCATTGAAATAGACTTGTTACACCTATGCAGCTTTTAGCTTATGTGTAATGAAAAAATGTGCCATAAAAAAGTGAAAATGACACATAGAGGTGTTTTTGCATCTGTTTATGCAGCCTAATTTGAAAACAAGTCAAACCAATGTTTTACTTTACAAAAAATAAATTCCCAAATTTCCGTATTTTACCACTTACATAAAACATCTCCTGAGAAAGTTGCATATAAATGAGTCAGGGTAAATTTTTTTTTTTAAACGTTTCCGGCTTGAGAATCAACATAACAAAAGGCTTAATTTGATATCTCACATACCTTAAAAAGAAAATCACAATATTGATTTTTTTGCATTTTTCCCAAGCTCAATGTAAAACATCCGTTGCACTGGTGCAACAAAAGGTTAAGTCGAAAAACGGAAACAGCTATAAAAAAAAATCTGAAATATGTATTTCAAAAATTCCTTTTGTTTCTTTGGCCTAAACCCAAAAGGCTTCCAACAACACCTTTTTTTCAAAAATCGAACAATGTAAAAATGTCCTGCGAACTTTTTTTCTTCTCAAAATATTTTCAAAAATAGTCATTTTTAGGATGAATAAGTGAGCGTTTGAGATTTTTTCACCAGATAAAGTTTTTTATGGTCACTGTACACTTAGGCTTCGGGTCCACATGTTTTCAGTTTTTTGGTTGACCCAGAAAAAAAAATTATTTTTTCAAAAAGCTGCACTGGTGTAGCTCTCTGAAAAAAGGCACGCCCGAATATTTTTTTCTGAAAAAAGGGGGTGCATATGAAAGAGGGTGTCGAAAGATTATGATTGAGCACGATGTTTTTTTTCTGACATGGGCGAATCGCAGTATGTAGCTAAGACATGTACACTTTATAGTGGCAACTCTGATGTTTGTGGCTTATAGGGACAAGGTACAAATCAAGTGTAACCTTCAGGATGGTTTCTCTTTTTCACCTTCATGTATGTTGAAGAACTCTTTGTACTTTTGGCTATAATTCACAATCTGTATATGATAGAGACATATGTGAAACAACACGTTGTTCCTAGTCTTGTGCTACTTACCCATGTGAATTATCATGTATGTGGCATATTGGATAGTAGTCAAAATGTGAAGTTGAATGTATGATGTTTTTCAATTACGTCACAAGTTCCAAAAAGTATGCCTTACATTTTGGCCCATAATTCTAAAACTGTACAATCTGGATCCTCAATTCAAAGTGCCGCATAAAGCTAACATCATGCCACTGTTCTGTGTCCATTTTCATGCTTGTGCCATGCTTAGAAGTGGTGAGAATCTTTCAGTGATTAAATGCATGTTTTAAATACAAAAAATCTCAATTTATTTCAAATATTTCACGTATATTGTGTCATAATTCATGATCCATACTAGATAGAGCTTCATTTGCAAATGCAACACATTCTATGGAATATCCCACTGCAGGATGCCAAATTACATGCCTCTAGGATGTAGAGAAAGTACATAAAACAAACATTGACTCCATACTGGGCGATTTTACATCTCCGGCCATCTGGTCACCCTGTAGAAACTAATTTTGTTTATAATCAAGTGAGTTTTTATGCTATTACGCTCATAATGCATCACATTAATCCTTATCATGTCTATAATGAGCTACAATTGAACAATAGATGAAAATGCATTCTAAACCATGTTTTTTTTTAACCTTAAAAATCCTCATTGAAATAGATTTGTTACACCTATGCAGCTTTTAGCTTATGTGTAATGAAAAAATGTGCCATAAAAAAGTGAAAATGACACATAGAGGTGTTTTTGCATCTGTTTATGCAGCCTAATTTGAAAACAAGTCAAACCAATGTTTTACTTTACAAAAAATAAATTCCCAAATTTCCGCATTTTACCACTTACATAAAACATCTCCTGAGAAAGTTGCATATAAATGAGTCAGGGTACATTTTTTTTTTAAACGTTTCCGGCTTGAGAATCAACATAACAAAAGGCTTAATTTGATATCTTACATACCTTAAAAAGAAAATCGCAATATTGATTTTTTTGCATTTTTCCCAAGCTCAATGTAAAACATCCGTTGCACTGGTGCAACAAAAGGTTAAGTCGAAAAACAGAAACAGCTATAAAAAAAAATCTGAAATATATATTTCAAAAATTCCTTTTGTTTCTTTGGCCTAAACCCAAAAGGCTTCCAACAACACCTTTTTTTTCAAAAATCGAACAATGTAAAAATGTCCAGCGAACTTTTATTCTTCTCAAAATATTGTCAAAAATAGTCATTTTTAGGATGAATAAGTGAGCGTTTGAGATTTTTTCACCAGATAAAGTTTTTTATGGTCACTGTACACTTAGGCTTCGGGTCCACATGTTTTCAATTTTTTGGTTGACCCAGAAAAAAAATTATTTTTTCAAAAAGCTGCACTGGTGTAGCTCTCTGAAAAAAGGCACGCCTGAATATTTTTTTCTGAAAAAAGGGGGGTGCATATGAAAGAGGGCGTCGGAATATTATGATTGAGCACGATTTTTTTTTTCGACATGGACGTATTGCAGTATGTAGCTAAGACATTTACACTTTATAGTGGCAACTCTGATGTTTGTGGCTTATAGGGACAAGGTACAAATCAAGTGTAATCTTCAGGTTGTTTTTTCTTTTTCACCTTCATGTATGTTGAAGAACTCTTTTTGCTTTTTCTATAATTCACAATCTATATATGATAGAGACATATGTGAAACACCACGTTGTTCCTAGTCTTGTGCTACTTACCCATGTGAATTATCATGTATGTGGCATATTGGATAGTAGTCAAAATGTGAAGTTGAATGTATGATGTTTTTCAATTACGTCACAAGTTCCAAAAAGTATGCCTTACATTTTGGCCCATAATTCTAAAACTATACAATCTGGATCCTCAATTCAAAGTGCCGCATAAAGCTAACATCATGCCACTGTTCTGTGTCCATTTTCATGCTTGTGCCATGCTTAGAAGTGGTGAGAATCTTTCAGTGATTAAATGCATGTTTTAAATACAAAAAATCTCAATTTATTTCAAATATTTCACGTATATTGTGTCATAATTCATGATCCATACTAGATAGAGCTTCATTTGCAAATGCAACACATTCTATGGAATATCCCACTGCAGGATGCCAAATTACATGCCTCTAGGATGTAGAGAAAGTACATAAAACAAACATTGACTCCATACTGGGCGATTTTACATCTCCGGCCATCTGGTCACCCTGTAGAAACTAATTTTGTTTATAATCAAGTGAGTTTTTATGCTATTACGCTCATAATGCATCACATTAATCCTTATCATGTCTATAATGAGCTACAATTGAACAATAGATGAAAATGCATTCTAAACCATGTTTTTTTTTAACCTTAAAAATCCTCATTGAAATAGATTTGTTACACCTATGCAGCTTTTAGCTTATGTGTAATGAAAAAATGTGCCATAAAAAAGTGAAAATGACACATAGAGGTGTTTTTGCATCTGTTTATGCAGCCTAATTTGAAAACAAGTCAAACCAATGTTTTACTTTACAAAAAATAAATTCCCAAATTTCCGCATTTTACCACTTACATAAAACATCTCCTGAGAAAGTTGCATATAAATGAGTCAGGGTACATTTTTTTTTTAAACGTTTCCGGCTTGAGAATCAACATAACAAAAGGCTTAATTTGATATCTTACATACCTTAAAAAGAAAATCGCAATATTGATTTTTTTGCATTTTTCCCAAGCTCAATGTAAAACATCCGTTGCACTGGTGCAACAAAAGGTTAAGTCGAAAAACAGAAACAGCTATAAAAAAAAATCTGAAATATATATTTCAAAAATTCCTTTTGTTTCTTTGGCCTAAACCCAAAAGGCTTCCAACAACACCTTTTTTTTCAAAAATCGAACAATGTAAAAATGTCCAGCGAACTTTTATTCTTCTCAAAATATTGTCAAAAATAGTCATTTTTAGGATGAATAAGTGAGCGTTTGAGATTTTTTCACCATATAAAGTTTTTTATGGTCACTGTACACTTAGGCTTCGGGTCCACATGTTTTAAATTTTTTGGTTGACCCAGAAAAAAAATTATTTTTTCAAAAAGCTGCACTGGTGTAGCTCTCTGAAAAAAGGCACGCCTGAATATTTTTTTCTGAAAAAAGGGGGGTGCATATGAAAGAGGGCGTCGGAATATTATGATTGAGCACGATTTTTTTTTTCGACATGGACGTATTGCAGTATGTAGCTAAGACATTTACACTTTATAGTGGCAACTTCGATGTTTGTGGCTTATAGGGACAAGGTACAAATCAAGTGTAACCTTCAGGTTGGTTTTTCTTTTTCACCTTCATGTATGTTGAAGAACTCTTTTTGCTTTTTCTATAATTCACAATCTATATATGATAGAGACATAATTTAAACAACACGTTGTTCCTAGTCTTGTGCTACTTACCCATGTGAATTATCATGTATGTGGCATATTGGATAGTAGTCAAAATGTGAAGTTGAATGTATGATGTTTTTCAATTACGTCACAAGTTCGAAAAAGTATGCCTTACATTTTGGCCCATAATTATGAAACCATACAATCTGGATCCTCAACTCAAAGTGCAGCATAAAGCTAACATCATGCCACTGTTCTGTGTCCATTTTCATGTTTTTGCCTTGCTTAGAAGTGGTGAGAATCTTTCAGTGATTAAATGCAAGTTTTAAATACAAAAAATCTCAATTTATTTCAAATATTTCACGTATATTGTGTCATAATTCATGATCCATACTAGATAGAGCTTCATTTGCAAATGCAACACATTCTATAGAATATCCCACTGCAGGATGCCAAATTACATGCCTCTAGGATGTAGAGAAAGTACATAAAACTAACATTGACTCCATACTGGGCGATTTTACATCTCCGGCCATCTGGTCACCCTATAGAAACTAATTTTGTTTATAATCAAGTGAGTTTTTATGCTATTACGCTCATAATGCATCACATTAATCCTTATCATGTCTATAATGAGCTACAATTGAATAATAGATGAAAATGCATTCTAAACCATGTTTTTTTACCTTAAAATTCCTCATTGAAATAGACTTGTTACACCTATGCAGCTTTTAGCTTATGTGTAATAAGAAAATGTGCCATAAAAAAGTGAAAATGACACATAGAGGTGTTTTTGCATCTGTTTATGCAGCCTAATGTGAAAACAAGTCAAACCAATGTTTTACTTTACAAAAAATAAATTCCCAAATTTCCGCATTTTACCATTTACATAAAACATCTCCTGAGAAAGTTGCATATAAATGAGTCAGGGTACATTTTAAAAAAAAAACGTTTCCAGCTTGAGAATCAACATAACAAAAGGCTTAATTTGATATATCACATACCCTAAAAAAAAATCACAATATTGATTTTTTTGCATTTTTCCCAAGCTCAATGTAAAACATCCGTTGCACTAGTGCAACGAAAGGTTAAGTCGAAAAACGGAAACAGCTATAAAAAAAAACTGAAATACATATGTCAACAATTCCTTTTGTTTCTTTGGCCTAAACCCAAGAGGCTTCCAACAACACCTTTTTTTTCAAAAAATGAACAATGTAAAAATGTCCTGCGAACTTTTTTTCTTCTGAAAATATTGTCAAAAATAGTCATTTTTAGTATAAATAAGTGAGCGTTTGAGATTTTTTCACCAGATAAAGTTTTTTATGGTCACTGTACACTTAGGCTTCGGGTCCACATATTTTCAATGTTTTGGTTGACCCAGAAAAAAAAATTATTTTTTCAAAAAGCTGCACTGGTGTAGCTCTCTGAAAAAAGGCACGCCCAAATATTTTTTTCTGTAAAAAGGGGGGTGCATATGAAAGAGTGCGTAGAAATATTTTGATTGAGCACGATTTTTTTTTTCGACATGGGCGAATTGCAGTATGTAGCTAAGACATGTACACTTTATAGTGGCAACTCTGATGTTTGTGGCTTATAGGGACAAGGTACAAATCAAGTGTAACCTTCAGGTTGGTTTTTCTTTTTCACCTTCATGTATGTTGAAGAACTCTTTTTGCTTTTGGCTATAATTCACAATCTATATATGATAGAGACATAATTTAAACAACACATTGTTCCTAGTCTTGTGCTACTTACCCATGTGAATTATTATGTATGTGGCATATTGGATAGTAGTCAAAATGTGAAGTTGAATGTATGATGTTTTTCAATTACGTCACAAGTTCGAAAAAGTATGCCTTACATTTTGGCCCATAATTCTGAAACCATACAATCTGCATCCTCAATTCAAAGTGCAGCATAAAGCTAACATCATGCCACTGGTATGTGTCCATTTTCATGCTTTTGCCATGCTTAGAAGTGGTGAGAATCTTTCAGTGATTAAATGCATGTTTTAAATACAAAAAATCTCAATGTATTTCAAATATTTCACGTATATTGTGTCATAATTCATGATCCATACTAGATAGAGCTTCATTTGCAAATGCAACACATTCTATAGAATATCCCACTGCAGGATGCCAAATTACATGCCTCTAGGATGTAGAGAAAGTACATAAAACTACCATTGACTCCATACTGGGCGATTTTACATCTCCGGCCATCTGGTCACCCTATAGAAACTAATTTTGTTCATAATCAAGTGAATTTTTATGCTATCACGCTCATAATGCATAACATTAATCCTTATCATGTCTATAATGAGCTACAATTGAACAATAGATGAAAATGCATTCTAAACCATGTTTTTTTAACCTTAAAAATCCTCATTGAAATAGACTTGTTACACCTATGCAGCTTTTAGCTTATGTGTAATAAGAAAATGTGCCATAAAAAAGTGAAAATGACACATAGAAGTGTTTTTGCATCTGTTTATGCAGCCTAATGTGAAAACAAGTCAAACCAATGTTTTACTTTACAAAAAATAAATTCCCAAATTTCCGCATTTTACCACTTACATTAAACATCTCCTCAGAAAGTTGCATATAAATGAGTCAGGGTACATTTTTTTTTTAAAAAGGTTTCCGGCTTGAGAATCAACATAACAAAAGGCTTAATTTGATATATCACATACCCTAAAAAAAAATCACAATATTGATTTTTTTGCATTTTTCCCAAGCTCAATGTAAAACATCCGTTGCACTGGTGCAATGAAAGGTTAAGTTGAAAAACGGAAATAGCTATAAAAAAAAATCTGAAATATCTATTTCAAAAATTCCTTTTGTTTCTTTGGCCTAAACCCAAAAGGCTTCCAACAACACCTTTTTCTCAAAAATCGAACAATGTAAAAATGTCCTGCGAACTTTTTTTCTTCTCAAAATATTGTCAAAAATAGTCATTTTTAGTATAAATAAGTGAGCGTTTGAGATTTTTTCACCAGATAAAGTTTTTTATGGTCACTGTACACTTAGGCTTTGGGTCCACATGTTTTCAATTTTTTGGTTGACCCAGAAAAAAAACAATATTTTTTCAAAAAGCTGCACTGGTGTAGCTCTCTGAAAAAAGGCACGCCCGAATATTTTTTTCTGTAAAATGGGGGGTGCATATGAAAGAGTGCGTGGAAATATTATGATTGAGCACGATTTTTTTTTTCGACATGGGCGAATTGCAGTATGTAGCTAAGACATGTACACTTTATAGTGGCAACTCTGATGTTTGTGGCTTATAGGGACAAGGTACAAATCCAGTGTAACCTTCAGGTTGGTTTTTCTTTTTCACCTTCATGTATGTTGAAGAACTCTTTTTGCTTTTGGCTATAATTCACAATCTATATATGATAGAGACATAAATTAAACAACACATTGTTCCTAGTCTTGTGCTACTTACCCATGTGAATTATCATGTATGTGGCATATTGGATAGTAGTCAAAATGTGAAGTTGAATGTATGATGTTTTTCAATTACATCACAAGTTCGAAAAAGTATGCCTTACATCTTGGCCCATAATTCTGAAACCATACAATCTGGATCCTCAATTCAAAGTGTAGCATAAAGCTAACATCATGCCACTGTTCTGTGTCCATTTTCATGCTTGTGCCATGCTTAGAAGTGGTGAGAATCTTTCAGTGATTAAATGCATGTTTTAAATACAAAAAAT
This sequence comes from Triturus cristatus, assembly GCF_964204655.1. Classification (NCBI taxonomy): domain Eukaryota; kingdom Metazoa; phylum Chordata; class Amphibia; order Caudata; family Salamandridae; genus Triturus; species Triturus cristatus. The sequence continues at coordinate 207,004,728 of NC_140594.1, read as the reverse complement.
CTCAATTTATTTCAAATATTTCACGTATATTGTGTCATAATTCATGATCCATACTAGATAGAGCTTCATTTGCAAATGCAACACATTCTATAGAATATCCCACTGCAGGATGCCAAATTACATGCCTCTAGGATGTAGAGAAAGTACATAAAACTAACATTGACTCCATACTGGGCGATTTTACATCTCCGGCCATCTGGTCACCCTATAGAAACTAATTTTGTTTATAATCAAGTGAGTTTTTATGCTATCATGCTCATAATGCATAACATTAATCCTTATCATGTCTATAATGAGCTACAATTGAACAATAGATGAAAATGCATTCTTTTAACCTTAAAAATCCTCATTGAAATAGACTTGTTACACCTATGCAGCTTTTAGCTTATGTGTAATAAGAAAATGTGCCATAAAAAAGTGAAAATGACACATAGAGGTGTTTTTGCATCTGTTTATGCAGCCTAATGTGAAAACAAGTCAAACCAATGTTTTACTTTACAAAAAATAAATTCCCAAATTTCCGCATTTTACCACTTACATTAAACATCTCCTGAGAAAGTTGCATATAAATGAGTCAGGGTACATGTTTTTTTTAAAAAACGTTCCCGGCTTGAGAATCAACATAACAAAAGGCTTAATTTTATATATCACATACCCTAAAAAAAAATCACAATATTGATTTTTTTGCATTTTTCCCAAGCTCAATGTAAAACATCCGTTGCACTGGTGCAACGAAAGGTTAAGTTGAAAAACGGAAATAGCTATAAAAAAAAATCTGAAATATCTATTTCAAAAATTCCTTTTGTTTCTTTGGCCTAAACCCAAAAGGCTTCCAACAACACCTTTTTCTCAAAAATCGAACAATGTAAAAATGTCCTGCGAACTTTTTTTCTTCTCAAAATATTGTCAAAAATAGTCATTTTTAGTATAAATAAGTGAGCGTTTGAGATTATTTCACCAGATAAAGTTTTTTATGGTCACTGTACACTTAGGCTTCGGGTCCACATGTTTTCAATTTTTTGGTTGACCCAGAAAAAAAATTTATTTTTTCAAAAAGCTGCACTGGTGTAGCTCTCTGAAAAAAGGCACGCCCGAATATTTTTTTTCTGTAAAAAGGGGGGTGCATATGAAAGAGTGCGTAGAAATATTATGATTGAGCACGATTTTTTTATTGACATGGGCGAATTGCAGTATGTAGCTAAGACATGTACACTTTATAGTGGCAACTCTGATGTTTGTGGCTTATAGGGACAAGGTACAAATCAAGAGTAACCTTCAGGTTGGTTTTTCTTTTTCACCTTCATGTATGTTGAAGAACTCTTTTTGCTTTTGGCTATAATTCACAATCTATATATGATAGAGACATAATTTAAACAACACATTGTTCCTAGTCTTGTGCTACTTACCCATGTGAATTATTATGTATGTGGCATATTGGATAGTAGTCAAAATGTGAAGTTGAATGTATGATGTTTTTCAATTACGTCACAAGTTCGAAAAAGTATGCCTTACCTTTTGGCCCATAATTCTGAACCCATACAATCTGGATCCTCACTTCAAAGTGCAGAGTAAAGCTAACATCATGCCACTGTTCTGTGTCCATTTTCATGCTTGTGCCATGCTTAGAAGTGGTGAGAATCTTTCAGTGATTAAATGCATGTTTTAAATACAAAAAATCTCAATTTATTTCAAATATTTCACGTATATTGTGTCATAATTCATGATCCATACTAGATAGAGCGTCATTTGCAAATGCAACACATTCTATAGAATATCCCACTGCAGGATGCCAAATTACATGCCTCTAGGATGTAGAGAAAGTACATAAAACTAACATTGACTCCATACTGGGCGATTTGACATCTCCGGCCATCTGGTTACCCTATAGAAACTAATTTTGTTTATAATCAAGTGAGTTTTTATGCTATTACGCTCATAATGCATCACATTAATCCTTATCATGTCTATAATGAGCTACAATTGAATAATAGATGAAAATGCATTCAAAACCATGTTTTTTTTAACCTAAAAAAAAATCCTCATTGAAATAGACTTGTTACACTTATGCAGCTTTTAGCTTATGTGTAATAAGAAAATGTGCCATAAAAAAGTGAAAATGACACATAGAGGTGTTTTTGCATCTGTTTATGCAGCCTAATGTGAAAACAAGTCAAACCAATGTTTTACTTTACAAAAAATAAATTCCCAAATTTCCGCATTTTACCACTTACATAAAACATCTCCTGAGAAAGTTGCATATAAATGAGTCAGGGTACATTTTTTTTTAAAAACGTTTCCAGCTTGAGAATCAACATAACAAAAGGCTTAATTTGATATATCACATACCCTAAAAAAAAAATCACAATATTGATTTTTTTGCATTTTTCCCAAGCTCAATGTAAAACATCCGTTGCACTGGTGCAACGAAAGGTTAAGTTGAAAAACGGAAACAGCTATAAAAAAAAATCTGAAATATCTATTTCAAAAATTCCTTTTGTTTCTTTGGCCTAAACCCAAAAGGCTTCCAACAACACCTTTTTCTCAAAAATCGAACAATGTAAAAATGTCCTGCGAACTTTTTTTCTTCTCAAAATATTGTCAAAAATATTCATTTTTAGTATAAATAAGTGAGCATTTGAGATTTTTTCACCAGATAAAGTTTTTTATGGTCACTGTACACTTAGGCTTCGGGTCCACATGTTTTCAATTTTTTGGTTGACCCAGAAAAAAAAAATATTTTTTCAAAAAGCTGCACTGGTGTAGCTCTCTGAAAAAAGGCACGCCCGAATATTTTTTTCTGAAAAAAGGGGGGTGCATATGAAAGAGTGCGTAGAAATATTATGATTGAGCCCGATTTTTTTTTCCCGACATGGGCGAATTGCAGTATGTAGCTAAGACATGTACACTTTATAGTGGCAACTCTGATGTTTGTGGCTTATAGGGACAAGGTACAAATCAAGTGTAACCTTCAGGTTGGTTTTTCTTTTTCACCTTCATGTGTGTTGAAGAACTCTTTTTGCTTTTGGCTATAATTCACAATCTATATATGATAGAGACATAATTTAAACAACACATTGTTACTAGTCTTGTGCTACTTACCCATGTGAATTATCATGTATGTGGCATATTGGATAGTAGTCAAAATGTGAAGTTGAATGTATGATGTTTTTCAATTACGTCACAAGTTCGAAAAAGTATGCCTTACATTTTGGCCCATAATTCTGAAACCATACAATCTGGATCCTCAATTCAAAGTGCAGCATAAAGCTAACATCATGCCACTGTTCTGTGTCCATTTTCATGCTTTTGCCATGCTTAGAAGTGGTGAGAATCTTTCAGTGATTAAATGCATGTTTTAAATACAAAAAAATCTCAATTTATTTCAAATATTTCACGTATATTGTGTCATAATTCATGATCCATACTAGATAGAGCTTCATTTGCAAATGCAACATATTCTATGGAATATCCCACTGCAGGATGCCAAATTACATGGCTCTAGGATGTAGAGAAAGTACATAAAACTAACATTGACTCCATACTGGGCGATTTTAAATCTCCGGCCATCTGGTCACCCTATAGAAACTAATTTTGTTTATAATCAAGTGAGTTTTTATGCTATTACGCTCATAATGCATCACATTAATCCTTATCATGTCTATAATGAGCTACAATTGAATAATAGATGAAAATGCATTCTAAACCTTGTTTTTTTTTAACCTTAAAAATCCTCATTTAAATAGACTTGTTACACCTATGCAGCTTTTAGCTTATGTGTAATAAGAAAATGTGCCATAAAAAAGTGAAAATGACACATAGAGGTGTTTTTGCATCTGTTTATGCAGCCTAATGTGAAAACAAGTCAAACCAATGTTTTACTTTACAAAAAATAAATTCCCAAATTTCCGCATTTTACCACTTACATAAAACATCTCCTGAGAAAGTTGCATATAAATGAGTCAGGGTACATGTTTTTTTTAAAAACGTTTCCAGCTTGAGAATCAACATAACAAAAGGATTAATTTGATATATCACATACCCTAAAAAAAAATCACAATATTGATTTTTTTGCATTTTTCCCAAGCTCAATGTAAAACATCCGTTGCACTAGTGCAACGAAAGGTTACGTCGAAAAACGGAAACAGCTATAAAAAAAAATCTGAAATACATATGTCAAAAATTCCTTTTGTTTCTTTGGCCTAAACCCAAGAGGCTTCCAACAACACATTTTTTTTCAAAAATCGAACAATGTAAAAATGTCCTGCGAACTTTTTTTCTTCTGAAAATATTGTCAAAAATAGTAATTTTTAGTATAAATAAGTGAGCGTTTGAGATTTTTTCACCAGATAAAGTTTTTTATGGTCACTGTACACTTAGGCTATGTGTCCACATGTTTTCAATTTTTTGGTTGACCCAGAAAACAAATATTATTTTTTCAAAAAGCTGCACTGGTGTAGCTCTCTGAAAAAAGGCACGCCCGAATATTTTTTTCTGAAAAAAGGGGGGTACATATGAAAGAGGGCGTCGAAATATTATGATTGAGCACGATTTCTTTTTTTCGACATGGGCGAATTGCAGTATGTAGCTAAGACATGTACAGTTTATAGTGGCAACTCTGATGTTTGTGGCTTATAGGGACAAGGTACAAATCAAGTGTAACCTTCAGGTTGGTTTTTCTTTTTCACCTTCATGTATGTTGAAGAACTCTTTTTGCTTTTTCTATAATTCACAATCTATATATGATAGAGACATAATTTAAACAACACATTGTTCCTAGTCTTGTGCTACTTACCCATGTGAATTATCATGTATGTGGCATATTGGATAGTAGTCAAAATGTGAAGTTGAATGTATGATGTTTTTCAATTACGTCACAAGTTCGAAAAAGTATGCCTTACATTTTGGCCCATAATTCTGAAACCATACAATCTGGATCCTCAATTCAAAGTGCAGCATAAAGCTAACATCATGCCACTGTTCTGTGTCCATTTTCATGCTTTTGCCATGCTTAGAAGTGGTGAGAATCTTTCAGTGATTAAATGCCTGTTTTAAATACAAAAAAATCTCAATTTATTTCAAATATTTCACGTATATTGTGTCATAATTCATGATCCATACTAGATAGAGCTTCATTTGCAAATGCAACACATTCTATGGAATATCCCACTGCAGGATGCCAAATTACATGCCTCTAGGATGTAGAGAAAGTAAATAAAACTAACATTGACTCCATACTGGACGATTTTAAATCTCCGGCCATCTGGTCACCCTATAGAAACTAATTTTGTTTATAATCAAGTGAGTTTTTATGCTATTACGCTCATAATGCATCACATTAATCCTTATCATGTCTATAATGAGCTACAATTGAATAATAGATGAAAATGCATTCAAAACCATGTTTTTTTTTAACCTAAAAAAAAATCCTCATTGAAATAGACTTGTTACACTTATGCAGCTTTTAGCTTATGTGTAATAAGAAAATGTGCCATAAAAAAGTGAAAATGACACATAGAGGTGTTTTTGCATCTGTTTATGCAGCCTAATGTGAAAACAAGTCAAACCAATGTTTTACTTTACAAAAAATAAATTCCCAAATTTCCGCATTTTACCACTTACATAAAACATCTCCTGAGAAAGTTGCATATAAATGAGTCAGGGTACATGTTTTTTTTAAAAACGTTTCCAGCTTGAGAATCAACATAACAAAAGGATTAATTTGATATATCACATACCCTAAAAAAAAATCACAATATTGATTTTTTTGCATTTTTCCCAAGCTCAATGTAAAACATCCATTGCACTAGTGCAACGAAAGGTTACGTCGAAAAACGGAAACAGCTATAAAAAAAAATCTGAAATACATATGTCAAAAATTCCTTTTGTTTCTTTGGCCTAAACCCAAGAGGCTTCCAACAACACATTTTTTTTTAAAAAATCGAACAATGTAAAAATGTCCTGCGAACTTTTTTTCTTCTGAAAATATTGTCAAAAATAGTAATTTTTAGTATCAATAAGTGAGTGTTTGAGATTTTTTCACCAGATAAAGTTTTTTATGCTCACTGTACACTTAGGCTTCGGGTCCACATTTTTTCAATTTTTTGGTTGACCCAGAAAAAAAAAATCTTTTTTCAAAAAGCTGCACTGGTGTAGCTCTCTGAAAAAAGGCATGCCCGAATATTTTTTTCTGAAAAAAGGGGGGTGCATATGAAAGAGGCCGTCGAAATATTATGATTGAGCACGATTTTTTTTTTCGACACGGGCGAATTGCAGTATGTAGCTGAGACATGTACACTTTATAGTGGCAACTCTGATGTTTGTGGCTTATAGGGACAAGGTACAAATCAAGTGTAACCTTCAGGTTGGTTTTTCTTTTTCACCTTCATGTATGTTGAAGAACTCTTTTTGCTTTTGGCTATAATTCACAATCTATATATGATAGAGACATAATTTAAACAACACATTGTTCCTAGTCTTGTGCTACTTACCCATGTGAATTATTATGTATGTGGCATATTGGATAGTAGTCAAAATGTGAAGTTGAATGTATGATGTTTTTCAATTACGTCACAAGTTCGAAAAAGTATTCCTTACCTTTTGGCCCATAATTCTGAACCCATACAATCTGGATCCTCACTTCAAAGTGCAGAGTAAAGCTAACATCATGCCACTGTTCTGTGTCCATTTTCATGCTTGTGCCATGCTTAGAAGTGGTGAGAATCTTTCAGTGATTAAATGCATGTTTTAAATACAAAAAATCTCAATTTATTTCAAATATTTCACGTATATTGTGTCATAATTCATGATCCATACTAGATAGAGCTTCATTTGCAAATGCAACACATTCTATAGAATATCCCACTGCAGGATGCCAAATTACATGCCTCTAGGATGTAGAGAAAGTACATAAAACTAACATTGACTCCATACTGGGCGATTTTACATCTCCGGCCATCTGGTCACCCTATAGAAACTAATTTTGTTTATAATCAAGTGAGTTTTTATGCTATCACGCTCATAATGCATAACATTAATCGTTATCATGTCTATAATGAGCTACAATTGAACAATAGATGAAAATGCATTCTTTTAACCTTAAAAATCCTCATTGAAATAGACTTGTTACACCTATGCAGCTTTTAGCTTATGTGTAATAAGAAAATGTGCCATAAAAAAGTGAAAATGACACATAGAGGTGTTTTTGCATCTGTTTATGCAGCCTAATGTGAAAACAAGTCAAACCAATGTTTTACTTTACAAAAAATAAATTCCCAAATTTCCGCATTTTACCACTTACATTAAACATCTCCTGAGAAAGTTGCATATAAATGAGTCAGGGTACATTTTTTTTTTAAAAATGTTTCCGGCTTGAGAATCAACATAACAAAAGGCTTAATTTGATATATCACATACCCTAAAAAAAAATCACAATATTGATTTTTTTGCATTTTTCCCAAGCTCAATGTAAAACATCCGTTGCACTGGTGCAACGAAAGGTTAAGTTGAAAAACGGAAATAGCTATAAAAAAAAATCTGAAATATCTATTTCAAAAATTCCTTTTGTTTCTTTGGCCTAAACCCAAAAGGCTTCCAACAACACCTTTTTCTCAAAAATCGAACAATGTAAAAATGTCCTGCGAACTTTTTTTCTTCTCAAAATATTGTCAAAAATAGTCATTTTTAGTATAAATAAGTGAGCGTTTGAGATTATTTCACCAGATAAAGTTTTTTATGGTCACTGTACACTTAGGCTTCGGGTCCACATGTTTTCAATTTTTTGGTTGACCCAGAAAATTTTTTTATTTTTTCAAAAAGCTGCACTGGTGTAGCTCTCTGAAAAAAGGCACGCCCGAATATTTTTTTTCTGTAAAAAGGGGGGTGCATATGAAAGAGTGCGTAGAAATATTATGATTGAGCACGATTTTTTTTTTGACATGGGCGAATTGCAGTATGTAGCTAAGACATGTACACTTTATAGTGGCAACTCTGATGTTTGTGGCTTATAGGGACAAGGTACAAATCAAGTGTAACCTTCAGGTTGGTTTTTCTTTTTCACCTTCATGTATGTTGAAGAACTCTTTTTGCTTTTGGCTATAATTCACAATCTATATATGATAGAGACATAATTTAAACAACACATTGTTCCTAGTCTTGTGCTACTTACCCATGTGAATTATTATGTATGTGGCATATTGGATAGTAGTCAAAATGTGAAGTTGAATGTATGATGTTTTTCAATTACGTCACAAGTTCGAAAAAGTATGCCTTACATTTTGGCCCATAATTCTGAACCCATACAATCTGGATCCTCACTTCAAAGTGCAGAATAAAGCTAACATCATGCCACTGTTCTGTGTCCATTTTCATGCTTGTGCCATGCTTAGAAGTGGTGAGAATCTTTCAGTGATTAAATGCATGTTTTAAATACAAAAAATCTCAATTTATTTCAAATATTTCACGTATATTGTTTCATAATTCATGATCCATACTAGATAGAGCTTCATTTGCAAATGCAACACATTCTATGGAATATCCCACTGCAGGATGCAAAATTACATGCCTCTAGGATGTAGAGAAAGTACATAAAACTAACATTGACTCCATACTGGGCGATTTTACATCTCCGGCCATCTGGTTACCCTATAGAAACTAATTTTGTTTATAATCAAGTGAGTTTTTATGCTATTACGCTCATAATGCATCACATTAATCCTTATCATGTCTATAATGAGCTACAATTGAATAATAGATGAAAATGCATTCTAAACCTTGTTTTTTTTAACCTTAAAAATCCTCATTGAAATAGACTTGTTACACCTATGCAGCTTTTAGCTTATGTGTAATAAGAAAATGTGCCATAAAAAAGTGAAAATGACACATAGAGGTGTTTTTGCATCTGTTTATGCAGCCTAATGTGAAAACAAGTCAAACCAATGTTTTACTTTACAAAAAATAAATTCCCAAATTTCCGCATTTTACCACTTACATAAAACATCTCCTGAGAAAGTTGCATATAAATGAGTCAGGGTACATGTTTTTTTTAAAAACGTTTCCAGCTTGAGAATCAACATAACAAAAGGATTAATTTGATATATCACATACCCTAAAAAAAAATCACAATATTGATTTTTTTGCATTTTTCCCAAGCTCAATGTAAAACATCCGTTGCACTAGTGCAACGAAAGGTTACGTCGAAAAACGGAAACAGCTATAAAAAAAAATCTGAAATACATATGTCAAAAATTCCTTTTGTTTCTTTGGCCTAAACCCAAGAGGCTTCCAACAACACATTTTTTTTTCAAAAATCGAACAATGTAAAAATGTCCTGCGAACTTTTTTTCTTCTGAAAATATTGTCAAAAATAGTAATTTTTAGTATCAATAAGTGAGTGTTTGAGATTTTTTCACCAGATAAAGTTTTTTATGGTCACTATACACTTAGGCTTCGGGTCCACATTTTTTCAATTTTTTGGTTGACCCAGAAAAAAAAAATCTTTTTTCAAAAAGCTGCACTGGTGTAGCTCTCTGAAAAAAGGCATGCCCGAATATTTTTTTCTGAAAAAAGGGGGGTGCATATGAAAGAGGCCGTCGAAATATTATGATTGAGCACGATTTTTTTTTTCGACACAGGCGAATTGCAGTATGTAGCTAAGACATGTACACTTTATAGTGGCAACTCTGATGTTTGTGGCTTATAGGGACAAGGTACAAATCAAGTGTAACCTTCAGGTTGGTTTTTCTTTTTCACCTTCATGTATGTTGAAGAACTCTTTTTGCTTTTGGCTATAATTCACAATCTATATATGATAGAGACATAATTCAAACAACATATTGTTCCTAATCTTGTGCTACTTACCCATGTGAATTATTATGTATGTGGCATATTGGATAGTAGTCAAAATGTGAAGTTGAATGTATGATGTTTTTCAATTACAGCACAAGTTCGAAAAAGTATGCCTTACATTTTGGCCCATAATTCTGAAACCATACAATCTGAATCCTCAATTCAAAGTGCAGCATAAAGCTAACATCATGCCACTGTTCTGTGTCCAGTTTCATGCTTGTGACATGCTTAGAAGTGGTGAGAATCTTTCAGTGATTAAATGCATGTTTTAAATACAAAAAATCTCAATTTATTTCAAATATTTCACGTATATTGTGTCATAATTCATGATCCATACTAGATAGAGCTTCATTTGCAAATGCAACACATTCTATAGGATATCCCACTGCAGGATGCCAAATTACATGCCTCTAGGATGTAGAGAAAGTACATAAAACTAACATTGACTCCATACTGGGCGATTTTACATCTCCGGCCATCTGGTCACCCTATAGAAAATAATTTTGTTTATAATCAAGTGAGTTTTTATGCTATCACGCTCATAATGCATAACATTAATCCTTATCATGTCTATAATGAGCTACAATTGAACAATAGATGAAAATGCATTCTAAACCATGTTTTTTTAAGCTTAAAAATCCTCTTTGAAATAGACTTGTTACACCTATGCAGCTTTTAGCTTATGTGTAATAAGAAAATGTGCCATAAAAAAGTGAAAATGACACATAGAGGTGTTTTTGCATCTGTTTATGCAGCCTAATGTGAAAACAAGTCAAACCAATGTTTTACTTTACAAAAAATAAATTCCCAAATTTCCGCATTTTACCACTTACATAAAACATCTCCTGAGAAAGTTGCATATAAATGAGTCAGGGTACATTTTTTTTTAAAAAACGTTTCCGGCTTGAGAATCAACATAACAAAAGGCTTAATTTGATATATCACATACCCTAAAAAAAAAATCACAATATTGATTTTTTTGCATTTTTCCCAAGCTCAATGTAAAACATCCGTTGCACTAGTGCAACGAAAGGTTCCGTCGAAAAACGGAAACAGCTATAAAAAAAAATCTGAAATATCTATTTAAAAAATTCCTTTTGTTTCTTTGGCCTAAACCCAAGAGGCTTCCAACAACACATTTTTTTTCAAAAATCGAACAATGTAAAAATGTCCTGCAAACTTTTTTTCTTCTGAAAATATTGTCAAAAATAGTAATTTTTAGTATCAATAAGTGAGTGTTTGATATTTTTGCACCAGATAAAGTTTTTTATGGTCACTGTACACTTAGGCTTCGGGTCCACATTTTTTTAATCTTTTGGTTGACCCAGAAAAAAAAAATCTTTTTTCAAAAAGCTGCACTGGTGTAGCTCTCTGAAAAAAGGCACGCCCGAATATTTTTTTCTGAAAAAAGGGGGGTGCATATGAAAGAGGCCGTCGAAATATTATGATTGAGCACGATTTTTTTTTTCGACACGGGCGAATTGCAGTATGTAGCTAAGACATGTACACTTTATAGTGGCAACTCTGATGTTTGTGGCTTATAGGGACAAGGTACAAATCAAGTGTAACCTTCAGGTTGGTTTTTCTTTTTCACCTTCATGTATGTTGAAGAACTCTTTTTGCTTTTGGCTATAATTCAAAATCTATATATGATAGAGACATAATTTAAACAACACATTGTTCCTAGTCTTGTGCTACTTACCCATGTGAATTATTATGTATGTGACATATTGGATAGTCGTCAAAATGTGAAGTTGAATGTATGATGTTTTTCAATTACGTCACAAGTTCGAAAAAGTATGCCTTACATTTTGGCCCATAATTCTGAAACCATACAATCTGGATCCTCACTTCAAAGTGCAGCATAAAGCTAACATCATGCCACTGTTCTGTGTCCATTTTCATGCTTGTGCCATGCTTAGAAGTGGTGAGAATCTTTCAGTGATTAAATGCATGTTTTAAATACAAAAAATCTCAATTTATTTAAAATATTTCACGTATATTGTCTCATAATTCATGATCCATACTAGATAGAGCTTCATTTGCAAATGCAACACATTCTATAGAATATCCCACTGCAGGATGCCAAATTACATGCCTCTAGGATGTAGAGAAAGTACATAAAACTAACATTGACTCCATACTGGGCGATTTTACATCTCCGGCCATCTGGTCACCCTATAGAAACTAATTTTGTTTATAATCAAGTGAGTTTTTATGCTATCACGCTCATAATGCATCACATTAATCCGTATCATGTCTATAATAAGCTACAATTGAATAATAGATGAAAATGCATTCTAAACCTTGTTTTTTTTTAACCTTAAAAATCCTCTTTGAAATAGACTTGTTACACCTATGCAGCTTTTAGCTTATGTGTAATAGGAAAATGTGCCATAAAAAAGTGAAAATGACACATAGAGGTGTTTTTGCATCTGTTTATGCAGCCTAATGTGAAAACAAGTCAAACCAATGTTTTACTTTACAAAAAATAAATTCCCAAATTTCCGCATTTTACCACTTACATAAAACATCTCCTGAGAAAGTTGCATATAAATGAGTCAGGGTACATTTTTTTTAAAAAACGTTTCCAGCTTGAGAATCAACATAACAAAAGGATTAATTTGATATATCACATACCCTAAAAAAAAAATCACAATATTGATTTTTTTGCATTTTTCCCAAGCTCAATGTAAAACATCCGTTGCACTAGTGCAACGAAAGGTTCCGTCGAAAAACGGAAACAGCTATAAAAAAAAATCTGAAATACATATGTCAAAAATTCCTTTTGTTTCTTTGGCCTAAACCCAAGAGGCTTCCAACAACACATTTTTTTTCAAAAATCGAACAATGTAAAAATGTCCTGCAAACTTTTTTTCTTCTGAAAATATTGTCAAAAATAGTAATTTTTAGTATCAATAAGTGAGTGTTTGATATTTTTGCACCAGATAAAGTTTTTTATGGTCACTGTACACTTAGGCTTCGGGTCCACATTTTTTTAATCTTTTGGTTGACCCAGAAAAAAAAAATCTTTTTTCAAAAAGCTGCACTGGTGTAGCTCTCTGAAAAAAGGAACGCCCGAATATTTTTTTCTGAAAAAAGGGGGGTGCATATGAAAGAGGCCGTCGAAATATTATGATTGAGCACGATTTTTTTTTTCGACACGGGCGAATTGCAGTATGTAGCTAAGACATGTACACTTTATAGTGGCAACTCTGATGTTTGTGGCTTATAGGGACAAGGTACAAATCAAGTGTAACCTTGAGGTTGGTTTTTCTTTTTCACCTTCATGTATGTTGAAGAACTCTTTTTGCTTTTGGCTATAATTCACAATCTATATATGATAGAGACATAATTTAAACAACACATTGTTCCTAGTCGTGTGCTACTTACCCATGTGAATTATCATGTATGTGGCATATTGGATAGTAGTCAAAATGTGAAGTTGAATGGATGATGTTTTTCAATTACGTCACAAGTTTGAAAAAGTATGCCTTACATTTTGGCCCATAATTCTGAAACCATACAATCTGGATCCTCAATTCAAAGTGCAGCATAAAGTAAACGTCATGCCACTGTTCTGTGTCCATTTTCATGCTTGTGCCATGCTTAGAAGTGGTGAGAATCTTTCAGTGATTAAATGCATGTTTTAACTACAAAAAATCTCAATTTATTTCAAATATTTCACGTATATTGTGTCATACTTCATGATCCATACTAGATAGAGCTTCATTTGCAAATGCAACACATTCTATAGAATATCCCACTGCAGGATGCTAAATTACATGCCTCTAGGATATAGAGAAAGTACATAAAACTAACATTGACTCCATGCTGGGCGATTTTACATCTCCGGCCATCTCGTCACCCTATAGAAACTAATTTTGTTTATAATCAAGTGAGTTTTTATGCTATTACGCTCATAATGCATCACATTAATCCTTATCATGTCTATAATGGGCGACAATTGCACAATAGATGAAAATGCATTCTAAACCATGTTTTTTTTAACCTTAAAAATCCTCATTGAAATAGACTTGTTACACCTATGCAGCTTTTAGCTTATGTGTAATAAGAAAATGTGCCATAAAAAGGTGAAAATGACACATAGAGGTGTTTTTGCATCTGTTTATTCAGCCTAATGTGAAAACAAGTCAAACCAATGTTTTACTTTACAAAAAATAAATTCCCAAATTTCCGCATTTTACCACTTACATAAAACATCTCCTGAGAAAGTTGCATATAAATGAGTCAGGGTACATTTTTTTTTCAACGTTTCCGGCTTGAGAATCAACATAACAAAAGGCTTAATTTGATATATCACATACCCTAAAAAAAAATCACAATATTGATTTTTTTGCATTTTTCCCAAGCTCAATGTAAAACATCCGTTGCACTGGTGCAACGAAAGGTTAAGTTGAAAAACGGAAACAGCTATAAAAAAAAATCTGAAATATCTATTTAAAAAATTCCTTTTGTTTCTTTGGCCTAAACCCAAAAGGCTTCCAACAACACCTTTTTCTCAAAAATCGAACAATGTAAAAATGTCCTGCGAACTTTTTTTCTTCTCAAAATATTGTCAAAAATAGTCATTTTTAGTATAAATAAGTGAGCGTTTGAGATTATTTCACCAGATAAAGTTTTTTATGGTCACTGTACACATAGGCTTCGGGTCCACATGTTTTAAATTTTTTGGTTGACCCAGAAAAAAAAATTATTTTTTCAAAAAGCTGCACTGGTGTAGCTCTCTGAAAAAAGGCACGCCCGAATAGTTTTTTTCTGTAAAAAAGGAGGTGCATATGAAAGAGTGCGTAGAAATATTATGATTGAGCACGATTTTTTATTTCGACATGGGCGAATTGCAGTATGTAGCTAAGACATGTACACTTTATAGTGGCAACTCTGATGTTTGTGGCTTATAGGGACAAGGTACAAATCAAATGTAACCTTCAGGTTGGTTTCTCTTTTTCACCTTCATGTATGTTGAAGAACTCTTTTTGCTTTTGGCTATAATTCACAATCTATATATGATGGAGACATAATTGAAACAACACATTGTTCCTAGTCTTATGCTACTTACCCATGTGAATTATCATGTATGTGGCATATTGGAAAGTAGTCAAAATGTGAAGTTGAATGTATGATGTTTTTCAATTACGTCACAAGTTCGAAAAAGTATGCCTTACATTTTGGCCCATAATTCTGAAACTATACAATCTGGATCCTCAATTCAAAGTGCCGCATAAAGCTAACATCACGCCACTGTTCTGTGTCCATTTGCATGCTTGTGCCATGCTTAGAAGTGGTGAGAATCTTTCAGTGATTAAATGCATGTTTTAAATACAAAAAATCTCAATTTATTTCAAATATTTTACGTATATTGTGTCATAATTCATGATCCATACTAGATAGAGCTTCATTTGCAAATGCAACACATTCTATAGAATATCCCACTGCAGGATGCTAAATTACATGCCTCTAGGATGTAGAGAAAGTACATAAAACTAACATTGACTCCATACTGGGCGATTTTACATCTCCGGCCATCTGGTCACCCTATAGAAACTAATTTTGTTTATAATCAAGTGAGTTTTTATGCTATTACGCTCATAATGCATCACATTAATCCTTATCATGTCTATAATGAGCTACAATTGAACAATAGATGAAAATGCATTCTAAACCATGTTTTTTTTAACCTTAAAAATCCTCATTGAAATAGACTTGTTACACCTATGCAGCTTTTAGCTTATGTGTAATAAGAAAATGTGCCATAAAAAAGTGAAAATGACACATAGAGGTGTTTTTGCATCTGTTTATGCAGCCTAATGTGAAAACAAGTCAAACCAATGTTTTACTTTACAAAAAATAAATTCCCAAATTTCCGCATTTTACCACTTACATAAAACATCCCCTGAGAAAGTTGCATATAAATGAGTCAGGGTACATATTTTTTTTAAAGACGATTCCGGCTTGAGAATCAACATAACAAAAGGCTTAATTTGATATATCACATACCTTAAAAAGAAAATCACAATATTGATTTTTTTGCATTTTTCCCAAGCTCAATGTAAAACATCCGTTGCACTGGTGCAACAAAAGGGTAAGTCAAAAAACGGAAACAGCTATAAAAAAAAATCTGAAATATATATTTCAAAAATTCCTTTTGTTTCTTTGGCCTAAACCCAAAAGGCTTCCAACAACACCTTTTTTTCAAAAATCGAACAATGTAAAAATGTCCTGCGAACTTTTTTTCTTCTCAAAATATTGTCAAAAATAGTCATTTTTAGTATAAATAAGTGAGCGTTTGAGATTTTTTCACCAGATAACGTTTTTTATGGTCACTGTACACTTAGGCTTCGGGTCCACATGTTTTCAATTTTTTGGTTGACCCAGACAAAAAAAAATATTTTTTCAAAAAGCTGCACTGGTGTAGCTCTCTGAAAAAAGGCACGCCCGAACATTTTTTTCTGAAAAAAGGGGGTGCATATGAAAGAGGGCGTCGAAATATTATGATTGAGCACGATTTTTTTTTCCGACATTGGCGAATTGCAGTATGTAGCTAAGACATGTACACTTTATAGTGGCAACTCTGATGTTTGTGGCTTATAGGGACAAGGTACAAATCAAGTGTAACCTTCAGGTTGGTTTCTCTTTTTCACCTTCATGTATGTTGAAGAACTCTTTTTGCTTTTGGCTATAATTCACAATCTATATATGATAGAGACATAATTGAAACAACACATTATTCCTAGTCTTGTGCTACTTACCCATGTGAATTATCATGTATGTGGCATATTGGATAGTAGTCAAAATGTGAAGTTGAATGTATGATGTTTTTCAATTACGTCACAAGTTTGAAAAAGTATGCCTTACATTTTGGCCCATAAGTCTGAAACTATACAATCTGGATCCTCAATTCAAAGTGCCGCATAAAGCTATTATCATGCCACTGTTCTGTGTCCATTTTCATGCTTGTGCCATGCTTAGAAGTGGTGAGAATCTTTCAGTGATTAAATGCATGTTTTAAATACAAAAAATCTCAATTCATTTCAAATATTTCACGTATATTGTGTCATAATTCATGATCCATACTAGATAGAGCTTCATTTGCAAATGCAACACAACCTATGGAATATCCCACTGCAGGATGCCAAATTACATGCCTCTAGGATGTAGAGAAAGTACATAAAACTAACATTGACTCCATACTGGGCGATTTTACATCTCCGGCCATCTGGTCACCCTATAGAAACTAATTTTGTTTATAATCAAGTGAGTTTTTATGCTATTACGCTCATAATGCTTCACATTAATCCTTATCATGTCTATAATGAGCTACAATTGAACAATAGATGAAAATGCATTCTAAACCATGTTTTTTTTTACCTTAAAAATCCTCATTGAAATAGACTTGTTACACCTATGCAGCTTTTAGCTTATGTGTAATAAGAAAATGTGCCATAAAAAGGTGAAAATGACACATAGAGGTGTTTTTGCATCTGTTTATGCAGCCTAATGTGAAAACAAGTCAAACCAATGTTTTACTTTACAAAAAATAAATTCCCAAATTTCCGCATTTTACCACTTACATAAAACATCTCCTGAGAAAGTTGCATATAAATGAGTCAGGGCACATTTTTTTTTAAACATTTCCGGCTTGAGAATCAACATAACAAAAGGCTTAATTTGATATATCACATACCTTAAAAAGAAAATCACAATATTGATTTTTTTGCATTTTTCCCAAGCTCAATGTAAAACATCTGTTGCACTGGTGCAACAAAAGGTTAAGTCGAAAAACAGAAACAGCTATAAAAAAAAATCTGAAATATATATTTCAAAAATTCCTTTTGTTTCTTTGGCCTAAACCCAAAAGGCTTCCAACAACACCTTTTTTTCAAAAATCGAACAATGTAAAAATGTCCTGCGAACTTTTTTTCTTCTCAAAATATTGTCAAAAATAGTCATTTTTAGTATAAATAAGTGAGCATTTGAGATTTTTTCACCGGATAAAGTTTTTTATGGTAACTGTACACTTAGGCTTCGGGTCCACATGTTTTCAATTTTTTGGTTGACCCAGAAAAAAAAAATATTTTTTCAAAAAGCTGAATTGGTGTAGCTCTCTGAAAAAAGGCACGCCCGAATATTTTTTTCTGAAAAAAGGGGGTGCATATGAAAGAGGGCGTCGAAATATTATGATTGAGCACGATTTTTTTTTCCAACATGGGCGAATTGCAGTATGTAGCTAAGACATGTACACTTTATAGTGGCAACTCTGATGTTTGTGGCTTATAGGGACAAGGTACAAATCAAATGTAACCTTCAGGTTGGTTTCTCTTTTTCACCTTCATGTATGTTGAAGAACTCTTTTTGCTTTTGGCTATAATTCACAATCTATATATGATAGAGACATAATTGAAACAACACATTGTTCCTAGTCTTGTGCTACGTACCCATGTGAATTATCATGTATGTGGCATATTGGAAAGTAGTCAAAATGTGAAGTTGAATGTATGATGTTTTTCAATTACGTCACAAGTTCGAAAAAGTATGCCTTACATTTTGGCCCATAATTCTGAAACTATATAATCTGGATCCTCAATTCAAAGTGCCGCATAAAGCTAACATGATGCCACTGTTCTGTGTCCATTTTCATGCTTGTGCCATGCTTAGAAGTGGTGAGAATCTTTCAGTGATTAAATGCATGTTTTAAATACAAAAAATCTCAATTTATTTCAAATATTTTACGTATATTGTGTCATAATTCATGATCCATACTAGATAGAGCTTCATTTGCAAATGCAACACATTCTATAGAATATCCCACTGCAGGATGCCAAATTACATGCCTCTAGGATGTAGAGAAAGTACATAAAACTAACATTGACTCCATACTGGGCGATTTTACATCTCCGGCCATCTGGTCACCCTATAGAAACTAATTTTGTTTATAATCAAGTGAGTTTTTATACTATTATGCTCATAATGCATCACATTAATCCTTATCATGTCTATATTGAGCTATAATTGAACAATAGATGAAAATGCATTCTAAACCATGTTTTTTTTTAACCTTAAAAATCCTCATTGAAATAGACTTGTTACACCTATTCAGCTTTTAGCTTATGTGTAATGAGAAAATGTGCCATAAAAAAATGAAAATGACACATAGAGGTGTTTTTGCATCTGTTTATGCAGCCTAATTTGAAAACAAGTCAAACCAATGTTTTACTTTACAAAAAATAAATTCCCAAATTTCCGCATTTTACCACTTACATAAAACATCTCCTGAGAAAGTTGCATATAAATGAGTCAGGGTACATTTTTTTTAAAAAACGTTTCCGGCTTGAGAATCACCATAACAAAAGGCTTAATTTGATATATCACATACCTTAAAAAGAAAATCACAATATTGATTTTTTTGCATTTTTCCCAAGCTCAATGTAAAACATCCGTTGCACTGGTGCAACAAAAGGTTAAGTCGAAAAACGGAAACAGCTATAAAAAAAATCTGAAATATATATTTCAAAAATTCCTTTTGTTTCTTTGGCCTAAACCCAAGAGGCTTCCAACAACACCTTTTTTTCAAAAATCGAACAATGTAAAAATGTCCTGCGAACTTTTTTTCTTGTCAAAAATAGTCATTTTTAATAAATAAGTGAGCGTTTGAGAGTTTTTTCACCAGATACATTTTTTTATGGTCACTGTACACTTAGGCTTCGGGTCCACATGTTTTCAATTTTTTGGTTGACTCAGAAAAAAAAATTATTTCTTCTAAAAGCTGCACTGGTGTAGCTCTCTGAAAAAAGGCACGCCCGAATATTTTTTTCTGAAAAAAGGGGGTGCATATGAAAGAGGGCGTTGAAATATTATGATTGAGCACGATTTTTTTTCCGACATGGGCGAATTGCAGTATGTAGCTAAGACATGTACACTTTATAGTGGCAACTCTGATGTTTGTGGCTTATAGGGACAAGGTACAAATCAAATGTAACCTTCAGGATGGTTTCTCTTTTTCACCTTCATGTATGTTGAAGAACTCTTTTTGCTTTTGGCTATAATTCACAATCTATATATGATAGAGACATAATTGAAACAACACGTTGTTCCTAGTCTTGTGCTACTTATCAATGTGAATTATCATGTATGTGGCATATTGGATAGTAGTCGAAATGTGAAGTTGAATGTATGATGTTTTTCAATTACGTCACAAGTTCGAAAAAGTATGCCTTATATTTTGGCCCATAATTCTAAAACTATACAATCTGGATCCTCAATTCAAAGTGCCGCATAAAGCTAACATCATGCCACTGTTCTGTGTCCATTTTCATGCTTGTGCCATGCTTAGAAGTGGTGAGAATCTTTCAGTGATTAAATGCATGTTTTAAATACAAAAAATCTCAATTTATTTCAAATATTCGACGTATATTGTGTCATAATTCATGATCCATACTAGATAGAGCTTCATTTGCAAATGCAACACATTCTATAGAATATCCCACTGCAGGATGCCAAATTACATGCCTCTAGGATGTAGAGAAAGTACATAAAACTAACATTGACTCCATACTGGGCGATTTTACATCTCCGGCCATCTGGTCACCCTATAGAAACTAATTTTGTTTATAATCAAGTGAGTTTTTATGCTATTACGCTCATAATGCATCACATTAATCCTTATCATGTCTATAATGATCTACAATTGAACAATAGATGAAAATGCATTCTAAACCATGTTTTTTTAACCTTAAAGATCCTCATTGAAATAGACTTGTTACACCTAAGCAGCTTTTAGCTGATGTGTAATGAGAAAATGTGCCATAAAAAAGTGAAAATGACACATAGAGGTGTTTTTGCATCTGTTTATGCAGCCTAATTTGAAAACAAGTCAAACTAATGTTTTACTTTACAAAAAATAAATTCCCAAATTTCCGCATTTTACCACTTACATAAAACATCTCCTGAGAAAGTTGCATATAAATGAGTCAGGGTACATTTTTTTTTTAAAACGTTTCCGGCTTGAGAATCAACATAACAAAAGGCTTAATTTGATATATCACATACCTTAAAAAGAAAATCACAATATTGATGTTTTTGCATTTTTCCCAAGCTCAATGTAAAACATCCGTTGCACTGGTGCAACAAAAGGTTAAGTCGAAAAACGGAAACAGCTATAAAAAAAACATCTGAAATATATTTTTCAAAAATTCCTTTTGTTTCTTTGGCCTAAACCCAAAAGGCTTCCAACAACACCTTTTTTTCAAAAATCGAACAATGTAAAAATGTCCTGCGAACTTTTTTCTTCTCAAAATATTGTCAAAAATAGTCAGTTTTTAGTATAAATGAGTGAGCGTTTGAGATTTTTTCACCAGATAAAGTTTTTTATGGTCACTGTACACTTAGGCTTTGGGTCCACATGTTTTCAATTTTTTGGTTGACCCAGAAAAAAAAATTATTTTTTCAAAAAGCTGCACTGGTGTAGCTCTCTGAAAAAAGGCACGCCCGAACATTTTTTTCTGAAAAAAGGGGGTGCATATGAAAGAGGGCGTCGAAATATTATGATTGAGCACGATTTTTTTTTCCGACATTGGCGAATTGCAGTATGTAGCTAAGACATGTACACTTTATAGTGGCAACTCTGATGTTTGTGGCTTATAGGGACAAGGTACAAATCAAGTGTAACCTTCAGGTTGGTTTCTCTTTTTCACCTTCATGTATGTTGAAGAACTCTTTTTGCTTTTGGCTATAATTCACAATCTATATATGATAGAGACATAATTGAAACAACACATTGTTCCTAGTCTTGTGCTACTTACCCATGTGAATTATCATGTATGTGGCATATTGGAAAGTAGTCAAAATGTGAAGTTGAATGTATGATGTTTTTCAATTACGTCACAAAAGCTGCATTGGTGTAGCTCTCTGAAAAAAGGCACGCCCGAATATTTTTTTCTGAAAAAAGGGGGTGCATATGAAAGAGGGCGTCGAAATATTATGATTGAGCACGATTTTTTTTTCCAACATGGGCGAATTGCAGTATGTAGCTAAGACATGTACACTTTATAGTGGCAAGTCCGATGTTTGTGGCTTATAGGGACAAGGTACAAATCAAATGTAACCTTCAGGTTGGTTTCTCTTTTTCACCTTCATGTATGTTGAAGAACTCTTTTTGCTTTTGGCTATAATTCACAATCTATCTATGATAGAGACATAATTGAAACAACACATTGTTCCTAGTCTTGTGCTACTTACCCATGTGAATTATCATGTATGTGGCATATTGGAAAGTAGTCAAAATGTGAAGTTGAATGTATGATGTTTTTCAATTACGTCACAAGTTCGAAAAAGTATGCCTTACATTTTGGCCCATAATTCTGAAACTATACAATCTGGATCCTCAATTCAAAGTGCCGCATAAAGCTAACATCATGCCACTGTTCTGTGTCCATTTTCATGCTTGTGATGATTGTGCCATGCTTAGAAGTGGTGAGAATCTTTCAGTGATTAAATGCATGTTTTAAATACAAAAAATCTCAATTTATTTCAAATATTTTACGTATATTGTGTTATAATTCATGATCCATACTAGATAGAGCTTCATTTGCAAATGCAACACATTCTATAGAATATCCCACTGCAGGATGCCAAATTACATGCCTCTAGGATGTATAGAAAGTACATAAAACAAACATTGACTCCATACTGGGCGATTTTACATCTCCGGCCATCTGGTCACCCTGTAGAAACTAATTTTGTTTATAATCAAGTGAGTTTTTATGCTATTACGCTCATAATGCATCACATTAATCCTTATCATGTCTATAATGAGCTACAATTGAACAATAGATGAAAATGCATTCTAAACCATGTTTTTTTTTAACCTTAAAAATCCTCATTGAAATAGACTTGTTACACCTATGCAGCTTTTAGCTTATGTGTAATGAAAAAATGTGCCATAAAAAAGTGAAAATGACACATAGAGGTGTTTTTGCATCTGTTTATGCAGCCTAATTTGAAAACAAGTCAAACCAATGTTTTACTTTACAAAAAATAAATTCCCAAATTTCCGCATTTTACCACTTACATAAAACATCTCCTGAGAAAGTTGCATATAAATGAGTCAGGGTAAATTTTTTTTTTTAAACGTTTCCGGCTTGAGAATCAACATAACAAAAGGCTTAATTTGATATCTCACATACCTTAAAAAGAAAATCACAATATTGATTTTTTTGCATTTTTCCCAAGCTCAATGTAAAACATCCGTTGCACTGGTGCAACAAAAGGTTAAGTCGAAAAACGGAAACAGCTATAAAAAAAAATCTGAAATATATATTTCAAAAATTCCTTTTGTTTCTTTGGCCTAAACCCAAAAGGCTTCCAACAACACCTTTTTTTCAAAAATCGAACAATGTAAAAATGTCCTGCGAACTTTTTTTCTTCTCAAAATATTTTCAAAAATAGTCATTTTTAGGATGAATAAGTGAGCGTTTGAGATTTTTTCACCAGATAAAGTTTTTTATGGTCACTGTACACTTAGGCTTCGGGTCCACATGTTTTCAGTTTTTTGGTTGACCCAGAAAAAAAAATTATTTTTTCAAAAAGCTGCACTGGTGTAGCTCTCTGAAAAAAGGCACGCCCGAATATTTTTTTCTGAAAAAAGGGGGTGCATATGAAAGAGGGCGTCGAAAGATTATGATTGAGCACGATGTTTTTTTTCTGACATGGGCGAATCGCAGTATGTAGCTAAGACATGTACACTTTATAGTGGCAACTCTGATGTTTGTGGCTTATAGGGACAAGGTACAAATCAAGTGTAACCTTCAGGATGGTTTCTCTTTTTCACCTTCATGTATGTTGAAGAACTCTTTGTACTTTTGGCTATAATTCACAATCTATATATGATAGAGACATATGTGAAACAACACGTTGTTCCTAGTCTTGTGCTACTTACCCATGTGAATTATCATGTATGTGGCATATTGGATAGTAGTCAAAATGTGAAGTTGAATGTATGATGTTTTTCAATTACGTCACAAGTTCCAAAAAGTATGCCTTACATTTTGGCCCATAATTCTAAAACTATACAATCTGGATCCTCAATTCAAAGTGCAGCATAAAGCTAACATCATGCCACTGTTCTGTGTCCATTTTCATGCTTGTGCCATGCTTAGAAGTGGTGAGAATCTTTCAGTGATTAAATGCATGTTTTAAATACAAAAAATCTCAATTTATTTTAAATATTTCACGTATATTGTGTCATAATTCATGATCCATACTAGATACAGCTTCATTTGCAACTGCAACACATTCTATAGAATATCCCACTGCATGATGCCAAATTACATGCCTCTAGGATGTAGAGAAAGTACATAAAACTAACATTAACTGCATACTGGGCGATTTTACATCTCCGGCCATCTGGTCACCCTATAGAAACTTATTTTGTTTATAATCAAGTGAGTTTTTATGCTATTACGCTCATAATGCATCACATTAATCCTTATCATGTCTATAATGAGCTACAATTGAACAATAGATGAAAATGCATTCTAAACCATGTTTTTTTTAACCTTAAAAATCCTCATTGAAATAGACTTGTTACACCTATGCAGCTTTTAGCTTATGTGTAATAAGAAAATGTGCCATAAAAAAGTGAAAATGACACATAGAGGTGTTTTTGCATCTGTTTATGCAGCCTAATGTGAAAACAAGTCAAACCAATGTTTTACTTTACAAAAAATAAATTCCCAAATTTCCCCATTTTACCACTTACATAAAACATTTCCTGAGAAAGTTGCATATAAATCAGTCAGGGTACATTTTTTTTTAAAAACGTTCCCCGCTTGAGAATCAACATAACAAAAGGCTTAATTTGATATATAACATACCCTAAAAAAAAAATCACAATATTGATTTTTTTGCATTTTTACCAAGCTCAATGTAAAACATCCGTTGCACTAGTGCAACGAAAGGTTAAGTCGAAAAACGGAAACAGCTATAAAAAAAAATCTGAAATACATATGTCAAAAATTCCATTTGTTTCTTTGGCGTAAACCTAAGAGGCTTCCAACAACACCTTTTTTTTCAAAAATCGAACAATGTAAAAATGTCCTGCGAACTTTTTTTCTTCTCAAAATATTGTCAAAAATAGTCATTTTTAGTATAAATAAGTGAGCGTTTGAGATTTTTTCACCAGATAAAGTTTTTTATGGTCACTGTACACTTAGGCTTCGGGTCCACATGTTTTCAATTTTTTGGTTGACCCAGAAAAAAAAAATCTTTTTTCAAAAAGCTGCACTGGTGTAGCTCTCTGAAAAAAGGCACGCCCGAATATTTTTTTCTGAAAAAAGGGGGTGCATATGAAAGAGGGCGTCGAAATATTATGATTGAGCACGATGTTTTTTTTCCGACATGGGTGAATCGCAGTATGTAGCTAAGACATGTACACTTTATAGTGGCAACTCTGATGTTTGTGGCTTATAGGGACAAGGTACAAATCAAATGTAACCTTCAGGATGGTTTCTCTTTTTCACCTTCATGTATGTTGAAGAACTCTTTGTACTTTTGGCTATAATTCACAATCTATATATGATAGAGACATATGTGAAACAACACGTTGTTCCTAGTCTTGTGCTACTTACCCATGTGAATTATCATGTATGTGGCATATTGGATAGTAGTCAAAATGTGAAGTTGAATGTATGATGTTTTTCAATTACGTCACAAGTTCGAAAAAGTATGCCTTACATTTTGGCCCATAATTCTAAAACTATACAATCTGGATCCTCAATTCAAAGTGCCGCATAAAGCTAACATCATGCCACTGTTCTGTGTCCATTTTCATGCTTGTGCCATGCTTAAAAGTGGTGAGAATCTTTCAGTGATTAAATGCATGTTTTAAATACAAAAAATCTCAATTTATTTCAAATATTTCACGTATATTGTGTCATAATTCATGATCCATACTAGATAGAGCTTCATTTGTAAATGCAACACATTCTATAGAATATCCCACTGCGGGATGCCAAATTACATGCCTCTAGGATGTAGAGAAAGTACATAAAACTAACATTGACTCCATACTGTGCGATTTTACATCTCCGGCCATCTGGTCACCCTATAGAAACTAATTTTGTTTATATAATCATTTGAGTTTTTATGCTATTACGCTCATAATGCATCACATTAATCCTTATCATGTCTATAATGAGCTACAAATAGATGAAAATGCATTCTAAACCATGTTTTTTTTTAACCTTAAAAATCCTCATTGAAATAGACTTGTTACACCTATGCAGCTTTTAGCTTATGTGTAATGAGAAAATGTGCCATAAAAAGGTGAAAATGACACATAGAGGTGATTTTGCATCTGTTTATGCAGCCTAATGTGAAAACAAGTCAAACCAATGTTTTACTTTACAAAAAATAAATTCCCAAATTTCCCCATTTTAACACTTACATAAAACATCTCCTGATAAAGTTGCATATAAATGAGTCAGGGTACTTTTTTTTTTTAAAACATTTCCGGCTTGAGAATCAACATAACAAAAGGCTTAATTTGATATATCACATACCCTAAAAAAAAAATCACAATATTGATTTGTTTGCATTTTTCCCAAGCTCAATGTAAAACATCCGTTGCACTAGTGCAACGAAAGGTTAAGTCGAAAAACGGAAACAGCTATAAAAAAAAATCTGAAATACATATGTCAAAAATTCCTTTTGTTTCTTTGGCCTAAACCCAAGAGGCTTCCAACAACACCTTTTTTTTCAAAAATCGAACAATGTAAAAATGTCCTGCGAACTTTTTTTCTTCTCAAAATATTGTCAAAAATAGTCATTTTTAGTATAAATAAGTGAGCGTTTGAGATTTTTTCACCAGATAAAGTTTTTTATGGCCACTGTACACTTAGGCTTCGGGTCCACATGTTTTCAATTTTTTGGTTGACCCAGAAAAAAAAATTATTTTTTCAAAAAGCTGCACTGGTGTAGCTCTCTGAAAAAAGGCACGCCCGAATATTTTTTTCTGAAAAAAGGGGGGTGCATATGAAAGAGGGCGTCAGAATATTATGATTGAGCACGATTTTTTTTCCGACATGGGCGTATTGCAGTATGTAGCTAAGACATGTACACTTTATAATGGCAACTCTGATGTTTGTGGCTTATAGGGACAAGGTACAAATCAAGTGTAACCTTCAGGTTGGTTTTTCTTTTTCACCTTCATGTATGTTGAAGAACTCTTTTTGCTTTTGGCTATAATTCACAATCTATATATGATAGAGACATAATTTAAACAACACATTGTTCCTAGTCTTGTGCTACTTACCCATGTGAATTATCATGTATGTGGCATATTGGAAAGTAGTCAAAATGTGAAGTTGAATGTATGATGTTTTTCAATTACGTCACAAGTTCGAAAAAGTATGCCTTACATTTTGGCCCATAATTCTGAATCCATACAATCTGGATCCTCAATTCAAAGTGCAGCATAAAGCTAACATCATGCCACTGTTCTGTGTCCATTTTCATGCTTGTGCCATGCTTAGAAGTGGTGAGAATCTTTCAGTGATTAAATGCATGTTTTAAATACAAAAAATCTCAATTTATTTTAAATATTTCATGTATATTGTGTCATAATTCATGATCCATACTAGATACAGCTTCATTTGCAACTGCAACACATTCTATAGAATATCCCACTGCATGATGCCAAATTACATGCCTCTAGGATGTAGAGAAAGTACATAAAACTAACATTGACTGCATACTGGGCGATTTTACATCTCCGGCCATCTGGTCACCCTATAGAAACTTATTTTGTTTATAATCAAGTGAGTTTTTATGCTATTACGCTCATAATGCATCACATTAATCCTTATCATGTCTATAATGAGCTACAATTGAACAATAGATGAAAATGCATTCTAAACCATGTTTTTTTTAACCTTAAAAATCCTCATTGAAATAGACTTGTTACACCTATGCAGCTTTTAGCTAATGTGTAATAAGAAAATGTGCCATAAAAAAGTGAAAATGACACATAGAGGTGTTTTTGCATCTGTTTATGCAGCTTATGTGAAAACAAGTCAAACCAATGTTTTACTTTACAAAAAATAAATTCCCAAATTTCCCCATTTTACCACTTACATAAAACATCTCCTGAGAAAGTTGCATATAAATCAGTCAGGGTACATTTTTTTTTAAAAACGTTTCCCGCTTGAGAATCAACATAACAAAAGGCTTAATTTGATATATCACATACCCTAAAAAAAAAATCACAATATTGATTTTTTTGCATTTTTCCCAAGCTCAATGTAAAACATCCGTTGCACTAGTGCAACGAAAGGTTAAGTCGAAAAACGGAAACAGCTATAAAAAAAAATCTGAAATACATATGTCAAAAATTCCTTTTGTTTCTTTGGCGTAAACCTAAGAGGCTTCCAACAACACCTTTTTTTTCAAAAATCGAACAATGTAAAAATGTCCTGCGAACTTTTTTTCTTCTCAAAATATTGTCAAAAATAGTCATTTTTAGTATAAATAATTGAGCGTTTGAGATTTTTTCACCAGATAAAGTTTTTTATGGTCACTGTACACTTAGGCTTCGGGTCCACATGTTTTCAATTTTTTGGTTGACCCAGAAAAAAAAAATCTTTTTTCAAAAAGCTGCACTGGTGTAGCTCTCTGAAAAAAGGCACGCCCGAATATTTTTTTCAGAAAAAAGGGGGTGCATATGAAAGAGGGCGTCGAAATATTAAGATTGACCACGATTTTTTTTTCCGACATGGGCGAATTGCAGTATTTAGCTAAGACATGTACACTTTATAGTGGCAACTCTGATGTTTGTGGCTTATAGGGACAAGGTACAAATCAAATGTAACCTTCAGGATGGTTTCTCTTTTTCACCTTCATGTATGTTGAAGAACTCTTTTTGCTTTTGGCTATAATTCACAATCTATATATGATAGAGACATAATTGAAACAACACGTTGTTCCTAGTCTTGTGCTACTTACCAATGTGAATTATCATGTATCTGGCATATTGGATAGTAGTCAAAATGTGAAGTTGAATGTATGATGTTTTTCAATTACGTCACAAGTTCGAAAACGTATGCCTTACATTTTGGCCCATAATTCTGAAACCATACATACTGGATCCTCAATTCAAAGTGCAGCATAAAGCTAACATCCTGCCACTGTTCTGTGTCCATTTTCATGCTTGTGCCATGCTTAGAAGTGGTGAGAATCTTTCAGTGATTAAATGCATGTTTTAAATACAAAAAATCTCAATTTATTTTAAATATTTCACGTATATTGTGTCATAATTCATGATCCATACTAGATACAGCTTCATTTGCAAATGCAACACATTCTATATAATATCCCACTGCAGGATGCCAAATTACATGCCTCTAGGATGTAGAGAAAGTACATAAAACTAACATTGACTCCATACTGGGCAATTTTACATCTCCGGCCATCTGGTCACCCAATAGAAACTAATTTTGTTTATAATCAAGTAAGTTTTTATGCTATTACGCTCATAATGCATCACATTAATCCTTATCATGTCTATAATGAGCTACAATTGAACAAGTGATGAAAATGCATTCTAAACCATGTTTTTTTTAACCTTAAAAATCCTCATTGAAATAGACTTGTTACACCTCTGCAGCTTTTAGCTTATGTGTAATAGGAAAATGTGCCATAAAAAAGTGAAAATGACACATAGAGGTGTTTTTGCATCTGTTTATGCAGCCTAATGTGAAAACAAGTCAAACCAATGTTTTACTTTACAAAAAATAAATTCCCAAATTTCCCCATTTTACCACTTACATAAAACATCTCCTGAGAAAGTTGCATATAAATCAGTCAGGGTACATTTTTTTTAAAAAACGTTTCCCGCTTGAGAATCAACATAACAAAAGGCTTAATTTGATATATCACATACCCTAAAAAAAAACATCACAATATTGATTTTTTTGCATTTTTCCCAAGCTCAATGTAAAACATCCGTTGCACTAGTGCAACGAAAGGTTAAGTCGAAAAACGGAAACAGCTATAAAAAAAAATCTGAAATACATATGTCAAAAATTCCTTTTGTTTCTTTGGCGTAAACCTAAGAGGCTTCCAACAACACCTTTTTTTTCAAAAATCGAACAATGTAAAAATGTCCTGCGAACTTTTTTTCTTCTCAAAATATTGTCAAAAATAGTCATTTTTAGCATAAATAAGTGAGCGTTTGAGATTTTTTCACCAGATAAAGTTTTTTATGGTCACTGTACACTTAGGCTTCGGGTCCACATGTTTTCAATTTTTTGGTTGACCCAGAAAAAAAAAATCTTTTTTCAAAAAGCTGCACTGGTGTAGCTCTCTGAAAAAAGGCACGCCCGAATATTTTTTTCTAAAAAAAGGTGGTGCATATGAAAGAGGGCGTCAAAATATTAAGATTGAGCACGATTTTTTTTTCCGACATGGGCGAATTGCAGTATGTAGCTAAGACATGTACACTTTATAGTGGCAACTCTGATGTTTGTGGCTTATAGGGACAAGGTACAAATCAAATGTAACCTTCAGGATGGTTTCTCTTTTTCACCTTCATGTATGTTGAAGAACTCTTTTTGCTTTTGGCTATAATTCACAATCTATATATGATAGAGACATAATTTAAACAACACATTGTTCCTAGTCTTGTGCTACTTACCCATGTGAATTATCATGTATGTGGCATATTGGAAAGTAGTCAAAATGTGAAGTTGAATGTATGATGTTTTTCAATTACGTCACAAGTTCGAAAAAGTATGCCTTACATTTTGGCCCATAATTCTGAAACCATACAATCTGGATCCTCAATTCAAAGTGCAGCATAAAGCTAACATCATGCCACTGTTCTGTGTCCATTTGCATGCTTGTGCCATGCTTAGAAGTGGTGAGAATCTTTCAGTGATTAAATGCATGTTTTAAATACAAAAAATCTCAATTTATTTTAAATATTTCACGTATATTGTGTCATAATTCATGATCCATACTAGATACAGCTTCATTTGCAACTGCAACACATTCTATAGAATATCCCACTGCATGATGCCAAATTACATGCCTCTAGGATGTAGAGAAAGTACATAAAACTAACATTAACTGCATACTGGGCGATTTTACATCTCCGGCCATCTGGTCACCCTATAGAAACTTATTTTGTTTATAATCAAGTGAGTTTTTATGCTATTACGCTCATAATGCATCACATTAATCCTTATCATGTCTATAATGAGCTACAATTGAACAATAGATGAAAATGCATTCTAAACCATGTTTTTTTTAACCTTAAAAATCCTCATTGAAATAGACTTGTTACACCTATGCAGCTTTTAGCTTATGTGTAATAAGAAAATGTGCCATAAAAAAGTGAAAATGACACATAGAGGTGTTTTTGCATCTGTTTATGCAGCCTAATGTGAAAACAAGTCAAACCAATGTTTTACTTTACAAAAAATAAATTCCCAAATTTCCCCATTTTACCACTTACATAAAACATTTCCTGAGAAAGTTGCATATAAATCAGTCAGGGTACATTTTTTTTTAAAAACGTTTCCCGCTTGAGAATCAACATAACAAAAGGCTTAATTTGATATATCACATACCCTAAAAAAAATATCACAATATTGATTTTTTTGCATTTTTACCAAGCTCAATGTAAAACATCCGTTGCACTAGTGCAACGAAAGGTTAAGTCGAAAAACGGAAACAGCTATAAAAAAAAATCTGAAATACATATGTCAAAAATTCCATTTGTTTCTTTGGCGTAAACCTAAGAGGCTTCCAACAACACCTTTTTTTTCAAAAATCGAACAATGTAAAAATGTCCTGCGAACTTTTTTTCTTCTCAAAATATTGTCAAAAATAGTCATTTTTAGTATAAATAAGTGAGCGTTTGAGATTTTTTCACCAGATAAAGTTTTTTATGGTCACTGTACACTTAGGCTTCGGGTCCACATGTTTTCAATTTTTTGGTTGACCCAGAAAAAAAAAATCTTTTTTCAAAAAGCTGCACTGGTGTAGCTCTCTGAAAAAAGGCACGCCCGAATATTTTTTTCTGAAAAAAGGGGGTGCATATGAAAGAGGGCGTCGAAATATTATGATTGAGCACGATGTTTTTTTTCCGACATGGGTGAATCGCAGTATGTAGCTAAGACATGTACACTTTATAGTGGCAACTCTGATGTTTGTGGCTTATAGGGACAAGGTACAAATCAAATGTAACCTTCAGGATGGTTTCTCTTTTTCACCTTCATGTATGTTGAAGAACTCTTTGTACTTTTGGCTATAATTCACAATCTATATATGATAGAGACATATGTGAAACAACACGTTGTTCCTAGTCTTGTGCTACTTACCCATGTGAATTATCATGTATGTGGCATATTGGATAGTAGTCAAAATGTGAAGTTGAATGTATGATGTTTTTCAATTACGTCACAAGTTCGAAAAAGTATGCCTTACATTTTGGCCCATAATTCTAAAACTATACAATCTGGATCCTCAATTCAAAGTGCCGCATAAAGCTAACATCATGCCACTGTTCTGTGTCCATTTTCATGCTTGTGCCATGCTTAAAAGTGGTGAGAATCTTTCAGTGATTAAATGCATGTTTTAAATACAAAAAATCTCAATTTATTTCAAATATTTCACGTATATTGTGTCATAATTCATGATCCATACTAGATAGAGCTTCATTTGCAAATGCAACACATTCTATAGAATATCCCACTGCGGGATGCCAAATTACATGCCTCTAGGATGTAGAGAAAGTACATAAAACTAACATTGACTCCATACTGTGCGATTTTACATCTCCGGCCATCTGGTCACCCTATAGAAACTTATTTTGTTTATAATCAAGTGAGTTTTTATGCTATTACGCTCATAATGCATCACATTAATCCTTATCATGTCTATAATGAGCTACAATTGAACAATAGATGAAAATGCATTCTAAACCATGTTTTTTTTAACCTTAAAAATCCTCATTGAAATAGACTTGTTACACCTATGCAGCTTTTAGCTAATGTGTAATAAGAAAATGTGCCATAAAAAAGTGAAAATGACACATAGAGGTGTTTTTGCATCTGTTTATGCAGCTTATGTGAAAACAAGTCAAACCAATGTTTTACTTTACAAAAAATAAATTCCCAAATTTCCCCATTTTACCACTTACATAAAACATCTCCTGAGAAAGTTGCATATAAATCAGTCAGGGTACATTTTTTTTTAAAAACGTTTCCCGCTTGAGAATCAACATAACAAAAGGCTTAATTTGATATATCACATACCCTAAAAAAAAAATCACAATATTGATTTTTTTGCATTTTTCCCAAGCTCAATGTAAAACATCCGTTGCACTAGTGCAACGAAAGGTTAAGTCGAAAAACGGAAACAGCTATAAAAAAAAATCTGAAATACATATGTCAAAAATTCCTTTTGTTTCTTTGGCGTAAACCTAAGAGGCTTCCAACAACACCTTTTTTTTCAAAAATCGAACAATGTAAAAATGTCCTGCGAACTTTTTTTCTTCTCAAAATATTGTCAAAAATAGTCATTTTTAGTATAAATAATTGAGCGTTTGAGATTTTTTCACCAGATAAAGTTTTTTATGGTCACTGTACACTTAGGCTTCGGGTCCACATGTTTTCAATTTTTTGGTTGACCCAGAAAAAAAAAATCTTTTTTCAAAAAGCTGCACTGGTGTAGCTCTCTGAAAAAAGGCACGCCCGAATATTTTTTTCAGAAAAAAGGGGGTGCATATGAAAGAGGGCGTCGAAATATTAAGATTGACCACGATTTTTTTTTCCGACATGGGCGAATTGCAGTATTTAGCTAAGACATGTACACTTTATAGTGGCAACTCTGATGTTTGTGGCTTATAGGGACAAGGTACAAATCAAATGTAACCTTCAGGATGGTTTCTCTTTTTCACCTTCATGTATGTTGAAGAACTCTTTTTGCTTTTGGCTATAATTCACAATCTATATATGATAGAGACATAATTGAAACAACACGTTGTTCCTAGTCTTGTGCTACTTACCAATGTGAATTATCATGTATCTGGCATATTGGATAGTAGTCAAAATGTGAAGTTGAATGTATGATGTTTTTCAATTACGTCACAAGTTCGAAAACGTATGCCTTACATTTTGGCCCATAATTCTGAAACCATACATACTGGATCCTCAATTCAAAGTGCAGCATAAAGCTAACATCCTGCCACTGTTCTGTGTCCATTTTCATGCTTGTGCCATGCTTAGAAGTGGTGAGAATCTTTCAGTGATTAAATGCATGTTTTAAATACAAAAAATCTCAATTTATTTTAAATATTTCACGTATATTGTGTCATAATTCATGATCCATACTAGATACAGCTTCATTTGCAAATGCAACACATTCTATATAATATCCCACTGCAGGATGCCAAATTACATGCCTCTAGGATGTAGAGAAAGTACATAAAACTAACATTGACTCCATACTGGGCAATTTTACATCTCCGGCCATCTGGTCACCCAATAGAAACTAATTTTGTTTATAATCAAGTAAGTTTTTATGCTATTACGCTCATAATGCATCACATTAATCCTTATCATGTCTATAATGAGCTACAATTGAACAAGTGATGAAAATGCATTCTAAACCATGTTTTTTTTAACCTTAAAAATCCTCATTGAAATAGACTTGTTACACCTCTGCAGCTTTTAGCTTATGTGTAATAGGAAAATGTGCCATAAAAAAGTGAAAATGACACATAGAGGTGTTTTTGCATCTGTTTATGCAGCCTAATGTGAAAACAAGTCAAACCAATGTTTTACTTTACAAAAAATAAATTCCCAAATTTCCCCATTTTACCACTTACATAAAACATCTCCTGAGAAAGTTGCATATAAATCAGTCAGGGTACATTTTTTTTAAAAAACGTTTCCCGCTTGAGAATCAACATAACAAAAGGCTTAATTTGATATATCACATACCCTAAAAAAAAACATCACAATATTGATTTTTTTGCATTTTTCCCAAGCTCAATGTAAAACATCCGTTGCACTAGTGCAACGAAAGGTTAAGTCGAAAAACGGAAACAGCTATAAAAAAAAATCTGAAATACATATGTCAAAAATTCCTTTTGTTTCTTTGGCGTAAACCTAAGAGGCTTCCAACAACACCTTTTTTTTCAAAAATCGAACAATGTAAAAATGTCCTGCGAACTTTTTTTCTTCTCAAAATATTGTCAAAAATAGTCATTTTTAGCATAAATAAGTGAGCGTTTGAGATTTTTTCACCAGATAAAGTTTTTTATGGTCACTGTACACTTAGGCTTCGGGTCCACATGTTTTCAATTTTTTGGTTGACCCAGAAAAAAAAAATCTTTTTTCAAAAAGCTGCACTGGTGTAGCTCTCTGAAAAAAGGCACGCCCGAATATTTTTTTCTAAAAAAAGGTGGTGCATATGAAAGAGGGCGTCAAAATATTAAGATTGAGCACGATTTTTTTTTCCGACATGGGCGAATTGCAGTATGTAGCTAAGACATGTACACTTTATAGTGGCAACTCTGATGTTTGTGGCTTATAGGGACAAGGTACAAATCAAATGTAACCTTCAGGATGGTTTCTCTTTTTCACCTTCATGTATGTTGAAGAACTCTTTTTGCTTTTGGCTATAATTCACAATCTATATATGATAGAGACATAATTTAAACAACACATTGTTCCTAGTCTTGTGCTACTTACCCATGTGAATTATCATGTATGTGGCATATTGGAAAGTAGTCAAAATGTGAAGTTGAATGTATGATGTTTTTCAATTACGTCACAAGTTCGAAAAAGTATGCCTTACATTTTGGCCCATAATTCTGAAACCATACAATCTGGATCCTCAATTCAAAGTGCAGCATAAAGCTAACATCATGCCACTGTTCTGTGTCCATTTGCATGCTTGTGCCATGCTTAGAAGTGGTGAGAATCTTTCAGTGATTAAATGCATGTTTTAAATACAAAAAATCTCAATTTATTTTAAATATTTCACGTATATTGTGTCATAATTCATGATCCATACTAGATACAGCTTCATTTGCAACTGCAACACATTCTATAGAATATCCCACTGCATGATGCCAAATTACATGCCTCTAGGATGTAGAGAAAGTACATAAAACTAACATTGACTGCATACTAGGCGATTTTACATCTCCGGCCATCTGGTCACCCTATAGAAACTTATTTTGTTTATAATCAAGTGAGTTTTTATGCTATTACGCTCATAATGCATCACATTAATCCTTATCATGTCTATAATGAGCTACAATTGAACAATAGATGAAAATGCATTCTAAACCATGTTTTTTTTAACCTTAAAAATCCTCATTGAAATAGACTTGTTACACCTATGCAGCTTTTAGCTTATGTGTAATAAGAAAATGTGCCATAAAAAAGTGAAAATGACACATAGAGGTGTTTTTGCATCTGTTTATGCAGCCTAATGTGAAAACAAGTCAAACCAATGTTTTACTTTACAAAAAATAAATTCCCAAATTTCCCCATTTTACCACTTACATAAAACATCTCCTGAGAAAGTTGCATATAAATCAGTAAGGGTACATTTTTTTTTAAAAACGTTTCCCGCTTGAGAATCAACATAACAAAAGGCTTAATTTGATATATCACATACCCTAAAAAAAAATCACAATATTGATTTTTTTGCATTTTTCCCAAGCTCAATGTAAAACATCCGTTGCACTAGTGCAACGAAAGGTTAAGTCGAAAAACGGAAACAGCTATAAAAAAAAATCTGAAATACATATGTCAAAAATTCCTTTTGTTTCTTTGGCGTAAACCTAAGAGGCTTCCAACAACACCTTTTTTTTCAAAAATCGAACAATGTAAAAATGTCCTGCGAACTTTTTTTCTTCTCAAAATATTGTCAAAAATAGTCATTTTTAGTATAAATAATTGAGCGTTTGAGATTTTTTCACCAGATAAAGTTTTTTATGGTCACTGTATACTTAGGCTTCGGGTCCACATGTTTTCAATTTTTTGGTTGACCCAGAAAAAAAAAATCTTTTTTCAAAAAGCTGCACTGGTGTAGCTCTCTGAAAAAAGGCACGCCCGAATATTTTTTTCAGAAAAAAGGGGGTGCATATGAAAGAGGGCGTCGAAATATTAAGATTGACCACGATTTTTTTTTCTGACATGGGCGAATTGCAGTATTTAGCTAAGACATGTACACTTTATAGTGGCAACTCTGATGTTTGTGGCTTATAGGGACAAGGTGCAAATCAAATGTAACCTTCAGGATGGTTTCTCTTTTTCACCTTCATGTATGTTGAAGAACTCTTTTTGCTTTTGGCTATAATTCACAATCTATATATGATAGAGACATAATTGAAACAACACGTTGTTCCTAGTCTTGTGCTACTTACCAATGTGAATTATCATGTATCTGGCATATTGGATAGTAGTCAAAATGTGAAGTTGAATGTATGATGTTTTTCAATTACGTCACAAGTTCGAAAAAGTATGCCTTACATTTTGGCCCATAATTCTGAAACCATACATACTGGATCCTCAATTCAAAGTGCAGCATAACGCTAACATCATGCCACTGTTCTGTGTCCATTTTCATGCTTGTGCCATGCTTAGAAGTGGTGAGAATCTTTCAGTGATTAAATGCATGTTTTAAATACAAAAAATCTCAATTTATTTCAAATATTTCACGTATATTGTGTCATAATTCATGATCCATACTAGATAGAGCTTCATTTGCAAATGCAACACATTCTATATAATATCCCACTGCAGGATGCCAAATTACATGCCTCTAGGATTTAGAGAAAGTACATAAAACTAACATTGACTCCATACTGGGCAATTTTACATCTCCGGCCATCTGGTCACCCAATAGAAACTAATTTTGTTTATAATCAAGTAAGTTTTTATGCTATTACGCTCATAATGCATCACATTAATCCTTATCATGTCTATAATGAGCTACAATTGAACAAGTGATGAAAATGCATTCTAAACCATGTTTTTTTTAACCTTAAAAATCCTCATTGAAATAGACTTGTTACACCTCTGCAGCTTTTAGCTTATGTGTAATAAGAAAATGTGCCATAAAAAAGTGAAAATGACACATAGAGGTGTTTTTGCATCTGTTTATGCAGCCTAATGTGAAAACAAGTCAAACCAATGTTTTACTTTACAAAAAATAAATTCCCAAATTTCCCCATTTTACCACTTACATAAAACATCTCCTGAGAAAGTTGCATATAAATCAGTCAGGGTACATTTTTTTTAAAAAACGTTTCCCGCTTGAGAATCAACATAACAAAAGGCTTAATTT
This sequence comes from Triturus cristatus, assembly GCF_964204655.1. NCBI lineage: Eukaryota > Metazoa > Chordata > Amphibia > Caudata > Salamandridae > Triturus > Triturus cristatus. The sequence continues at coordinate 206,966,499 of NC_140594.1, read as the reverse complement.
GATATATCACATACCCTAAAAAAAAACATCACAATATTGATTTTTTTGCATTTTTCCCAAGCTCAATGTAAAACATCCGTTGCACTAGTGCAACGAAAGGTTAAGTCGAAAAACGGAAACAGCTATAAAAAAAAATCTGAAATACATATGTCAAAAATTCCTTTTGTTTCTTTGGCGTAAACCTAAGAGGCTTCCAACAACACCTTTTTTTTCAAAAATCGAACAATGTAAAAATGTCCTGCGAACTTTTTTTCTTCTCAAAATATTGTCAAAAATAGTCATTTTTAGTATAAATAAGTGAGCGTTTGAGATTTTTTCACCAGATAAAGTTTTTTATGGTCACTGTACACTTAGGCTTCGGGTCCACATGTTTTCAATTTTTTGGTTGACCCAGAAAAAAAAAATCTTTTTTCAAAAAGCTGCACTGGTGTAGCTCTCTGAAAAAAGGCACGCCCGAATATTTTTTTCTAAAAAAAGGTGGTGCATATGAAAGAGGGCGTCAAAATATTAAGATTGAGCACGATTTTTTTTCCCGACATGGGCGAATTGCAGTATGTAGCTAAGACATGTACACTTTATAGTGGCAACTCTGATGTTTGTGGCTTATAGGGACAAGGTACAAATCAAATGTAACCTTCAGGATGGTTTCTCTTTTTCACCTTCATGTATGTTGAAGAACTCTTTTTGCTTTTGGCTATTATTCACAATCTATATATGATAGAGACATAATTGAAACAACACGTTGTTCCTAGTCTTGTGCTACTTACCAATGTGAATTATCATGTATGTGGCATATTGGATAGTAGTCAAAATGTGAAGTTGAATGTATGATGTTTTTCAATTATGTCACAAGTTCGAAAAAGTATGCCTTACATTTTGGCCCATAATTCTAAAACTATACAATCTGGATCCTCAACTCAAAGTGCCGCATAACGCTAACATCATGCCACTGTTCTGTGTCCATTTTCATGCTTGTGCCATGCTTAGATGTGGTGATAATCTTTCAGTGATTAAATGCATGTTTTAAATACAAAAAATCTCAATTTATTTCAAATATTCGACGTATATTGTGTCATAATTCATGATCCATACTAGATAGAGCTTCATTTGCAAATGCAACACATTCTATAGAATATCCCACTGCAGGATGCCAAATTACATGCCTCTAGGATGTAGAGAAAGTACATAAAACTAACATTGACTCCATACTGGGCGATTTTACATCTCCGGCCATCTGGTCACCCTATAGAAACTAATTTTGTTTATAATCAAGTGAGTTTTTATGCTATTACGCTCATAATGCATCACATTAATCCTTATCATGTCTATAATGATCTACAATTGAACAATAGATGAAAATGCATTCTAAACCATGTTTTTTAACCTTAAAAATCCTCATTGAAATAGACTTCTTACACCTATGCAGCTTTTAGCTTATGTGTAATGAGAAAATGTGCAATAAAAAAGTGAAAATGACACATAGAGGTGTTTTTGCATCTGTTTATGCAGCCTAATTTGAAAACAAGTCAAACCAATGTTTTACTTTACAAAAAATAAATTCCCAAATTTCCGCATTTTACCACTTACATAAAACATCTCCTGAGAAAGATGCATATAAATGAGTCAGGGTACATTTGTTTTTTTAAAACGTTTCCGGCTTGAGAATCAACATAACAAAAGGCTTAATTTGATATATCACATACCTTAAAAAGAAAATCACAATATTGATTTTTTTGCATTTTTCCCAAGCTCAATGTAAAACATCCGTTGCACTGGTGAAACAAAAGGTTAAGTCGAAAAACGGAAACAGCTATAAAAAAAACATCTGAAATATATATTTCAAAAATTCCTTTTGTTTCTTTGGCCTAAACCCAAAAGGCTTCCAACAACACCTTTTTTTCAAAAATCGAACAATGTAAAAATGTCCTGCGAACTTTTGTCTTCTCAAAATATTGTCAAAAATAGTCATTTTTAGTATAAATAAGTGAGCGTTTGAGATTTTTTCACCAGATAAAGTTGTTTATGGTCACTGTACACTTAGGCTTCGGGTCCACATGTTTTCAATTTTTTGGTTGACCCAGAAAAAAAAATTATTTTTTCAAAAAGCTGCACTGGTGTAGCTCTCTGAAAAAAGGCACGCCCGAATATTTTTTTCTGAAAAAAGGGGGTGCATATGAAAGAGGGCGTCGAAATATTATGATTGATCACGATGTTTTTTTTCCGACATGGGCGAATCGCAGTATGTAGCTAAGACATGTACACTTTATAGTGGCAACTCTGATGTTTGTGGCTTATAGGGACAAGGTACAAATCAAATGTAACCTTCAGGATGGTTTCTCTTTTTCACCTTCATGTATGTTGAAGAACTCTTTGTACTTTTGGCTATAATTCACAATCTATATATGATAGAGACATATGTGAAACAACACGTTGTTCCTAGTCTTGTGCTACTTACCCATGTGAATTATCATGTATGTGGCATATTGGATAGTAGTCAAAATGTGAAGTTGAATGTATGATGTTTTTCAATTACGTCACAAGTTCGAAAAAGTATGCCTTACATTTTGGCCCATAATTCTAAAACTATACAATCTGGATCCTCAATTCAAAGTGCCGCATAAAGCTCACATCATGCCACTGTTCTGTGTCCATTTTCATGCTTGTGCCATGCTTAGAAGTGGTGAGAATCTTTCAGTGATTAAATGCATGTTTTAAATACAAAAAATCTCAATTTATTTCAAATATTTCACGTATATTGTGTCATAATTCATGATCCATACTAGATAGAGCTTCATTTGCAAATGCAACACATTCTATAGAATATCCCACTGCAGGATGCCAAATTACATGCCTCTAGGATGTAGAGAAAGTACATAAAACTAACATTGACTCCATACTGGGCGATTTTACATCTCCGGCCATCTGGTCACCCTATAGAAACTAATTTTGTTTATATAATCAAGTGAGTTTTTATGCTATTACGCTGATAATGCATCACATTAATCCTTATCATGTCTATAATGAGCTACAAATAGATGAAAATGCATTCTAAACCATGTTTTTTTTAACCTTAAAAATCCTCATTGAAATAGACTTGTTACACCTATGCAGCTTTTAGCTTATGTGTAATGAGAAAATGTGCCATAAAAAGGTGAAAATGACACATAGAGGTGATTTTGCATCTGTTTATTCAGCCTAATGTGAAAACAAGTCAAACCAATGTTTTACTTTACAAAAAATAAATTCCCAAATTTCCCCATTTTACCACTTACATAAAACATCTCCTGATAAAGTTGCATATAAATGAGTCAGGGTAATTTTTTTTTTTAAAACGTTTCCGGCTTGAGAATCAACATAACAAAAGGCTTAATTTGATATATCACATACCCTAAAAAAAATCACAATATTGATTTGTTTGCATTTTTCCCAAGCTCAATGTAAAACATCCGTTGCACTAGTGCAACGAAAGGTTAAGTCGAAAACGGAAACAGCTATAAAAAAAAATCTGAAATACATATGTCAAAAATTCCTTTTGTTTCTTTGGCCTAAACCCAAGAGGCTTCCAACAACACCTTTTTTTTCAAAAATCGAACAATGTAAAAATGTCCTGCGAACTTTTTTTCTTCTCAAAATATTGTCAAAAATAGTCATTTTTAGTATAAATAAGTGAGCGTTTGAGATTTTTTCACCAGATAAAGTTTTTTATGGCCACTGTACACTTAGGCTTCGGGTCCACATGTTTTCAATTTTTTGGTTGACCCAGAAAAAAAAATTATTTTTTCAAAAAGCTGCACTGGTGTAGCTCTCTGAAAAAAGGCACGCCAGAATATTTTTTTCTGAAAAAAGGGGGGTGCATATGAAAGAGGGCGTCGGAATATTATGATTGAGCACGATTTTTTTTTTCGACATGGGCGTATTGCAGTATGTAGCTAAGACATGTACACTTTATCGTGGCAACTCTGATGTTTGTGGCTTATAGGGACAAGGTACAAATCAAGTGTAACCTTCAGGTTGGTTTTTCTTTTTCACCTTCATGTATGTTGAAGAACTCTTTTTGCTTTTGGCTATAATTCACAATCTGTATATGATAGAGACATAATTTAAACAACACATTGTTCCTAGTGTTGTGCTACTTACCCATGTGAATTATCATGTATGTGGCATATTGGATAGTAGTCAAAATGTGAAGTTGAATATATGATGTTTTTCAATTATGTCACAAGTTCGAAAAAGTATGCCTTACATTTTGGCCCATAATTCTGAAACCATACAATCTGGATCCTCAATTCAAAGTGCCGCATAAAGCTAACATCATGCCACTGTTCTGTGTCCATTTTCATGCTTGTGCCATGCTTAGAAGTGGTGAGAATCTTTCAGTGATTAAATGCATGTTTTAAATACAAAAAATCTCAATTTATTTCAAATATTTCACGTATATTGTGTCATAATTCATGATCCATACTAGATAGAGCTTCATTTGCAAATGCAACACATTCTATCGAATATCCCACTGCAGGATGCCAAATTACATGCCTCTAGGATGTAGAGAAAGTACATAAAACTAACATTGACTCCATACTGGGCGATTTTACATCTCCCCCCATCTGGTCACCCTATAGAAACTAATTTTGTTTATTATCAAGTGAGTTTTTATGCTATTACGCTCATAATGCATCATATTATTCCTTATCATGTCTATAATGAGCTACAATTGAACAATAGATGAAAATGCATTCTAAACCATGTTTTTTTTTAACCTTAAAAATCCTCATTGAAATAGACTTGTTACACCTATGCAGCTTTTAGCTTATGTGTAATGAGAAAATGTGCCATAAAAAAGTGAAAATGACACATAGAGGTGTTTTTGCATCTGTTTATGCAGCCTAATGTGAAAACAAGTCAAACCAATGTTTTACTTTACAAAAAATAAATTCCCAAATTTCCGCATTTTACCACTTACATAAAACATCTCCTGAGAAAGTTGCATATAAATGAGTCAGGGTACATTTTTTTTTTAAAACGTTTCCGGCTTGAGAATCAACATAACAAAAGGCTTAATTTGATATATCACATACCTTAAAAAGAAAATCACAATATTGATTTTTTTGCATTTTTCCTAAGCTCAATGTAAAACATCCGTTGCACTGGTGCAACAAAAGGTTAAGTCGAAAAACGGAAACAGCTATAAAAAAAATCTGAAATATATATTTCAAAAATTCCTTTTGTTTCTTTGGCCTAAACCCAAAAGGCTTCCAACAACACCTTTTTTTCAAAAATCGAGCAATGTAAAAATGTCCTGGGAACTTTTTTTCTTCTCAAAATATTGTCAAAAATAGTCATTTTTAGTATAAATAAGTGAGCGTTTGAGATTTTTTCACCAGATAAAGTTGTTTATGGTCACTGTACACTTAGGCTTCGGGTACACATGTTTTCAATTTTTTGGTTGACCCAGAAAAAAAAATTATTTTTTCAAAAAGCTGCATTGGTGTAGCTCTCTGAAAAAAGGCACGCCCGAATATTTTTTTCGGAAAAAAGGGGGTGCATATGAAAGAGGGCGTCGAAATATTATGATTGAGCACGATTTTTTTTTCCAGCATGGGCGAATTGCAGTATGTAGCTAAGACATGTACACTTTATAGTGGCAACTCTGATGTTTGTGGCTTATAGGGACAAGGTACAAATCAAATGTAACCTTCAGGTTTGTTTCTCTTTTTCACCTTCATGTATGTTGAAGAACTCTTTTTGCTTTTGGCTATAATTCACAATCTATATATGATAGAGACATAATTGAAACAACACATTGTTCCTCGTCTTGTGCTACTTACCCATGTGAATTATCATGTATGTGGCATATTGGAAAGTAGTCAAAATGTGAAGTTGAATGTATGATGTTTTTCAATTACGTCACAAGTTCGAAAAAGTATGCCTTACATTTTGGCCCATAATTCTGAAACTATACAATCTGGATCCTCAAATCAAAGTGCCGCATAAAGCTAACATTATGCCACTGTTCTGTGTCCATTTTCATGATTGTGCCATGCTTAGAAGTGGTGAGAATCTATTAGTGATTAAATGCATGTTTTAAATACAAAAAATCTCAATTTATTTCAAATATTTTACGTATATTGTGTCATAATTCATGATCCATACTAGATAGAGCTTCATTTGCAAATGCAACACATTCTATTGAATATCCCACTGCAGGATGCCAAATTACATGCCACTAGGATGTAGAAAAAGTACATAAAACTAACAATGACTCCATACTGGGCGATTTTACATCTCCGGCCATCTGGTCACCCTATAGAAACTAATTTTGTTTATAATCAGGTGAGTTTTTATGCTATTACGCTCATAATGCATCACATTAATCCTTATCATGTCTATAATGAGCTACAATTGAACAATAGATGAAAATGCATTCTAAACCATGTTTTTTTTAACCTTAAAAATCCTCATTGAAATAGACTTGTCACACCTATGCAGCTTTTAGCTTATGTGTAATGAGAAAATGTGCCATAAAAAAGTGAAAATGACACATAGAGGTGTTTTTGCATCTGTTTATGCAGCCTAATTTGAAAACAAGTCAAACCAATGTTTTACTTTACAAAAAATAAATTCCCAAATTTCCGCATTTTACCACTTACATAAAACATCTCCTGAGAAAGTTGCATATAAATGAGTCAGGGTACATTTTTTTTTTAAAACGTTTCCGGCTTGAGAATCAACATAACAAAAGGCTTAATTTGATATATCACATACCTTAAAAAGAAAATCACAATATTGATTTTTTTGCATTTTTCCCAAGCTCAATGTAAAACATCCGTTGCACTGGTGCAACAAAAGGTTAAGTCGAAAAACGGAAACAGCTATAAAAAAAAATCTGAAATATATATTTCAAAAATTCCTTTTGTTTCTTTGGCCTAAACCCAAAAGGCTTCCAAAAACACCTTTTTTTTCAAAAATCGAACAATGTAAAAATGTCCTGCGAACTTTTTTTCTTCTCAAAATATTGTCAAAAATAGTCATTTTTAGTATAAATAAGTGAGCGTTTGAGATTTTTTCACCAGATAACGTTTTTTATGGTCACTGTACACTTAGGCTTCGGGTCCACATGTTTTCAATTTTTTGGTTGACCCAGAAAAAAAAATTATTTTTTCAAAAAGCTGCACTGGTGTAGCTCTCTGAAAAAAGGCACGCCCGAAAAAAAAATTCGGAAAAAAGGGGGTGCATATGAAAGAGGGCGTCGAAATATTATGATTGAGCACGATTTTTTTTTCCGACATGGGCGAATTGCAGTATGTAGCTAAGACATGTACACTTTATAGTGGCAACTCTGATGTTTTGGCTTATAGGGACAAGGTACAAATCAAATGTAACCTTCAGGTTGGTTTCTCTTTTTCACCTTCATGTATGTTGAAGAACTCTTTTTGCTTTTGGCTATAATTCACAATCTATATATGATAGAGACATAATTGAAACAACACATTGTTCCTAGTCTCGTGCTACTTACCCATGTGAATTATCATGTATGTGGCATATTGGATAGTAGTCAAAATGTGAAGTTGAATGTATGATGTTTTTCAATTACGCCACAAGTTCGAAAAGGTATGCCTTACATTTTGGCCTATAATTCTGAAACTATACAATCTGGATCCTCAATTCAAAGTGCCACATAAAGCTAACATCATGCCACTGTTCTGTGTCCATTTTCATGCTTGTGCCATGCTTAGAAGTGGTGAGAATCTTTCAGTGATTAAATGCATGTTTTAAATACAAAAAATCTCAATTTATTTCAAATATTTCACGTATATTGTGTCATAATTCATGATCCATACTAGATAGAGCTTCATGTGCAAATGCAACACATTCTATAGAATATCCCACTGCAGGATGCCAAATTACATGCCTCTAGGATGTAGAGAAAGTACATAAAACTAACATTGACTCCATACTGGGCGATTTTACATCTCCGGCCATCTGGTCACCCTATTGAAACTAATTTTGTTTATATTCAAGTGAGTTTTTATGCTATTACGCTCATAATGCATCACATTAATCCTTATCATGTCTATAATGAGCTACAATTGAACAATAGATGAAAATGCATTCTAAACCATGTTTTTTTTTAACCTTAAAAATCCTCATTGAAATAGACTTGTTACACCTATGCAGCTTTTAGCTTATGTGTAATAAGAAAATGTGTCATAAAAAGGTGAAAATGACACATAGAGGTGTTTTTGCATCTGTTTATGCAGCCTAATGTGAAAACAAGTCAAACCAATGTTTTACTTTACAAAAAATAAATTCCCAAATTTCCGCATTTTACCACTTACATAAAACATCTCCTGAGAAAGTTGCATATAAATGAGTCAGGGTACATTTTTTTTTTAAACGTTTCCGGCTTGAGAATCAACATAACAAAAGGCTTAATTTGATATATCACATACCTTAAAAAGAAAATCACAATATTGATTTTTTTGCATTTTTCCCAAGCTCAATGTAAAACATCCGTTGCACTGGTGCAACAAAAGGTTAAGTCGAAAAACGGAAACAGCTATAAAAAAAAATCTGAAATATATATTTCAAAAATTCCTTTTGTTTCTTTGGCCTAAACCCAAAAGGCTTCCAACAACACCTTTTTTTAAAAAATCGAACAATGTAAAAATGTCCTGCGAACTTTTTTTCTTCTCAAAATATTGTCAAAAATAGTCATTTTTAGTATAAATAAGTGAGGGTTTGAGATTTTTTCACCAGATAAAGTTTTTATGGTCACTGTACACTTAGGCTTCGGGTCCACATGTTTTCAATTTTTTGGTTGACCCAGAAAAAAAAATTATTTTTTCAAAAAGCTGCACTGGTGTAGCTCTCTGAAAAAAGGCACGCCCGAATATTTTTTTCTGAAAAAAGGAGGTGCATATGAAAGAGGGCGTCGAAATATTATGATTGAGCACGATTTTTTTTTCCGACATGGGCGAATTGCAGTATGTAGCTAAGACATGTACACTTTATAGTGGCAACTCTGATGTGTGTGGCTTATAGGGACAAGGTACAAATCAAATGTAACCTTCAGGTTGGTTTCTCTTTTTCACCTTCATGTATGTTGAAGAACTCTTTTTGCTTTTGGCTATAATTCACGATCTATATATGATAGAGACATAATTGAAACAACACATTGTTCCTAGTCTTGTGCTACTTACCCATGAGAATTATCATGTATGTGGCATATTGGATAGTAGTCAAAATGTGAAGTTGAATGTATGATGTTTTTCAATTACGTCACAAGTTCGAAAAGGTATGCCTTACATTTTGGCCCATAATTCTGAAACTATACAATCTGGATCCTCAATTCAAAGTGCCACATAAAGCTAACATCATGCCACTGTTTTGTGTCCATTTTCATGCTTGGGCCATGCTTAGAAGTGGTGAGAATCTTTCAGTGATTAAATGCATCTTTTAAATACAAAAAATCTCAATTTATTTCAAATATTTCACGTATATTGTGTCATAATTCATGATCCATACTAGATAGAGCTTCATTTGCAAATGCAACACATTCTATAGAATATCCCACTGCAGGATGCCAAATTAAATGCCTCTAGGATGTAGAGAAAGTACATAAAACTAACATTGACTCCATACTGGGCGATTTCACATCTCCGGCCATCTGGTCACCCTATTGAAACTAATTTTGTTTATATTCAAGTGAGTTTTTATGCTATTACGCTCATAATGCATCACATTAATCCTTATCATGTCTATAATGAGCTACAATTGAACAATAGATGAAAATGCATTCTAAACCATGTTTTTTTTTAACCTTAAAAATCCTCATTGAAATAGACTTGTTACACCTATGCAGCTTTTAGCTTATGTGTAATAAGAAAAAGTGCCATAAAAAGGTGAAAATGACACATAGAGGTGTTTTTGCATCTGTTTATGCAGCCTAATGTGAAAACAAGTCAAACCAATGTTTTTCTTTACAAAAAATAAATTCCCAAATTTCCGCATTTTACCACTTACATAAAACATCTCCTGAGAAAGTTGCATATAAATGAGTCAGGGTACATTTTTTTTTTAAACGTTTCCGGCTTGAGAATCAACATAACAAAAGGCTTAATTTGATATATCACATACCTTAAAAAGAAAATCACAATATTGATTTTTTTGCATTTTTCCCAAGCTCAATGTAAAACATCCGTTGCACTGGTGCAACAAAAGGTTAAGTCGAAAAACGGAAACAGCTATAAAAAAAAATCTGAAATATATATTTCAAAAATTCCTTTTGTTTCTTTGGCCTAAACCCAAAAGGCTTCCAACAACACCTTTTTTTCAAAAATCGAACAATGTAAAAATGTCCTGCGAACTTTTTTTCTTCTCAAAATATTGTCAAAAATAGTCATTTTTAGTATAAATAAGTGAGGGTTTGAGATTTTTTCACCAGATAAAGTATTTATGGTCACTGTACACTTAGGCTTCGGGTCCACATGTTTTCAATTTTTTGGTTGACCCAGAAAAAAAAATTATTTTTTCAAAAAGCTGCACTGGTGTAGATCTCTGAAAAAAGGCACGCCCGAATATTTTTTTCTGAAAAAAGGGGGTGCATATGAAAAAGGGCGTCGAAATATTATGATTGAGCACGATTTTTTTTTCCGACATGGGCGAATTGCAGTATGTAGCTAATACATGTACACTTTATAGTGGCAACTCTGATGTGTGTGGCTTATAGGGACAAGGTACAAATCAAATGTAACCTTCAGGTTGGTTTCTCTTTTTCACCTTCATGTATGTTGAAGAACTCTTTTTGCTTTTGGCTATAATTCACAATCTATATATGATAGAGACATAATTGAAACAACACATTGTTCCTAGTCTTGTGCTACTTACCCATGTGAATTATCATGTATGTGGCATATTGGATAGTAGTCAAAATGTGAAGTTGAATGTATGATGTTTTTCAATTACGTCACAAGTTCGAAAAGGTATGCGTTACATTTTGGCCCATAATTCTGAAACTATACAATCTGGATCCTCAATTCAAAGTGCCACATAACGCTAACATCATGCCACTGTTCTGTGTCCATTTTCATGCTTGGGCCATGCTTAGAAGTGGTGAGAATCTTTCAGTGATTAAATGCATGTTTTAAATACAAAAAATCTCAATTTATTTCAAATATTTCACGTATATTGTGTCATAATTCATGATCCATACTAGATAGAGCTTCATTTGCAAATGCAACACATTCTATAGAATATCCCACTGCAGGATGCCAAATTACATGCCTCTAGGATGTAGAGAAAGTACATAAAACTAACATTGACTCCGTACTGGGGGATTTTACATCTCCGTCCATCTGGTCACCCTATAGAAATTAATTTTGTTTATAATCAAGTGAGTTTTTATGCTATTACGCTCATAATGCATCACATTAATCCTTATCATGTCTATAATGAGCTACAATTGAACAAAAGATGAAAATGCATTCTAAACCATGTTTTTTTTTAACCTTAAAAATCCTCATTGAAATAGACTTGTTACACCTATGCAGCTTTTAGCTTATGTGTAATAAGAAAATGTGCCATAAAAAGGTGAAAATGACACATAGAGGTGTTTTTGCATCTGTTTATGCAGCCTAATGTGAAAACAAGTCAAACCAATGTTTTACTTTACAAAAAATAAATTCCCAAATTTCCGCATTTTACCACTTACATAAAACATCTCCTGAGAAAGTTGCATATAAATGAGTCAGGGTAAATTTTTTTTAAAACGTTTCCGGCTTGAGAATCAACATAACAAAAGGCCTAATTTGATATATCACATACCTTAAAAAGAAAATCACAATATTGATTTTTTTGCATTTTTCCCAAGCTCAATGTAAAACATCCGTTGCACTGATGCAACAAAAGGTTAAGTCGAAAAACGGAAACAGCTATAAAAAAAAATCTGAAATATGTATTTCAAAAATTCCTTTTGTTTCTTTGGCCTAAACCCAAAAAGCTTCCAACAACACCTTTTTTTCAAAAATCGAACAATGTAAAAATGTCCTGCGAACTTTTTTTCTTCTCAAAATATTGTCAAAAATAGTCATTTTTAGTATAAATAAGTGAGCGTTTGAGATTTTTTCACCAGATAAAGTTTTTTATGGTCACTGTAAACTTAGGCTTCGGGTCCACATTTTTTCAATTTTGTGGTTGACCCAGTAAAAAAAAAATATTTTTTCAAAAAGCTGCATTGGTGTAGCTCTCTGAAAAAAGGCACGCCCGAATATTTTTTTCTGAAAAAAGGGGGTGCATATGAAAGAGGGCGTCGAAATATTATGATTGAGCACGATTTTTTTTTCCAACATGGGCGAATTGCAGTATGTAGCTAAGACATGTACACTTTATAGTGGCAACTCTGATGTTTGTGGCTTATAGGGACAAGGTACAAATCAAATGTAACCTTCAGGTTGGTTTCTCTTTTTCACCTTCATGTATGTTGAATAACTCTTTTTGCTATTGGCTATAATTCACAATCTATATATGATAGAGACATAATTGAAACAACACATTGTTCCTAGTCTTGTGCTACTTACCCATGTGAATTATCATGTATGTGGCATATTGGAAAGTAGTCAAAATGTGAAGTTGAATGTATGATGTTTTTCAATTACGTCACAAGTTCAAAAAAGTATGCCTTACATTTTGGCCCATAATTCTGAAACTATACAATCTGGATCCTCAATTCAAAGTGCCGCATGAAGCTAACATCATGCCACTGTTCTGTGTCCATTTTCATGCTTGTGCCATGCTTAGAAGTGGTGAGAATCTATTAGTGATTAAAGGCATGTTTTAAATACAAAAAATCTCAATTTATTTCAAATATTTTACGTATATTGTGTCATAATTCATGATCCATACTAGATAGAGCTTCATTTGCAAATGCAACACATTCTATTGAATATCCCACTGCAGGATGCCAAATTACATGCCTCTAGGATGTAGAGAAAGTACATAAAACTAACAATGACTCCATACTGGGCGATTTTACATCTCCGGCCATCTGGTCACCCTATAGAAACTAATTTTGTTTATAATCAAGTGAGTTTTTATGCTATTACGCTCATAATGCATCACATTAATCCTTATCATGTCTATAATGAGCTACAATTGAACAATAGATGAAAATGCATTCTAAACCATGTTTTTTTAACCTTAAAAATCCTCATTGAAATAGACTTGTTACACCTATGCAGCTTTTAGCTTATGTGTAATGAGAAAATGTGCCATAAAAAAGTGAAAATGACACATAGAGGTGTTTTTGCATCTGTTTATGCAGCCTAATTTGAAAACAAGTCAAACCAATGTTTTACTTTACAAAAAATAAATTCCCAAATTTCCGCATTTTACCACTTACATAAAACATCTCCTGAGAAAGTTGCATATAAATGAGTCAGGGTACATTTTTTTTTAAAACGTTTCCGGCTTGAGAATCAACATAACAAAAGGCTTAATTTGATATATCACATACCTTAAAAAGAAAATCACAATAATGATTTTTTTGCATTTTTCCCAAGCTCAATGTAAAACATCCGTTGCACTGGTGCAACAAAAGGTTAAGTCGAAAAACGGAAACAGCTATAAAAAAAAATCTGAAATATATATTTCAAAAATTCCTTTTGTTTCTTTGGCCTAAACCCAAAAGGCTTCCAAAAACACCTTTTTTTCAAAAATCGAACAATGTAAAAATGTCCTGCGAACTTTTTTTCTTCTCAAAATATTGTCAAAAATATTCATTTTTAGTATAAATAAGTGAGCGTTTGAGATTTTTTCACCAGATAAAGTTTTTTATGGTCACTGTACACTTAGGCTTCGGGTCCACATGTTTTCAATTTTTTGGTTGACCCAGAAAAAAAAAATATTTTTTCAAAAAGCTGCACTGGTGTAGCTCTCTGAAAAAAGGCACGCCCGAAAAAAAAATTCTGAAAAAAGGGGGTGCATATGAAAGAGGGCGTCGAAATATTATGATTGAGTACGATTTTTTTTTCCGACATGGGCGAATTGCAGTATGTAGCTAAGACATGTACACTTTATAGTGGCAACTCTGATGTTTGTGGCTTATAGGGACAAGGTACAAATCAAATGTAACCTTCAGGTTGGTTTCTCTTTTTCACCTTCATGTATGTTGAAGAACTCTTTTTGCTTTTGGCTATAATTCACAATCTATATATGATAGAGACATAATTGAAACAACACATTGTTCCTAGTCTTGTGCTACTTACCCATGTGAATTATCATGTATGTGGCATATTGGATAGTAGTCAAAATGTGAAGTTGAATGTATGATGTTTTTCAATTACGTCACAAGTTCGAAAAGGTATGCCTTACATTTTGGCCCATAATTCTGAAACTATACAATCTGGATCCTCAATTCAAAGTGCCACATAAAGCTAACATCATGCCACTGTTCTGTGTCCATTTTCATGCTTGTGCCATGCTTAGAAGTGGTGAGAATCTTTCAGTGATTAAATGCATGTTTTAAATACAAAAAATCTCAATTTATTTCAAATATTTCACGTATATTGTGTCATAATTCATGATCCATACTAGATAGAGCTTCATTTGCAAATGCAACACATTCTATAGAATATCCCACTGCAGGATGCCAAATTACATGCCTCTAGGATGTAGAGAAAGTACATAAAACTAACATTGACTCCATACTGGGCGATTTTACATCTCCGGCCATCTGGTCACCCTATTGAAACTAATTTTGTTTATATTCAAGTGAGTTTTTATGGTATTACGCTCATAATGCATCACATTAATCCTTATCATGTCTATAATGAGCTACAATTGAACAATAGATGAAAATGCATTCTAAACCATGTTTTTTTTTAACCTTAAAAATCCTCATTGAAATAGACTTGTTACACCTATGCAGCTTTTAGCTTATGTGTAATAAGAAAATGTGCCATAAAAAGGTGAAAATGACACATAGAGGTGTTTTTGCATCTGTTTATGCAGCCTAATGTGAAAACAAGTCAAACCAATGTTTTACTTTACAAAAAATAAATTCCCAAATTTCCGCATTTTACCACTTACATAAAACATCTCCTGAGAAAGTTGCATATAAATGAGTCAGGGTACATTTTTTTTTAAACGTTTCCGGCTTGAGAATCAACATAACAAAAGGCCTAATTTGATATATCACATACCTTAAAAAGAAAATCACAATATTGATTTTTTTGCATTTTTCCCAAGCTCAATGTAAAACATCCGTTGCACTGGTGCAACAAAAGGTTAAGTCGAAAAACGGAAACAGCTATAAAAAAAAATCTGAAATATGTATTTCAAAAATTCCTTTTGTTTCTTTGGCCTAAACCCAAAAGGCTTCCAACAACACCTTTTTTTCAAAAATCGAACAATGTAAAAATGTCCTGCGAACTTTTTTTCTTCTCAAAATATTGTCAAAAATAGTCATTTTTAGTATAAATAAGTGAGCGTTTGAGATTTTTTCACCAGATAAAGTTTTTTATGGTCACCGTAAACTTAGGCTTCGGGTCCACATGTTTTCAATTTTTTGGTTGACCCAGTAAAAAAAAATTTTTTTTCAAAAAGCTGCATTGGTGTAGCTCTCTGAAAAAAGGCACGCCCGAATATTTTTTTCTGAAAAAAGGGGGTGCATATAAAAGAGGGCGTCGAAATATTATGATTGAGCACGATTTTTTTTTCCAACATGGGCGAATTGCAGTATGTAGCTAAGACATGTACACTTTATAGTGGCAACTCTGATGTTTGTGGCTTATAGGGACAAGGTACAAATCAAATGTAACCTTCAGGTTGGTTTCTCTTTTTCACCTTCATGTATGTTGAATAACTCTTTTTGCTTTTGGCTATAATTCACAATCTATATATGATAGAGACATAATTGAAACAACACATTGTTCCTAGTCTTGTGCTACTTACCCATGTGAATTATCATGTATGTGGCATATTGGAAAGTAGTCAAAATGTGAAGTTGAATGTATGATGTTTTTCAATTACGTCACAAGTTCAAAAAAGTATGCCTTACATTTTGGCCCATAATTCTGGAACTGTACAATCTGGATCCTCAATTCAAAGTGCCGCATAAAGCTAACATCATGCCACTGTTCTGAGTCCATTTTCATGCTTGTGCCATGCTTATAAGTGGTGAGAATCTTTCAGTGATTAAATGCATGTTTTAAATACAAAAAATCTCAATTTATTTCCAATATTTTACGTATATTGTGTCATAATTCATGATCCATACTAGATAGAGCTTCATTTGCAAATGCAACACATTCTATGGCATATCCCACTGCAGGATGGCAAATTACATGCCTCTAGGATGCAGAGAAAGTACATAAAACTAACATTGAATCCATACTGGGCGATTTTACATCTACGGCCATCTGGTCACCCTATAGAAACTAATTTTGTTTATAATCAAGTGAGTTTTTTATGCTATTATGCTCATAATGCATCACATTAATCCTTATCATGTCTATAATGAGCTACAATTGAACAATAGATGAAAATGCATTCTAAACCATGTGTTTTTTTAACCTTAAAAATCCTCATTGAAATAGACTTGTTACACCTATGCAGCTTTTAGCTTATGTGTAATGAGAAAATGTGCCATAAAAAAGTGAAAATGACACATAGAGGTGTTTTTGCATCTGTTTATGCAGCCTAATGTGAAAACAAGTCAAACCAATGTTTTACTTTACAAAAAATAAATTCCCAAATTTCCGCATTTTACCACTTACATAAAACATCTCCTGAGAAAGTTGCATATAAATGAGTCAGGGTAACTTTTTTTTTTAAAACGTTTCCGGCTTGAGAATCAACATAACAAAAGGCTTAATTTGATATATCACATACCTTAAAAAGAAAATCACAATATTGATTTTTTTGCATTTTTCCCAAGCTCAATGTAAAACATCCGTTGCACTGGTGCAACAAAAGGTTAAGTTGAAAAACGGAAACAGCTATAAAAAAAAATCTGAAATATATATTTCAAAAATTCCTTTTGTTTCTTTGGCCTAAACCCAAAAGGCTTCCAACAACACCTTTTTTTCAAAAATCGAACAATGTAAAAATGTCCTGCGAACTTTTTTTCTTCTCAAAATATTGTCAAAAATAGTCATTTTTAGTATAAATAAGTGAGCGTTTGAGATTTTTTCACCAGATAAAGTTTTTTATGGTCACTGTACACTTAGGCTTCGGGTCCACATGTTTTCAATTTTTTGGTTGACCCAGAAAAAAAAAATATTTTTTCAAAAAGCTGCACTGGTGTAGCTCTCTGAAAAAAGCCACGCCCGAATATTTTTTTCTGAAAAAAGGGGGTGCATATGAAAGAGGGTGTCGAAATATTATGATTGAGCACGATTTTTTTTTTCCGACATGGGCGAATTGCAGTATGTAGCTAAGACATGTACACTTTATAGTGGCAACTCTGATGTTTGTGGCTTATAGGGACAAGGTACAAATCAAATGTAACCTTCAGGATGGTTTCTCTTTTTCACCTTCATGTATGTTGAAGAACTCTTTTTACTTTTGGCTATAATTCACAATCTATATATGATAGGGACATAATTGGAACAACTTGTTGTTCCTAGTCTTGTGCTACTTACCCATGTGAATTATCATGTATGTGGCATATTGGATAGTAGTCAAAATGTGAAGTTGAATGTATGATGTTTTTCAATTACGTCACAAGTTCGAAAAAGTATGCCTTACATTTTGGCCCATAAGTCTAAAACTATACAATCTGGATCCTCAATTCAAAGTGCTGCATAAAGCTAACATCATGCCACTGTTCTGTGTCCATTTTCATGCTTGTGCCATGCTTAGAAGTGGTGAAAATCTTTCAGTGATTAAATCATGTTTTAAATACAAAAAATCTCAATTTATTTCAAATATTTCACGTATATTGTGTCATAATTCATGATCCATACTAGATAGAGCTTCATTTGCAAATGCAACACATTCTATAGAATATCCCACTGCAGGATGCCGAATTACATGCCTCTAGGATGTAGAGAAAGTACATAAAACTAACATTGACTCCATACTGGGCGGTTTTACATCTCTGGCCATCTGGTCACCCTATAGAAACGAATTTTGTTTATAATCAAGTGAGTTTTTATGCTATTACGCTCATAATGCATCACATTAATCCTTATCATGTCTATAATGAGCTACAATTGAACAATAGATGAAAATGCATTCTAAACCATGTTTTTTTAACCTTAAAAATCCTCATTGAAATAGACTTGTTACACCTATGCAGCTTTTAGCTTATGTGTAATGAGAAAATGTGCCATAAAAAAGTGAAAATGACACATAGAGGTGTTTTTGCATCTGTTTATGCAGCCTAATTTGAAAACAAGTCAAACCAATATTTTACTTTACAAAAAATAAATTCCCAAATTTCCGCATTTTACCACTTACATAAAACATCTCCTGAGAAAGTTGCATATAAATGAGTCAGGGTACATTTTTTTTTAAAACGTTTCCGGCTTGAGAATCAACATAACAAAAGGCTTAATTTGATATATCACATACCTTAAAAAGAAAGTCACAATATTGATTTTTTTGCATTTTTCCCAAGCTCAATGTAAAACATCCGTTGCACTGGTGCAACAAAAGGTTAAGTCGAAAAACGGAAACAGCTATAAAAAAAAATCTCAAATATGTATTTCAAAAATTCCTTTTGTTTCTTTGGCCTAAACCCAAAAGGCTTCCAACAACACCTTTTTTTCAAAAATCGAACAATGTAAAAATGTCCTGCGAACTTTTTTTCTTCTCAAAATATTGTCAAAAGTAGTCATTTTTAGTAGAAATAAGTGAGCGTTTGAGATTTTTTCACCAGATACATTTTTTTATGGTCACTGTACACTTAGGCTTTGGGTCCACATGTTTTCAATTTTTTGGTTGACCCAGAAAAAAAAATTCTTTTTTCAAAAAGCTGCACTGGTGTAGCTCTCTGAAAAAAGGCACGCCCGAATATTTTTTTCAGAAAAAAGGGGGTGCATATGAAAGAGGGCGTCGAAATATTATGATTGAGCACGATTTTTTTTTCCAACATGGGCGAATTGCAGTATGTAGCTAAGACATGTACACTTTATAGTGGCAACTCTGATGTTTGTGGCTTATAGGGACAAGGTACAAATCAAATGTAACCTTCAGGTTGGTTTCTCTTTTTCACCTTCATGTCTGTTGAATAACTCTTTTTGCTTTTGGCTATAATTCACAATCTATATATGATAGAGACATAATTGAAACAACACATTGTTCCTAGTCTTGTGCTACTTACCCATGTGAATTATCATGTATGTGGCATATTGGAAAGTAGTCAAAATGTGAAGTTGAATGTATGATGTTTTTCAATTACGTCACAAGTTCAAAAAAGTATGCCTTACATTTTGGCCCATAATTCTGAAACTGTACAATCTGGATCCTCAATTCAAAGTGCCGCATAAAGCTAACATCATGCCACTGTTCTGAGTCCATTTTCATGCTTGTGCCATGCTTATAAGTGGTGAGAATCTTTCAGTGATTAAATGCATGTTTTAAATACAAAAAATCTCAATTTATTTCAAATATTTTACGTATATTGTGTCATAATACATGATCCATACTAGATAGAGCTTCATTTGCAAATGCAACACATTCTATGGCATATCCCACTGCAGGATGGCAAATTACATGCCTCTAGGATGCAGAGAAAGTACATAAAACTAACATTGAATCCATACTGGGCGATTTTACATCTCCGGCCATCTGGTCACCCTATAGAAACTAATTTTGTTTATAATCAAGTGAGTTTTTTATGCTATTATGCTCATAATGCATCACATTAATCCTTATCATGTCTATAATGAGCTACAATTGAACAATAGATGAAAATGCATTCTAAACCATGTGTTTTTTTAACCTTAAAAATCCTCATTGAAATAGACTTGTTACACCTATGCAGCTTTTAGCTTATGTGTAATGAGAAAATGTGCCATAAAAAAGTGAAAATGACACATAGAGGTGTTTTTGCATCTGTTTATGCAGCCTAATGTGAAAACAAGTCAAACCAATGTTTTACTTTACAAAAAATAAATTCCCAAATTTCCGCATTTTACCACTTACATAAAACATCTCCTGAGAAAGTTGCATATAAATGAGTCAGGGTAACTTTTTTTTTTAAAACGTTTCCGGCTTGAGAATCAACATAACAAAAGGCTTAATTTGATATATCACATACCTTAAAAAGAAAATCACAATATTGATTTTTTTGCATTTTTCCCAAGCTCAATGTAAAACATCCGTTGCACTGGTGCAACAAAAGGTTAAGTTGAAAAACGGAAACAGCTATAAAAAAAAATCTGAAATATATTTCAAAAATTCCTTTTGTTTCTTTGGCCTAAACCCAAAAGGCTTCCAACAACACCTTTTTTTCAAAAATCGAACAATGTAAAAATGTCCTGCGAACTTTTTTTCTTCTCAAAATATTGTCAAAAATAGTCATTTTTAGTATAAATAAGTGAGCGTTTGAGATTTTTTCACCAGATAAAGTTTTTTATGGTCACTGTACACTTAGGCTTCGGGTCCACATGTTTTCAATTTTTTGGTTGACCCAGAAAAAAAAATTATTTTTTCAAAAAGCTGCACTGGTGTAGCTCTCTGAAAAAAGGCACGCCCGAATATTTTTTTCTGAAAAAAGGGGGTGCATATGAAAGAGGGCGTCGAAATATTATGATTGAGCACGATTTTTTTTTTCCGACATGGGCGAATTGCAGTATGTAGCTAAGACATGTACACTTTATAGTGGCAACTCTGATGTTTGTGGCTTATAGGGACAAGGTACAAATCAAATGTAACCTTCAGGATGGTTTCTCTTTTTCACCTTCATGTATGTTGAAGAACTCTTTTTACTTTTGGCTATAATTCACAATCTATATATGATAGGGACATAATTGAAACAACTTGTTGTTCCTAGTCTTGTGCTACTTACCCATGTGAATTATCATGTATGTGGCATATTGGATAGTAGTCAAAATGTGAAGTTGAATGTATGATGTTTTTCAATTACATCACAAGTTCGAAAAAGTATGCCTTACATTTTGGCCCATAAGTCTAAAACTATACAATCTGGATCCTCAATTCAAAGTGCTGCATAAAGCTAACATCATGCCACTGTTCTGTGTCCATTTTCATGCTTGTGCCATGCTTAGAAGTGGTGAAAATCTTTCAGTGATTAAATCATGTTTTAAATACAAAAAATCTCAATTTATTTCAAATATTTCACGTATATTGTGTCATAATTCATGATCCATACTAGATAGAGCTTCATTTGCAAATGCAACACATTCTATAGAATATCCCACTGCAGGATGCCGAATTACATGCCTCTAGGATGTAGAGAAAGTACATAAAACTAACATTGACTCCATACTGGGCGATTTTACATCTCTGGCCATCTGGTCACCCTATAGAAACGAATTTTGTTTATAATCAAGTGAGTTTTTATGCTATTACGCTCATAATGCATCACATTAATCCTTATCATGTCTATAATGAGCTACAATTGAACAATAGATGAAAATGCATTCTAAACCATGTTTTTTTTTAACCTTAAAAATCCTCATTGAAATAGACTTGTTACACCTATGCAGCTTTTAGCTTATGTGTAATGAGAAAATGTGCCATAAAAAAGTGAAAATAACACATAGAGGTGTTTTTGCATCTGTTTATGCAGCCTAATGTGAAAAAAAGTCAAACCAATGTTTTACTTTACAAAAAATAAATTCCCAAATTTCCGCATTTTACCACTTACATAAAACATCTCCTGAGAAAGTTGCATATAAATGAGTCAGGGTACATTTTTTTTTAAAACGTTTCCGGCTTGAGAATCAACATAACAAAAGGCTTAATTTGATATATCACATACCTTAAAAAGAAAATCACAATATTGATTTTTTTGCATTTTTCCCAAGCTCAATGTAAAACATCCGTTGCACTGGTGCAACAAAAGGTTAAGTCGAAAAACGGAAACAGCTATAAAAAAAAATCTCAAATATGTATTTCAAAAATTCCTTTTGTTTCTTTGGCCTAAACCCAAAAGGCTTCCAACAACACCTTTTTTTCAAAAATCGAACAATGTAAAAATGTCCTGCGAACTTTTTTTCTTCTCAAAATATTGTCAAAAGTAGTCATTTTTAGTAGAAATAAGTGAGCGTTTGAGATTTTTTCACCAGATACATTTTTTTATGGTCACTGTACACTTAGGCTTTGGGTCCACATGTTTTCAATTTTTTGGTTGACCCAGAAAAAAAAATTCTTTTTTCAAAAAGCTGCACTGGTGTAGCTCTCTGAAAAAAGGCACGACCGAATATTTTTTTCAGAAAAAAGGAGGTGCATATGAAAGAGGGCGTCGAAATATTATGATTGAGCACGATCTTTTTTTTCCGACATGGGCGAATTGCAGTATGTAGCTAAGACATGTACACTTTATAGTGGCAACTCTGATGTTTGTGGCTTATAGGGACAAGGTACAAATCAAATGTAACCTTCAGGTTGGTTTTTCTTTTTCACCTTCATGTATGTTGAAGAACTCTTTTTGCTTTTGGCTATAATTCACAATCTATATATGATAGAGGCATAATTTAAACAACACGTTGTTCCTAGTCTTGTGCTACTTACCCATGTGAATTATCATGTATGTGGCATATTGGAAAGTAGTCAAAATGTGAAGTTGAATGTATGATGTTTTTCAATTACGTCACAAGTTCAAAAAAGTATGCCTTACATTTTGGCCCATAATTCTGAAACTGTACAATCTGGATCCTCAATTCAAAGTGCCGCATAAAGCTAACATCATGCCACTGTTCTGAGTCCATTTTCATGCTTGTGCCATGGTTATAAGTGGTGAGAATCTTTCAGTGATTAAATGCATGTTTTAAATACAAAAAATCTCAATTTATTTCAAATATTTTACGTATATTGTGTCATAATTCATGATCCATACTAGATAGAGCTTCATTTGCAAATGCAACACATTCTATGGCATATCCCACTGCAGGATGGCAAATTACATGCCTCTAGGATGCAGAGAAAGTACATAAAACTAACATTGACTCCATACTGGGCGATTTTACATCTCCGGCCATCTGGTCACCCTATAGAAACTAATTTTGTTCATAATCAAGTGAGTTTTTTATGCTATTACGCTCATAATGCATCACATTAATCCTTATCATGTCTATAATGAGCTACAATTGAACAATAGATGAAAATGCATTCTAAACCATGTTTTTTTTTAACCTTAAAAATCCTCATTGAAATAGACTTGTTACACCTATGCAGCTTTTAGCTTATGTGTAATGAGAAAATGTGCCATAAAAAAGTGAAAATGACACATAGAGGTGTTTTCGCATCTGTTTATGCAGCCTAATGTGAAAACAAGTCAAACCAATGTTTTACTTTACAAAAAATAAATTCCCAAATTTCCGCATTTTACCACTTACATAAAACATCTCCTGAGAAAGTTGCATATAAATGAGTCAGGGTAAATTTTTTTTTTAAAACGTTTCCGGCTTGAGAATCAACATAACAAAAGGCCTAATTTGATATATCACACACCTTAAAAAGAAAATCACAATATTGATTTTTTTGCATTTTTCCCAAGCTCAATGTAAAACATCCGTTGCACTGGTGCAACAAAAGGTTAAGTTGAAAAACGGAAACAGCTATAAAAAAAAATCTGAAATATATATTTCAAAAATTCCTTTTGTTTCTTTGGCCTAAACCCAAAAGGCTTCCAACAACACCTTTTTTTCAAAAATCGAACAATGTAAAAATGTCCTGCGAACTTTTTTTCTTCTCAAAATATTGTCAAAAATAGTCATTTTTAGTATAAATAAGTGAGCGTTTGAGATTTTTTCACCAGATAAAGTTTTTTATGGTCACTGTACACTTAGGCTTCGGGTCCACATGTTTTCAATTTTTTGGTTGACCCAGAAAAAAAAATTATTTTTTCAAAAAGCTGCACTGGTGTAGCTCTCTGAAAAAAGGCACGCCCGAATATTATTTTCTGAAAAAAGGGGGTGCATATGAAAGAGGGCGTCAAAATATTATGATTGAGCACGATTTTTTTTTTCTGACATGGGCGAATTGCAGTATGTAGCTAAGACATGTACACTTTATAGTGGCAACTCTGATGTTTGTGGCTTATAGGGACAAGGTACAAATCAAATGTAACCTTCAGGATGGTTTCTCTTTTTCACCTTCATGTATGTTGAAGAACTCTTTTTACTTTTGGCTATAATTCACAATCTATATATGATAGAGACATAATTGAAACAACTTGTTGTTCCTAGTCTTGTGCTACTTACCCATGTGAATTATCATGTATGTGGCATATTGGATAGTAGTCAAAATGTGAAGTTGAATGTATGATGTTTTTCAATTACGTCACAAGTTCGAAAAAGTATGCCTTACATTTTGGCCCATAAGTCTAAAACTATACAATCTGGATCCTCAATTCAAAGTGCCGCATAACGCTAACATAATGCCACTGTTCTGTGTCCATTTTCATGCTTGTGCCTTGCTTAGAAGTGGTGAAAATCTTTCAGTGATTAAATCATGTTTTAAATACAAAAAATCTCAATTTATTTCAAATATTTCACGTATATTGTGTCATAATTCATGATCCATACTAGATAGAGCTTCATTTGCAAATGCAACACATTCTATAGAATATCCCACTGCAGGATGCCGAATTACATGCCTCTAGGATGTAGAGAAAGTACATAAAACTATCATTGACTCCATACTGGGCGATTTTACATCTCTGGCCATCTGGTCACCCTATAGAAACGAATTTTGTTCATAATCAAGTGAGTTTTTATGCTATTACGCTTATAATGCATCACATTAATCCTTATCATGTCTATAATGAGCTACAATTGAACAATAGATGAAAATGCATTCTAAACCATGTTTTTTTTAACCTTAAAAATCCTCATTGAAATAGACTTGTTACACCTATGCAGCTTTTAGCTTATGTGTAATGAGAAAATGTGCCATAAAAAAGTGAAAATGACACATAGAGGTGTTTTTGCATCTGTTTATGCAGCCTAATGTGAAAACAAGTCAAACCAATGTTTTACTTTACAAAAAATAAATTCCCAAATTTCCGCATTTTACCACTTACATAAAACATCTCCTGAGAAAGTTGCATATAAATGAGTCAGGGTACATTTTTTTTAAAAAACGTTTCCGGCTTGAGAATCAACATAACAAAAGGCTTAATTTGATGTATCACATACCTTAAAAAGAAAATCACAATATTGATTTTTTTGCATTTTTCCCAAGCTCAATGTAAAACATCCGTTGCACTGGTGCAACAAAAGGTTAAGTCGAAAAACGGAAACAGCTATAAAAAAAAATCTCAAATATGTATTTCAAAAATTCCTTTTGTTTCTTTGGCCTAAACCCAAAAGGCTTCCAACAACACCTTTTTTTCAAAAATCGAACAATGTAAAAATGTCCTGCGAACTTTTTTTCTTCTCAAAATATTGTCAAAAGTAGTCATTTTTAGTAGAAATAAGTGAGCGTTTGAGATTTTTTCACCAGATAAATTTTTTTATGGTCACTGTACACTTAGGCTTTGGGTCCACATGTTTTCAATTTTTTGGTTGACCCAGAAAAAAAAAATCTTTTTTCAAAAAGCTGCACTGGTGTAGCTCTCTGAAAAAAGGCACGACCGAATATTTTTTTCAGAAAAAAGGAGGTGCATATGAAAGAGGGCGTCGAAATATTATGATTGAGCACGATTTTTTTTCCGACATGGGCGAATTGCAGTATGTAGCTAAGACATGTACACTTCATAGTGGCAACTCTGATGTTTGTGGCTTATAGGGACAAGGTACAAATCAAATGTAACCTTCAGGTTGGTTTTTCTTTTTCACCTTCATGTATGTTGAAGAACTCTTTTTGCTTTTGGCTATAATTCACAATCTATATATGATAGAGACATAATTTAAACAACACATTGTTCCTAGTCTTGTGCTACTTACCCATGTGAATTATCATGTATGTGGCATATTGGATAGTAGTCAAAATGTGAAGTTGAATGTATGATGTTTTTCAATTACGTCACAAGTTCAAAAAAGTATGCCTTACATTTTGGCCCATAATTCTGAAACTATACAATCTGGATCCACAATTCAAAGTGTCGCATAAAGCTGACATCATGCCACTGTTCTGTGTCCATTTTCATGCTTGTGCCATGCTTAGAAGTGGTGATAATCTTTCAGTGATTAAATGCATGTTTTAAATACAAAAAATCTCAATTTATTTCAAATATTTCACGTGTATTGTGTCATAATTCATGATCCATACTAGATAGAGCTTCATTTGCTAATGCAACACATTCTATAGAATATCCCACTGCAGGATGCCAAATTACATGCCTCTAGGATGTAGAGAAAGTACATAAAACGAACATTGACTCCATACTGGGCGATTTTACATTTCCGGCCATCTGGTCACCCTATAGAAACTAATTTTGTTTATAATCAAGTGAGTTTTTATGCTATTACGCTCATAATGCATCACATTAATCCTTATCATTTCTATAATGAGCTACAATTGAACAATAGATGAAAATGCATTCTAAACCATGTTTTTCTTTAACCTTAAAAATCCTCATTGAAATAGACTTGTTCCACCTATGCAGCTTTTAGCTTATGTGTAATAAGAATATGTGCCATAAAAAAGTGAAAATGACACATAGAGGTGTTTTTGCATCTGCTTATGCAGCCTAATGTGAAAACAAGTCAAACCAATGTTTTACTTTACAAAAAATAAATTCCCAAATTTCCCCATTTTACCACTTACATAAAACATCTCCTGAGAAAGTTGCATATAAATCAGTCAGGGTACATTTTTTTTTAAAAACGTTTCCGGCTTGAGAATCAACATAACAAAAGGCTTAATTTGATATATCACATACCCTAAAAAAAAAATCACAATATTGATTTTTTTGCATTTTTCCCAAGCTCAATGTAAAACATCCGTTGCACGAGTGCAACGAAAGGTTAAGTCGAAAAACGGAAACAGCTATAAAAAAAAATCTGAAATACATATGTCAAAAATTCCTTTTGTTTCTTTGGCCTAAACCCAAGAGGCTTCCAACAACACCTTTTTTTTCAAAAATCGAACAATGTAAAAATGTCCTGCGAACTTTTTTTCTTCTCAAAATATTGTCAAAAATATTCATTTTTATATAAATAAGTGAGCGTTTGAGATTTTTTCACCAGATAAAGTTTTTTATGGTCACTGTACACTTAGGCTTCGGGTCCACATGTTTTCAATTTTTTGGTTGACCCAGAAAAAAAATTCTTTTTTCAAAAAGCTGCACTGGTGTAGCTCTCTGAAAAAAGGCACGCCCGAATATTTTTTTCTGAAAAAAGGGGGTGCATATGAAAGAGGGCGTCGAAATATTATGATTGAGCACGATGTTTTTTTTCCGACATGGGCGAATTGCAGTATGTAGCTAAGACATGTCCACTTTATAGTGGCAACTCTGATGTTTGTGGCTTATAGGGACAAGGTACAAATCAAGTGTAACCTTCAGGTTGGTTTTTCTTTTTCACCTTCATGTATGTTGAAGAACTCTTTTTGCTTTTGGCTATAATTCACAATCTATATATGATAGAGACATATTTTAAACAACACATTGTTCCTAGTCTTGTGCTACTTACCCATGTGAATTGTCATGTATGTGGCATATTGGAT
Source organism: Triturus cristatus (assembly GCF_964204655.1). Classification (NCBI taxonomy): domain Eukaryota; kingdom Metazoa; phylum Chordata; class Amphibia; order Caudata; family Salamandridae; genus Triturus; species Triturus cristatus. Next base: position 206,938,698 of record NC_140594.1, on the reverse strand, counting down.
AGTAGTCAAAATGTGAAGTTGAATGTATGATGTTTTTCAATTACGTCACAAGTTCGAAAAAGTATGCCTTACATTTTGGCCTATAATTCTGAAACCATACAATCTGGATCCTCAATTCAAAGTGACGCATAAAGCTAACATCATGCAGCTGTTCTGTGTCCATTTTCATGCGTGTGCCATGCTTAGAAGTGGTGAGAATCTTTCAGTGATTAAATGCATGTTTTAAATACAATAAATCTCAATTTTTTTCAAATATTTCACGTATATTGTGTCATAATTCATGATCCATACTAGATAGAGCTTCATTTGCAAATGCAACACATTCTATAGAATATCCCACTGCAGGATGCCAAATTACATGCCTCTAGGATGTAGAGAAAGTACATAAAACGAACATTGACTCCATACTGGGCGATTTTACATCTCCGGCCATCTGGTCACCCTGTAGAAACTAATTTTGTTTATAATCAAGTGAGTTTTTATGCTATTACGCTCATAATGCATCACATTAATCCTTATCATGTCTATAATGAGCTACAATTGAACAATAGATGAAAATGCATTCTAAACCATGTTGTTTTTTAACCTTAAAAATCCTCATTGAAATAGACTTGTTACACCTATGCAGCTTTTAGCTTATGTGTAATAAGAAAATGTGCCATAAAAAAGTGCAAATGACACATAGAGGTGTTTTTTTTTGTTTTTGTTTTTTAAAAAAAACCTTTATTCATCAAAAAACAGGGACACAGCTATTCAGACGACAACCCGGAGGTTCGGCAGCTTCAAGAGGGCAGTACAAAGAAGCGTCCACAGTGCATAAAAGGAGAAGCAAAAAGGTTCTATTTTAAATAAACACAAACACACACCAAACCCAAGCAAGGCGAAAAACACTGAGTACAACTGGTGATTGCCCCTCAGGGGAGACCGGACCCCCCTCGTCTATCAGTCACAGTGCTGTGATAAGAGGAAAAAGGGGAAAAGCAGAGACCCAAGAAGTCAATTAACAATCAAATATATGTACAGAGCTGGAAAGAATGCTAAGGAGAGAGCTGCTCCTCGGGGGGATTCATATCAGGGGCAAGACATATGCCCCCCCTATATTGGTTCCACCGCCCCCAAATGGCATGCCACTTCCGAGGGCGCCCTCTAGCGCAATATACCGTCTTTTCCCTGAGCATACTCCAGTCCATGTTTTCCTTCCACGCAGCCAATGTGGGGGGTCCTGCGGAGCCCCAGAGGCGCGCTATGTCTCGCTTAGCCACCATGTTACCCAGTGTCACCTACTGGGTCTGTGCCGCATCGTGGTCAGTAGGCCCCCAAACATTCAGGAGACAACACCGCGCCTCCGGCTGCATAATAATGCCCGTCACCTCCCCCATTACCGCATGGACTCTCCTCCAAAATTCCATGATGACGCCACATTCCCAAATGATATGCAGGAGGGTACCCACCATACCACAGCCCCTCCTACATAAGCCCTCCTCAGAAAATCCCATATGAACCAGCCTTGGCCCCATAACATAGACTCTGTGGAGTATTTTGAGCTGCACCAGCTGCAGATGCGACGGAATCGCGACCTCCTTAGGAGAGGAAACCGCAGACTGCCAGTCCTCGTCATCTAGCTCAAGTCCGTCCATAGCTCATTGGTCCCGCAGCTCCAATAGCAGGTCCGCCCGAACATTAATCAATTTCTTATAGATAAGAGAGATTGTACTCTCTGGCATATGGCCATCGAGGATCCGGTCCTCCAATGGAGAGGACTCAGGCACCTTCTCTCCTTCTACGAGGACTGACCGCAGGGCATGACGCACCTGAACATAGCGGAAAAACTCGGATTTCCCCAACTCATACTCCTTCTGCAGCTCTTCAAAGGACTTCACCCTCCCCTTAATCAGCAAATCTCCAACCCTGGAGATACCGATCAAGTCCCATTTCTCAAAACCTTTCGTATGCCAAAGCTTCCCCAATTTTTCAGAGTCAAACAACGGGGTAGCAAGGGTGAGCCTATCCTTCCAGCCCAGCGAGTCAGTCGCCAACTTCCACACCCGCACCGCCACCCCAGTGGGCCCTGTGAGGGACGAGTCCAGCGACCGCGAGTACAACGCTCTGTGATAATTACCGCCGCGCAACAACCATCGGTCCATGGCGTAGCCGGGGCTTAGAGCCGGACCATAGAAACCATGATTAATCGCGCTCAACTGGGTGGCCCAGTAATAGCGTTGAATGTCCGGAAGCGCAATACCCCCGTCGTACCACGGAAGCGTCAACTTAGGAATCGCTATGCGCGGCCGCCCATCCCACAACAACGATCGTTGGAGGCTTTCGACCTCCCGAAAGTAACTGGCCGGTACCCAATCAAGAGTATTCTGCAAGGCGTAGAGGAACCGGGGAAGAGACATCATTTTGAACAAGGCGGCGCGCCCGAGGAGGGAGAGCGGCATCCTCCGCCAGCCCGCAACATCCCGCCGCAAACGCGCCAGGGGAGGGAGCAGGTTCTTCTCATACCGCAAAGTGGAGTCAGTGGAGATAAAGATCCCCAGGTACACGAAGCCCTGCTGGGCGATCTGGATCGAACAAGTTCGAGGGACAGGTGGAACATCGCCGCTCAGAACATACAGATATGATTTACTCCAATTGATGACGAGACCCGAGTTCTTACCAAAAGATGTCAGAACGTCACAAACCACTATAAGCGAGTTCTTGGGCGAGGCGAGATATAACAGGATGTCATCGGCATAGAGCGAAATACGGTCCTCGTGATCGGGCGACCATCTAAGTCCCCGTATATCCGGGTGCCAGCGTATCCACGCCGCCAGCGGCTCGAGGGCGAGGGCGAACAACAAGGGCGACAGGGGGCAACCCTGCCGGGTGCCCCTCCCAAGCTGGAACGGAGTCGACGCCCGCCCGTTTACCACAACACTCGCAAGGGGACCCTCATAAAGCAACCTCACCCAGCTCACAAAACCAGGGCCAAAGCCGAACTTGGCAAGCACAGCCCACAGATATGCCCATTCCACCGTATCAAAAGCCATCGTGGCATCAAGAGACGCCACAATAGCTGGTTCTCGCAGCGTGCTCGCCCTGGCAATCACTCCATGAAGACGCCTAAGGTTTAACGCAGTGTTACGGTGTGGGATAAAACCCGATTGATCCGGGTGGATCAAGTCTCCAAGCACCCTGACCAAGCGGCCCGCCAGAATTTTAGCCAGAATTTTCGGCTCAGCATTAAGGAGTGATATTGGCCGATAGGAGGCACACTTGTCCCGGGGTTTACCATCCTTATGTATCACAACAATCATCGCCAGTCGCTGGTCCAACGGAAGGGACCCACTCCCCCGCGCCTCCACGAACATGGCGCGCAGGTGAGGGGCAACCCTATCCGGGAACAGCTTATACAAGTCAATCGGCAAACCATTTGGGCCGGAGGCCTTGCCCGAGTTCAGCGCGCGGATAGCACCCGCCACCTCATCAACCGTTATATCTCCATCGAGGTCATCTCTATCTACGTCAGAAAGGCAGGGCAGAGCGATGTCACGCAGGAGGTCACGCGAATCCTCAGTTGGCCTATCCGAAACCGAGGCGTAAACCATACGGAAATAATCCGAAAAACACTGTACTATACCCTCGGGATCAACAACCACCTCTCCCCCCTCTCTCGTCAGCTCCGGCACCACTCTATTAACACGTTTTTTTTTGTCCAGCCACGCTAGGAGTTTCCCGACCTTATCGCCAACATCGTACAAGCGACCCTGCTGTTCCCTACTGAGGGTCTTGGCGGCATTCGCCACCAGGTCCCTATATTCCGCTTGCTTCAAGCTCAGATTATGCAGTGAGGCCGCTGTAACCTCTCCCTCCAGGGCCACCTCTAAAGCTGCGATCTCATCCTCAACCTGTATAACCTCGCCATCTCTCCGTCGCTTGGCGGCCACTACCAAGGAGAGGGCCTCCCCTCTCAACACGGTCTTAAATGCTTCCCACAACGACACAGCCGAATCAACGGAACCCTGATTGTCCTTAAAATAGTGATCAACTGTCTTCAACAGCGCACTGCGCATCTTGGGATCACGAAAGTACCAGGGGTTAATAGGAGCAACCCTGCCCCCTCCCTCGCGGCCGACATCCAGCCGGACCCACACTGGCGAATGATCAGATATGCCCCGCGCCATATGCCTAGCCTCAGATACCAATGAGGCGTGCGCAGCCAGAGTGAGCAGGTAATCAATCCGAGAGAGACTACCATGCGCCCCGGAGTGGAAGGTATATTGGCTCTGTGTGGGGTGCCGGAGCCTCCAGCAGTCTACCAAGCCGAGTGTATCTATAAAGTCTGGAAGCCACTTCTGAGCCCCCCCCGGTGTCCCTGGGCGGGTACCTATCCAGCAACCCAGAGCCGACAGCATTAAAGTCTCCCCCCACCACCAGCATACCCTCCGGGAGGTCCAACAAGACCCTACCCAGATCTGCAAACGTGGAGGCCTGCAGGGCAGGAGGGACATAAACCGAAACCAAAACCAACGTTCTTCCCTCCCACCTCCCCGTCACCGCCACAAACCTCCCCCTATCATCAACAATGGTGGAGTCCACCTCGAAAGGGAGTGAAGCTCTAACAAGGATGCCCACACCCCTGGAACCTGAGGAGAATCCCGAGTGAGTGATGAATTTGTAACCTTTTCTATTAAGAGCATAGCAAGTATTACCTATAAGGTGTGTCTCCTGCAGTAGGGCCACGTCCGGCAAAGACCGTTTCAAGAACTGCAAGACTATCCCCCGCTTAATACGATCTCCCAAGCCATTAACATTCCAGCTAATAATATTTAAGCCCCTACCCCCATCCCCACACACAAAGAGGCCCACCCCACACCCGAAGAGCCACCATTGAACAACCCTGACAACCATTACTACGCCTTGCAAAAACAAACCCCCCAACAACAACCCCAAAATCCCAACTCTCCCCCCCACCCTGCACCCCTGCTGCAGCTTACAAAGCCCCCCCAACTTGCAGTGTGCCTGTCGCCCCACCATAACACAAAACTACAAAAAGTACCCCGAGGGAGGAAAGAGCTCCCATCTCCCTCCCGCAACCCTCCGTATTACTGCAATCAGCTCAAGTCAGTGTCCGAAACCAAAGCAAGTCAGTCCGGCTCCAAAGGCATCAACCCTGCCCATCCCGGTCACCCTCCACGTCTGTGGCAGCATCCCCGCCAGTCCGTCGTCGGGGCCGAGCGTCCAACCAGTCTCCGGCCATAGCAGGCGACTCAAAGAAGAAAGTCCGGTCCTCATACACCACACGTAATCTGGCAGGGAAAAGCATAGCATACTTCAGGTCCCTCTCCCGAAGACGTCTCTTCACCCCCAGGAAACTCTGCCTTTGCTTTTGCACCAGCTGGGTGAAGTCAGGATAGAAACTCACTGATGCGTTCTGAAAAGGGACCGGGCCCGTCACCCGCGATGCTTGCAGGATAGCGTCCCGATCTCGGAAATGAAAGAGCCGGGCGACAATCGGTCTCGGAGGGGCTCCCGCCCTGGGCCTCCCGCCAGGGACTCTGTGAGCCCGCTCGACTGCAAAAAACTTTCCAAGGCCCTTAGGCTTCAGATGGTTAAGCACCAAATCCTCCACGAGCAGATCTGCGGAGATCTCATCCGAGGATTCCGGGATCCCAATAATGCGCACGTTGTTGCGCCTGGCCCGGCCCTCAAAGTCCTCCAGCCGGCGGGCGGAGAGGTCGTTCTCGGCCCGCAGCTTACGAACTTCGGTCTGAAGTTCCGAGACATCATCAGCGAGGCCTGTGGTCTTGAGATCAAGGGATTTAACCCGCTCATTAGTTTTGCCCAAATCCGCGCGGATCAGGTTGACATCCACCAAGATAGTATCCACTTTATGCGCCAGGGCATCAAACTGTCTCCCAATCGAGGTCTGCATCCCCTCGAGCGCACCCATGACATCCTGCAACGAGAGCTCCGAGGTCGGGGATGAGGCAGCCTTCTGTACGTCCAGCGACTGGCCCGATCCACCAGGCGATCCCTTCTGCTGGGCATAACGATCCATATTATTGGATTGGGTATATGCTCCCCGCCTGGTAGCCTTGGGTTTCAGTCTATCCACCTCTGCTTTACCCGACATGTCTGGCACCGAGCAATCCGGTGCAAAGAGACGACCCTCTCTCAGTCAGAGGGAACAGGAGAAGCCAGATCTGCAATAACCAGTCAGAGTAGGGCGCAAGGCGTCCAGAGGATAGTAAAGCATCAGAAGGCACTCCCGGGCAAAGGCAAACAAAGGGCGAGAAAGTGAAAGTGAAAGTACAGCGTTCTCCGTCCGCCAGTTCACACCTCGCCAGGCCGCTGTTGTTCAATTAGAGGCCGGGCATCCCGCCAACGCCAGCCCCTGGCATCCCTCGGAGATAGGTCTCAATCTTCCGCCGTGCACAACTCCGGTTCCCAGATGGCGATCCGAGCCCGGGCAGCATCAATCGCCTCAGCAATGAGTCATCTGCAAGATGCCGTGCATATAAAACAGGATTTAAGACAGGATAATCGACGGAGGGCGCGTGGGTCCTTGAGCTCAAAGCTCACGCGGCCATCTTGGTCAGGCGCTAGGCTCCTCCCCCCCATAGAGGTGTTTTTGCATCTGTTTATGCAGCCTAATGTGAAAACAAGTCAAACCAATGTTTTACTTTACAAAAAAAAAAAAAAAAAAACCCAAATTTCCTCATTTTACCACTTACATAAAACATCTCCTGAGAAAGTTGCATATAAATGAGTCAGGGTACATGTTTTTTTTTAAAACGTTTCCGGCTTGAGAATCAACATAACAAAAGGCTTAATTTGATATATCACATACCTTAAAAAGAAAATCACAATATTGATTTTTTTGCATTTTTCCCAAGCTCAATGTAAAACATCCGTTGCACTGGTGCAACAAAAGGTTAAGTCGAAAAACGGAAAAAGCTATAAAAAAAATCTGAAATATATATTTCAAAAATTCCTTTTGTTTCTTTGGCCTAAACCCAAGAGGATTCCAACAACACCTTTTTTTCAAAAATCGAACAATGGAAAAATGTCCTGCGAACTTTTTTTCTTCTCAAAATATTGTCAAAAATAGTCATTTTTAGTATAAATAAGTGAGCGTTTGAGATTTTTTCACCAGATAAAGTTGTTTATGGTCACTGTACACTTAGGCTTCGGGTCCACATGTTTTCAATTTTTTGGTTGACCCAGAAAAAAAATATTTTTTCAAAAAGCTGCATTGGTGTAGCTCTCTGAAAAAAGGCACGCCCGAATATTTTTTTCTGAAAAAAGGGGGTGCATATGAAAGACGGCGTCGAAATATTATGATTGAGCACGATTTTTTTTTCCAACATGGGCGAATTGCAGTATGTAGCTAAGACATGTACACTTTATAGTGGCAACTCTGATGTTTGTGGCTTATAGGGACAAAGTACAAATCAAATGTAACCTTCAGGTTGGTTTCTCTTTTTCACCTTCATGTATGTTGAATAACTCTTTTTGCTTTTGGCTATAATTCACAATCTATATATGATAGAGACATAATTTAAACAACACATTCTTCCTAGTCTTGTGCTACTTACCCATGTGAATTATCATGTATGTGGCATATTGGATAGTAGTCAAAATGTGAAGTTGAATGTATGATGTTTTTCAATTACGTCACAAGTTCGAAAAAGTATGCCTTACATTTTGGCCTATAATTCTGAAACCATACAATCTGGATCCTCAATTCAAAGTGCCGCATAAAGCTAACATCATGCCACTGTTCTGAGTCCATTTTCATGCTTGTGCCATGGTTATAAGTGGTGAGAATCTTTCAGTGATTAAATGCATGTTTTAAATACAAAAAATCTCAATTTATTTCAAATATTTTACGTATATTGTGTCATAATTCATGATCCATACTAGATAGAGCTTCATTTGCAAATGCAACACATTCTATGGCATATCCCACTGCAGGATGGCAAATTACATGCCTCTAGGATGCAGAGAAAGTACATAAAACTAACATTGACTCCATACTGGGCGATTTTACATCTCCGGCCATCTGGTCACCCTATAGAAACTAATTTTGTTCATAATCAAGTGAGTTTTTTATGCTATTACGCTCATAATGCATCACATTAATCCTTATCATGTCTATAATGAGCTACAATTGAACAATAGATGAAAATGCATTCTAAACCATGTTTTTTTTTAACCTTAAAAATCCTCATTGAAATAGACTTGTTACACCTATGCAGCTTTTAGCTTATGTGTAATGAGAAAATGTGCCATAAAAAAGTGAAAATGACACATAGAGGTGTTTTCGCATCTGTTTATGCAGCCTAATGTGAAAACAAGTCAAACCAATGTTTTACTTTACAAAAAATAAATTCCCAAATTTCCGCATTTTACCACTTACATAAAACATCTCCTGAGAAAGTTGCATATAAATGAGTCAGGGTAAATTTTTTTTTTAAAACGTTTCCGGCTTGAGAATCAACATAACAAAAGGCCTAATTTGATATATCACACACCTTAAAAAGAAAATCACAATATTGATTTTTTTGCATTTTTCCCAAGCTCAATGTAAAACATCCGTTGCACTGGTGCAACAAAAGGTTAAGTTGAAAAACGGAAACAGCTATAAAAAAAAATCTGAAATATATATTTCAAAAATTCCTTTTGTTTCTTTGGCCTAAACCCAAAAGGCTTCCAACAACACCTTTTTTTCAAAAATCGAACAATGTAAAAATGTCCTGCGAACTTTTTTTCTTCTCAAAATATTGTCAAAAATAGTCATTTTTAGTATAAATAAGTGAGCGTTTGAGATTTTTTCACCAGATAAAGTTTGTTATGGTCACTGTACACTTAGGCTTCGGGTCCACATGTTTTCAATTTTTTGGTTGACCCAGAAAAAAAAAATATTTTTTCAAAAAGCTGCACTGGTGTAGCTCTCTGAAAAAAGGCACGCCCGAATATTTTTTTCTGAAAAAAGGGGGTGCATATGAAAGAGGGCGTCAAAATATTATGATTGAGCACGATTTTTTTTTTTCTGACATGGGCGAATTGCAGTATGTAGCTAAGACATGTACACTTTATAGTGGCAACTCTGATGTTTGTGGCTTATAGGGACAAGGTACAAATCAAATGTAACCTTCAGGATGGTTTCTCTTTTTCACCTTCATGTATGTTGAAGAACTCTTTTTACTTTTGGCTATAATTCACAATCTATATATGATAGAGACATAATTGAAACAACTTGTTGTTCCTAGTCTTGTGCTACTTACCCATGTGAATTATCATGTATGTGGCATATTGGATAGTAGTCAAAATGTGAAGTTGAATGTATGATGTTTTTCAATTACGTCACAAGTTCGAAAATGTATGCCTTACATTTTGGCCCATAAGTCTAAAACTATACAATCTGGATCCTCAATTCAAAGTGCCGCATAAAGCTAACATAATGCCACTGTTCTGTGTCCATTTTCATGCTTGTGCCATGCTTAGAAGTGGTGAAAATCTTTCAGTGATTAAATCATGTTTTAAATACAAAAAATCTCAATTTATTTCAAATATTTCACGTATATTGTGTCATAATTCATGATCCATACTAGATAGAGCTTCATTTGCAAATGCAACACATTCTATAGAATATCCCACTGAAGGATGCCGAATTACATGCCTCTAGGATGTAGAGAAAGTACATAAAACTAACATTGACTCCATACTGGGCGATTTTACATCTCTGGCCATCTGGTCACCCTATAGAAACGAATTTTGTTCATAATCAAGTGAGTTTTTATGCTATTACGCTCATAATGCATCACATTAATCCTTATCATGTCTATAATGAGCTACAATTGAACAATAGATGAAAATGCATTCTAAACCATGTTTTTTTTAACCTTAAAAATCCTCATTGAAATAGACTTGTTACACCTATGCAGCTTTTAGCTTATGTGTAATGAGAAAATGTGCCATAAAAAAGTGAAAATGACACATAGAGGTGTTTTTGCATCTGTTTATGCAGCCTAATGTGAAAACAAGTCAAACCAATGTTTTACTTTACAAAAAATAAATTCCCAAATTTCCGCATTTTACCACTTACATAAAACATCTCCTGAGAAAGTTGCATATAAATGAGTCAGGGTACATTTTTTTTTAAAAACGTTTCCGGCTTGAGAATCAACATAACAAAAGGCTTAATTTGATGTATCACATACCTTAAAAAGAAAATCACAATATTGATTTTTTTGCATTTTTCCCAAGCTCAATGTAAAACATCCGTTGCACTGGTGCAACAAAAGTTTAAGTCGAAAAACGGAAACAGCTATAAAAAAAAATCTCAAATATGTATTTCAAAAATTCCTTTTGTTTCTTTGGCCTAAACCCAAAAGGCTTCCAACAACACCTTTTTTTCAAAAATCGAACAATGTAAAAATGTCCTGCGAACTTTTTTTCTTCTCAAAATATTGTCAAAAGTAGTCATTTTTAGTAGAAATAAGTGAGCGTTTGAGATTTTTTCACCAGATAAATTTTTTTATGGTCACTGTACACTTAGGCTTTGGGTCCACATGTTTTCAATTTTTTGGTTGACCCAGAAAAAAAAATCTTTTTTCAAAAAGCTGCACTGGTGTAGCTCTCTGAAAAAAGGCACGACCGAATATTTTTTTCAGAAAAAAGGAGGTGCATATGAAAGAGGGCGTCGAAATATTATGATTGAGCACGATTTTTTTTCCGACATTGGCGAATTGCAGTATGTAGCTAAGACATGTACACTTCATAGTGGCAACTCTGATGTTTGTGGCTTATAGGGACAAGGTACAAATCAAATGTAACCTTCAGGTTGGTTTTTCTTTTTCACCTTCATGTATGTTGAAGAACTCTTTTTGCTTTTGGCTATAATTCACAATCTATATACGATAGAGACATAATTTAAACAACACATTGTTCCTAGTCTTGTGCTACTTACCCATGTGAATTATCATGTATGTGGCATATTGGATAGTAGTCAAAATGTGAAGTTGAATGTATGATGTTTTTCAATTACGTCACAAGTTCAAAAAAGTATGCCTTACATTTTGGCCCATAATTCTGAAACTATACAATCTGGATCCACAATTCAAAGTGTCGCATAAAGCTGACATCATGCCACTGTTCTGTGTCCATTTTCATGCTTGTGCCATGCTTAGAAGTGGTGATAATCTTTCAGTGATTAAATGCATGTTTTAAATACAAAAAATCTCAATTTATTTCAAATATTTCACGTGTATTGTGTCATAATTCATGATCCATACTAGATAGAGCTTCATTTGCAAATGCAACACATTCTATAGAATATCCCACTGCAGGATGCCAAATTACATGCCTCTAGGATGTAGAGAAAGTACATAAAACGAACATTGACTCCATACTGGGCGATTTTACATTTCCGGCCATCTGGTCACCCTATAGAAACTAATTTTGTTTATAATCAAGTGAGTTTTTATGCTATTACGCTCATAATGCATCACATTAATCCTTATCATTTCTATAATGAGCTACAATTGAACAATAGATGAAAATGCATTCTAAACCATGTTTTTCTTTAACCTTAAAAATCCTCATTGAAATAGACTTGTTCCACCTATGCAGCTTTTAGCTTATGTGTAATAAGAAGATGTGCCATAAAAAAGTGAAAATGACACATAGAGGTGTTTTTGCATCTGTTTATGCAGCCTAATGTGAAAACAAGTCAAACCAATGTTTTACTTTACAAAAAATAAATTCCCAAATTTCCCCATTTTACCACTTACATAAAACATCTCCTGAGAAAGTTGCATATAAATCAGTCAGGGTACATTTTTTTTTTAAAACGTTTCCGGCTTGAGAATCAACATAACAAAAGGCTTAATTTGATATATCACATACCCTAAAAAAAAAATCACAATATTGATTTTTTTGCATTTTTCCCAAGCTCAATGTAAAACATCCGTTGCACGAGTGCAACGAAAGGTTAAGTCGAAAAACGGAAACAGCTATAAAAAAAAATCTGAAATACATATGTCAAAAATTCCTTTTGTTTCTTTGGCCTAAACCCAAGAGGCTTCCAACAACACCTTTTTTTTCAAAAATCGAACAATGTAAAAATGTCCTGCGAACTTTTTTTCTTCTCAAAATATTGTCAAAAATATTCATTTTTAGTATAAATAAGTGAGCGTTTGAGATTTTTTCACCAGATAAAGTTTTTTATGGTCACTGTACACTTAGGCTTCGGGTCCACATGTTTTCAATTTTTTGGTTGACCCAGAAAAAAAATTCTTTTTTCAAAAAGCTGCACTGGTGTAGCTCTCTGAAAAAAGGCACGCCCGAATATTTTTTTCTGAAAAAAGGGGGTGCATATGAAAGAGGGCGTCGAAATATTATGATTGAGCACGATGTTTTTTTTCCGACATGGGCGAATTGCAGTATGTAGCTAAGACATGTCCACTTTATAGTGGCAACTCTGATGTTTGTGGCTTATAGGGACAAGGTACAAATCAAGTGTAACCTTCAGGTTGGTTTTTCTTTTTCACCTTCATGTATGTTGAAGAACTCTTTTTGCTTTTGGCTATAATTCACAATCTATATATGATAGAGACATATTTTAAACAACACATTGTTCCTAGTCTTGTGCTACTTACCCATGTGAATTGTCATGTATGTGGCATATTGGATAGTAGTCAAAATGTGAAGTTGAATGTATGATGTTTTTCAATTACGTCACAAGTTCGAAAAAGTATGCCTTACATTTTGGCCTATAATTCTGAAACCATACAATCTGGATCCTCAATTCAAAGTGACGCATAAAGCTAACATCATGCAGCTGTTCTGTGTCCATTTTCATGCGTGTGCCATGCTTAGAAGTGGTGAGAATCTTTCAGTGATTAAATGCATGTTTTAAATACAATAAATCTCAATTTATTTCAAATATTTCACGTATATTGTGTCATAATTCATGATCCATACTAGATAGAGCTTCATTTGCAAATGCAACACATTCTATAGAATATCCCACTGCAGGATGCCAAATTACATGCCTCTAGGATGTAGAGAAAGTACATAAAACGAACATTGACTCCATACTGGGCGATTTTACATCTCCGGCCATCTGGTCACCCTGTAGAAACTAATTTTGTTTATAATCAAGTGAGTTTTTATGCTATTACGCTCATAATGCATCACATTAATCCTTATCATGTCTATAATGAGCTACAATTGAACAATAGATGAAAATGCATTCTAAACCATGTTGTTTTTTAACCTTAAAAATCCTCATTGAAATAGACTTGTTACACCTATGCAGCTTTTAGCTTATGTGTAATAAGAAAATGTGCCATAAAAAAGTGCAAATGACACATAGAGGTGTTTTTTTTTGTTTTTGTTTTTTAAAAAAAACCTTTATTCATCAAAAAACAGGGACACAGCTATTCAGACGACAACCCGGAGGTTCGGCAGCTTCAAGAGGGCAGTACAAAGAAGCGTCCACAGTGCATAAAAGGAGAAGCAAAAAGGTTCTATTTTAAATAAACACAAACACACACCAAACCCAAGCAAGGCGAAAAACACTGAGTACAACTGGTGATTGCCCCTCAGGGGAGACCGGACCCCCCTCGTCTATCAGTCACAGTGCTGTGATAAGAGGAAAAAGGGGAAAAGCAGAGACCCAAGAAGTCAATTAACAATCAAATATATGTACAGACCTGGAAAGAATGCTAAGGAGAGAGCTGCTCCTCGGGGGGATTCATATCAGGGGCAAGACATATGCCCCCCCTATATTGGTTCCACCGCCCCCAAATGGCATGCCACTTCCGAGGGCGCCCTCTAGCGCAATATACCGTCTTTTCCCTGAGCATACTCCAGTCCATGTTTTCCTTCCACGCAGCCAATGTGGGGGGTCCTGCGGAGCCCCAGAGGCACGCTATGTCTCGCTTAGCCACCATGTTACCCAGTGTCACCTACTGGGTCTGTGCCGCATCGTGGTCAGTAGGCCCCCAAACATTCAGGAGACAACACCGCGCCTCCGGCTGCATAATAATGCCCGTCACCTCCCCCATTACCGCATGGACTCTCCTCCAAAATTCCATGATGACGCCACATTCCCAAATGATATGCAGGAGGGTACCCACCATACCACAGCCCCTCCTACATAAGCCCTCCTCAGAAAATCCCATATGAACCAGCCTTGGCCCCATAACATAGACTCTGTGGAGTATTTTGAGCTGCACCAGCTGCAGACGCGACGGAATCGCGACCTCCTTAGGAGAGGAAACCGCAGACTGCCAGTCCTCGTCATCTAGCTCAAGTCCGTCCATAGCTCATTGGTCCCGCAGCCCCAATAGCAGGTCCGTCCGAACATTAATCAATTTCTTATAGATAAGAGAGATTGTACTCTCTGGCATATGGCCATCGAGGATCCGGTCCTCCAATGGAGAGGACTCAGGCACCTTCTCTCCTTCTACGAGGACTGACCGCAGGGCATGACGCACCTGAACATAGCGGAAAAACTCGGATTTCCCCAACTCATACTCCTTCTGCAGCTCTTCAAAGGACTTCACCCTCCCCTTAATCAGCAAATCTCCAACCCTGGAGATACCGATCAAGTCCCATTTCTCAAAACCTTTCGTATGCCAAAGCTTCCCCAATTTTTCAGAGTCAAACAACGGGGTAGCAAGGGTGAGCCTATCCTTCCAGCCCAGCGAGTCAGTCGCCAACTTCCACACCCGCACCGCCACCCCAGTGGGCCCTGTGAGGGACGAGTCCAGCGACCGCGAGTACAACGCTCTGTGATAATTACCGCCGCGCAACAACCATCGGTCCATGGCGTAGCCGGGGCTTAGAGCCGGACCATAGAAACCATGATTAATCGCGCTCAACTGGGTGGCCCAGTAATAGCGTTGAATATCCGGAAGCGCAATACCCCCGTCGTACCACGGAAGCGTCAACTTAGGAATCGCTATGCGCGGCCGCCCATCCCACAACAACGATCGTTGGAGGCTTTCGACCTCCCGAAAGTAACTGGCCGGTACCCAATCAAGAGTATTCTGCAAGGCGTAGAGGAACCGGGGAAGAGACATCATTTTGAACAAGGCGGCGCGCCCGAGGAGGGAGAGCGGCATCCTCCGCCAGCCCGCAACATCCCGCCGCAAACGCGCCAGGGGAGGGAGCAGGTTCTTCTCATACCGCAAAGTGGAGTCAGTGGAGATAAAGATCCCCAGGTACACGAAGCCCTGCTGGGCGATCTGGATCGAACAAGTTCGAGGGACAGGTGGAACATCGCCGCTCAGAACATACAGATATGATTTACTCCAATTGATGACGAGACCCAAGTTCTTACCAAAAGATGTCAGAACGTCACAAACCACTATAAGCGAGTTCTTGGGCGAGGCGAGATATAACAGGATGTCATCGGCATAGAGCGAAATACGGTCCTCGTGATCGGGCGACCATCTAAGTCCCCGTATATCCGGAAGCCAGCGTATCCACGCCGCCAGCGGCTCGAGGGCGAGGGCGAACAACAAGGGCGACAGGGGGCAACCCTGCCGGGTGCCCCTCCCAAGCTGGAACGGAGTCGACGCCCGCCCGTTTACCACAACACTCGCAAGGGGACCCTCATAAAGCAACCTCACCCAGCTCACAAAACCAGGGCCAAAGCCGAACTTGGCAAGCACAGCCCACAGATATGCCCATTCCACCGTATCAAAAGCCATCGTGGCATCAAGAGACGCCACAATAGCTGGTTCTCGCAGCGTGCTCGCCCTGGCAATCACTCCATGAAGACGCCTAAGGTTTAACGCAGTGTTACGGTGTGGGATAAAACCCGATTGATCCGGGTGGATCAAGTCTCCAAGCACCCTGACCAAGCGGCCCGCCAGAATTTTAGCCAGAATTTTCGGCTCAGCATTAAGGAGTGATATTGGCCGATAGGAGGCACACTTGTCCCGGGGTTTACCATCCTTATGTATCACAACAATCATCGCCAGTCGCTGGTCCAACGGAAGGGACCCACTCCCCCGCGCCTCCACGAACATGGCGCGCAGGTGAGGGGCAACCCTATCCGGGAACAGCTTATACAAGTCAATCGGCAAACCATTTGGGCCGGAGGCCTTGCCCGAGTTCAGCGCGCGGATAGCACCCGCCACCTCATCAACCGTTATATCTCCATCGAGGTCATCTCTATCTACGTCAGAAAGGCAGGGCAGAGCGATGTCACGCAGGAGGTCACGCGAATCCTCAGTTGGCCTATCCGAAACCGAGGCGTAAACCATACGGAAATAATCCGAAAAACACTGTACTATACCCTCGGGATCAACAACCCCCTCTCCCCCCTCTCTCGTCAGCTCCGGCACCACTCTATTAACACGTTTTTTTTTGTCCAGCCACGCTAGGAGTTTCCCGACCTTATCGCCAACATCGTACAAGCGACCCTGCTGTTCCCTACTGAGGGTCTTGGCGGCATTCGCCACCAGGTCCCTATATTCCGCTTGCTTCAAGCTCAGATTATGCAGTGAGGCCGCTGTAACCTCTCCCTCCAGGGCCACCTCTAAAGCTGCGATCTCATCCTCAACCTGTATAACCTCGCCATCTCTCCGTCGCTTGGCGGCCACTACCAAGGAGAGGGCCTCCCCTCTCAACACGGTCTTAAATGCTTCCCACAACGACACAGCCGAATCAACGGAACCCTGATTGTCCTTAAAATAGTGATCAACTGTCTTCAACAGCGCACTGCGCATCTTGGGATCACGAAAGTACCAGGGGTTAATAGGAGCAACCCTGCCCCCTCCCTCGCGGCCGACATCCAGCCGGACCCACACTGGCGAATGATCAGATATGCCCCGCGCCATATGCCTAGCCTCAGATACCAATGAGGCGTGCGCAGCCAGAGTGAGCAGGTAATCAATCCGAGAGAGACTACCATGCGCCCCGGAGTGGAAGGTATATTGGCTCTGTGTGGGGTGCCGGAGCCTCCAGCAGTCTACCAAGCCGAGTGTATCTATAAAGTCTGGAAGCCACTTCTGAGCCCCCCCGGTGTCCCTGGGCGGGTACCTATCCAGCAACCCAGAGCCGACAGCATTAAAGTCTCCCCCCACCACTAGCATACCCTCCGGGAGGTCCAACAAGACCCTACCCAGATCTGCAAACGTGGAGGCCTGCAGGGCAGGAGGGACATAAACCGAAACCAAAACCAACGTTCTTCCCTCCCACCTCCCCGTCACCGCCACAAACCTCCCCCTATCATCAACAATGGTGGAGTCCACCTCGAAAGGGAGTGAAGCTCTAACAAGGATGCCCACACCCCTGGAACCTGAGGAGAATCCCGAGTGAGTGATGAATTTGTAACCTTTTCTATTAAGAGCATAGCAAGTATTACCTATAAGGTGTGTCTCCTGCAGTAGGGCCACGTCCGGCATAGACCGTTTCAAGAACTGCAAGACTATCCCCCGCTTAATACGATCTCCCAAGCCATTAACATTCCAGCTAATAATATTTAAGCCCCTACCCCCATCCCCACACACAAAGAGGCCCACCCCACACCCGAAGAGCCACCATTGAACAACCCTGACAACCATTACTACGCCTTGCAAAAACAAACCCCCCAACAACAACCCCAAAATCCCAACTCTCCCCCCCACCCTGCACCCCTGCTGCAGCTTACAAAGCCCCCCCAACTTGCAGTGTGCCTGTCGCCCCACCATAACACAAAACTACAAAAAGTACCCCGAGGGAGGAAAGAGCTCCCATCTCCCTCCCGCAACCCTCCGTATTACTGCAATCAGCTCAAGTCAGTGTCCGAAACCAAAGCAAGTCAGTCCGGCTCCAAAGGCATCAACCCTGCCCATCCCGGTCACCCTCCACGTCTGTGGCAGCATCCCCGCCAGTCCGTCGTCGGGGCCGAGCGTCCAACCAGTCTCCGGCCATAGCAGGCGACTCAAAGAAGAAAGTCCGGTCCTCATACACCACACGTAATCTGGCAGGGAAAAGCATAGCATACTTCAGGTCCCTCTCCCGAAGACGTCTCTTCACCCCCAGGAAACTCTGCCTTTGCTTTTGCACCAGCTGGGTGAAGTCAGGATAGAAACTCACTGATGCGTTCTGAAAAGGGACCGGGCCCGTCACCCGCGATGCTTGCAGGATAGCGTCCCGATCTCGGAAATGAAAGAGCCGGGCGACAATCGGTCTCGGAGGGGCTCCCGCCCTGGGCCTCCCGCCAGGGACTCTGTGAGCCCGCTCGACTGCAAAAAACTTTCCAAGGCCCTTAGGCTTCAGATGGTTAAGCACCAAGTCCTCCACGAGCAGATCTGCGGAGATCTCATCCGAGGATTCCGGGACCCCAATAATGCGCACGTTGTTGCGCCTGGCCCGGCCCTCAAAGTCCTCCAGCCGGCGGGCGGAGAGGTCGTTCTCGGCCCGCAGCTTACGAACTTCGGTCTGAAGTTCCGAGACATCATCAGCGAGGCCTGTGGTCTTGAGATCAAGGGATTTAACCCGCTCATTAGTTTTGCCCAAATCCGCGCGGATCAGGTTGACATCCACCAAGATAGTATCCACTTTATGCGCCAGGGCATCAAACTGTCTCCCAATCGAGGCCTGCATCCCCTCGAGCGCACCCATGACATCCTGCAACGAGAGCTCCGAGGTCGGGGATGAGGCAGCCTTCTGTACGTCCAGCGACTGGCCCGATCCACCAGGCGATCCCTTCTGCTGGGCATAACGATCCATATTATTGGATTGGGTATATGCTCCCCGCCTGGTAGCCTTGGGTTTCAGTCTATCCACCTCTGCTTTACCCGACATGTCTGGCACCGAGCAATCCGGTGCAAAGAGACGACCCTCTCTCAGTCAGAGGGAACAGGAGAAGCCAGATCTGCAATAACCAGTCAGAGTAGGGCGCAAGGCGTCCAGAGGATAGTAAAGCATCAGAAGGCACTCCCAGGCAAAGGCAAACAAAGGGCGAGAAAGTGAAAGTGAAAGTACAGCGTTCTCCGTCCGCCAGTTCACACCTCGCCAGGCCGCTGTTGTTCAATTAGAGGCCGGGCATCCCGCCAACGCCAGCCCCTGGCATCCCTCGGAGATAGGCCTCAATCTTCCGCCGTGCACAACTCCGGTTCCCAGATGGCGATCCGAGCCCGGGCAGCATCAATCGCCTCAGCAATGAGTCATCTGCAAGATGCCGTGCATATAAAACAGGATTTAAGACAGGATAATCGACGGAGGGCGCGTGGGTCCTTGAGCTCAAAGCTCACGCGGCCATCTTGGTCAGGCGCTAGGCTCCTCCCCCCCATAGAGGTGTTTTTGCATCTGTTTATGCAGCCTAATGTGAAAACAAGTCAAACCAATGTTTTACTTTACAAAAAAAAAAAAAAAAAAATCCCAAATTTCCTCATTTTACCACTTACATAAAACATCTCCTGAGAAAGTTGCATATAAATGAGTCAGGGTACATGTTTTTTTTTAAAACGTTTCCGGCTTGAGAATCAACATAACAAAAGGCTTAATTTGATATATCACATACCTTAAAAAGAAAATCACAATATTGATTTTTTTGCATTTTTCCCAAGCTCAATGTAAAACATCCGTTGCACTGGTGCAACAAAAGGTTAAGTCGAAAAACGGAAAAAGCTATAAAAAAAATCTGAAATATATATTTCAAAAATTCCTTTTGTTTCTTTGGCCTAAACCCAAGAGGATTCCAACAACACCTTTTTTTCAAAAATCGAACAATGTAAAAATGTCCTGCGAACTTTTTTTCTTCTCAAAATATTGTCAAAAATAGTCATTTTTAGTATAAATAAGTGAGCGTTTGAGATTTTTTCACCAGATAAAGTTGTTTATGGTCACTGTACACTTAGGCTTCGGGTCCACATGTTTTCAATTTTTTGGTTGACCCAGAAAAAAAATATTTTTTCAAAAAGCTGCATTGGTGTAGCTCTCTGAAAAAAGGCACGCCCGAATATTTTTTTCTGAAAAAAGGGGGTACATATGAAAGACGGCGTCGAAATATTATGATTGAGCACGATTTTTTTTTCCAACATGGGCGAATTGCAGTATGTAGCTAAGACATGTACACTTTATAGTGGCAACTCTGATGTTTGTGGCTTATAGGGACAAAGTACAAATCAAATGTAACCTTCAGGTTGGTTTCTCTTTTTCACCTTCATGTATGTTGAATAACTCTTTTTGCTTTTGGCTATAATTCACAATCTATATATGATAGAGACATAATTTAAACAACACATTCTTCCTAGTCTTGTGCTACTTACCCATGTGAATTATCATGTATGTGGCATATTGGATAGTAGTCAAAATGTGAAGTTGAATGTATGATGTTTTTCAATTACGTCACAAGTTCGAAAAAGTATGCCTTACATTTTGGCCTATAATTCTGAAACCATACAATCTGGATCCTCAATTCAAAGTGCCGCATAAAGCTAACATCATGCCACTGTTCTGTGTCCATTTTCATGCGTGTGCCATGCTTAGAAGTGGTGAGAATCTTTCAGTGATTAAATGCATGTTTTAAATACAAAAAATCTCAATTTATTTCAAATATTTCACGTATATTGTGTCATAATTCATGAGCCATACTAGATAGAGCTTCATTTGCAAATGCAACACATTCTATAGAATATCCCACTGCAGGATGCCAAATTACATGCCTCTAGGATGTAGAGAAAGTACATAAAACGAACATTGACTCCATACTGGGCGATTTTACATCTCCGGCCATCTGGTCACCCTATAGAAACTAATTTTGTTTATAATCAAGTGAGTTTTTATGCTATTACGCTCATAATGCATCACATTAATCCTTATCATGTCTATAATGAGCTACAATTGAACAATAGATGAAAATGCATTCTAAACCATGTTTTTTTTTAACCTTAAAAATCCTCATTGAAATAGACTTGTTACACCTATGCAGCTTTTAGCTTATGTGTAATGAGAAAATGTGCCATAAAAAAGTGAAAATGACACATAGAGGTGTTTTTGCATCTGTTTATGCAGCCTAATGTGAAAACAAGTCAAACCAATGTTTTACTTTACAAAAAATAAATTCCCAAATTTCCGCATTTTACCACTGACATAAAACATCTCCTGAGAAAGTTGCATATAAATGAGTCAGGGTACATGTTTTTTTTTTAAACGTTTCCGGCTTTAGAATCAACATAACAAAAGGCTTAATTTGATATATCACATACCTTAAAAAGAAAATCACAATATTGATTTTTTTGCATTTTTCCCAAGCTCAATGTAAAACATCCGTTGCACTGGTGCAACAAAAGGTTAAGTCGAAAAACGGAAACAGCTATTAAAAAAATCTGAAATATACATTTCAAAAATTCCTGTTGTTTCTTTGGCCTCAACCCAAGAGGCTTCCAACAACACCTTTTTTTCAAAAATCGAACAATGTAAAAATGTCCTGCGAACTTTTTTTCTTCTCAAAATATTGTCAAAAATAGTCAT
The DNA here is from genome assembly GCF_964204655.1 of Triturus cristatus. NCBI lineage: Eukaryota > Metazoa > Chordata > Amphibia > Caudata > Salamandridae > Triturus > Triturus cristatus. Next base: position 206,917,227 of record NC_140594.1, on the reverse strand, counting down.
TTTTAGTATAAATAAGTGAGGCGTTTGAGATTTTTTCACCAGATAAAGATTTTTATGGTCACTGTACACTTAGGCTTCGGGTCCACATGTTTTCAATTTTTTGGTTGACCCAGAAAAAAAAATTATTTTTTCAAAAAGCTGCATTGGTGTAGCTCTCTGCAAAAAGGCACGCCCGAATATTTTTTTCTGAAAAAAGGGGGTGCATATGAAAGAGGACGTCGAAATATTATGATTGAGCACGATTTTTTTTTCCAACATGGGTGAATTGCAGTATGTAGCTAAGACATGTACACTTTATAGTGGCAACTCTGATGTTTGTGGCTTATAGGGACAAGGTACAAATCAAATGTAACCTTCAGGTTGGTTTCTCTTTTTCACCTTCATGTATGTTGAATATCTCTTTTTGCTTTTGGCTATAATTCACAATCTATATATGATAGAGACATAATTGAAACAACACATTGTTCCTAGTCTTGTGCTACTTACCCATGTGAATTATCATGTATGTGGCATATTGGATAGTAGTCAAAATGTGAAGTTGAATGTATGATGTTTTTCAATTACGTCACAAGTTCAAAAAAGTATGCCTGACATTTTGGCCCATAATTCTGAAACTATACAATCTGGATCCTCAATTCAAAGTGCCGCATAAAGCTAACATCATGCCACTGTTCTGTGTCCATTTTCATGCTTGTGCCATGCTTATAAGTGGTGAGAATCTTTCAGTGATTAAATGCATGTTTTAAATACAAAAAATCTCAATTTATTTCAAATATTTTACGTATATTGTGTCATAATTCATGATCCATACTAGATAGAGCTTCAGTTGCAAATGCAACACATTCTATAGAATATCCCACTGCAGGATGGCAAATTACATGCCTCTAGGATGTAGAGAAAGTACATAAAACTAATATTGACTCCATACTGGGCGATTTTACATCTCCGGCCATCTGGTCACCCTATAGAAACTAATTTTGTTTATAATCAAGTGAGTTTTTATGCTATTACGCTCATAATGCATCACATTAATCCTTATCATGTCTATAATGAGCTACAATTGAACAATAAATGAAAATGCATTCTAAACCATGTTTTTTTTTAACCTTAAAAATCCTCATTGAAATAGACTTGTTACACCTATGCAGCTTTTAGCTTATGTGTAATGAGAAAATGTGCCATAAAAAAGTGAAAATGACACATAGAGGTGTTTTTGCATCTGTTTATGCAGCCTAATGTGAAAACAAGTCAAACCAATGTTTTACTTTACAAAAAATAAATTCCCAAATTTCCGCATTTTACCACTTACATAAAACATCTCCTGAGAAATTTGCATATAAATGAGTCAGGGTACATTTTTTTTTTAAAACGTTTCCAGCTTGAGAATCAACATAACAAAAGGCTTAATTTGATATATCACATACCTTAAAAAGAAAATCACAATAATGATTTTTTTGCATTTTTCCCAAGCTCAATGTAAAACATCCGTTGCACTGGTGCAACAAAAGGTTAAGTCGAAAAACGGAAACAGCTATAAAAAAAAATCTGAAATATGTATTTCAAAAATTCCTTTTGTTTCTTTGGCCTAAACCCAAAAGGCTTCCAACAACACCTTTTTTTCAAAAATCGAACAATGTAAAAATGTCCTGCGAACTTTTTTTTTTCTCAAAATATTGTCAAAAATAGTCATTTTTAGTATAAATAAGTGAGCGTTTGAGATTTTTTCACCAGATAAAGATTTTTATGGTCACTGTACACTTAGGCTTCGGGTCCACATGTTTTCAATTTTTTGGTTGACCCAGAAAAAAAAATTATTTTTTCAAAAAGCTGCATTGGTGTAGCTCTCTGCAAAAAGGCACGCCCGAATATTTTTTTCTGAAAAAAGGGGGTGCATATGAAAGAGGACGTCGAAATATTATGATTGAGCACGATTTTTTTTTCCAACATGGGCGAATTGCAGTATGTAGCTAAGACATGTACACTTTATAGTGGCAACTCTGATGTTTGTGGCTTATAGGGACAAGGTACAAATCAAATGTAACCTTCAGGTTGGTTTCTCTTTTTCACCTTCATGTATGTTGAATATCTCTTTTTGCTTTTGGCTATAATTCACAATCTATATATGATAGAGACATAATTGAAACAACACATTGTTCCTAGTCTTGTGCTACTTACCCATGTGAATTATCATGTATGTGGCATATTGGATAGTAGTCAAAATGTGAAGTTGAATGTATGATGTTTTTCAATTACGTCACAAGTTTCGAAAAAGTATGCCTTACATTTTGGCCCATAATTCTAAAACTATACAATCTGGATCCTCAATTCAAAGTGCCGCATAAAGCTAACATCATGCCACTGTTCTGTGCCCATTTTCATGCTTGTGCCATGCTTAGAAGTGGTGAGAATCTTTCAGTGATTAAATGCATGTTTTAAATACAAAAAATCTCAATTTATTTCAAATATTTCACGTATATTGTGTCATAATTCATGATCCATACTAGATAGAGCTTCATTTGCAAATGCAACACATTCTATAGAATATCCCACTGCAGGATGCCGAATTACATGCCTCTAGGATGTAGAGAAAGTACATAAAACTAACATTGACTCCATACTGGGCGATTTTACATCTCCGGCCATCTGGTCACCCTATAGAAACTAATTTTGTTTATAATCAAGTGAGTTTTTATGCTATTACGCTCATAATGCAGCACATTAATCCTTATCATGTCTATAATGAGCTACAATTGAACAATAGATGAAAATGCATTCTAAACCATGTTTTTTTTTTAACCTTAAAAATCCTCATTGAAATAGACTTGTTACACCTATGCAGCTTTTAGCTTATGTGTAATGAGAAAATGTGCCATAAAAAAGTGAAAATGACACATAGAGGTGTTTTTGCATCTGTTTATGCAGCCTAATGTGAAAGCAAGTCAAACCAATGTTTTACTTTACAAAAAATAAATTCCCAAATTTCCGCATTTTACCACTTACATAAAACATCTCCTGAGAAAGTTGCATATAAATGAGTCAGGGTACATTTTTTTTAAAAAACGTTTCCGGCTTGAGAATCAACATAACAAAAGGCTTAATTTGATATATCACATACCTTAAAAAGAAAATCACAATATTGATTTTTTTGCATTTTTCCCAAGCTCAATGTAAAACATCCGTTGCACTGGTGCAACAAAAGGTTAAGTCGAAAAACGGAAACAGCTATAAAAAAAAATCTGATATACATATGTCAAAAATTCCTTTTGTTTCTTTGGCCTAAACCCAAGAGGCTTCCAACAACACCTTTTTTTTCAAAAATCGAACAATGTAAAAATGTCCTGCAAACTTTTTTTCTTCTCAAAATATTGTCAAAAATAGTCAATTTTAGTATAAATAAGTGAGCGTTTGAGATTTTTTCACCAGATAAAGTTTTTTATGGTCACTGTACACTTAGGCTTCGGGTCCACATGTTTTCAATTTTTTGGTTGACCCAGAAAAAAAAATTATTTTTTCAAAAAGCTGCATTGGTGTAACTCTCTGAAAAAAGGCACGCCCGAATATTTTTTTCTGAAAAAAGGGGGTGCATATGAAAGAGGGCGTCGAAATATTATGATTGAGCACGATTTTTTTTTACCGACATGGGCGAATTGCAGTATGTAGCTAAGACATGTCCTCTTTATAGTGGCAACTCTGATGTTTGTGGCTTATAGGGACAAGGTACAAATCAAGTGTAACCTTCAGGTTGGTTTTTCTTTTTCACCTTCATGTATGTTGAAGAACTCTTTTTGCTTTTGGCTATAATTCACAATCTATATATGATAGAGACATAATTTAAACAACACATTCTTCCTAGTCTTGTGCTACTTACCCATGTGAATTATCATGTATGTGGCATATTGGATAGTAGTCAAAATGTGAAGTTGAATGTATGATGTTTTTCAATTACGTCACAAGTTCGAAAAAGTATGCCTTACATTTTGGCCCATAAATCTAAAACTATACAATCTGGATCCTCAATTCAAAGTGCCGCATAAAGCTAACATCATGCCACTGTTCTGTGTCCATTTTCATGCTTGTGCCATGCTTATAAGTGGTGAGAATCTTTCAGTGATTAAATGCATGTTTTAAATACAAAAAATCTCAATTTATTTCAAATATTTTACGTATATTGTGTCATAATTCATGATCCATACTAGATAGAGCTTCCTTTGCAAATGCAACACATTCTATAGAATATCCCACTGCAGGATGGCAAATTACATGCCTCTAGGATGTAGAGAAAGTACATAAAACTAACATTGACTCCATACTGGGCGATTTTACATCTCCGGCCATCTGGTCACCCTATAGAAACTAATTTTGTTTATAATCAAGTGAGTTTTTATGCTATTATGCTCATAATGCATCACATTAATCCTTATCATGTCTATAATGAGCTACAATTGAACAATAGATGAAAATGCATTCTAAACCATGTTTTTTTTTAACCTTAAAAATCCTCATTGAAATAGACTTGTTACACCTATGCAGCTTTTAGCTTATGTGTAATGAGAAAATGTGCCATAAAAAAGTGAAAATGACACATAGAGGTGTTTTTGCATCTGTTTATGCAGCCTAATGTGAAAACAAGTCAAACCAATGTTTTACTTTACAAAAAATAAATTCCCAAATTTCCGCATTTTACCACTTACGTAAAACATCTCCTGAGAAAGTTGCATATAAATGAGTCTGGGTACATTTTTTTTTTAAAACGTTTCCGGCTTGAGAATCAACATAACAAAAGGCTTAATTTGATATATCACATACCTTAAAAAAAAAATCACAATATTGATTTCTTTGCATTTTTCCCAAGCTCAATGTAAAACATCCGTTGCACTGGTGCAACAAAAGGTTAAGTCGAAAAACGGAAACAGCTATAAAAAAAAATCTGAAATATGTATTTCAAAAATTCCTTTTGTTTCTTTGGCCTAAACCCAAAGGGCTTCCAACAACACCTTTTTTTCAAAAATCGAACAATGTAAAAATGTCCTGCGAACTTTTTTTCTTCTCAAAATATTGTCAAAAATAGTCATTTTTAGTATAAATAAGTGAGCGTTTGAGATTTTTTCACCAGATAAAGATTTTTATGGTCACTGTACACTTAGGCTTCGGGTCCACATGTTTTCAATTTTTTGGTTGACCCAGAAAAAAATATTATTTTTTCAAAAAGCTGCATTGGTGTAGCTCTCTGAAAAAAGGCACGCCCGAATATTTTTTTCTGAAAAAAGGGGGTGCATATGAAAGAGGGCGTCGAAATATTATGATTGAGCACGATTTTTTTTTCCAACATGGGCGAATTGCAGTATGTAGCTAAGACATGTACACTTTATAGTGGCAACTCTGATGTTTGTGGCTTATAGGGACAAGGTACAAATCAAATGTAACCTTCAGGTTGGTTTCTCTTTTTCACCTTCATGTATGTTGAATAACTCTTTTTGCTTTTGGCTATAATTCACAATCTATATATGATAGAGACATAATTGAAACAACACATTGTTCCTAGTCTTGTGCTACTTACCCATGTGAATTATCATGTATGTGGCATATTGGAAAGTAGTCAAAATGTTAAGTTGAATGTATGATGTTTTTCAATTACGTCACAAGTTCAAAAACGTATGCCTGACATTTTGGCCCATAATTCTGAAACTATACAATCTGGATCCTCAATTCAAAGTGCTGCATAAAGCTAACATCATGCCACTGTTCTGTGTCCATTTTCATGCTTGTGCCATGCTTATAAGTGGTGAGGATCTTTCAGTGATTAAATGCATGTTTTAAATACAAAAAATCTCAATTTATTTCAAATATTTTACATATATTGTGTCATAATTCATGATCCTTACTAGATAGAGCTTCATTTGCAAATGCAACACATTCTTAGAATATCCCACTGCAGGATGGCAAATGACATGCCTCTAGGATGTAGAGAAAGTACATAAAACTAATATTGACTCCATACTGGGCGATTTTACATCTCCGGCCATCTGGTCACCCTATAGAAACTAATTTTGTTTATAATCAAGTGAGTTTTTATGCTATTACGCTCATAATGCATCACATTAATCCTTATCATGTCTATAATGAGCTACAATTGAACAATAGATGAAAATGCATTCTAAACCATGTTTTTTTTTAACCTTAAAAATCCTCATTGAAATAGACTTGTTACACCTATGCAGCTTTTAGCTTATGTGTAATGAGAAAATGTGCCATAAAAAAGTGAAAATGACACATAGAGGTGTTTTTGCATCTGTTTATGCAGCCTAATGTGAAAACAAGTCAAACCAATGTTTTACTTTACAAAAAATAAATTCCCAAATTTCCGCATTTTACCACTTACATAAAACATCTCCTGAGAAAGTTGCATATAAATGAGTCTGGGTACATTTTTTTTTAAAAAAGTTTCCGGCTTGAGAATCAACATAACAAAAGGCTTAATTTGATATATCACATACCTTAAAAAGAAAATCACAATATTGATTTTTTTGCATTTTTCCCAAGCTCAATGTAAATCATCCGTTGCACTGGTGCAACAAAAGGTTAAGTCGAAAAACGGAAACAGCTATAAAAAAAAACTCTGAAATATGTATTTCAAAATTCCTTTTGTTTCTTTGGCCTAAACCCAAAAGGCTTCCAACAACACCTTTTTTTCAAAAATCGAACAATGTAAAAATGTCCTGCGAACTTTTTTTCTTCTCAAAATATTGTCACAAATAGTCATTTTTAGTATAAATAAGTGAGCGTTTGAGATTTTTTCACCAGATAAAGATTTTTATGGTCACTGTACACTTAGGCTTCGGGTCCACATGTTTTCAATTTTTTGGTTGACCCAGAAATTTTTTTTATTTTTTCAAAAAGCTGCATTGGTGTAGCTCTCTGAAAAAAGGCACGCCCGAATATTTTTTTCTGAAAAAAGGGAGTGCATATGAAAGAGGGCGTCGAAATATTATGATTGAGCACGATTTTTTTTTCCAACATGGGCGAATTGCAGTATGTAGCTAAGACATGTACACTTTATAGTGGCAACTCTGATGTTTGTGGCTTATAGGGACAAGGTACAAATCAAATGTAACCTTCAGGTTGGTTTCTCTTTTTCATCTTCATGTATGTTGAATAACTCTTTTTGCTTTTGGCTATAATTCACAATCTATATATGACAGAGACATAATTGAAACAACACATTGTTCCTAGTCTTGTGCTACTTACCCATGTGAATTATCATGTATGTGGCATATTGGATAGTAGTCAAAATGTGAAGTTGAATGTATGATGTTTTTCAATTACGTCACAAGTTCAAAAAAGTATGCCTTACATTTTGGCCCATAATTCTAAAACTATACAATCTGAATCCTCAATTCAAAGTGCCGCATAAAGCTAACATCATGCCACTGTTCTGTGTCCATTTTCATGCTTGTGCCATGCTTAGAAGTGGTGAGAATCTTTCAGTGATTAAATGCATGTTTTAAATACAAAAAATCTCAATTTATTTCAAATATTTCACGTATATTGTGTCATACTTCATGATCCATACTAGATAGAGCTTCATTTGCAAATGCAACACATTCTATAGAATATCCCACTGCAGGATGCCGAATTACATGCCTCTAGGATGTAGAGAAAGTACATAAAACTAACATTGATTCCATACTGGGCGATTTTACATCTCCGGCCATCTGGTCACCCTATAGAAACTAATTTTGTTTATAATCAAGTGAGTTTTTATCCTATTACGCTCATAATGCATCACATTAATCCTTATCATGTCTATAATGAGCTACAATTGAACAATAGATGAAAATGCATTCTCAACCATGTTTTTTTTTAACCTTAAAAATCCTCATTGAAATAGACTTGTTACACCTATGCAGCTTTTAGCTTATGTGTAATGAGAAAATGTGCCATAAAAAAGTGAAAATGACACATAGAGGTGTTTTTGCATCTGTTTATGCAGCCTAATGTGAAAACAAGTCAAACCAATGTTTTACTTTACAAAAAATAAATTCCCAAATTTCCGCATTTTACCACTTACATAAAACATCTCCTGAGAAAGTTGCATATAAATAAGTCAGGGTACATTTTTTAAAAAAAACGTTTCCGGCTTGAGAATCAACATAACAAAAGGCTTAATTTGATATATCACATACCTTAAAAAGAAAATCACAATATTGATATTTTTGCATTTTTCCCAAGCTCAATGTAAAACATCCGTTGCACTGGTGCAACAAAAGGTTAAGTCGAAAAACGGAAACAGCTATAAAAAAAATCTGAAATATACATTTCAAAAATTCCTTTTGTTTCTTTGGCCTCAACCCAAGAGGCTTCCAACAACACCTTTTTTTCAAAACTCGAACAATGTAAAAATGTCCTGCGAACTTTTTTTCTTCTCAAAATATTGTCAAAAATAGTCATTTTTAGTATAAATAAGTGAGCCGTTTGGGATTTTTTCACCAGATAAAGTTGTTTATGGTCACTGTACACTTAGGCTTCGCGTCCACATGTTTTCAATTTTTTGGTTGACCCAGAAAAAAAATTTATTTTTTCAAAAAGCTGCATTGGTGTAGCTCTCTGAAAAAAGGCACGCCCGAATATTTTTTTCCGAAAAAAGGGGGTGCATATGAAAGAGGGCGTCGAAATATTATGATTGAGCACGATTTTTTTTTCCAACATGGGCGAATTGCAGTATGTAGCTAAGACATGTACACTTTATAGTGGCAACTCTGATGTTTGTGGCTTATAGGGAAAAAGTACAAATCAAATGTAACCTTCAGGTTGGTTTCTCTTTTTCACCTTCATGTATGTTGAATAACTCTTTTTGCTTTTGGCTATAATTCACAATCTATATATGATAGAGACATAATTGAAACAACACATTGTTCTTAGTCTTGTGCTACTTACCCATGTGAATTATCATGTATGTGGCATATTGGAAAGTAGTCAAAATGTTAAGTTGAATGTATGATGTTTTTCAATTATGTCACAAGTTCAAAAAAGTATGCCTGACATTTTGGCCCATAATTCTGAAACTATACAATCTGGATCCTCAATTCAAAGTGCCGCATAAAGCTAACATCATGCCACTGTTCTGTGTCCATTTTCATGCTTGTGCCATGCTTATAAGTGGTGAGAATCGTTCAGTGATTAAATGCATGTTTTAAATACAAAAAATCTCAATTTATTTCAAATATTTTACGTATATTGTGTCATAATTCATGATCCATACTAGATAGAGCTTCCTTTGCAAATGCAACACATTCTATAGAATATCCCACTGCAGGATGGCAAATTACATGCCTCTAGGATTTAGAGAAAGTACATAAAACTAACATTGACTCCATACTGGGCGATTTTACATCTCCGGCCATCTGGTCACCCTATAGAAACTAATTTTGTTTATAATCAAGTGAGTTTTTATGCTATTACGCTCATAATGCATCACATTAATCCTTATCATGTCTATAATGAGCTACAATTGAACAATAGATGAAAATGCATTCTAAACCATGTTTTTTTTTAACCTTAAAAATCCTCATTGAAATAGACTTGTTACACCTATGCAGCTTTTAGCTTATGTGTAATGAGAAAATGTGCCATAAAAAAGTGAAAATGACACATAGAGGTGTTTTTGCATCTGTTTATGCAGCCTAATGTGAAAACAAGTCAAACCAATGTTTTACTTTACAAAAAATAAATTCCCAAATTTCCGCATTTTACCACTTACATAAAACATCTCCTGAGAAAGTTGCATATAAATGAGTCTGGGTACATTTTTTTTTAAAAAAGTTTCCGGCTTGAGAATCAACATAACAAAAGGCTTAATTTGATATATCACATACCTTAAAAAGAAAATCACAATATTGATTTTTTTGCATTTTTCCCAAGCTCAATGTAAATCATCCGTTGCACTGGTGCAACAAAAGGTTAAGTCGAAAAACGGAAACAGCTATAAAAAAAAATCTGAAATATGTATTTCAAAATTCCTTTTGTTTCTTTGGCCTAAACCCAAAAGGCTTCCAACAACACCTTTTTTTCAAAAATCGAACAATGTAAAAATGTCCTGCGAACTTTTTTTCTTCTCAAAATATTGTCACAAATAGTCATTTTTAGTATAAATAAGTGAGCGTTTGAGATTTTTTCACCAGATAAAGATTTTTATGGTCACTGTACACTTAGGCTTCGGGTCCACATGTTTTAAATTTTTTGGTTGACCCAGAAAAAAAATTTATTTTTTCAAAAAGCTGCATTGGTGTAGCTCTCTGAAAAAAGGCACGCCCGAATATTTTTTTCTGAAAAAAGGGAGTGCATATGAAAGAGGGCGTCGAAATATTATGATTGAGCACGATTTTTTTTTCCAACATGGGCGAATTGCAGTATGTAGCTAAGACATGTACACTTTATAGTGGCAACTCTGATGTTTGTGGCTTATAGGGACAAGGTACAAATCAAATGTAACCTTCAGGTTGGTTTCTCTTTTTCATCTTCATGTATGTTGAATAACTCTTTTTGCTTTTGGCTATAATTCACAATCTATATATGACAGAGACATAAGTGAAACAACACATTGTTCCTAGTCTTGTGCTACTTACCCATGTGAATTATCATGTATGTGGCATATTGGATAGTAGTCAAAATGTGAAGTTGAATGTATGATGTTTTTCAATTACGTCACAAGTTCAAAAAAGTATGCCTTACATTTTGGCCCATAATTCTAAAACTATACAATCTGAATCCTCAATTCAAAGTGCCGCATAAAGCTAACATCATGCCACTGTTCTGTGTCCATTTTCATGCTTGTGCCATGCTTAGAAGTGGTGAGAATCTTTCAGTGATTAAATGCATGTTTTAAATACAAAAAATCTCAATTTATTTCAAATATTTCACGTATATTGTGTCATAATTCATGATCCATACTAGATAGAGCTTCATTTGCAAATGCAACACATTCTATAGAATATCCCACTGCAGGATGCCGAATTACATGCCTCTAGGATGTAGAGAAAGTACATAAAACTAACATTGATTCCATACTGGGCGATTTTACATCTCCGGCCATCTGGTCACCCTATAGAAACTAATTTTGTTTATAATCAAGTGAGTTTTTATGCTATTACGCTCATAATGCATCACATTAATCCTTCTCATGTCTATAATGAGCTACAATTGAACAATAGATGAAAATGCATTCTCAACCATGTTTTTTTTTAACCTTAAAAATCCTCATTGAAATAGACTTGTTACACCTATGCAGCTTTTAGCTTATGTGTAATGAGAAAATGTGCCATAAAAAAGTGAAAATGACACATAGAGGTGTTTTTGCATCTGTTTATGCAGCCTAATGTGAAAACAAGTCAAACCAATGTTTTACTTTACAAAAAATAAATTCCCAAATTTCCTCATTTTACCACTTACATAAAACATCTCCTGAGAAAGTTGCATATAAATGAGTCAGGGTACATTGTTTTTAAAAAACGTTTCCGGCTTGAGAATCAACATAACAAAAGGCTTAATTTGATATATCACATACCTTAAAAAGAAAATCACAATATTGATTTTTTTGCATTTTTCCCAAGCTCAATGTAAAACATCCGTTGCACTGGTGCAACAAAAGGTTAAGTCGAAAAACGGAAACAGCTATAAAAAAAATCTGATATATACATTTCAAAAATTCCTTTTGTTTCTTTGGCCTCAACCCAAGAGGCTTCCAACAACACCTTTTTTTCAAAAATCGAACAATGTAAAAATGTCCTGCAAACTTTTTTTCTTCTCAAAATATTGTCAAAAATAGTCATTTTTAGTATAAATAAGTGAGCCGTTTGCGATTTTTTCACCAGATAAAGTTGTTTATGGTCACTGTACACTTAGGCTTCGGGTCCACATGTTTTCAATTTTTTGGTTGACCCAGAAAAAAAATTTATTTTTTCAAATAGCTGCATTGGTGTAGCTCTCTGAAAAAAGGCACGCCCGAATATTTTTTTCTGAAAAAAGGGGGTGCATATGAAAGAGGGCGTCGAAATATTATGATTGAGCACGATTTTTTTTTCCAACATGGGCGAATTGCAGTATGTAGCTAAGACATGTACACTTTATAGTGGCAACTCTGATGGTTGTGGCTTATAGGGACAAACTACAAATCAAATGTAACCTTCAGGTTGGTTTCTCTTTTTCACCTTCATGTATGTTGAATAACTCTTTTTGCTTTTGGCTATAATTCACAATCTATATATGATAGAGACATAATTGAAACAACACATTTTTCCTAGTCTTGTGCTACTTACCCATGTGAATTATCATGTATGTGGCATATTGGAAAGTAGTCAAAATGTTAAGTTGAATGTATGATGTTTTTCAATTACGTCACAAGTTCAAAAAATTATGCCTGACATTTTGGCCCATAATTCTGAAACTATACAATCTGGATCCTCAATTCAAAGTGCCGCATAAAGCTAACATCATGCCACTGTTCTGTGTCCATTTTCATGCTTGTGCCATGCTTATAAGTGGTGAGAATCTTTCAGTGATTAAATGCATGTTTTAAATACAAAAAATCTCAATTTATTTCAAATATTTCACGTATATTGTGTCATAATTCATGATCCATACTAGATAGAGCTTCATTTGCAAATGCAACACATTCTATAGAATATCCCACTGCAGGATGGCAAATTACATGCCTCTAGGATGTAGAGAAAGTACATAAAACTAATATTGACTCCATACTGGGAGATTTTATATCTCCGGCCATCTGGTCACCCTATAGAAACTAATTTTGTTTATAATCAAGTGAGTTTTTATGCTATTACGCTCATAATGCATCACATTAATCCTTATCATGTCTATACTGAGCTACAATTGAACAATAGATGAAAATGCATTCTAAACCATGTTGTTTTTTTAACCATAAAAATCCTCATTGAAATAGACTTGTTACACCTATGCAGCTTTTAGCTTATGTGTAATGAGAAAATGTGCCATAAAAAAGTGAAAATGACACATAGAGGTGTTTTTGCATCTGTTTATGCAGCCTACTTTACAAAAAATAAATTCCCAAATTTCCGCATTTTACCACTTACATAAAACATCTCCTGAGAAAGTTGCATATAAATGAGTCAGGGTACATTTTTTTTTTTTAAACGTTTCCTGCTTGAGAATCAACATAACAAAAGGCTTAATTTGATATATCACATACCTTAAAAAGAAAATCACAATATTGATTTTTTTGCATTTTTCCCAAGCTCAATGTAAAACATCCGTTGCACTGGTGCAACAAAAGGTTAAGTCGAAAAACGGAAACTGCTATAAAAAAAAATCTGAAATATCTATTTCAAAAATTCCTTTTGTTTCTTTGGCCTAAACCCAAAAGGCTTCCAACAACACCTTTTTTTCAAAAATCTAACAATGTAAAAATGTCCTGCGAACTTTTTTTCTTCTCAAAATATTGTCAAAAATAGTCATTTTTAGTATAAATAAGTGAGCGTTTGAGATTTTTTCACCAGATAAAGATTTTTATGGTCACTGTACACTTAGGCTTCGGGTCCACATGTTTTCAATTTTTTGGTTGACCCAGAAAAAAAAATTATTTTTTCAAAAAGCTGCATTGGTGTAGCTCTCTGAAAAAAGGCACGCCCGAATATTTTTTTCTGAAAAAAGGAGGTGCATATGAAAGAGGGCGTCGAAATATTATGATTGAGCACAATTTTTTTTTCCAACATGGGCGAATTGCAGTATGTAGCTAAGACATGTACACTTTATAGTGGCAACTCTGATGTTTGTGGCTTATAGGGACAAGGTACAAATCAAATGTAACCTTCAGGTTGGTTTCTCTACTCTTTTTGCTTTTGGCTATAATTCACAATCTATATATGATAGAGACATAATTGAAACAACACATTGTTCCTAGTCTTGTGCTACTTACCCATGTGAATTATCATGTATGTGGCATATTGGATAGTAGTCAAAATGTGAAGTTGAATGTATGACGTTTTTCAATTACGTCACAAGTTCGAAAAAGTATGCCTTACATTTTGACCCATAATTCTAAAACTATACAATCTGGATCCTCAATTCAAAGTGCCGCATAAAGCTAACATCATGCCACTGTTCTGTGTCCATTTTCATGCTTGTGCCATGCTTAGAAGTGGTGAGAATCTTTCAGTGATTAAATGCATGTTTTAAATACAAAAAATCTCAATTTATTTCAAATATTTCACGTATATTGTGTCATAATTCATGATCCATACTAGATAGAGCTTCATTTGCAAATGCAACACATTCTATAGAATGTCCCACTGCAGGATGCCGAATTACATGCCTCTAGGATGTAGAGAAAGTACATAAAACTAACATTGACTCCATACTGGGCGATTTTACATCTCCGGCCATCTGGTCCCCCTATAGAAACTAGATTTGTTTATAATCAAGTGAGTTTTTATGCTATTACGCTCATAATGCATCACATTAATCCTTATCATGTCTATAATGAGCTACAATTGAACAATAGATGAAAATGCATTCTCAACCATGCTTTTTTTTAACCTTAAAAATCCTCATTGAAATAGACTTGTTACACCTATGCAGCTTTTAGCTTATGTGCAATGAGAAAATGTGCCATAAAAAAGTGAAAATGACACATAGAGGTGTTTTTGCATCTGTTTATGCAGCCTAATGTGAAAACAAGTCAAACCAATGTTTTACTTTACAAAAAATAAATTCCCAAATTTCCGCATTTTACCACTTACATAAAACATGTCCTGTGAAAGTTGCATATAAATGAGTCAGGGTACATTTTTTTTTAAAAACGTTTCCGGCTTGAGAATCAACATAACAAAAGGCTTAATTTGATATATCACATACCTTAAAAAGAAAATCACAATATTGATTTTTTTGCATTTTTTCCCAAGCTCTATGTAAAACATCCGTTGCACTGGTGCAACAAAAGGTTAAGTCGAAAAACGGAAACAGCTATAAAAAAAAATCTGAAATAAATATGTCAAAAATTCCTTTTGTTTCTTTGGCCTAAACCCAAGAGGCTTCCAACAACACCTTTTTTTTCAAAAATCGAACAATGTAAAAATGTCCTGCAAACTTTTTTTCTTCTCAAAATATTGTCAAAAATAGTCAATTTTAGTATAAATAAGTGAGCGTTTGAGATTTTTTCACCAGATAAAGTTTTTTATGGTCACTGTACACTTAGGCTTCGGGTCCACATGTTTTCAATTTTTTGGTTGACCCAGAAAAAAAATATATTTTTTCAAAAAGCTGCATTGGTGTAGCTCTCTGAAAAAAGGCACGCCCAAATATTTTTTTCTGAAAAAAGGGGGTGCATATGAAAGACGGCGTCGAAATATTATGATTGAGCACGATTTTTTTTTCCAACATGGGCGAATTGCAGTATGTAGCTAAGACATGTACACTTTATAGTGGCAACTCTGATGTTTGTGGCTTATAGGGACAAAGTACAAATCAAATGTAACCTTCAGGTTGGTTTCTCTTTTTCACCTTCATGTATGTTGAATAACTCTTTTTGCTTTTGGCTATAATTCACAATCTATATATGATAGAGACATAATTGAAACAACACATTGTTCCTAGTCTTGTGCTACTTACCCATGTGAATTATCATGTAAGTGGCATATTGGAAAGTAGTCAAAATGTTAAGTTGAATGTATGATGTTTTTCAATTATGTCACAAGTTCAAAAAAGTATGCCTGACATTTTGGCCCATAATTCTGAAACTATACAATCTGGATCCTCAATTCAAAGTGCCGCATAAAGCTAACATCATGCCACTGTTCTGTGTCCATTTTCATGCTTGTGCCATGCTTATAAGTGGTGAGAATCTTTCAGTGATTAAATGCATGTTTTAAATACAAAAAATCTCAATTTATTTCAAATATTTTACGTATATTGTGTCATAATTCATGATCCATACTAGATAGAGCTTCATTTGCAAATGCAACACATTCTATAGAATATCCCACTGCAGGATGGCAAATTACATGCCTCTAGGATGTAGAGATAGTACATAAAACTAATATTGACTCCATACTGGGCGATTTTACATCTCCGGCCATCTGGTCACCCTATAGAAACTAATTTTGTTTATAATCAAGTGAGTTTTTATGCTATTACGCTCATAATGCATCACATTAATCCTTATCATGTCTATAATGAGCTACAATTGAACAATAGATGAAAATGCATTCTAAACCATGTTTTTTTTTAACCTTAAAAATCCTCATTGAAATAGACTTGTTACACCTATGCAGCTTTTAGCTTATGTGTAATGAGAAAATGTGCCATAAAAAAGTGAAAATGACACATAGAGGTGTTTTTGCATCTGTTTATGCAGCCTAATGTGAAAACAAGTCAAACCAATGTTTTACTTTACAAAAAATAAATTCCCAAATTTCCGCATTTTACCACTTACATAAAACATCTCCTGAGAAAGTTGCATATAAATGAGTCAGGGTACATTTTTTTTTAAAAACGTTTCCGGCTTGAGAATCAACATAACAAAAGGCTTAATTTGATATATCACATACCTTAAAAAGAAAATCACAATATTGATTTTTTTGCATTTTTCCCAAGCTCAATGTAAAACATCCGTTGCACTGGTGCAACAAAAGGTTAAGTCGAAAAACGGAAACAGCTATAAAAAAAAATCTGAAATACATATGTCAAAAATTCCTTTTGTTTCTTTGGCCTAATCCCAAGAGGCTTCCAACAACACCTTTTTTTTCAAAAATCGAACAATGTAAAAATGTCCTGCAAACTTTTTTTCTTCTCAAAATATTGTCAAAAATAGTCATTTTTAGTATAAATAAGTGAGCGTTTGAGATTTTTTCACCAGATAAAGTTTTTTATGGTCACTGTACACTTAGGCTTCGGGTCCACATGTTTTCAATTTTTTGGTTGACCCAGAAAAAAAAATTATTTTTTCAAAAAGCTGCACTGGTGTAGCTCTCTGAAAAAAGGCACGCCCGAATATTTTTTTCTGAAAAAAGGGGGTGCATATTAAAGAGGGCGTCGAAATATTATGATTGAGCAAGATTTTTTTTTCCGACATGGGCGAATTGCAGTATGTAGCTAAGACATGTACACTTTATAGTGGCAACTCTGATGTTTGTGGCTTATAGGGACAAGGTACAAATCAAATGTAACCTTCAGGATGGTTTCTCTTTTTCACCTTCATGTATGTTGAAGAACTCTTTTTGCTTTTGGCTATAATTGACAATCTATATATGATAGAGACATAATTGAAACAACACTTTGTTCCTAGTCTTGTGCTACTTACCCATGTGAATTATCATGTATGTGGCATATTGGATAGTAGTCAAAATGTGAAGTTGAATGTATGATGTTTTTCAATTACGTCACAAGTTCGAAAAAGTATGCCTTACATTTTGGCCCATAATTCTAAAACTATACAATCTGGATCCTCAATTCAAAGTGCCACATAAAGCTAACATCATGCCACTGTTCTGTGTCCATTTTCATGCTTGTTCCATGCTTAGAAGTGGTGAGAATCTTTCAGTGATTAAATTTAAATGCATGTTTTAAATACAAAAAATCTCAATTTATTTCAAATATTTCACGTATATTGTGTCATAATTCATGATCCATACTAGATACAGCTTCATTTGCAAATGCAACACATTCTATAGAATATCCCACTGCAGGATGCCGAATTATATGCCTCTAGGTTGTAGAGAAAGTACATAAAACTAACATTGACTCCATACTGGGCAATTTTACATCTCCGGCCATCTGGTCACCCTATAGAAACTAATTTTGTTTATAATCAAGTGAGTTTTTATGCTATTACGCTCATAATGCATCACATTAATCCTTATCATGTCTATAATGAGCTACAATTTAACAATAGATGAAAATGCATTCTCAACCATGTTTTTTTTTAACCTTAAAAATCCTCATTGAAATAGACTTGTTACACCTATGCAGCTTTTAGCTTATGTGTAATGAGAAAATGTGCCATAAAAAAGTGAAAATGACACATAGAGGTGTTTTTGCATCTGTTTATGCAGCCTAATGTGAAAACATGTCAAACCAATGTTTTACTTTACAAAAAATAAATTCCCAAATTTCCGCATTTTACCACTTACATAAAACATCTCCTGAGAAAGTTGCATATAAATGAGTCAGGGTACATTTTTTTTTTAAAACGTTTCCGGCTTGAGAATCAACATAACAAAAGGCTTAATTTGATATCTCACATACCTTAAAAAGAAAATCACAATATTGATTTTTTTGCATTTTTCCCAAGCTCTATGTAAAACATCCGTTGCACTGGTGCAACAAAAGGTTAAGTCGAAAAACGGAAACAGCTATAAAAAAAAATCTGAAATATATATTTCAAAAATTCCTTTTGTTTCTTTGGCCTAAACCCAAAAGGCTTCCAACAACACCTTTTTTTCAAAAATCGAACAATGTAAAAATGTCCTGCGAACTTTTTTTCTTCTCAAAATATTGTCAAAAATAGTCATTTTTAGTATAAATAAGTGAGCGTTTGAGATTTTTTCACCGGATAAAGATTTTTATGGTCACTGTACACTTAGGCTTCGGGTCCACATGTTTTCAATTTTTTGGTTGACCCAGAAAAAAATTTTTTTTTTTCAAAAAGCTGCACTGGTGTAGCTCTCTGAAAAAAGGCACGCCCGAATATTTTTTTCTGAAAAAAGGGGGTGCATATGAAAGAGGGCGTCGAAATATTATGATTGAGCACGATTTTTTTTTCCGACATGGGCGAATTGCAGTATGTATCTAAGACATGTACACTTTATAGTGGCAACTCTGATGTTTGTGGCTTATAGGGACAAGGTACAAATCAAATGTAACCTTCAGGATGGTTTCTCTTTTTCACCTTCATGTATGTTGAAGAACTCTTTTTGCTTTTGGCTATAATTGACAATCTATATATGATAGAGACGTAATTGAAACAACACTTTGTTCCTAGTCTTGTGCTACTTACCCATGTGAATTATCATGTATGTGGCATATTGGATAGTAGTCAAAATGTGAAGTTGAATGTATGATGTTTTTCAATTACGTCACAAGTTCGAAAAAGTATGCCTTACATTTTGGCCCATAATTCTAAAACTATACAATCTGGATCCTCAATTCAAAGTGCCGCATAAAGCTAACATCATGCCACTGTTCTGTGTCCATTTTCATGCTTGTTCCATGCTTAGAAGTGGTGAGAATCTTTCAGTGATTAAATTTAAATGCATGTTTTAAATACAAAAAATCTCAATTTATTTCAAATATTTCACGTATATTGTGTCATAATTCATGATCCATACTAGATAGAGCTTCATTTGCAAATGCAACACATTCTATAGAATATCCCACTGCAGGATGCCAAATTACATGCCTCTAGGTTGTAGAGAAAGTACATAAAACTAACATTGACTCCATACTGGGCAATTTTACATCTCCGGCCATCTGGTCACCCTATAGAAACTAATTTTGTTTATAATCAAGTGAGTTTTTATGCTATTACTCTCATAATGCATCACATTAATCCTTATCATGTCTATAATGAGCTACAATTGAACAATAGATGAAAATGCATTCTCAACCATGTTTTTTTTTAACCTTAAAAATCCTCATTGAAATAGACTTGTTACACCTATGCAGCTTTTAGCTTATGTGTAATGAGAAAATGTGCCATAAAAAAGTGAAAATGACACATAGAGGTGTTTTTGCATCTGTTTATGCAGCCTAATGTGAAAACAAGTCAAACCAATGTTTTACTTTACAAAAAATAAATTCCCAAATTTCCGCATTTTACCACTTACATAAAACATCTCCTGAGAAAGTTGCATATAAATGAGTCAGGGTACATTTTTTTTAAAAAACGTTTCCGGCTTGAGAATCAACATAACAAAAGGCTTAATTTGATATATCACATAACTTAAAAAGAAAATCACAATATTGATTTTTTTGCATTTTTCCCAAGCTCTATGTAAAACATCCGTTGCACTGGTGCAACAAAAGGTTAAGTCGAAAAACGGAAACAGCTATAAAAAAAAATCTGAAATATATATTTCAAAAATTCCTTTTGTTTCTTTGGCCTAAACCCAAACGGCTTCCAACAACACCTTTTTTTCAAAAATCGAACAATGTAAAAATGTCCTGTGAACTTTTTTCTTCTCAAAATATTGTCAAAAATAGTCATTTTTAGTATAAATAAGTGAGAGTTTGAGATTTTTTCACCAGATAAAGATTTTTATGGTCACTGTACACTTAGGCTTCGGGTCCACATGTTTTCAATTTTTTGGTTGACCCAGAAAAAAAAATTATTTTTTCAAAAAGCTGCACTGGTGTAGCTCTCTGAAAAAAGGCACGCCCGAATATTTTTTTCTGAAAAAAGGGGGTGCATATGAAAGAGGGCGTCGAAATATTATGATTGAGCACGATTTTTTTTTTCCGACATTGGCGAATTGCAGTATGTAGCTAAGACATGTACACTTTATAGTGGCAACTCTGATGTTTGTGGCTTATAGGGACAAGGTACAAATCAAATGTAACCTTCAGGATGGTTTCTCTTTTTCACCTTCATGTATGTTGAAGAACTCTTTTTGCTTTTGGCTATAATTCACAATCTATATATGATAGAGACATAATTGAAACAACACTTTGTTCCTAGTCTTGTGCTACGTACCCATGTGAATTATCATGTGTGTGGCATATTGGATAGTAGTCAAAATGTGAAGTTGAATGTATGATGTTTTTCAATTACGTCACAAGTTCGAAAAAGTATGCCTTACATTTTGGCCCATAATTCTAAAACTATACAATTTGGATCCTCAATTCAAAGTGCCGCATAAAGCTAACATCATGCCACTGTTCTGTGTCCATTTTCATGCTTGTGCCATGCTTATAAGTGGTGAGAATCTTTCAGTGATTAAATGCATGTTTTAAATACAAAAAATCTCAATTTATTTCAAATATTTTACGTATATTGTGTCATAATTCATGATCCATATTAGATAGAGCTTCATTTGCAAATGCAACACATTCTATAGAATATCCCACTGCAGGATGGCAAATTACATGCCTCTAGGATGTAGAGAAAGTACATAAAACTAATATTGACTCCATACTGGGCGATTTTACATCTCCGGCCATCTGGTCACCCTATAGAAACTAATTTTGTTTATAATCAAGTGAGTTTTTATGCTATTACGCTCATAATGCATCACATTAATCCTTATCATGTCTATAATGAGCTACAATTGAACAATAGATGAAAATGCATTCTAAACCATGTTTTTTTTTAACCTTAAAAATCCTCATTGAAATAGACTTGTTACACCTATGCAGCTTTTAGCTTATGTGTAATGAGAAAATGTGCCATAAAAAAGTGAAAATGACACATAGAGGTGTTTTTGCATCTGTTTATGCAGCCTAATGTGAAAAAAAGTCAAACAAATGTTTTACTTTACAAAAAATAAATTCCCAAATTTCCGCATTTTACCACTTACATAAACATCTCCTGAGAAAGTTGCATATAAATGAGTCAGGGTACATTTTTTTTTTAAACGTTTCCGGCTTGAGAATCAACATAACAAAAGGCTTAATTTGATATATCACATACCTTAAAAAGAAAATCACAATATTGATTTTTTTGCATTTTTCCCAAGCTCAATGTAAAACATCCGTTGCACTGGTGCAACAAAAGGTTAAGTCGAAAAACGGAAACAGCTATAAAAAAAAATCTGAAATATGTATTTCAAAAATTCCTTTTGTTTCTTTGGCCTAAACCCAAAAGGCTTCCAACAACACCTTTTTTTCAAAAATCGAACAATGTAAAAATGTCCTGCGAACTTTTTTTCTTCTCAAAATATTGTCAAAAATAGTCATTTTTAGTATAAATAAGTGAGCGTTTGAGATTTTTTCACCAGATAAAGATTTTTATGGTCACTGTACACTTAGGCTTCGGGTCCACATGTTTTCAATTTTTTGGTTGACCCAGAAAAAAAAAATATTTTTTCAAAAAGCTGCATTGGTGTAGCTCTCTGAAAAAAGGCACGCCCGAATATTTTTTTCTGAAAAAAGGGGGTGCATATGAAAGAGGGCGTCGAAATATTATGATTGAGCACGATTTTTTTTTCCAACATGGGCGAATTGCAGTATGTAGCTAAGACATGTACACTTTATAGTGGCAACTCTGATGTTTGTGGCTTATAGGGACAAGGTACAAATCAAATGTAACCTTCAGGTTGGTTTCTCTACTCTTTTTGCTTTTGGCTATAATTCACAATCTATATATGATAGAGACATAATTGAAACAACACATTGTTCCTAGTCTTGTGCTACTTACCCATGTGAATTATCATGTATGTGGCATATTGGATAGTAGTCAAAATGTGAAGTTGAATGTATGATGTTTTTCAATTACGTCACAAGTTCGAAAAAGTATGCCTTACATTTTGGCCCATAATTCTACAACTATACAATCTGGATCCTCAATTCAAAGTGCCACATAAAGCTAACATCATGCCACTGTTCTGTGTCCATTATCATGCTTGTGCCATGCTTAGAAGTGGTGAGAATCTTTCAGTGATTAAATGCATGTTTTAAATACAAAAAATCTCAATTTATTTCAAATATTTCACGTATATTGTGTCATAATTCATGATCCATACTAGATAGAGCTTCATTTGCAAATGCAACACATTCTATAGAATATCCCACTGCAGGATGCCGAATTACATGCCTCTAGGATGTAGAGAAAGTACATAAAACTAACATTGACTCCATACTGGGCGATTTTACATCTCCGGCCATCTGGTCACCCAATAGAAACTAGATTTGTTTATAATCAAGTGAGTTTTTATGCTATTACGCTCATAATGCATCACATTAATCCTTATCATGTCTATAATGAGCTACAATTGAACAATAGATGAAAATGCATTCTCAACCATGCTTTTTTTAACCTTAAAAATCCTCATTGAAATAGACTTGTTACACCTATGCAGCTTTTAGCTTATGTGCAATGAGAAAATGTGCCATAAAAAAGTGAAAATGACACATAGAGGTGTTTTTGCATCTGTTTATGCAGCCTAATGTGAAAACAAGTGAAACCAATGTTTTACTTTACAAAAAATAAATTCCCAAATTTCCGCATTTTACCACTTACATAAAACATCTCCTGAGAAAGTTGCATATAAATGAGTCAGGGTACATTTTTTTTTTAAAACGTTTCCGGCTTGAGAATCAACATAACAAAAGGCTTAATTTGATATATCACATACCTTAAAAAGAAAATCACAATATTGATTTTTTTGCATTTTTCCCAAGCTCAATGTAAAACATCCGTTGCACTGGTGCAACAAAAGGTTAAGTCGAAAAACGGAAACAGCTATAAAAAAAAATCTGAAATATGTATTTCAAAAATTCCTTTTGTTTCTTTGGCCTAAACCCAAAAGGCTTCCAACAACACCTTTTTTTCAAAAATCGAACAATGTAAAAATGTCCTGCGAACTTTTTTTCTTCTCAAAATATTGTCAAAAATAGTCATTTTTAGTATAAATAAGTGAGCGTTTGAGAATTTTCACCAGATAAAGATTTTTATGGTCACTGTACACTTAGGCTTCGGGTCCACATGTTTTCAATTTTTTGGTTGACCCAGAAAAAAAAAATATTTTTTCAAAAAGCTGCACTGGTGTAGCTCTCTGAAAAAAGGCACGCCTGATTATTTTTTTCTGAAAAAAGGGGGTGCATATGAAAGAGGGCGTCGAAATATCATGATTGAGCACGATGTTTTTTTTCCGACATGGGCGAATTGCAGTATGTAGCTAAGACGTGTCCACTTTATAGTGGCAACTCTGATGTTTGTGGCTTATAGGGACAATGTACAAATCAAGTGTAACCTTCAGGTTGGTTTTTCTTTTTCACCTTCATGTATGTTGAAGAACTCTTTTTGCTTTTTGCTATAATTCACAATCTATATATGATAGAGACATAATTTAAACAACACATTCTTCCTAGTCTTGTGCTACTTACCCATGTGAATTATCATGTATGTGGCATATTGGATAGTAGTCAAAATGTGAAGTTGAATGTATGTTGTTTTTCAATTACGTCACAAGTTCGAAAAAGTATGCCTTACATTTTGGCCCATAATTCTAAAACTATACAATCTGGATCCTCAATTCAAAGTGCCGCATAAAGCTAACATCATGCCACTGTTCTGTGTCCATTTTCATGCTTGTGCCATGCTTAGAAGTGGTGAGAATCTTTCAGTGATTAAATGCATGTTTTAAATACAAAAAATCTCAATTTATTTCAAATATTTCACGTATATTGTGTCATAATTCATGATCCATACTAGACAGAGCTTCATTTGCAAATGCAACACATTCTATAGAATATCCCACTGCAGGATGCCGAATTACATGCCTCTAGGATGTAGAGAAAGTACATAAAACTAACATTGACTCCATACTGGGCGATTTTACATCTCCGGCCATCTGGTCACCCTATAGAAAATAATTTTGTTTATAATCAAGTGAGTTTTTATGCTATTACGCTCATAATGCATCACATTAATCCTTATCATGTCTATAATGAGCTACAATTGAACAATAGATGAAAATGCATTCTCAACCATGTTTTTTTTTAACCTTAAAAATCCTCATTGAAAGAGACTTGTTACACCTATGCAGCTTTTAGCTTATGTGTAATGAGAAAATGTGCCATAAAAAAGTGAAAATGACACATATAGGTGTTTTTGCATCTGTTTATGCAGCCTAATGTGAAAACAAGTCAAACCAATGTTTTACTTTACAAAAAATAAATTCCCAAATTTCCGCATTTTACCACTTACATAAAACATCTCCTGAGAAAGTTGCATATAAATGAGTCAGGGTACATTTTTTTTTAAAAACGTTTCCGGCTTGAGAATCAACATAACAAAAGGCTTAATTTGATATATCACATACCTTAAAAAGAAAATCACAATATTGATTTTTTTGCATTTTTCCCAAGCTCAATGTAAAACATCCGTTGCACTGGTGCAACAAAAGGTTAAGTCGAAAAACGGAAACAGCTATAAAAAAAATCTGAAATATACATTTCAAAAATTCCTTTTGTTTCTTTGGCCTCAACCCAAGAGGCTTCCAACAACACCTTTTTTTCAAAAATCGAACAATGTAAAAATGTCCTGCAAACTTTTTTTCTTCTCAAAATATTGTCAAAAATAGTCATTTTTAGTATAAATAAGTGAGCCGTTTGAGATTTTTTCACCAGATAAAGTTGTTTATGGTCACTGTACACTTAGGCTTCGGGTCCACATGTTTTCAATTTTTTGGTTGACCCAGAAAAAAAAATTATTTTTTCAAAAAGCTGCATTGGTGTAGCTCTCTGAAAAAAGGCACGCCCGAATATTTTTTTCTGAAAAAAGGGTTGCATATGAAAGAGGGCGTCGAAATATTATGATTGAGCACGATTTTTTTTTCCAACATGGGCGAATTGCAGTATGTAGC
This sequence comes from Triturus cristatus, assembly GCF_964204655.1. Taxonomy (NCBI): domain Eukaryota; kingdom Metazoa; phylum Chordata; class Amphibia; order Caudata; family Salamandridae; genus Triturus; species Triturus cristatus. The sequence continues at coordinate 206,891,677 of NC_140594.1, read as the reverse complement.
TAAGACATGTACACTTTATAGTGGCAACTCTGATGTTTGTGGCTTGTAGGGACAAAGTACAAATCAAATGTAACCTTCAGGTTGGTTTCTCTTTTTCACCTTCATGTATGTTGAATAACTCTTTTTGCTTTTGGCTATAATTCACAATCTATATATGATAGAGACATAATTGAAACAACACATTGTTCCTAGTCTTGTGCTACTTACCCATGTGAATTATCATGTATGTGGCATATTGGAAAGTAGTCAAAATGTTAAGTTGAATGTATGATGTTTTTCAATTATGTCACAAGTTCAAAAAAGTATGCCTGACATTTTGGCCCATAATTCTGAAACTATACAATCTGGATCCTCAATTCAAAGTGCCACATAAAGCTAACATCATGCCACTGTTCTGTGTCCATTTTCATGCTTGTGCCATGCTTATAAGTGGTGAGAATCTTTCAGTGATTAAATGCATGTTTTAAATACAAAAAATCTCAATTTATTTCAAATATTTTACGTATATTGTGTCATAATTCATGATCCATACTAGATAGAGCTTCATTTGCAAATGCAACACATTCTATAGAATATCCCACTGCAGGATGGCAAATTACATGCCTCTAGGATGTAGAGAAAGTACATAAAACTAATATTGACTCCATACTGGGCGATTTTACATCTCCGGCCATCTGGTCACCCTATAGAAACTAATTTTGTTTATAATCAAGTGAGTTTTTATGCTATTAAGCTCATAACGCATCACATTAATCCTTATCATGTCTATAATGAGCTACAATTGAACAATAGATGAAAATGCATTCTAAACCATGTTTTTTTTTAACCTTAAAAATCCTCATTGAAATAGACTTGTTACACCTATGCAGCTTTTAGCTTATGTGTAATGAGAAAATGTGCCATAAAAAAGTGAAAATGACACATAGAGGTGTTTTTCCATCTGTTTATGCAGCCTAATGTGAAAACAAGTCAAACCAATGTTTTACTTTACAAAAAATAAATTCCCAAATTTCCGCATTTTACCACTTACATAAAACATCTCCTGAGAAAGTTGCATATAAATGAGTCAGGGTACATTTTTTTTTTAAACGTTTCCGGCTTGAGAATCAACATAACAAAAGGCTTAATTTGATATATCACATACCTTAAAAAGAAAATCACAATATTGATTTTTTTGCATTTTTCCCAAGCTCAATGTAAAACATCCGTTGCACTGGTGCAACAAAAGGTTAAGTCGAAAAACGGAAACAGCTATAAAAAAAAATCTGAAATATGTATTTCAAAAATTCCTTTTGTTTCTTTGGCCTAAACCCAAAAGGCTTCCAACAACACCTTTTTTTCAAAAATCGAACAATGTAAAAATGTCCTGCGAACTTTTTTTCTTCTCAAAATATTGTCAAAAATAGTCATTTTTAGTATAAATAAGTGAGCGTTTGAGATTTTTTCACCAGATAAAGATTTTTATGGTCACTGTACACTTAGGCTTCGGGTCCACATGTTTTCAATTTTTTGGTTGACCCAGAAAAAAATATTATTTTTTCAAAAAGCTGCATTGGTGTAGCTCTCTGAAAAAAGGCACGCCCGAATATTTTTTTCTGAAAAAAGGGGGTGCATATGAAAGAGGGCGTCGAAATATTATGATTGAGCACGATTTTTTTTTCCAACATGGGCGAATTGCAGTATGTAGCTAAGACATGTACACTTTATAGTGGCAACTCTGATGTTTGTGGCTTATAGAGACAAGGTACAAATCAAATGTAACCTTCAGGTTGGTTTCTCTTTTTCACCTTCATGTATGTTGAATAACTCTTTTTGCTTTTGGCTATAATTCACAATCTATATATGATAAAGACATAATTGAAACAACACATTGTTCCTAGTCTTGTGCTACTTACCCATGTGAATTATCATGTATGTGGCATATTGGAAAGTAGTCAAAATGTTAAGTTGAATGTATGATGTTTTTCAATTACGTCACAAGTTCAAAAAAGTATGCCTGACATTTTGGCCCATAATTATGAAACTATACAATCTGGATCCTCAATTCAAAGTGCTGCATAAAGCTAACATCATGCCACTGTTCTGTGTCCATTTTCATGCTTGTGCCATGCTTATAAGTGGTGAGGATCTTTCAGTGATTAAATGCATGTTTTAAATACAAAAAATCTCAATTTATTTCAAATATTTTACGTATATTGTGTCATAATTCATGATCCATACTAGATAGAGCTTCATTTGCAAATGCAACACATTCTTAGAATATCCCACTGCAGGATGGCAAATTACATGCCTCTAGGATGTAGAGAAAGTACATAAAACTAATATTGACTCCATACTGGGCGATTTTACATCTCCGGCCATCTGGTCACCCTATAGAAACTAATTTTGTTTATAATCAAGTGAGTTTTTATGCTATTACGCTCATAATGCATTACATTAATCCTTATCATGTCTATAATGAGCTACAATTGAACAATAGATGAAAATGCATTCTAAACCATGTTTTTTTTAACCTTAAAAATCCTCATTGAAATAGACTTGTTACACCTATGCAGCTTTTAGCTTATGTGTAATGAGAAAATGTGCCATAAAAAAGTGAAAATGACACATAGAGGTGTTTTTGCATCTGTTTATGCAGCCTAATGTGAAAACAAGTCAAACCAATGTTTTACTTTACAAAAAATAAATTCCCAAATTTCCGCATTTTACCACTTACATAAAACATCTCCTGAGAAAGTTGCATATAAATGAGTCTGGGTACATTTTTTTTTAAAAAAGTTTCCGGCTTGAGAATCAACATAACAAAAGGCTTAATTTGATATATCACATACCTTAAAAAGAAAATCACAATATTGATTTTTTTGCATTTTTCCCAAGCTCAATGTAAAACATCCGTTGCACTGGTGCAACAAAAGGTTAAGTCGAAAAACGGAAACAGCTATAAAAAAAATCTGAAATATACATATCAAAAATTCCTTTTGTTTCTTTGGCCTCAACCCAAGAGGCTTCCAACAACACCTTTTTTTCAAAACTCGAACAATGTAAAAATGTCCTGCGAACTTTTTTTCTTCTCAAAATATTGTCAAAAATAGTCATTTTTAGTATAAATAAGTGAGCCGTTTGGGATTTTTTCACCAGATAAAGTTGTTTATGGTCACTGTACACTTAGGCTTCGCGTCCACATGTTTTCAATTTTTTGGTTGACCCAGAAAAAAAAATTATTTTTTCAAAAAGCTGCATTGGTGTAGCTCTCTGAAAAAAGGCACGCCCGAATATTTTTTTCTGAAAAAAGGGGGTGCATATGAAAGAGGGCGTCGAAATATTATGATTGAGCACGATTTTTTTTTCCAACATGGGCGAATTGCAGTATGTAGCTAAGACATGTACACTTTATAGTGGCAACTCTGATGTTTGTGGCTTATAGGGAAAAAGTACAAATCAAATGTAACCTTCAGGTTGGTTTCTCTTTTTCACCTTCATGTATGTTGAATAACTCTTTTTGCTTTTGGCTATAATTCACAATCTATATATGATAGAGACATAATTGAAACAACACATTGTTCCTAGTCTTGTGCTACTTACCCATGTGAATTATCATGTATGTGGCATATTGGAAAGTAGTCAAAATGTTAAGTTGAATGTATGATGTTTTTCAATTATGTCACAAGTTCAAAAAAGTATGCCTGACATTTTGGCCCATAATTCTGAAACTATACAATCTGGATCCTCAATTCAAAGTGCCACATAAAGCTAACATCATGCCACTGTTCTGTGTCCATTTTCATGCTTGTGCCATGCTTATAAGTGGTGAGAATCTTTCAGTGATTAAATGCATGTTTTAAATACAAAAAATCTCAATTTATTTCAAATATTTTACGTATATTGTGTCATAATTCATGATCCATACTAGATAGAGCTTCATTTGCAAATGCAACACATTCTATAGAATATCCCACTGCAGGATGGCAAATTACATGCCTCTAGGATGTAGAGAAAGTACATAAAACTAATATTGACTCCATACTGGGCGATTTTACATCTCCGGCCATCTGGTCACCCTATAGAAACTAATTTTGTTTATAATCAAGTGAGTTTTTATGCTATTAAGCTCATAACGCATCACATTAATCCTTATCATGTCTATAATGAGCTACAATTGAACAATAGATGAAAATGCATTCTAAACCATGTTTTTTTTTAACCTTAAAAATCCTCATTGAAATAGACTTGTTACACCTATGCAGCTTTTAGCTTATGTGTAATGAGAAAATGTGCCATAAAAAAGTGAAAATGACACATAGAGGTGTTTTTCCATCTGTTTATGCAGCCTAATGTGAAAACAAGTCAAACCAATGTTTTACTTTACAAAAAATAAATTCCCAAATTTCCGCATTTTACCACTTACATAAAACATCTCCTGAGAAAGTTGCATATAAATGAGTCAGGGTACATTTTTTTTTTAAACGTTTCCGGCTTGAGAATCAACATAACAAAAGGCTTAATTTGATATATCACATACCTTAAAAAGAAAATCACAATATTGATTTTTTTGCATTTTTCCCAAGCTCAATGTAAAACATCCGTTGCACTGGTGCAACAAAAGGTTAAGTCGAAAAACGGAAACAGCTATAAAAAAAAATCTGAAATATGTATTTCAAAAATTCCTTTTGTTTCTTTGGCCTAAACCCAAAAGGCTTCCAACAACACCTTTTTTTCAAAAATCGAACAATGTAAAAATGTCCTGCGAACTTTTTTTCTTCTCAAAATATTGTCAAAAATAGTCATTTTTAGTATAAATAAGTGAGCGTTTGAGATTTTTTCACCAGATAAAGATTTTTATGGTCACTGTACACTTAGGCTTCGGGTCCACATGTTTTCAATTTTTTGGTTGACCCAGAAAAAAATATTATTTTTTCAAAAAGCTGCATTGGTGTAGCTCTCTGAAAAAAGGCACGCCCGAATATTTTTTTCTGAAAAAAGGGGGTGCATATGAAAGAGGGCGTCGAAATATTATGATTGAGCACGATTTTTTTTTCCAACATGGGCGAATTGCAGTATGTAGCTAAGACATGTACACTTTATAGTGGCAACTCTGATGTTTGTGGCTTATAGAGACAAGGTACAAATCAAATGTAACCTTCAGGTTGGTTTCTCTTTTTCACCTTCATGTATGTTGAATAACTCTTTTTGCTTTTGGCTATAATTCACAATCTATATATGATAAAGACATAATTGAAACAACACATTGTTCCTAGTCTTGTGCTACTTACCCATGTGAATTATCATGTATGTGGCATATTGGAAAGTAGTCAAAATGTTAAGTTGAATGTATGATGTTTTTCAATTACGTCACAAGTTCAAAAAAGTATGCCTGACATTTTGGCCCATAATTATGAAACTATACAATCTGGATCCTCAATTCAAAGTGCTGCATAAAGCTAACATTATGCCACTGTTCTGTGTCCATTTTCATGCTTGTGCCATGCTTATAAGTGGTGAGGATCTTTCAGTGATTAAATGCATGTTTTAAATACAAAAAATCTCAATTTATTTCAAATATTTTACGTATATTGTGTCATAATTCATGATCCATACTAGATAGAGCTTCATTTGCAAATGCAACACATTCTTAGAATATCCCACTGCAGGATGGCAAATTACATGCCTCTAGGATGTAGAGAAAGTACATAAAACTAATATTGACTCCATACTGGGCGATTTTACATCTCCGGCCATCTGGTCACCCTATAGAAACTAATTTTGTTTATAATCAAGTGAGTTTTTATGCTATTACGCTCATAATGCATTACATTAATCCTTATCATGTCTATAATGAGCTACAATTGAACAATAGATGAAAATGCATTCTAAACCATGTTTTTTTTAACCTTAAAAATCCTCATTGAAATAGACTTGTTACACCTATGCAGCTTTTAGCTTATGTGTAATGAGAAAATGTGCCATAAAAAAGTGAAAATGACACATAGAGGTGTTTTTGCATCTGTTTATGCAGCCTAATGTGAAAACAAGTCAAACCAATGTTTTACTTTACAAAAAATAAATTCCCAAATTTCCGCATTTTACCACTTACATAAAACATCTCCTGAGAAAGTTGCATATAAATGAGTCTGGGTACATTTTTTTTTAAAAAAGTTTCCGGCTTGAGAATCAACATAACAAAAGGCTTAATTTGATATATCACATACCTTAAAAAGAAAATCACAATATTGATTTTTTTGCATTTTTCCCAAGCTCAATGTAAAACATCCGTTGCACTGGTGCAACAAAAGGTTAAGTCGAAAAACGGAAACAGCTATAAAAAAAATCTGAAATATACATATCAAAAATTCCTTTTGTTTCTTTGGCCTCAACCCAAGAGGCTTCCAACAACACCTTTTTTTCAAAACTCGAACAATGTAAAAATGTCCTGCGAACTTTTTTTCTTCTCAAAATATTGTCAAAAATAGTCATTTTTAGTATAAATAAGTGAGCCGTTTGGGATTTTTTCACCAGATAAAGTTGTTTATGGTCACTGTACACTTAGGCTTCGCGTCCACATGTTTTCAATTTTTTGGTTGACCCAGAAAAAAAAATTATTTTTTCAAAAAGCTGCATTGGTGTAGCTCTCTGAAAAAAGGCACGCCCGAATATTTTTTTCTGAAAAAAGGGGGTGCATATGAAAGAGGGCGTCGAAATATTATGATTGAGCACGATTTTTTTTTCCAACATGGGCGAATTGCAGTATGTAGCTAAGACATGTACACTTTATAGTGGCAACTCTGATGTTTGTGGCTTATAGGGAAAAAGTACAAATCAAATGTAACCTTCAGGTTGGTTTCTCTTTTTCACCTTCATGTATGTTGAATAACTCTTTTTGCTTTTGGCTATAATTCACAATCTATATATGATAGAGACATAATTGAAACAACACATTGTTCCTAGTCTTGTGCTACTTACCCATGTGAATTATCATGTATGTGGCATATTGGAAAGTAGTCAAAATGTTAAGTTGAATGTATGATGTTTTTCAATTATGTCACAAGTTCAAAAAAGTATGCCTGACATTTTGGCCCATAATTCTGAAACTATACAATCTGGATCCTCAATTCAAAGTGCCACATAAAGCTAACATCATGCCACTGTTCTGTGTCCATTTTCATGCTTGTGCCATGCTTATAAGTGGTGAGAATCTTTCAGTGATTAAATGCATGTTTTAAATACAAAAAATCTCAATTTATTTCAAATATTTTACGTATATTGTGTCATAATTCATGATCCATACTAGATAGAGCTTCATTTGCAAATGCAACACATTCTATAGAATATCCCACTGCAGGATGGCAAATTACATGCCTCTAGGATGTAGAGAAAGTACATAAAACTAATATTGACTCCATACTGGGCGATTTTACATCTCCGGCCATCTGGTCACCCTATAGAAACTAATTTTGTTTATAATCAAGTGAGTTTTTATGCTATTAAGCTCATAACGCATCACATTAATCCTTATCATGTCTATAATGAGCTACAATTGAACAATAGATGAAAATGCATTCTAAACCATGTTTTTTTTTAACCTTAAAAATCCTCATTGAAATAGACTTGTTACACCTATGCAGCTTTTAGCTTATGTGTAATGAGAAAATGTGCCATAAAAAAGTGAAAATGACACATAGAGGTGTTTTTCCATCTGTTTATGCAGCCTAATGTGAAAACAAGTCAAACCAATGTTTTACTTTACAAAAAATAAATTCCCAAATTTCCGCATTTTACCACTTACATAAAACATCTCCTGAGAAAGTTGCATATAAATGAGTCAGGGTACATTTTTTTTTTAAACGTTTCCGGCTTGAGAATCAACATAACAAAAGGCTTAATTTGATATATCACATACCTTAAAAAGAAAATCACAATATTGATTTTTTTGCATTTTTCCCAAGCTCAATGTAAAACATCCGTTGCACTGGTGCAACAAAAGGTTAAGTCGAAAAACGGAAACAGCTATAAAAAAAAATCTGAAATATGTATTTCAAAAATTCCTTTTGTTTCTTTGGCCTAAACCCAAAAGGCTTCCAACAACACCTTTTTTTCAAAAATCGAACAATGTAAAAATGTCCTGCGAACTTTTTTTCTTCTCAAAATATTGTCAAAAATAGTCATTTTTAGTATAAATAAGTGAGCGTTTGAGATTTTTTCACCAGATAAAGATTTTTATGGTCACTGTACACTTAGGCTTCGGGTCCACATGTTTTCAATTTTTTGGTTGACCCAGAAAAAAATATTATTTTTTCAAAAAGCTGCATTGGTGTAGCTCTCTGAAAAAAGGCACGCCCGAATATTTTTTTCTGAAAAAAGGGGGTGCATATGAAAGAGGGCGTCGAAATATTATGATTGAGCACGATTTTTTTTTCCAACATGGGCGAATTGCAGTATGTAGCTAAGACATGTACACTTTATAGTGGCAACTCTGATGTTTGTGGCTTATAGGGAAAAAGTACAAATCAAATGTAACCTTCAGGTTGGTTTCTCTTTTTCACCTTCATGTATGTTGAATAACTCTTTTTGCTTTTGGCTATAATTCACAATCTATATATGATAGAGACATAATTGAAACAACACATTGTTCTTAGTCTTGTGCTACTTACCCATGTGAATTATCATGTATGTGGCATATTGGAAAGTAGTCAAAATGTTTAGTTGAATGTATGATGTTTTTCAATTACGTCACAAGTTCAAAAAAGTATGCCTGACATTTTGGCCCATAATTCTGAAACTATACAATCTGGATCCTCAATTCAAAGTGCCACATAAAGCTAACATCATGCCACTGTTCTGTGTCCATTTTCATGCTTGTGCCATGCTTATAAGTGGTGAGAATCTTTCAGTGATTAAATGCATGTTTTAAATACAAAAAATCTCAATTTATTTCAAATATTTTACGTATATTGTGTCATAATTCATGATCCATACTAGATAGAGCTTCATTTGCAAATGCAACACATTCTATAGAATATCCCACTGCAGGATGGCAAATTACATGCCTCTAGGATGTAGAGAAAGTACATAAAACTAATATTGACTCCATACTGGGCGATTTTACATCTCCGGCCATCTGGTCACCCTATAGAAACTAATTTTGTTTATAATCAAGTGAGTTTTTATGCTATTAAGCTCATAACGCATCACATTAATCCTTATCATGTCTATAATGAGCTACAATTGAACAATAGATGAAAATGCATTCTAAACCATGTTTTTTTTTAACCTTAAAAATCCTCATTGAAATAGACTTGTTACACCTATGCAGCTTTTAGCTTATGTGTAATGAGAAAATGTGCCATAAAAAAGTGAAAATGACACATAGAGGTGTTTTTGCATCTGTTTATGCAGCCTAATGTGAAAACAAGTCAAACCAATGTTTTACTTTACAAAAAATAAATTCCCAAATTTCCGCATTTTACCACTTACATAAAACATCTCCTGAGAAAGTTGCATATAAATGAGTCAGGGTACATTTTTTTTTTAAACGTTTCCGGCTTGAGAATCAACATAACAAAAGGCTTAATTTGATATATCACATACCTTAAAAAGAAAATCACAATATTGATTTTTTTGCATTTTTCCCAAGCTCAATGTAAAACATCCGTTGCACTGGTGCAACAAAAGGTTAAGTCGAAAAACGGAAACAGCTATAAAAAAAAATCTGAAATATGTATTTCAAAAATTCCTTTTGTTTCTTTGGCCTAAACCCAAAAGGCTTCCAACAACACCTTTTTTTCAAAAATCGAACAATGTAAAAATGTCCTGCGAACTTTTTTTCTTCTCAAAATATTGTCAAAAATAGTCATTTTTAGTATAAATAAGTGAGCGTTTGAGATTTTTTCACCAGATAAAGATTTTTATGGTCACTGTACACTTAGGCTTCGGGTCCACATGTTTTCAATTTTTTGGTTGACCCAGAAAAAAATATTATTTTTTCAAAAAGCTGCATTGGTGTAGCTCGCTGAAAAAAGGCACGCCCGAATATTTTTTTCTGAAAAAAGGGGGTGCATATGAAAGAGGGCGTCGAAATATTATGATTGAGCACGATTTTTTTTTCCAACATGGGCGAATTGCAGTATGTAGCTAAGACATGTACACTTTATAGTGGCAACTCTGATGTTTGTGGCTTATAGAGACAAGGTACAAATCAAATGTAACCTTCAGGTTGGTTTCTCTTTTTCACCTTCATGTATGTTGAATAACTCTTTTTGCTTTTGGCTATAATTCACAATCTATATATGATAGAGACATAATTGAAACAACACATTGTTCCTAGTCTTGTGCTACTTACCCATGTGAATTATCATGTATGTGGCATATTGGAAAGTAGTCAAAATGTTAAGTTGAATGTATGATGTTTTTCAATTAAGTCACAAGTTCAAAAAAGTATGCCTGACATTTTGGCCCATAATTCTGAAACTATACAATCTGGATCCTCAATTCAAAGTGCTGCATAAAGCTAACATCATGCCACTGTTCTGTGTCCATTTTCATGCTTGTGCCATGCTTATAAGTGGTGAGGATCTTTCAGTGATTAAATGCATGTTTTAAATACAAAAAATCTCAATTTATTTCAAATATTTTACGTATATTGTGTCATAATTCATGATCCATACTAGATAGAGCTTCATTTGCAAATGCAACACATTCTTAGAATATCCCACTGCAGGATGGCAAATTACATGCCTCTAGGATGTAGAGAAAGTACATAAAACTAATATTGACTCCATACTGGGCGATTTTACATCTCCGGCCATCTGGTCACCCTATAGAAACTAATTTTGTTTATAATCAAGTGAGTTTTTATGCTATTACGCTCATAATGCATCACATTAATCCTTATCATGTCTATAATGAGCTACAATTGAACAATAGATGAAAATGCATTCTAAACCATGTTTTTTTTTAACCTTAAAAATCCTCATTGAAATAGACTTGTTACACCTATGCAGCTTTTAGCTTATGTGTAATGAGAAAATGTGCCATAAAAAAGTGAAAATGACACATAGAGGTGTTTTTGCATCTGTTTATGCAGCCTAATGTGAAAACAAGTCAAACCAATGTTTTACTTTACAAAAAATAAATTCCCAAATTTCCGCATTTTACCACTTACATAAAACATCTCCTGAGAAAGTTGCATATAAATGAGTCTGGGTACATTTTTTTTAAAAAAAGTTTCCGGCTTGAGAATCAACATAACAAAAGGCTTAATTTGATATATCACATACCTTAAAAAGAAAATCACAATATTGATTTTTTTGCATTTTTCCCAAGCTCAATGTAAATCATCCGTTGCACTGGTGCAACAAAAGGTTAAGTCGAAAAACGGAAACAGCTATAAAAAAAAATCTGAAATATGTATTTCAAAATTCCTTTTGTTTCTTTGGCCTAAACCCAAAAGGCTTCCAACAACACCTTTTTTTCAAAAATCGAACAATGTAAAAATGTCCTGCAAACTTTTTTTCTTCTCAAAATATTGTCACAAATAGTCATTTTTAGTATAAATAAGTGAGCGTTTGAGATTTATTCACCAGATAAAGATTTTTATGGTCACTGTACACTTAGGCTTCGGGTCCACATGTTTTCAATTTTTTGGTTGACCCAGAAAAAAAATGTATTTTTTCAAAAAGCTGCATTGGTGTAGCTCTCTGAAAAAAGGCACGCCCGAATATTTTTTTCTGAAAAAAGGGAGTGCATATGAAAGAGGGCGTCGAAATATTATGATTGCGCACGATTTTTTTTTCCAACATGGGCGAATTGCAGTATGTAGCTAAGACATGTACACTTTATAGTGGCAACTCTGATGTTTGTGGCTTATAGGGACAAGGTACAAATCAAATGTAACCTTCAGGTTGGTTTCTCTTTTTCATCTTCATGTATGTTGAATAACTCTTTTTGCTTTTGGCTATAATTCACAATCTATATATGACAGAGACATAATTGAAACAACACATTGTTCCTAGTCTTGTGCTACTTACCCATGTGAATTATCATGTATGTGGCATATTGGATAGTAGTCAAAATGTGAAGTTGAATGTATGATGTTTTTCAATTACGTCACAAGTTCAAAAAAGTATGCCTTACATTTTGGCCCATAATTCTAAAACTATACAATCTGAATCCTCAATTCAAAGTGCCGCATAAAGCTAACATCATGCCACTGTTCTGTGTCCATTTTCATGCTTGTGCCATGCTTAGAAGTGGTGAGAATCTTTCAGTGATTAAATGCATGTTTTAAATACAAAAAATCTCAATTTATTTCAAATATTTCACGTATATTGTGTCATAATTCATGATCCATACTAGATAGAGCTTCATTTGCAAATGCAACACATTCTATAGAATATCCCACTGCAGGATGCCGAATTACATGCCTCTAGGATGTAGAGAAAGTACATAAAACTAACATTGATTCCATACTGGGCGATTTTACATCTCCGGCCATCTGGTCACCCTATAGAAACTAATTTTGTTTATAATCAAGTGAGTTTTTATGCTATTACGCTCATAAAGCATCACATTAATCCTTATCATGTCTATAATGAGCTACAATTGAACAATAGATGAAAATGCATTCTCAACCATGTTTTTTTTTAACCTTAAAAATCCTCATTGAAATAGACTTGTTACACCTATGCAGCTTTTAGCTTATGTGTAATGAGAAAATGTGCCATAAAAAAGTGAAAATGACACATAGAGGTGTTTTTGCATCTGTTTATGCAGCCTAATGTGAAAACAAGTCAAACCAATGTTTTACTTTACAAAAAATAAATTCCCAAATTTCCTCATTTTACCACTTACATAAAACATCTCCTGAGAAAGTTGCATATAAATGAGTCAGGGTACATTTTTTTTAAAAAACGTTTCCGGCTTGAGAATCAACATAACAAAAGGCTTAATTTGATATATCACATACCTTAAAAAGAAAATCACAATATTGATTTTTTTGCATTTTTCCCAAGCTCAATGTAAAACATCCGTTGCACTGGTGCAACAAAAGGTTAAGTCGAAAAACGGAAACAGCTATAAAAAAAATCTGATATATACATTTCAAAAATTCCTTTTGTTTCTTTGGCCTCAACCCAAGAGGCTTCCAACAACACCTTTTTTTCAAAAATCGAACAATGTAAAAATGTCCTGCAAACTTTTTTTCTTCTCAAAATATTGTCAAAAATAGTCATTTTTAGTATAAATAAGTGAGCCGTTTGCGATTTTTTCACCAGATAAAGTTGTTTATGGTCACTGTACACTTAGGCTTCGGGTCCACATGTTTTCAATTTTTTGGTTGACCCAGAAAAAAAATTTATTTTTTCAAATAGCTGCATTGGTGTAGCTCTCTGAAAAAAGGCACGCCCGAATATTTTTTTCTGAAAAAAGGGGGTGCATATGAAAGAGGGAGTCGAAATATTATGATTGAGCACGATTTTGTTTTCCAACATGGGCGAATTGCAGTATGTAGCTAAGACATGTACACTTTATAATGGCAACTCTGATGTTTGTGGCTTATAGGGACAAAGTACAAATCAAATGTAACCTTCAGGTTGGTTTCTCTTTTTCACCTTCATGTATGTTGAATAACTCTTTTTGCTTTTGGCTATAATTCACAATCTATATATGATAGAGACATAATTGAACCAACACATTGTTCCTAGTCTTGTGCTACTTACCCATGTGAATTATCATGTATGTGGCATATTGGAAAGTAGTCAAAATGTTAAGTTGAATGTATGATGTTTTTCAATTACGTCACAAGTTCAAAAAATTATGCCTGACATTTTGGCCCATAATTCTGAAACTATACAATCTGGATCCTCAATTCAAAGTGCCGCATAAAGCTAACATCATGCCACTGTTCTGTGTCCATTTTCATGCTTGTGCCATGCTTATAAGTGGTGAGAATCTTTCAGTGATTAAATGCATGTTTTAAATACAAAAAATCTCAATTTATTTCAAATATTTTACGTATATTGTGTCATAATTCATGATCCATACTAGATAGAGCTTCATTTGCAAATGCAACACATTCTATAGAATATCCCACTGCAGGATGGCAAATTACATGCCTCTAGGATGTAGAGAAAGTACATAAAACTAATATTGACTCCATACTGGGCGATTTTACATCTCCGGCCATCTGGTCACCCTATAGAAACTAATTTTGTTTATAATCAAGTGAGTTTTTATGCTATTACGCTCATAATGCATCACATTAATCCTTATCATGTCTATAATGAGCTACAATTGAACAATAGATGAAAATGCATTCTCAACCATGCTTTTTTTTAACCTTAAAAATCCTCATTGAAATAGACTTGTTACACCTATGCAGCTTTTAGCTTATGTGCAATGAGAAAATGTGCCATAAAAAAGTGAAAATGACACATAGAGGTGTTTTTGCATCTGTTTATGCAGCCTAATGTGAAAAAAAGTCAAACCAATGTTTTACTTTACAAAAAATAAATTCCCAAATTTCCGCATTTTACCACTTACATAAAACATGTCCTGAGAAAGTTGCATATAAATGAGTCAGGGTACATTTTTGTTTTAAAAAAACGTTTCCGGCTTGAGAATCAACATAACAAAAGGCTTAATTTGATATATCACATACCTTAAAAAGAAAATCACAATATTGATTTTTTTGCATTTTTCCCAAGCTCAATGTAAAACATCCGTTGCACTGGTGCAACAAAAGGTTAAGTCGAAAAACGGAAACAGCTATAAAAAAAAATCTGATATACATATGTCAAAAATTCCTTTTGTTTCTTTGGCCTAAACCCAAGAGGCTTCCAACAACACCTTTTTTTTCAAAAATCGAACAATGTAAAAATGTCCTGCAAACTTTTTTTCTTCTCAAAATATTGTCAAAAATAGTCAATTTTAGTATAAATAAGTGAGCGTTTGAGATTTTTTCACCAGATAAAGTTTTTTATGGTCACTGTACACTTAGGCTTCGGGTCCACATGTTTTCAGTTTTTTGGTTGACCCAGAAAAAAAAATAATTTTTTCAAAAAGCTGCATTGGTGTAGCTCTCTGAAAAAAGGCACGCCCGAATATTTTTTTCTGAAAAAAGGGGGTGCATATGAAAGAGGGCGTCGAAATATTATGATTGAGCACGATTTTTTTTAACCGACATGGGCGAATTGCTGTATGTAGCTAAGACATGTCCTCTTTATAGTGGCAACTCTGATGTTTGTGGCTTATAGGGACAAGGTACAAATCAAGTGTAACCTTCAGGTTGGTTTTTCTTTTTCACCTTCATGTATGTTGAAGAACTCTTTTTGCTTTTGGCTATAATTCACAATCTATATATGATAGAGACATAATTTAAACAACACATTCTTCCTAGTCTTGTGCTACTTACCCATGTGAATTATCATGTATGTGGCATATTGGATAGTAGTCAAAATGTGAAGTTGAATGTATGATGTTTTTCAATTACGTCACAAGTTCGAAAAAGTATGCCTTACATTTTGGCCCATAATTCTAAAACTATACAATCTGGATCCTCAATTCAAAGTGCCGCATAAAGCTAACATCATGCCACTGTTCCGTGTCCATTTTCATGCTTGTGCCATGCTTACATGCTTAGAAGTGGTGAGAATCTTTCAGTGATTAAATGCATGTTTTAAATACAAAAAATCTCAATTTATTTCAAATATTTCACGTATATTGTGTCATAATTCATGATCCATACTAGATAGAGCTTCCTTTGCAAATGCAACACATTCTATAGAATATCCCACTGCAGGATGGCAAATTACATGCCTCTAGGATGTAGAGAAAGTACATAAAACTAACATTGACTCCATACTGGGCGATTTTACATCTCCGGCCATCTGGTCACCCTATAGAAACTAATTTTGTTTATAATCAAGTGAGTTTTTATGCTATTACGCTCATAATGCATCACATTAATCCTTATCATGTCTATAATGAGCTACAATTGAACAATAGATGAAAATGCATTCTAAACCATGTTTTTTTTAACCTTAAAAATCCTCATTGAAATAGACTTGTTACACCTATGCAGCTTTTAGCTTATGTGTAATGAGAAAATGTGCCATAAAAAAGTGAAAATGACACATAGAGGTGTTTTTGCATCTGTTTATGCAGCCTAATGTGAAAACAAGTCAAACCAATGTTTTACTTTACAAAAAATAAATTCCCAAATTTCCGCATTTTACCACTTACATAAAACATCTCCTGAGAAAGTTGCATATAAATGAGTCTGGGTTCATTTTTTTTTAAAAAAGTTTCCGGCTTGAGAATCAACATAACAAATGGCTTAATTTGATATATCACATACCTTAAAAAGAAAATCACAATATTGATTTTTTTGCATTTTTCCCAAGCTCAATGTAAATCATCCGTTGCACTGGTGCAACAAAAGGTTAAGTCGAAAAACGGAAACAGCTATAAAAAAAAATCTGAAATATGTATTTCAAAATTCCTTTTGTTTCTTTGGCCTAAACCCAAAAGGCTTCCAACAACACCTTTTTTTCAAAAATCTAACAATGTAAAAATGTCCTGCGAACTTTTTTTCTTCTCAAAATATTGTCACAAATAGTCATTTTTAGTATAAATAAGTGAGCGTTTGAGATTTTTTCACCAGATAACGATTTTTATGGTCACTGTACACTTAGGCTTCGGGTCCACATGTTTTCAATTTTTTGGTTGACCCAGAAAAAAATTTTATTTTTTCAAAAAGCTGCATTGGTGTAGCTCTCTGAAAAAAGGCACGCCCGAATATTTTTTTCTGAAAAAAGGGAGTGCATATGAAAGAGGGCGTCGAAATATTATGATTGAGCACGATTTTTTTTTCCAACATGGGCGAATTGCAGTATGTAGCTAAGACATGTACACTTTATAGTGGCAACTCTGATGTTTGTGGCTTATAGGGACAAGGTACAAATCAAATGTAACCTTCAGGTTGGTTTCTCTTTTTCATCTTCATGTATGTTGAATAACTCTTTTTGCTTTTGGCTATAATTCACAATCTATATATGACAGAGACATAATTGAAACAACACATTGTTCCTAGTCTTGTGCTACTTACCCATGTGAATTATCATGTATGTGGCATATTGGATAGTAGTCAAAATGTGAAGTTGAATGTATGATGTTTTTCAATTACGTCACAAGTTCAAAAAAGTATGCCTTACATTTTGGCCCATAATTCTAAAACTATACAATCTGAATCCTCAATTCAAAGTGCCGCATAAAGCTAACATCATGCCACTGTTCTGTGTCCATTTTCATGCTTGTGCCATGCTTAGAAGTGGTGAGAATCTTTCAGTGATTAAATGCATGTTTTAAATACAAAAAATCTCAATTTATTTCAAATATTTCACGTATATTGTGTCATAATTCATGATCCATACTAGATAGAGCTTCATTTGCAAATGCAACACATTCTATAGAATATCCCACTGCAGGATGCCGAATTACATGCCTCTAGGATGTAGAGAAAGTACATAAAACTAACATTGATTCCATACTGGGCGATTTTACATCTCCGGCCATCTGGTCACCCTATAGAAACTAATTTTGTTTATAATCAAGTGAGTTTTTATGCTATTACGCTCATAAAGCATCACATTAATCCTTATCATGTCTATAATGAGCTACAATTGAACAATAGATGAAAATGCATTCTCAACCATGTTTTTTTTTAACCTTAAAAATCCTCATTGAAATAGACTTGTTACACCTATGCAGCTTTTAGCTTATGTGTAATGAGAAAATGTGCCATAAAAAAGTGAAAATGACACATAGAGGTGTTTTTGCATCTGTTTATGCAGCCTAATGTGAAAACAAGTCAAACCAATGTTTTACTTTACAAAAAATAAATTCCCAAATTTCCTCATTTTACCACTTACATAAAACATCTCCTGAGAAAGTTGCATATAAATGAGTCAGGGTACATTTTTTTTAAAAAACGTTTCCGGCTTGAGAATCAACATAACAAAAGGCTTAATTTGATATATCACATACCTTAAAAAGAAAATCACAATATTGATTTTTTTGCATTTTTCCCAAGCTCAATGTAAAACATCCGTTGCACTGGTGCAACAAAAGGTTAAGTCGAAAAACGGAAACAGCTATAAAAAAAATCTGATATATACATTTCAAAAATTCCTTTTGTTTCTTTGGCCTCAACCCAAGAGGCTTCCAACAACACCTTTTTTTCAAAAATCGAACAATGTAAAAATGTCCTGCAAACTTTTTTTCTTCTCAAAATATTGTCAAAAATAGTCATTTTTAGTATAAATAAGTGAGCCGTTTGCGATTTTTTCACCAGATAAAGTTGTTTATGGTCACTGTACACTTAGGCTTCAGGTCCACATGTTTTCAATTTTTTGGTTGACCCAGAAAAAAAATGTATTTTTTCAAATAGCTGCATTGGTGTAGCTCTCTGAAAAAAGGCACGCCCGAATATTTTTTTCTGAAAAAAGGGGGTGCATATGAAAGAGGGCGTCGAAATATTATGATTGAGCACGATTTTGTTTTCCAACATGGGCGAATTGCAGTATGTAGCTAAGACATGTACACTTTATAATGGCAACTCTGATGTTTGTGGCTTATAGGGACAAAGTACAAATCAAATGTAACCTTCAGGTTGGTTTCTCTTTTTCACCTTCATGTATGTTGAATAACTCTTTTTGCTTTTGGCTATAATTCACAATCTATATATGATAGAGACATAATTGAACCAACACATTGTTCCTAGTCTTGTGCTACTTACCCATGTGAATTATCATGTATGTGGCATATTGGAAAGTAGTCAAAATGTTAAGTTGAATGTATGATGTTTTTCAATTACGTCACAAGTTCAAAAAATTATGCCTGACATTTTGGCCCATAATTCTGAAACTATACAATCTGGATCCTCAATTCAAAGTGCCGCATAAAGCTAACATCATGCCACTGTTCTGTGTCCATTTTCATGCTTGTGCCATGCTTATAAGTGGTGAGAATCTTTCAGTGATTAAATGCATGTTTTAAATACAAAAAATCTCAATTTATTTCAAATATTTTACGTATATTGTGTCATAATTCATGATCCATACTAGATAGAGCTTCATTTGCAAATGCAACACATTCTATAGAATATCCCACTGCAGGATGGCAAATTACATGCCTCTAGGATGTAGAGAAAGTACATAAAACTAATATTGACTCCATACTGGGCGATTTTACATCTCCGGCCATCTGGTCACCCTATAGAAACTAATTTTGTTTATAATCAAGTGAGTTTTTATGCTATTACGCTCATAATGCATCACATTAATCCTTATCATGTCTATAATGAGCTACAATTGAACAATAGATGAAAATGCATTCTCAACCATGCTTTTTTTTAACCTTAAAAATCCTCATTGAAATAGACTTGTTACACCTATGCAGCTTTTAGCTTATGTGCAATGAGAAAATGTGCCATAAAAAAGTGAAAATGACACATAGAGGTGTTTTTGCATCTGTTTATGCAGCCTAATGTGAAAAAAAGTCAAACCAATGTTTTACTTTACAAAAAATAAATTCCCAAATTTCCGCATTTTACCACTTACATAAAACATCTCCTGAGAAAGTTGCATATAAATGAGTCAGGGTACATTTTTTTTTAAAAACGTTTCCGGCTTGAGAATCAACATAACAAAAGGCTTAATTTGATATATCACATACCTTAAAAAGAAAATCACAATATTGATTTTTTTGCATTTTTCCCAAGCTCAATGTAAAACATCCGTTGCACTGGTGCAACAAAAGGTTAAGTCGAAAAACGGAAACAGCTATAAAAAAAATCTGAAATATACATTTCAAAAATTCCTATTGTTTCTTTGGCCTCAACCCAAGAGGCTTCCAACAACACCTTTTTTTCAAAAATCGAACAATGTAAAAATGTCCTGCAAACTTTTTTTCTTCTCAAAATATTGTCAAAAATAGTCATTTTTAGTATAAATAAGTGAGCCGTTTGAGATTTTTTCACCAGATAAAGTTATTTATGGTCACTGTACACTTAGGCTTCGGGTCCACATGTTTTCAATTTTTTGGTTGACCCAGAAAAAAAAATTATTTTTTCAAAAAGCTGCATTGGTGTAGCTCTCTGAAAAAAGGCATGCCCGAATATTTTTTTCTGAAAAAAGGGTTGCATATGAAAGAGGGCGTCGAAATATTATGATTGAGCACGATTTTTTTTTCCAACATGGGCGAATTGCAGTATGTAGCTAAGACATGTACACTTTATAGTGGCAACTCTGATGTTTGTGGCTTGTAGGGACAAAGTACAAATCAAATGTAACCTTCAGGTTGGTTTCTCTTTTTCACCTTCATGTATGTTGAATAACTCTTTTTGCTTTTGG
The DNA here is from genome assembly GCF_964204655.1 of Triturus cristatus. Lineage (NCBI taxonomy): Eukaryota > Metazoa > Chordata > Amphibia > Caudata > Salamandridae > Triturus > Triturus cristatus. The sequence goes on along the minus strand of NC_140594.1, from coordinate 206,871,275 downwards.
CTATAATTCACAATCTATATATGATAGAGACATAATTGAAACAACACATTGTTCCTAGTCTTGTGCTACTTACCCATGTGAATTATCATGTATGTGGCATATTGGAAAGTAGTCAAAATGTTAAGTTGAATGTATGATGTTTTTCAATTATGTCACAAGTTCAAAAAAGTATGCCTGACATTTTGGCCCATAATTCTGAAACTATACAATCTGGATCCTCAATTCAAAGTGCCACATAAAGCTAACATCATGCCACTGTTCTGTGTCCATTTTCATGCTTGTGCCATGCTTATAAGTGGTGAGAATCTTTCAGTGATTAAATGCATGTTTTAAATACAAAAAATCTCAATTTATTTCAAATATTTTACGTATATTGTGTCATAATTCATGATCCATACTAGATAGAGCTTCATTTGCAAATGCAACACATTCTATAGAATATCCCACTGCAGGATGGCAAATTACATGCCTCTAGGATGTAGAGAAAGTACATAAAACTAATATTGACTCCATACTGGGCGATTTTACATCTCCGGCCGTCTGGTCACCCTATAGAAACTAATTTTGTTTATAATCAAGTGAGTTTTTATGCTATTACGCTCATAACGCATCACATTAATCCTTATCATGTCTATAATGAGCTACAATTGAACAATAGATGAAAATGCATTCTAAACCATGTTTTTTTTAACCTTAAAAATCCTCACTGAAATAGACTTGTTACACCTATGCAGCTTTTAGCTTATGTGTAATGAGAAAATGTGCCATAAAAAAGTGAAAATGACACATAGAGGTGTTTTTGCATCTGTTTATGCAGCCTAATGTGAAAACAAGTCAAACCAATGTTTTACTTTACAAAAAATAAATTCCCAAATTTCCGCATTTTACCACTTACATAAAACATCTCCTGAGAAAGTTGCATATAAATGAGTCAGGGTACATTTTTTTTTTAAACGTTTCCGGCTTGAGAATCAACATAACAAAAGGCTTAATTTGATATATCACATACCTTAAAAAGAAAATCACAATATTGATTTTTTTGCATTTTTCCCAAGCTCAATGTAAAACATCCGTTGCACTGGTGCAACAAAAGGTTAAGTCGAAAAACGGAAACAGCTATAAAAAAAAATCTGAAATATGTATTTCAAAAATTCCTTTTGTTTCTTTGGCCTAAACCCAAAAGGCTTCCAACAACACCTTTTTTTCAAAAATCGAACAATGTAAAAATGTCCTGCGAACATTTTTCTTCTCAAAATATTGTCAAAAATAGTCATTTTTAGTATAAATAAGTGAGCGTTTGAGATTTTTTCACCAGATAAAGATTTTTATGGTCACTGTACACTTAGGCTTCGGGTCCACATGTTTTCAATTTTTTGGTTGACCCAGAAAAAAAAATTATTTTTTCAAAAAGCTGCATTGGTGTAGCTCTCTGAAAAAAGGCACGCCCGAATATTTTTTTCTGAAAAAAGGGGGTGCATATGAAAGAGGGCGTCGAAATATTATGATTGAGCACGATTTTTTTTTCCAACATGGGCGAATTGCAGTATGTAGCTAAGACATGTACACTTTATAGTGGCAACTCTGATGTTTGTGGCTTATAGGGACAAGGTACAAATCAAATGTAACCTTCAGGTTGGTTTCTCTACTCTTTTTGCTTTTGGCTATAATTCACAATCTATATATGATAGAGACATAATTGAAACAACACATTGTTCCTAGTCTTGTGCTACTTACCCATGTGAATTATCATGTATGTGGCATATTGGATAGTAGTCAAAATGTGAAGTTGAATGTATGATGTTTTTCAATTACGTCACAAGTTCGAAAAAGTATGCCTTACATTTTGGCCCATAATTCTACAACTATACAATCTGGATCCTCAATTCAAAGTGCCGCATAAAGCTAACATCATGCCACTGTTCTGTGTCCATTATCATGCTTGTGCCATGCTTAGAAGTGGTGAGAATCTTTCAGTGATTAAATGCATGTTTTAAATACAAAAAATCTCAATTTATTTCAAATATTTCACGTATATTGTGTCATAATTCATGATCCATACTAGATAGAGCTTCATTAGCAAATGCAACACATTCTATAGAATATCCCACTGCAGGATGCCGAATTACATGCCTCTAGGATGTAGAGAAAGTACATAAAACTAACATTGACTCCATACTGGGCGATTTTACATCTCCGGCCATCTGGTCACCCAATAGAAACTAGATTTGTTTATAATCAAGTGAGTTTTTATGCTATTACGCTCATAATGCATCACATTAATCCTTATCATGTCTATAATGAGCTACAATTGAACAATAGATGAAAATGCATTCTCAACCATGCTTTTTTTTAACCTTAAAAATCCTCATTGAAATAGACTTGTTACACCTATGCAGCTTTTAGCTTATGTGCAATGAGAAAATGTGCCATAAAAAAGTGAAAATGACACATAGAGGTGTTTTTGCATCTGTTTATGCAGCCTAATGTGAAAACAAGTCAAACCAATGTTTTACTTTACAAAAAATAAATTCCCAAATTTCCGCATTTTACCACTTACATAAAACATCTCCTGAGAAAGTTGCATATAAATGAGTCAGGGTACATTTTTTTTTTTAAAACGTTTCCGGCTTGAGAATCAACATAACAAAAGGCTTAATTTGATATATCACATACCTTAAAAAGAAAATCACAATATTGATTTTTTTGCATTTTTCCCAAGCTCAATGTAAAACATCCGTTGCACTGGTGCAACAAAAGGTTAAGTCGAAAAACGGAAACAGCTATAAAAAAAAATCTGAAATATGTATTTCAAAAATTCCTTTTGTTTCTTTGGCCTAAACCCAAAAGGCTTCCAACAACACCTTTTTTTCAAAAATCGAACAATGTAAAAATGTCCTGCGAACTTTTTTTCTTCTCAAAATATTGTCAAAAATAGTCATTTTTAGTATAAATAAGTGAGCGTTTGAGAATTTTCACCAGATAAAGATTTTTATGGTCACTGTACACTTAGGCTTCGGGTCCACATGTTTTCAATTTTTTGGTTGACCCAGAAAAAAAAATTATTTTTTCAAAAAGCTGCACTGGTGTAGCTCTCTGAAAAAAGGCACGCCTGATTATTTTTTTCTGAAAAAAGGGGGTGCATATGAAAGAGGGCGTCGAAATATCATGATTGAGCACGATGTTTTTTTTCCGACATGGGCGAATTGCAGTATGTAGCTAAGACATGTCCACTTTATAGTGGCAACTCTGATGTTTGTGGCTTATAGGGACAAGGTACAAATCAAGTGTAACCTTCAGGTTGGTTTTTCTTTTTCACCTTCATGTATGTTGAAGAACTCTTTTTGCTTTTTGCTATAATTCACAATCTATATATGATAGAGACATAATTTAAACAACACATTCTTCCTAGTCTTGTGCTACTTACCCATGTGAATTATCATGTATGTGGCATATTGGATAGTAGTCAAAATGTGAAGTTGAATGTATGTTGTTTTTCAATTACGTCACAAGTTCGAAAAAGTATGCCTTACATTTTGGCCCATAATTCTAAAACTATACAATCTGGATCCTCAATTCAAAGTGCCGCATAAAGCTAACATCATGCCACTGTTCCGTGTCCATTTTCATGCTTGTGCCATGCTTAGAAGTGGTGAGAATCTTTCAGTGATTAAATGCATGTTTTAAATACAAAAAATCTCAATTTATTTCAAATATTTCACGTATATTGTGTCATAATTCATGATCCATACTAGATAGAGCTTCATTTGCAAATGCAACACATTCTATAGAATATCCCACTGCAGGATGCCGAATTACATGCCTCTAGGATGTAGAGAAAGTACATAAAACTAACATTGACTCCATACTGGGCGATTTTACATCTCCGGCCATCTGGTCACCCTATAGAAAATAATTTTGTTTATAATCAAGTGAGTTTTTATGCTATTACGCTCATAATGCATCACATTAATCCTTATCATGTCTATAATGAGCTACAATTGAACAATAGATGAAAATGCATTCTCAACCATGTTTTTTTTTAACCTTAAAAATCCTCATTGAAAGAGACTTGTTACACCTATGCAGCTTTTAGCTTATGTGTAATGAGAAAATGTGCCATAAAAAAGTGAAAATGACACATAGAGGTGTTTTTGCATCTGTTTATGCAGCCTAATGTGAAAACAAGTCAAACCAATGTTTTACTTTACAAAAAATAAATTCCCAAATTTCCGCATTTTACCACTTACATAAAACATCTCCTGAGAAAGTTGCATATAAATGAGTCAGGGTACATTTTTTTTTAAAAACGTTTCCGGCTTGAGAATCAACATAACAAAAGGCTTAATTTGATATATCACATACCTTAAAAAGAAAATCACAATATTGATTTTTTTGCATTTTTCCCAAGCTCAATGTAAAACATCCGTTGCACTGGTGCAACAAAAGGTTAAGTCGAAAAACGGAAACAGCTATAAAAAAAAATCTGAAATACATATGTCAAAAATTCCTTTTGTTTCTTTGGCCTAATCCCAAGAGGCTTCCAACAACACCTTTTTTTCAAAAATCGAACAATGTAAAAATGTCCTGCAAACTTTTTTTCTTCTCCAAATATTGTCAAAAATAGTAATTTTTAGTATAAATAAGTGAGCGTTTGAGATTTTTTCACCAGATAAAGTTTTTTATGGTCACTGTACACTTAGGCTTCGGGTCCACATGTTTTCAATTTTTTGGTTGACTCAGAAAAAAAAAATATTTTTTCAAAAAGCTGCACTGGTGTAGCTCTCTGAAAAAAGGCACGCCCGAATATTTTTTTCTGAAAAAAGGGGGTGATATTAAAGAGGGCGTCGAAATATTATGATTGAGCAAGATTTTTTTTTCCGACATGGGCGAATTGCAGTATGTAGCTAAGACATGTACACTTTATAGTGGCAACTCTGATGTTTGTGGCTTATAGGGACAAGGTACAAATCAAATGTAACCTTCAGGATGGTTTCTCTTTTTCACCTTCATGTATGTTGAAGAACTCTTTTTGCTTTTGGCTATAATTCACAATCTATATATGATAGAGACATAATTGAAACAACACATTGTTCCTAGTCTTGTGCTACTTACCCATGTGAATTATCATGTATGTGGCATATTGGATAGTAGTCAAAATGTGAAGTTGAATGTATGATGTTTTTCAATTACGTCACAAGTTCGAAAAAGTATGCCTTACATTTTGGCCCATAATTCTACAACTATACAATCTGGATCCTCAATTCAAAGTGCCGCATAAAGCTAACATCATGCCACTGTTCTGTGTCCATTATCATGCTTGTGCCATGCTTAGAAGTGGTGAGAATCTTTCAGTGATTAAATGCATGTTTTAAATACAAAAAATCTCAATTTATTTCAAATATTTCACGTATATTGTGTCATAATTCATGATCCATACTAGATAGAGCTTCATTTGCAAATGCAACACATTCTATAGAATATCCCACTGCAGGATGCCGAATTACATGCCTCTAGGATGTAGAGAAAGTACATAAAACTAACATTGACTCCATACTGGGCGATTTTACATCTCCGGCCATCTGGTCACCCAATAGAAACTAGATTTGTTTATAATCAAGTGAGTTTTTATGCTATTACGCTCATAATGCATCACATTAATCCTTATCATGTCTATAATGAGCTACAATTGAACAATAGATGAAAATGCATTCTCAACCATGCTTTTTTTTAACCTTAAAAATCCTCATTGAAATAGGCTTGTTACACCTATGCAGCTTTTAGCTTATGTGCAATGAGAAAATGTGCCATAAAAAAGTGAAAATGACACATAGAGGTGTTTTTGCATCTGTTTATGCAGCCTAATGTGAAAACAAGTCAAACCAATGTTTTACTTTACAAAAAATAAATTCCCAAATTTCCGCATTTTACCACTTACATAAAACATCTCCTGAGAAAGTTGCATATAAATGAGTCAGGGTACATTTTTTTTTTTAAAACGTTTCCGGCTTGAGAATCAACATAACAAAAGGCTTAATTTGATATATCACATACCTTAAAAAGAAAATCACAATATTGATTTTTTTGCATTTTTTCCAAGCTCAATGTAAAACATCCGTTGCACTGGTGCAACAAAAGGTTAAGTCGAAAAACGGAAACAGCTATAAAAAAAAATCTGAAATATGTATTTCAAAAATTCCTTTTGTTTCTTTGGCCTAAACCCAAAAGGCTTCCAACAACACCTTTTTTTCAAAAATCGAACAATGTAAAAATGTCCTGCGAACTTTTTTTCTTCTCAAAATATTGTCAAAAATAGTCATTTTTAGTATAAATAAGTGAGCGTTTGAGAATTTATACCAGATAAAGATTTTTATGGTCACTGTACACTTAGGCTTCGGGTCCACATGTTTTCAATTTTTTGGTTGACCCAGAAAAAAAAATTATTTTTTCAAAAAGCTGCACTGGTGTAGCTCTCTGAAAAAAGGCACGCCTGATTATTTTTTTCTGAAAAAAGGGGGTGCATATGAAAGAGGGCGTCGAAATATCATGATTGAGCACGATGTTTTTTTTCCGACATGGGCGAATTGCAGTATGTAGCTAAGACATGTCCACTTTATAGTGGCAACTCTGATGTTTGTGGCTTATAGGGACAAGGTACAAATCAAGTGTAACCTTCAGGTTGGTTTTTCTTTTTCACCTTCATGTATGTTGAAGAACTCTTTTTGCTTTTTGCTATAATTCACAATCTATAAATGATAGAGACATAATTTAAACAACACATTCTTCCTAGTCTTGTGCTACTTACCCATGTGAATTATCATGTATGTGGCATATTGGATAGTAGTCAAAATGTGAAGTTGAATGTATGTTGTTTTTCAATTACGTCACAAGTTCGAAAAAGTATGCCTTACATTTTGGCCCATAATTCTAAAACTATACAATCTGGATCCTCAATTCAAAGTGCCGCATAAAGCTAACATCATGCCACTGTTCCGTGTCCATTGTCATGCTTGTGCCATGCTTAGAAGTGGTGAGAATCTTTCAGTGATTAAATGCATGTTTTAAATACAAAAAATCTCAATTTATTTCAAATATTTCACGTATATTGTGTCATAATTCATGATCCATACTAGATAGAGCTTCATTTGCAAATGCAACACATTCTATAGAATATCCCACTGCAGGATGCCGAATTACATGCCTCTAGGATGTAGAGAAAGTACATAAAACTAACATTGACTCCATACTGGGCGATTTTACATCTCCGGCCATCTGGTCACCCTATAGAAAATAATTTTGTTTATAATCAAGTGAGTTTTTATGCTATTACGCTCATAATGCATCACATTAATCCTTATCATGTCTATAATGAGCTACAATTGAACAATAGATGAAAATGCATTCTCAACCATGTTTTTTTTTAACCTTAAAAATCCTCATTGAAAGAGACTTGTTACACCTATGCAGCTTTTAGCTTATGTGTAATGAGAAAATGTGCCATAAAAAAGTGAAAATGACACATAGAGGTGTTTTTGCATCTGTTTATGCAGCCTAATGTGAAAACAAGTCAAACCAATGTTTTACTTTACAAAAAATAAATTCCCAAATTTCCGCATTTTACCACTTACATAAAACATCTCCTGAGAAAGTTGCATATAAATGAGTCAGGGTACATTTTTTTTTAAAAACGTTTCCGGCATGAGAATCAACATAACAAAAGGCTTAATTTGATATATCACATACCTTAAAAAGAAAATCACAATATTGATTTTTTTGCATTTTTCCCAAGCTCAATGTAAAACATCCGTTGCACTGGTGCAACAAAAGGTTAAGTCGAAAAACGGAAACAGCTATAAAAAAAAATCTGAAATACATATGTCAAAAATTCCTTTTGTTTCTTTGGCCTAATCCCAAGAGGCTTCCAACAACACCTTTTTTTCAAAAATCGAACAATGTAAAAATGTCCTGCAAACTTTTTTTCTTCTCCAAATATTGTCAAAAATAGTAATTTTTAGTATAAATAAGTGAGCGTTTGAGATTTTTTCACCAGATAAAGTTTTTTATGGTCACTGTACACTTAGGCTTCGGGTCCACATGTTTTCAATTTTTTGGTTGACCCAGAAAAAAAAATTATTTTTTCAAAAAGCTGCACTGGTGTAGCTCTCTGAAAAAAGGCACGCCCGAATATTTTTTTCTGAAAAAAGGGGGTGCATATTAAAGAGGGCGTCGAAATATTATGATTGAGCAAGAGTTTTTTTTTCCGACATGGGCGAATTGCAGTATGTAGCTAAGACATGTACACTTTATAGTGGCAACTCTGATGTTTGTGGCTTATAGGGACAAGGTACAAATCAAATGTAACCTTCAGGATGGTTTCTCTACTCTTTTTGCTTTTGGCTATAATTCACAATCTATATATGATAGCGACATAATTGAAACAACACATTGTTCCTAGTCTTGTGCTACTTACCCATGTGAATTATCATGTATGTGGCATATTGGATAGTAGTCAAAATGTGAAGTTGAATGTATGATGTTTTTCAATTACGTCACAAGTTCGAAAAAGTATGCCTTACATTTTGGCCCATAATTCTACAACTATACAATCTGGATCCTCAATTCAAAGTGCCGCATAAAGCTAACATCATGCCACTGTTCTGTGTCCATTATCATGCTTGTGCCATGCTTAGAAGTGGTGAGAATCTTTCAGTGATTAAATGCATGTTTTAAATACAAAAAATCTCAATTTATTTCAAATATTTCACGTATATTGTGTCATAATTCATGATCCATACTAGATAGAGCTTCATTTGCAAATGCAACACATTCTATAGAATATCCCACTGCAGGATGCCGAATTACATGCCTCTAGGATGTAGAGAAAGTACATAAAACTAACATTGACTCCATACTGGGCGATTTTACATCTCCGGCCATCTGGTCACCCAATAGAAACTAGATTTGTTTATAATCAAGTGAGTTTTTATGCTATTACGCTCATAATGCATCACATTAATCCTTATCATGTCTATAATGAGCTACAATTGAACAATAGATGAAAATGCATTCTCACCATGCTTTTTTTTAACCTTAAAAATCCTCATTGAAATAGACTTGTTACACCTATGCAGCTTTTAGCTTATGTGCAATGAGAAAATGTGCCATAAAAAAGTGAAAATGACACATAGAGGTGTTTTTGCATCTGTTTATGCAGCCTAATGTGAAAACAAGTCAAACCAATGTTTTACTTTACAAAAAATAAATTCCCAAATTTCCGCATTTTACCACTTACATAAAACATCTCCTGAGAAAGTTGCATATAAATGAGTCAGGGTACATTTTTTTTTTTAAAACGTTTCCGGCTTGAGAATCAACATAACAAAAGGCTTAATTTGATATATCACATACCTTAAAAAGAAAATCACAATATTGATTTTTTTGCATTTTTCCCAAGCTCAATGTAAAACATCCGTTGCACTGGTGCAACAAAAGGTTAAGTCGAAAAACGGAAACAGCTATAAAAAAAAATCTGAAATATGTATTTCAAAAATTCCTTTTGTTTCTTTGGCCTAAACCCAAAAGGCTTCCAACAACACCTTTTTTTCAAAAATCGAACAATGTAAAAATGTCCTGCGAACTTTTTTTCTTCTCAAAATATTGTCAAAAATAGTCATTTTTAGTATAAATAAGTGAGCGTTTGAGAATTTTCACCAGATAAAGATTTTTATGGTCACTGTACACTTAGGCTTCGGGTCCACATGTTTTCAATTTTTTGGTTGACCCAGAAAAAAAAATTATTTTTTCAAAAAGCTGCACTGGTGTAGCTCTCTGAAAAAAGGCACGCCTGATTATTTTTTTCTGAAAAAAGGGGGTGCATATGAAAGAGGGCGTCGAAATATCATGATTGAGCACGAGGTTTTTTTCCGACATGGGCGAATTGCAGTATGTAGCTAAGACATGTCCACTTTATAGTGGCAACTCTGATGTTTGTGGCTTATAGGGACAAGGTACAAATCAAGTGTAACCTTCAGGTTGGTTTTTCTTTTTCACCTTCATGTATGTTGAAGAACTCTTTTTGCTTTTTGCTATAATTCACAATCTATAAATGATAGAGACATAATTTAAACAACACATTCTTCCTAGTCTTGTGCTACTTACCCATGTGAATTATCATGTATGTGGCATATTGGATAGTAGTCAAAATGTGAAGTTGAATGTATGTTGTTTTTCAATTACGTCACAAGTTCGAAAAAGTATGCCTTACATTTTGGCCCATAATTCTAAAACTATACAATCTGGATCCTCAATTCAAAGTGCCGCATAAAGCTAACATCATGCCACTGTTCCGTGTCCATTTTCATGCTTGTGCCATGCTTAGAAGTGGTGAGAATCTTTCAGTGATTAAATGCATGTTTTAAATACAAAAAATCTCAATTTATTTCAAATATTTCACGTATATTGTGTCATAATTCATGATCCATACTAGATAGAGCTTCATTTGCAAATGCAACACATTCTATAGAATATCCCACTGCAGGATGCCGAATTACATGCCTCTAGGATGTAGAGAAAGTACATAAAACTAACATTGACTCCATACTGGGCGATTTTACATCTCCGGCCATCTGGTCACCCTATAGAAAATAATTTTGTTTATAATCAAGTGAGTTTTTATGCTATTACGCTCATAATGCATCACATTAATCCTTATCATGTCTATAATGAGCTACAATTGAACAATAGATGAAAATGCATTCTCAACCATGTTTTTTTTTAACCTTAAAAATCCTCAGTGAAAGAGACTTGTTACACCTATGCAGCTTTTAGCTTATGTGTAATGAGAAAATGTGCCATAAAAAAGTGAAAATGACACATAGAGGTGTTTTTGCATCTGTTTATGCAGCCTAATGTGAAAACAAGTCAAACCAATGTTTTACTTTACAAAAAATAAATTCCCAAATTTCCGCATTTTACCACTTACATAAAACATCTCCTGAGAAAGTTGCATGTAAATGAGTCAGGGTACATTTTTTTTTTAAAACGTTTCCGGCTTGAGAATCAACATAACAAAAGGCTTAATTTGATATATCACATACCTTAAAAAGAAAATCACAATATTGATTTTTTTGCATTTTTCCCAAGCTCAATGTAAAACATCCGTTGCACTGGTGCAACAAAAGGTTAAGTCGAAAAACGGAAACAGCTATAAAAAAAAATCTGAAATACATATGTCAAAAATTCCTTTTGTTTCTTTGGCCTAATCCCAAGAGGCTTCCAACAACACCTTTTTTTCAAAAATCGAACAATGTAAAAATGTCCTGCAAACTTTTTTTCTTCTCCAAATATTGTCAAAAATAGTAATTTTTAGTATAAATAAGTGAGCGTTTGAGATTTTTTCACCAGATAAAGTTTTTTATGGTCACTGTACACTTAGGCTTCGGGTCCACATGTTTTCAATTTTTTGGTTGACTCAGAAAAAAAAATTATTTTTTCAAAAAGCTGCACTGGTGTAGCTCTCTGAAAAAAGGCACGCCCGAATATTTTTTTCTGAAAAAAGGGGGTGCATATTAAAGAGGGCGTCGAAATATTATGATTGAGCAAGATTTTTTTTTCCGACATGGGCGAATTGCAGTATGTAGCTAAGACATGTACACTTTATAGTGGCAACTCTGATGTTTGTGGCTTATAGGGACAAGGTACAAATCAAATGTAACCTTCAGGATGGTTTCTCTTTTTCACCTTCATGTATGTTGAAGAACTCTTTTTGCTTTTGGCTATAATTCACAATCTATATATGATAGAGACATAATTGAAACAACACATTGTTCCTAGTCTTGTGCTACTTACCCATGTGAATTATCATGTATGTGGCATATTGGAAAGTAGTCAAAATGTTAAGTTGAATGTATGATGTTTTTCAATTACGTCACAAGTTCAAAAAAGTATGCCTGACATTTTGGCCCATAATTCTGAAACTATACAATCTGGATCCTCAATTCAAAGTGCCGCATAAAGCTAACATCATGCCACTGTTCTGTGTCCATTTTCATGCTTGTGCCATGCTTATAAGTGGTGAGAATCTTTCAGTGATTAAATGCATGTTTTAAATACAAAAAATCTCAATTTATTTCAAATATTTTACGTATATTGGGTCATAATTCATGATCCATACTAGATAGAGCTTCATTTGCAAATGCAACACATTCTATAGAATATCCCACTGCAGGATGGCAAATTACATGCCTCTAGGATGTAGAGAAAGTACATAAAACTAATATTGACTCCATACTGGGAGATTTCACATCTCCGGCCGTCTGGTCACCCTATAGAAACTAATTTTGTTTATAATCAAGTGAGTTTTTATGCTATTACGCTCATAATGCATCACATTAATCCTTATCATGTCTATAATGAGCTACAATTGAACAATAGATGAAAATGCATTCAAACCATGTTTTTTTTTAACCTTAAAAATCCTCATTGAAATAGACTTGTTACACCTATGCAGCTTTTAGCTTATGTGTAATGAGAAAATGTGCCATAAAAAAGTGAAAATGACACATAGAGGTTTTTTTGCATCTGTTTATGCAGCCTAATGTGAAAACAAGTCAAACCAATGTTTTACTTTACAAAAAATAAATTCCCAAATTTCCGCATTTTACCACTTACATAAAACATCTCCTGAGAAAGTTGCATATAAATGAGTCAGGGTACATTTTTTTTTTAAACGTTTCCGGCTTGAGAATCAACATAACAAAAGGCTTAATTTGATATATCACATACCTTAAAAAGAAAATCACAATATTGATTTTTTTGCATTTTTCCCAAGCTCAATGTAAAACATCCGTTGCACTGGTGCAACAAAAGGTTAAGTCGAAAAACGGAAACAGCTATAAAAAAAAATCTGAAATATGTATTTCAAAAATTCCTTTTGTTTCTTTGGCCTAAACCCAAAAGGCTTCCAACAACACCTTTTTTTCAAAAATCGAACAATGTAAAAATGTCCTGCGAACTTTTTTTCTTCTCAAAATATTGTCAAAAATAGTCATTTTTAGTATAAATAAGTGAGCGTTTGAGATTTTTTCACCAGATAAAGATTTTTATGGTCACTGTACACTTAGGCTTTGGGTCCACATGTTTTCAATTTTTTGGTTGACCCAGAAAAAAAAATTATTTTTTCAAAAAGCTGCATTGGTGTAGCTCTCTGAAAAAAGGCACGCCCGAATATTTTTTTCTGAAAAAAGGGGGTGCATATGAAAGAGGGCGTCGAAATATTATGATTGAGCACGATTTTTTTTTCCAACATGGGCGAATTGCAGTATGTAGCTAAGACATTAACACTTTATAGTGGCAACTCTGATGTTTGTGGCTTATAGGGACAAGGTACAAATCAAATGTAACCTTCAGGTTGGTTTCTCTACTCTTTTTGCTTTTGGCTATAATTCACAATCTATATATGATAGAGACATAATTGAAACAACACATTGTTCCTAGTCTTGTGCTACTTACCCATGTGAATTATCATGTATGTGGCATATTGGATAGTAGTCAAAATGTGAAGTTGAATGTATGATGTTTTTCAATTACGTCACAAGTTCGAAAAAGTATGCCTTACATTTTGGCCCATAATTCTACAACTATACAATCTGGATCCTCAATTCAAAGTGCCGCATAAAGCTAACATCATGCCACTGTTCTGTGTCCATTATCATGCTTGTGCCATGCTTAGAAGTGGTGAGAATCTTTCAGTGATTAAATGCATGTTTTAAATACAAAAAATCTCAATTTATTTCAAATATTTCACGTATATTGTGTCATAATTCATGATCCATACTAGATAGAGCTTCATTTGCAAATGCAACACATTCTATAGAATATCCCACTGCAGGATGCCGAATTACATGCCTCTAGGATGTAGAGAAAGTACATAAAACTAACATTGACTCCATACTGGGCGATTTTACATCTCCGGCCATCTGGTCACCCTATAGAAAATAATTTTGTTTATAATCAAGTGAGTTTTTATGCTATTACGCTCATAATGCATCACATTAATCCTTATCATGTCTATAATGAGCTACAATTGAACAATAGATGAAAATGCATTCTCAACCATGTTTTTTTTTAACCTTAAAAATCCTCGTTGAAAGAGACTTGTTACACCTATGCAGCTTTTAGCTTATGTGTAATGAGAAAATGTGCCATAAAAAAGTGAAAATGACACATAGAGGTGTTTTTGCATCTGTTTATGCAGCCTAATGTGAAAACAAGTCAAACCAATGTTTTACTTTACAAAAAATAAATTCCCAAATTTCCGCATTTTACCACTTACATAAAACATCTCCTGAGAAAGTTGCATATAAATGAGTCAGGGTACATTTTTTTTTAAAAACGTTTCCGGCTTGAGAATCAACATAACAAAAGGCTTAATTTGATATATCACATACCTTAAAAAGAAAATCACAATATTGATTTTTTTGCATTTTTCCCAAGCTCAATGTAAAACATCCGTTGCACTGGTGCAACAAAAGGTTAAGTCGAAAAACGGAAACAGCTATAAAAAAAAATCTGAAATACATATGTCAAAAATTCCTTTTGTTTCTTTGGCCTAATCCCAAGAGGCTTCCAACAACACCTTTTTTTCAAAAATCGAACAATGTAAAAATGTCCTGCAAACTTTTTTTCTTCTCCAAATATTGTCAAAAATAGTAATTTTTAGTATAAATAAGTGAGCGTTTGAGATTTTTTCACCAGATAAAGTTTTTTATGGTCACTGTACACTTAGGCTTCGGGTCCACATGTTTTCAATTTTTTGGTTGACTCAGAAAAAAAAATTATTTTTTCAAAAAGCTGCACTGGTGTAGCTCTCTGAAAAAAGGCACGCCCGAATATTTTTTTCTGAAAAAAGGGGGTGCATATTAAAGAGGGCGTCGAAATATTATGATTGAGCAAGATTTTTTTTTCCGACATGGGCGAATTGCAGTATGTAGCTAAGACATGTACACTTTATAGTGGCAACTCTGATGTTTGTGGCTTATAGGGACAAGGTACAAATCATATGTAACCTTCAGGATGGTTTCTCTTTTTCACCTTCATGTATGTTGAAGAACTCTTTTTGCTTTTGGCTATAATTCACAATCTATATATGATAGAGACATAATTGAAACAACACATTGTTCCTAGTCTTGTGCTACTTACCCATGTGAATTATCATGTATGTGGCATATTGGAAAGTAGTCAAAATGTTAAGTTGAATGTATGATGTTTTTTAATTACGTCACAAGTTCAAAAAAGTATGCCTGACATTTTGGCCCATAATTCTGAAACTATACAATCTGGATCCTCAATTCAAAGTGCCGCATAAAGCTAACATCATGCCACTGTTCTGTGTCCATTTTCATGCTTGTGCCATGCTTATAAGTGGTGAGAATCTTTCAGTGATTAAATGCATGTTTTAAATACAAAAAATCTCAATTTATTTCAAATATTTTACGTATATTGGGTCATAATTCATGATCCATACTAGATAGAGCTTCATTTGCAAATGCAACACATTCTATAGAATATCCCACTGCAGGATGGCAAATTACATGCCTCTAGGATGTAGAGAAAGTACATAAAACTAATATTGACTCCATACTGGGAGATTTCACATCTCCGGCCGTCTGGTCACCCTATAGAAACTAATTTTGTTTATAATCAAGTGAGTTTTTATGCTATTACGCTCATAATGCATCACATTAATCCTTATCATGTCTATAATGAGCTACAATTGAACAATAGATGAAAATGCATTCAAACCATGTTTTTTTTTAACCTTAAAAATCCTCATTGAAATAGACTTGTTACACCCTATGCAGCTTTTAGCTTATGTGTAATGAGAAAATGTGCCATAAAAAAGTGAAAATGACACATAGAGGTGTTTTTGCATCTGTTTATGCAGCCTAATGTGAAAACAAGTCAAACCAATGTTTTACTTTACAAAAAATAAATTCCCAAATTTCCGCATTTTACCACTTACATAAAACATCTCCTGAGAAAGTTGCATATAAATGAGTCAGGGTACATTTTTTTTTTTAAACGTTTCCGGCTTGAGAATCAACATAACAAAAGGCTTAATTTGATATATCACATACCTTAAAAAGAAAATCACAATATTGATTTTTTTGCATTTTTCCCAAGCTCAATGTAAAACATCCGTTGCACTGGTGCAACAAAAGGTTAAGTCGAAAAACGGAAACAGCTATAAAAAAAAATCTGAAATATGTATTTCAAAAATTCCTTTTGTTTCTTTGGCCTAAACCCAAAAGGCTTCCAACAACACCTTTTTTTCAAAAATCGAACAATGTAAAAATGTCCTGCGAACTTTTTTTCTTCTCAAAATATTGTCAAAAATAGTCATTTTTAGTATAAATAAGTGAGCGTTTGAGATTTTTTCACCAGATAAAGATTTTTATGGTCACTGTACACTTAGGCTTTGGGTCCACATGTTTTCAATTTTTTGGTTGACCCAGAAAAAAAAATTATTTTTTCAAAAAGCTGCATTGGTGTAGCTCTCTGAAAAAAGGCACGCCCGAATATTTTTTTCTGAAAAAAGGGGGTGCATATGAAAGAGGGCGTCGAAATATTATGATTGAGCACGATTTTTTTTTCCAACATGGGCGAATTGCAGTATGTAGCTAAGACATGTACACTTTATAGTGGCAACTCTGATGTTTGTGGCTTATAGGGACAAGGTACAAATCAAATGTAACCTTCAGGTTGGTTTCTCTACTCTTTTTGCTTTTGGCTATAATTCACAATCTATATATGATAGAGACATAATTGAAACAACACATTGTTCCTAGTCTTGTGCTACTTACCCATGTGAATTATCATGTATGTGGCATATTGGATAGTAGTCAAAATGTGAAGTTGAATGTATGATGTTTTTCAATTACGTCACAAGTTCGAAAAAGTATGCCTTACATTTTGGCCCATAATTCTACAACTATACAATCTGGATCCTCAATTCAAAGTGCCGCATAAAGCTAACATCATGCCACTGTTCTGTGTCCATTATCATGCTTGTGCCATGCTTAGAAGTGGTGAGAATCTTTCAGTGATTAAATGCATGTTTTAAATACAAAAAATCTCAATTTATTTCAAATATTTCACGTATATTGTGTCATAATTCATGATCCATACTAGATAGAGCTTCATTTGCAAATGCAACACATTCTATAGAATATCCCACTGCAGGATGCCGAATTACATGCCTCTAGGATGTAGAGAAAGTACATAAAACTAACATTGACTCCATACTGGGCGATTTTACATCTCCGGCCATCTGGTCACCCAATAGAAACTAGATTTGTTTATAATCAAGTGAGTTTTTATGCTATTACGCTCATAATGCATCACATTAATCCTTATCATGTCTATAATGAGCTACAATTGAACAATAGATGAAAATGCATTCTCAACCATGCTTTTTTTTAACCTTAAAAATCCTCATTGAAATAGACTTGTTACACCTATGCAGCTTTTAGCTTATGTGCAATGAGAAAATGTGCCATAAAAAAGTGAAAATGACACATAGAGGTGTTTTTGCATCTGTTTATGCAGCCTAATGTGAAAACAAGTCAAACCAATGTTTTACTTTACAAAAAATAAATTCCCAAATTTCCGCATTTTACCACTTACATAAAACATCTCCTGAGAAAGTTGCATATAAATGAGTCAGGGTACATTTTTTTTTTTAAAACGTTTCCGGCTTGAGAATCAACATAACAAAAGGCTTAATTTGATATATCACATACCTTAAAAAGAAAATCACAATATTGATTTTTTTGCATTTTTCCCAAGCTCAATGTAAAACATCCGTTGCACTGGTGCAACAAAAGGTTAAGTCGAAAAACGGAAACAGCTATAAAAAAAAATCTGAAATATGTATTTCAAAAATTCCTTTTGTTTCTTTGGCCTAAACCCAAAAGGCTTCCAACAACACCTTTTTTTCAAAAATCGAACAATGTAAAAATGTCCTGCGAACTTTTTTTCTTCTCAAAATATTGTCAAAAATAGTCATTTTTAGTATAAATAAGTGAGCGTTTGAGAATTTTCACCAGATAAAGATTTTTATGGTCACTGTACACTTAGGCTTCGGGTCCACATGTTTTCAATTTTTTGGTTGACCCAGAAAAAAAAATTATTTTTTCAAAAAGCTGCACTGGTGTAGCTCTCTGAAAAAAGGCACGCCTGATTATTTTTTTCTGAAAAAAGGGGGTGCATATGAAAGAGGGCGTCGAAATATCATGATTGAGCACGATGTTTTTTTTCCGACATGGGCGAATTGCAGTATGTAGCTAAGACATGTCCACTTTATAGTGGCAACTCTGATGTTTGTGGCTTATAGGGACAAGGTACAAATCAAGTGTAACCTTCAGGTTGGTTTTTCTTTTTCACCTTCATGTATGTTGAAGAACTCTTTTTGCTTTTTGCTATAATTCACAATCTATAAATGATAGAGACATAATTTAAACAACACATTCTTCCTAGTCTTGTGCTACTTACCCATGTGAATTATCATGTATGTGGCATATTGGATAGTAGTCAAAATGTGAAGTTGAATGTATGTTGTTTTTCAATTACGTCACAAGTTCGAAAAAGTATGCCTTACATTTTGGCCCATAATTCTAAAACTATACAATCTGGATCCTCAATTCAAAGTGCCGCATAAAGCTAACATCATGCCACTGTTCCGTGTCCATTTTCATGCTTGTGCCATGCTTAGAAGTGGTGAGAATCTTTCAGTGATTAAATGCATGTTTTAAATACAAAAAATCTCAATTTATTTCAAATATTTCACGTATATTGTGTCATAATTCATGATCCATACTAGATAGAGCTTCATTTGCAAATGCAACACATTCTATAGAATATCCCACTGCAGGATGCCGAATTACATGCCTCTAGGATGTAGAGAAAGTACATAAAACTAACATTGACTCCATACTGGGAGATTTCACATCTCCGGCCGTCTGGTCACCCTATAGAAACTAATTTTGTTTATAATCAAGTGAGTTTTTATGCTATTACGCTCATAATGCATCACATTAATCCTTATCATGTCTATAATGAGCTACAATTGAACAATAGATGAAAATGCATTCAAACCATGTTTTTTTTTAACCTTAAAAATCCTCATTGAAATAGACTTGTTACACCTATGCAGCTTTTAGCTTATGTGTAATGAGAAAATGTGCCATAAAAAAGTGAAAATGACACATAGAGGTGTTTTTGCATCTGTTTATGCAGCCTAATGTGAAAACAAGTCAAACCAATGTTTTACTTTACAAAAAATAAATTCCCAAATTTCCGCATTTTACCACTTACATAAAACATCTCCTGAGAAAGTTGCATATAAATGAGTCAGGGTACATTTTTTTTTTTAAACGTTTCCGGCTTGAGAATCAACATAACAAAAGGCTTAATTTGATATATCACATACCTTAAAAAGAAAATCACAATATTGATTTTTTTGCATTTTTCCCAAGCTCAATGTAAAACATCCGTTGCACTGGTGCAACAAAAGGTTAAGTCGAAAAACGGAAACAGCTATAAAAAAAAATCTGAAATATGTATTTCAAAAATTCCTTTTGTTTCTTTGGCCTAAACCCAAAAGGCTTCCAACAACACCTTTTTTTCAAAAATCGAACAATGTAAAAATGTCCTGCGAACTTTTTTTCTTCTCAAAATATTGTCAAAAATAGTCATTTTTAGTATAAATAAGTGAGCGTTTGAGATTTTTTCACCAGATAAAGATTTTTATGGTCACTGTACACTTAGGCTTTGGGTCCACATGTTTTCAATTTTTTGGTTGACCCAGAAAAAAAAATTATTTTTTTAAAAAGCTGCACTGGTGTAGCTCTCTGAAAAAAGGCACGCCCGAATATTTTTTTCTGAAAAAAGGGGGTGCATATTAAAGAGGGCGTCGAAATATTATGATTGAGCAAGAGTTTTTTTTTCCGACATGGGCGAATTGCAGTATGTAGCTAAGACATGTACACTTTATAGTGGCAACTCTGATGTTTGTGGCTTATAGGGACAAGGTACAAATCAAATGTAACCTTCAGGATGGTTTCTCTACTCTTTTTGCTTTTGGCTATAATTCACAATCTATATATGATAGAGACATAATTGAAACAACACATTGTTCCTAGTCTTGTGCTACTTACCCATGTGAATTATCATGTATGTGGCATATTGGATAGTAGTCAAAATGTGAAGTTGAATGTATGATGTTTTTCAATTACGTCACAAGTTCGAAAAAGTATGCCTTACATTTTGGCCCATAATTCTACAACTATACAATCTGGATCCTCAATTCAAAGTGCCGCATAAAGCTAACATCATGCCACTGTTCTGTGTCCATTATCATGCTTGTGCCATGCTTAGAAGTGGTGAGAATCTTTCAGTGATTAAATGCATGTTTTAAATACAAAAAATCTCAATTTATTTCAAATATTTCACGTATATTGTGTCATAATTCATGATCCATACTAGATAGAGCTTCATTTGCAAATGCAACACATTCTATAGAATATCCCACTGCAGGATGCCGAATTACATGCCTCTAGGATGTAGAGAAAGTACATAAAACTAACATTGACTCCATACTGGGCGATTTTACATCTCCGGCCATCTGGTCACCCAATAGAAACTAGATTTGTTTATAATCAAGTGAGTTTTTATGCTATTACGCTCATAATGCATCACATTAATCCTTATCATGTCTATAATGAGCTACAATTGAACAATAGATGAAAATGCATTCTCACCATGCTTTTTTTTAACCTTAAAAATCCTCATTGAAATAGACTTGTTACACCTATGCAGCTTTTAGCTTATGTGCAATGAGAAAATGTGCCATAAAAAAGTGAAAATGACACATAGAGGTGTTTTTGCATCTGTTTATGCAGCCTAATGTGAAAACAAGTCAAACCAATGTTTTACTTTACAAAAAATAAATTCCCAAATTTCCGCATTTTACCACTTACATAAAACATCTCCTGAGAAAGTTGCATATAAATGAGTCAGGGTACATTTTTTTTTTTAAAACGTTTCCGGCTTGAGAATCAACATAACAAAAGGCTTAATTTGATATATCACATACCT
This sequence comes from Triturus cristatus, assembly GCF_964204655.1. Taxonomy (NCBI): domain Eukaryota; kingdom Metazoa; phylum Chordata; class Amphibia; order Caudata; family Salamandridae; genus Triturus; species Triturus cristatus. The sequence continues at coordinate 206,850,122 of NC_140594.1, read as the reverse complement.
TAAAAAGAAAATCACAATATTGATTTTTTTGCATTTTTCCCAAGCTCAATGTAAAACATCCGTTGCACTGGTGCAACAAAAGGTTAAGTCGAAAAACGGAAACAGCTATAAAAAAAAATCTGAAATATGTATTTCAAAAATTCCTTTTGTTTCTTTGGCCTAAACCCAAAAGGCTTCCAACAACACCTTTTTTTCAAAAATCGAACAATGTAAAAATGTCCTGCGAACTTTTTTTCTTCTCAAAATATTGTCAAAAATAGTCATTTTTAGTATAAATAAGTGAGCGTTTGAGAATTTTCACCAGATAAAGATTTTTATGGTCACTGTACACTTAGGCTTCGGGTCCACATGTTTTCAATTTTTTGGTTGACCCAGAAAAAAAAATTATTTTTTCAAAAAGCTGCACTGGTGTAGCTCTCTGAAAAAAGGCACGCCTGATTATTTTTTTCTGAAAAAAGGGGGTGCATATGAAAGAGGGCGTCGAAATATCATGATTGAGCACGATGTTTTTTTTCCGACATGGGCGAATTGCAGTATGTAGCTAAGACATGTCCACTTTATAGTGGCAACTCTGATGTTTGTGGCTTATAGGGACAAGGTACAAATCAAGTGTAACCTTCAGGTTGGTTTTTCTTTTTCACCTTCATGTATGTTGAAGAACTCTTTTTGCTTTTTGCTATAATTCACAATCTATAAATGATAGAGACATAATTTAAACAACACATTCTTCCTAGTCTTGTGCTACTTACCCATGTGAATTATCATGTATGTGGCATATTGGATAGTAGTCAAAATGTGAAGTTGAATGTATGTTGTTTTTCAATTACGTCACAAGTTCGAAAAAGTATGCCTTACATTTTGGCCCATAATTCTAAAACTATACAATCTGGATCCTCAATTCAAAGTGCCGCATAAAGCTAACATCATGCCACTGTTCCGTGTCCATTTTCATGCTTGTGCCATGCTTAGAAGTGGTGAGAATCTTTCAGTGATTAAATGCATGTTTTAAATACAAAAAATCTCAATTTATTTCAAATATTTCACGTATATTGTGTCATAATTCATGATCCATACTAGATAGAGCTTCATTTGCAAATGCAACACATTCTATAGAATATCCCACTGCAGGATGCCGAATTACATGCCTCTAGGATGTAGAGAAAGTACATAAAACTAACATTGACTCCATACTGGGCGATTTTACATCTCCGGCCATCTGGTCACCCTATAGAAAATAATTTTGTTTATAATCAAGTGAGTTTTTATGCTATTACGCTCATAATGCATCACATTAATCCTTATCATGTCTATAATGAGCTACAATTGAACAATAGATGAAAATGCATTCTCAACCATGTTTTTTTTTAACCTTAAAAATCCTCAGTGAAAGAGACTTGTTACACCTATGCAGCTTTTAGCTTATGTGTAATGAGAAAATGTGCCATAAAAAAGTGAAAATGACACATAGAGGTGTTTTTGCATCTGTTTATGCAGCCTAATGTGAAAACAAGTCAAACCAATGTTTTACTTTACAAAAAATAAATTCCCAAATTTCCGCATTTTACCACTTACATAAAACATCTCCTGAGAAAGTTGCATATAAATGAGTCAGGGTACATTTTTTTTTAAAAACGTTTCCGGCTTGAGAATCAACATAACAAAAGGCTTAATTTGATATATCACATACCTTAAAAAGAAAATCACAATATTGATTTTTTTGCATTTTTCCCAAGCTCAATGTAAAACATCCGTTGCACTGGTGCAACAAAAGGTTAAGTCGAAAAACGGAAACAGCTATAAAAAAAAATCTGAAATACATATGTCAAAAATTCCTTTTGTTTCTTTGGCCTAATCCCAAGAGGCTTCCAACAACACCTTTTTTTCAAAAATCGAACAATGTAAAAATGTCCTGCAAACTTTTTTTCTTCTCCAAATATTGTCAAAAATAGTAATTTTTAGTATAAATAAGTGAGCGTTTGAGATTTTTTCACCAGATAAAGTTTTTTATGGTCACTGTACACTTAGGCTTCGGGTCCACATGTTTTCAATTTTTTGGTTGACTCAGAAAAAAAAATTATTTTTTCAAAAAGCTGCACTGGTGTAGCTCTCTGAAAAAAGGCACGCCCGAATATTTTTTTCTGAAAAAAGGGGGTGCATATTAAAGAGGGCGTCGAAATATTATGATTGAGCAAGATTTTTTTTTCCGACATGGGCGAATTGCAGTATGTAGCTAAGACATGTACACTTTATAGTGGCAACTCTGATGTTTGTGGCTTATAGGGACAAGGTACAAATCAAATGTAACCTTCAGGATGGTTTCTCTACTCTTTTTGCTTTTGGTTATAATTCACAATCTATATATGATAGAGACATAATTGAAACAACACATTGTTCCTAGTCTTGTGCTACTTACCCATGTGAATTATCATGTATGTGGCATATTGGATAGTAGTCAAAATGTGAAGTTGAATGTATGATGTTTTTCAATTACGTCACAAGTTCGAAAAAGTATGCCTTACATTTTGGCCCATAATTCTACAACTATACAATCTGGATCCTCAATTCAAAGTGCCGCATAAAGCTAACATCATGCCACTGTTCTGTGTCCATTATCATGCTTGTGCCATGCTTAGAAGTGGTGAGAATCTTTCAGTGATTAAATGCATGTTTTAAATACAAAAAATCTCAATTTATTTCAAATATTTCACGTATATTGTGTCATAATTCATGATCCATACTAGATAGAGCTTCATTTGCAAATGCAACACATTCTATAGAATATCCCACTGCAGGATGCCGAATTACATGCCTCTAGGATGTAGAGAAAGTACATAAAACTAACATTGACTCCATACTGGGCGATTTTACATCTCCGGCCATCTGGTCACCCAATAGAAACTAGATTTGTTTATAATCAAGTGAGTTTTTATGCTATTACGCTCATAATGCATCACATTAATCCTTATCATGTCTATAATGAGCTACAATTGAACAATAGATGAAAATGCATTCTCAACCATGCTTTTTTTTAACCTTAAAAATCCTCATTGAAATAGACTTGTTACACCTATGCAGCTTTTAGCTTATGTGCAATGAGAAAATGTGCCATAAAAAAGTGAAAATGACACATAGAGGTGTTTTTGCATCTGTTTATGCAGCCTAATGTGAAAACAAGTCAAACCAATGTTTTACTTTACAAAAAATAAATTCCCAAATTTCCGCATTTTACCACTTACATAAAACATCTCCTGAGAAAGTTGCATATAAATGAGTCAGGGTACATTTTTTTTTTTTAAACGTTTCCGGCTTGAGAATCAACATAACAAAAGGCTTAATTTGATATATCACATACCTTAAAAAGAAAATCACAATATTGATTTTTTTGCATTTTTCCCAAGCTCAATGTAAAACATCCGTTGCACTGGTGCAACAAAAGGTTAAGTCGAAAAACGGAAACAGCTATAAAAAAAAATCTGAAATATGTATTTCAAAAATTCCTTTTGTTTCTTTGGCCTAAACCCAAAAGGCTTCCAACAACACCTTTTTTTCAAAAATCGAACAATGTAAAAATGTCCTGCGAACTTTTTTTCTTCTCAAAATATTGTCAAAAATAGTCATTTTTAGTATAAATAAGTGAGCGTTTGAGAATTTTCACCAGATAAAGATTGTTATGGTCACTGTACACTTAGGCTTCGGGTCCACATGTTTTCAATTTTTTGGTTGACCCAGAAAAAAAAATTATTTTTTCAAAAAGCTGCACTGGTGTAGCTCTCTGAAAAAAGGCACGCCTGATTATTTTTTTCTGAAAAAAGGGGGTGCATATGAAAGAGGGCGTCGAAATATCATGATTGAGCACGATGTTTTTTTTCCGACATGGGCGAATTGCAGTATGTAGCTAAGACATGTCCACTTTATAGTGGCAACTCTGATGTTTGTGGCTTATAGGGACAAGGTACAAATCAAGTGTAACCTTCAGGTTGGTTTTTCTTTTTCACCTTCATGTATGTTGAAGAACTCTTTTTGCTTTTTGCTATAATTCACAATCTATAAATGATAGAGACATAATTTAAACAACACATTCTTCCTAGTCTTGTGCTACTTACCCATGTGAATTATCATGTATGTGGCATATTGGATAGTAGTCAAAATGTGAAGTTGAATGTATGTTGTTTTTCAATTACGTCACAAGTTCGAAAAAGTATGCCTTACATTTTGGCCCATAATTCTAAAACTCTACAATCTGGATCCTCAATTCAAAGTGCCGCATACAGCTAACATCATGCCACTGTTCCGTGTCCATTTTCATGCTTGTGCCATGCTTAGAAGTGGTGAGAATCTTTCAGTGATTAAATGCATGTTTTAAATACAAAAAATCTCAATTTATTTCAAATATTTCACGTATATTGTGTCATAATTCATGATCCATACTAGATAGAGCTTCATTTGCAAATGCAACACATTCTATAGAATATCCCACTGCAGGATGCCGAATTACATGCCTCTAGGATGTAGAGAAAGTACATAAAACTAACATTGACTCCATACTGGGCGATTTTACATCTCCGGCCATCTGGTCACCCTATAGAAAATAATTTTGTTTATAATCAAGTGAGTTTTTATGCTATTACGCTCATAATGCATCACATTAATCCTTATCATGTCTATAATGAGCTACAATTGAACAATAGATGAAAATGCATTCTCAACCATGTTTTTTTTTAACCTTAAAAATCCTCATTGAAAGAGACTTGTTACACCTATGCAGCTTTTAGCTTATGTGTAATGAGAAAATGTGCCATAAAAAAGTGAAAATGACACATAGAGGTGTTTTTGCATCTGTTTATGCAGCCTAATGTGAAAACAAGTCAAACCAATGTTTTACTTTACAAAAAATAAATTCCCAAATTTCCGCATTTTACCACTTACATAAAACATCTCCTGAGAAAGTTGCATATAAATGAGTCAGGGTACATTTTTTTTTAAAAACGTTTCCGGCTTGAGAATCAACATAACAAAAGGCTTAATTTGATATATCACATACCTTAAAAAGAAAATCACAATATTGATTTTTTTGCATTTTTCCCAAGCTCAATGTAAAACATCCGTTGCACTGGTGCAACAAAAGGTTAAGTCGAAAAACGGAAACAGCTATAAAAAAAAATCTGAAATACATATGTCAAAAATTCCTTTTGTTTCTTTGGCCTAATCCCAAGAGGCTTCCAACAACACCTTTTTTTCAAAAATCGAACAATGTAAAAATGTCCTGCAAACTTTTTTTCTTCTCCAAATATTGTCAAAAATAGTAATTTTTAGTATAAATAAGTGAGCGTTTGAGATTTTTTCACCAGATAAAGTTTTTTATGGTCACTGTACACTTAGGCTTCGGGTCCACATGTTTTCAATTTTTTGGTTGACCCAGAAAAAAAAATTATTTTTTCAAAAAGCTGCACTGGTGTAGCTCTCTGAAAAAAGGCACGCCCGAATATTTTTTTCTGAAATAAGGGGGTGCATATTAAAGAGGGCGTCGAAATATTATGATTGAGCAAGATTTTTTTTTCCGACATAGGCGAATTGCAGTATGTAGCTAAGACATGTACACTTTATAGTGGCAACTCTGATGTTTGTGGCTTATAGGGACAAGGTACAAATCAAATGTAACCTTCAGGATGGTTTCTCTTTTTCACCTTCATGTATGTTGAAGAACTCTTTTTGCTTTTGGCTATAATTCACAATCTATATATGATAGAGACATAATTGAAACAACACATTGTTCCTAGTCTTGTGCTACTTACCCATGTGAATTATCATGTATGTGGCATATTGGAAAGTAGTCAAAATGTTAAGTTGAATGTATGATGTTTTTCAATTACGTCACAAGTTCAAAAAAGTATGCCTGACATTTTGGCCCATAATTCTGAAACTATACAATCTGGATCCTCAATTCAAAGTGCCGCATAAAGCTAACATCATGCCACTGTTCTGTGTCCATTTTCATGCTTGTGCCATGCTTATAAGTGGTGAGAATCTTTCAGTGATTAAATGCATGTTTTAAATACAAAAAATCTCAATTTATTTCAAATATTTTACGTATATTGTGTCATAATTCATGATCCATACTAGATAGAGCTTCATTTGCAAATGCAACACATTCTATAGAATATCCCACTGCAGGATGGCAAATTACATGCCTCTAGGATGTAGAGAAAGTACATAAAACTAATATTGACTCCATACTGGGAGATTTCACATCTCCGGCCGTCTGGTCACCCTATAGAAACTAATTTTGTTTATAATCAAGTGAGTTTTTATGCTATTACGCTCATAATGCATCACATTAATCCTTATCATGTCTATAATGAGCTACAATTGAACAATAGATGAAAATGCATTCAAACCATGTTTTTTTTTAACCTTAAAAATCCTCATTGAAATAGACTTGTTACACCTATGCAGCTTTTAGCTTATGTGTAATGAGAAAATGTGCCATAAAAAAGTGAAAATGACACATAGAGGTGTTTTTGCATCTGTTTATGCAGCCTAATGTGAAAACAAGTCAAACCAATGTTTTACTTTACAAAAAATAAATTCCCAAATTTCCGCATTTTACCACTTACATAAAACATCTCCTGAGAAAGTTGCATATAAATGAGTCAGGGTACATTTTTTTTTTTAAACGTTTCCGGCTTGAGAATCAACATAACAAAAGGCTTAATTTGATATATCACATACCTTAAAAAGAAAATCACAATATTGATTTTTTTGCATTTTTCCCAAGCTCAATGTAAAACATCCGTTGCACTGGTGCAACAAAAGGTTAAGTAGAAAAACGGAAACAGCTATAAAAAAAAATCTGAAATATGTATTTCAAAAATTCCTTTTGTTTCTTTGGCCTAAACCCAAAAGGCTTCCAACAACACCTTTTTTTCAAAAATCGAACAATGTAAAAATGTCCTGCGAACTTTTTTTCTTCTCAAAATATTGTCAAAAATAGACATTTTTAGTATAAATAAGTGAGCGTTTGAGATTTTTTCACCAGATAAAGATTTTTATGGTCACTGTACACTTAGGCTTCGGGTCCACATGTTTTCAATTTTTTGGTTGACCCAGAAAAACAAATTATTTTTTCAAAAAGCTGCATTGGTGTAGCTCTCTGAAAAAAGGCACGCCCGAATATTTTTTTCTGAAAAAAGGGGGTGCATATGAAAGAGGGCGTCGAAATATTATGATTGAGCACGATTTTTTTTTCCAACATGGGCGAATTGCAGTATGTAGCTAAGACATGTACACTTTATAGTGGCAACTCTGATGTTTGTGGCTTATAGGGACAAGGTACAAATTAAATGTAACCTTCAGGTTGGTTTCTCTACTCTTTTTGCTTTTGGCTATAATTCACAATCTATATATGATAGAGACATAATTGAAACAACACATTGTTCCTAGTCTTGTGCTACTTACCCATGTGAATTATCATGTATGTGGCATATTGGATAGTAGTCAAAATGTGAAGTTGAATGTATGATGTTTTTCAATTACGTCACAAGTTCGAAAAAGTATGCCTTATATTTTGGCCCATAATTCTACAACTATACAATCTGGATCCTCAATTCAAAGTGCCGCATAAAGCTAACATCATGCCACTGTTCTGTGTCCATTATCATGCTTGTGCCATGCTTAGAAGTGGTGAGAATCTTTCAGTGATTAAATGCATGTTTTAAATACAAAAAATCTCAATTTATTTCAAATATTTCACGTATATTGTGTCATAATTCATGATCCATACTAGATAGAGCTTCATTTGCAAATGCAACACATTCTATAGAATATCCCACTGCAGGATGCCGAATTACATGCCTCTAGGATGTAGAGAAAGTACATAAAACTAACATTGACTCCATACTGGGCGATTTTACATCTCCGGCCATCTGGTCACCCAATAGAAACTAGATTTGTTTATAATCAAGTGAGTTTTTATGCTATTACGCTCATAATGCATCACATTAATCCTTATCATGTCTATAATGAGCTACAATTGAACAATAGATGAAAATGCATTCTCAACCATGCTTTTTTTTAACATTAAAAATCCTCATTGAAATAGACTTGTTACACCTATGCAGCTTTTAGCTTATGTGCAATGAGAAAATGTGCCATAAAAAAGTGAAAATGACACATAGAGGTGTTTTTGCATCTGTTTATGCAGCCTAATGTGAAAACAAGTCAAACCAATGTTTTACTTTACAAAAAATAAATTCCCAAATTTCCGCATTTTACCACTTACATAAAACATCTCCTGAGAAAGTTGCATATAAATGAGTCAGGGTACATTTTTTTTTAAAAACGTTTCCGGCTTGAGAATAAACATAACAAAAGGCTTAATTTGATATATCACATACCTTAAAAAGAAAATCACAATATTGATTTTTTTGCATTTTTCCCAAGCTCAATGTAAAACATCCGTTGCACTGGTGCAACAAAAGGTTAAGTCGAAAAACGGAAACAGCTATAAAAACAAATCTGAAATACATATGTCAAAAATTCCTTTTGTTTCTTTGGCCTAATCCTAAGAGGCTTCCAACAACACCTTTTTTTCAAAAATCGAACAATGTTAAAATGTCCTGCAAACTTTTTTTCTTCTCCAAATATTGTCAAAAATAGTCATTTTTAGTATAAATAAGTGAGCGTTTGAGATTTTTTCACCAGATAAAGTTTTTTATGGTCACTGTACACTTAGGCTTCGGGTCCACATGTTTTCAATTTTTTGGTTGACCCAGAAAAAAAAATTTTTTTTTCAAAAAGCTGCACTGGTGTAGCTCTCTGAAAAAAGGCACGCCCGAATATTTTTTTCTGAAAAAAGGGGGTGCATATTAAAGAGGGCGTCGAAATATTATGATTGAGCAAGATTTTTTTTTCCGACATGGGCGAATTGCAGTATGTAGCTAAGACATGTACACTTTATAGTGGCAACTCTGATGTTTGTGGCTCATAGGGACAAGGTACAAATCAAATGTAACCTTCAGGATGGTTTCTCTTTTTCACCTTCATGTATGTTGAAGAACTCTTTTTGCTTTTGGCTATAATTCACAATCTATATATGATAGAGACATAATTGAAACAACAAATTGTTCCTAGTCTTGTGCTACTTACCCATGTGAATTATCATGTATGTGGCATATTGGAAAGTAGTCAAAATGTTAAGTTGAATGTATGATGTTTTTCAATTACGTCACAAGTTCAAAAAAGTATGCCTGACATTTTGGCCCATAATTCTGAAACTATACAATCTGGATCCTCAATTCAAAGTGCCGCATAAAGCTACCATCATGCCACTGTTCTGTGTCCATTTTCATGCTTGTGCCATGCTTATAAGTGGTGAGAATCTTTCAGTGATTAAATGCATGTTTTAAATACAAAAAATCTCAATTTATTTCAAATATTTTACGTATATTGTGTCATAATTCATGATCCATACTAGATAGAGCTTCATTTGCAAATGCAACACATTCTATAGAATATCCCACTGCAGGATGGCAAATTACATGCCTCTAGGATGTAGAGAAAGTACATAAAACTAATATTGACTCCATACTGGGAGATTTCACATCTCCGGCCGTCTGGTCACCCTATAGAAACTAATTTTGTTTATAATCAAGTGAGTTTTTATGCTATTACGCTCATAATGCATCACATTAATCCTTATCATGTCTATAATGAGCTACAATTGAACAATAGATGAAAATGCATTCAAACCATGTTTTTTTTAACCTTAAAAATCCTCATTGAAATAGACTTGTTACACCTATGCAGCTTTTAGCTTATGTGTAATGAGAAAATGTGCCATAAAAAAGTGAAAATGACACATAGAGGTGTTTTTGCATCTGTTTATGCAGCCTAATGTGAAAACAAGTCAAACCAATGTTTTACTTTACAAAAAATAAATTCCCAAATTTCCGCATTTTACCACTTACATAAAACATCTCCTGAGAAAGTTGCATATAAATGAGTCAGGGTACATTTTTTTTTTTAAACGTTTCCGGCTTGAGAATCAACATAACAAAAGGCTTAATTTGATATATCACATACCTTAAAAAGAAAATCACAATATTGATTTTTTTGCATTTTTCCCAAGCTCAATGTAAAACATCCGTTGCACTGGTGCAACAAAAGGTTAAGTCGAAAAACGGAAACAGCTATAAAAAAAAATCTGAAATATGTATTTCAAAAATTCCTTTTGTTTCTTTGGCCTAAACCCAAAAGGCTTCCAACAACACCTTTTTTTAAAAAATCGAACAATGTAAAAATGTCCTGCGAACTTTTTTTCTTCTCAAAATATTGTCAAAAATAGTCATTTTTAGTATAAATAAGTGAGCGTTTGAGATTTTTTCACCAGATAAAGATTTTTATGGTCACTGTACACTTAGGCTTCGGGTCCACATGTTTTCAATTTTTTGGTTGACCCAGAAAAAAAAATTATTTTTTCAAAAAGCTGCATTGGTGTAGCTCTCTGAAAAAAGGCACGCCCGAATATTTTTTTCTGAAAAAAGGGGGTGCATATGAAAGAGGGCGTCGAAATATTATGATTGAGCACGATTTTTTTTTCCAACATGGGCGAATTGCAGTATGTAGCTAAGACATGTACACTTTATAGTGGCAACTCTGATGTTTGTGGCTTATAGGGACAAGGTACAAATCAAATGTAACCTTGAGGTTGGTTTCTCTACTCTTTTTGCTTTTGGCTATAATTCACAATCTATATATGATAGAAACATAATTGAAACAACACATTGTTCCTAGTCTTGTGCTACTTTCCCATGTGAATTATCATGTATGTGGCATATTGGATAGTAGTCAAAATGTGAAGTTGAATGTATGATGTTTTTCAATTACGTCACAAGTTCGAAAAAGTATGCCTTACATTTTGGCCCATAATTCTACAACTATACAATCTGGATCCTCAATTCAAAGTGCCGCATAAAGCTAACATCATGCCACTGTTCTGTGTCCATTATCATGCTTGTGCCATGCTTAGAAGTGGTGAGAATCTTTCAGTGATTAAATGCATGTTTTAAATACAAAAAATCTCAATTTATTTCAAATATTTCACGTATATTGTGTCATAATTCATGATCCATACTAGATAGAGCTTCATTTGCAAATGCAACACATTCTATAGAATATCCCACTGCAGGATGCCGAATTACATGCCTCTAGGATGTAGAGAAAGTACATAAAACTAACATTGACTCCATACTGGGCGATTTTACATCTCCGGCCATCTGGTCACCCAATAGAAACTAGATTTGTTTATAATCAAGTGAGTTTTTATGCTATTACGCTCATAATGCATCACATTAATCCTTATCATGTCTATAATGAGCTACAATTGAACAATAGATGAAAATGCATTCTCAACCATGCTTTTTTTTAACCTTAAAAATCCTCATTGAAATAGACTTGTTACACCTATGCAGCTTTTAGCTTATGTGCAATGAGAAAATGTGCCATAAAAAAGTGAAAATGACACATAGAGGTGTTTTTGCATCTGTTTATGCAGCCTAATGTGAAAACAAGTCAAATCAATGTTTTACTTTACAAAAAATAAATTCCCAAATTTCCGCATTTTACCACTTACATAAAACATCTCCTGAGAAAGTTGCATATAAATGAGTCAGGGTACATTTTTTTTTAAAAACGTTTCCGGCTTGAGAATAAACATAACAAAAGGCTTAATTTGATATATCACATACCTTAAAAAGAAAATCACAATATTGATTTTTTTGCATTTTTCCCAAGCTCAATGTAAAACATCCGTTGCACTGGTGCAACAAAAGGTTAAGTCGAAAAACGGAAACAGCTATAAAAAAAAATCTGAAATACATATGTCAAAAATTCCTTTTGTTTCTTTGGCCTAATCCCAAGAGGCTTCCAACAACACCTTTTTTTTCAAAAATCGAACAATGTAAAAATGTCCTGCAAACTTTTTTTCTTCTCCAAATATTGTCAAAAATAGTCATTTTTAGTATAAATAAGTGAGCGTTTGAGATTTTTTCACCAGATAAAGTTTTTTATGGTCACTGTACACTTAGGCTTCGGGTCCACATGTTTTAAATTTTTTGGTTGACCCAGAAAAAAAAATTATTTTTTCAAAAAGCTGCACTGGTGTAGCTCTCTGAAAAAAGGCACGCCCGAATATTTTTTTCTGAAAAAAGGGGGTGCATATTAAAGAGGGCGTCGAAATATTATGATTGAGCAAGATTTTTTTTTCCGACATGGGCGAATTGCAGTATGTAGCTAAGACATGTACACTTTATAGTGGCAACTCTGATGTTTGTGGCTTATAGGGACAAGGTACAAATCAAATGTAACCTTCAGGATGGTTTCTCTTTTTCACCTTCATGTATGTTGAAGAACTCTTTTTGATTTTGGCTATAATTCACAATCTATATATGATAGAGACATAATTGAAACAACAAATTGTTCCTAGTCTTGTGCTACTTACCCATGTGAATTATCATGTATGTGGCATATTGGAAAGTAGTCAAAATGTTAAGTTGAATGTATGATGTTTTTCAATTACGTCACAAGTTCAAAAAAGTATGCCTGACATTTTGGCCCATAATTCTAAAACTATACAATTTGGATCCTCAATTCAAAGTGCCGCATAAAGCTACCATCATGCCACTGTTCTGTGTCCATGTTCATGCTTGTGCCATGCTTATAAGTGGTGAGAATCTTTCAGTGATTAAATGCATGTTTTAAATACAAAAAATCTCAATTTATTTCAAATATTTTACGTATATTGTGTCATAATTCATGATCCATACTAGATAGAGCTTCATTTGCAAATGCAACACATTCTATAGAATATCCCACTGCAGGATGGCAAATTACATGCCTCTAGGATGTAGAGAAAGTACATAAAACTAATATTGACTCCATACTGGGAGATTTTACATCTCCGGCCATCTGGTCACCCTATAGAAACTAATTTTGTTTATAATCAAGTGAGTTTTTATGCTATTACGCTCATAATGCATCACATTATAATCCTTATCATGTCTATAATGAGCTACAATTGAACAATAGATGAAAATGCATTCTAAACCATGTTTTTTTTTAACCTTAAAAATCCTCATTGAAATAGACTTGTTACACCTATGCAGCTTTTAGCTTATGTGTAATGAGAAAATGTGCCATAAAAAAGTGAAAATGACACATAGAGGTGTTTTTGCATCTGTTTATGCAGCCTAATGTGAAAACAAGTCAAACCAATGTTTTACTTTACAAAAAACAAATTCCCAAATTTCCGCATTTTACCACTTACATAAAACATCTCCTGAGAAAGTTGCATATAAATGAGTCAGGGTACATTTTTTTTTAAAAACGTTTCCGGCTTGAGAATCAACATAACAAAAGGCTTAATTTGATATATCACATACCTTAAAAAGAAAATCACAATATTGATTTTTTTGCATTTTTCCCAAGCTCAATGTAAAACATCCGTTGCACTGGTGCAACAAAAGGTTAAGTCGAAAAACGGAAACAGCTATAAAAAAAAATCTGAAATATGTATTTCAAAAATTCCTTTTGTTTCTTTGGCCTAAACCCAAAAGGCTTCCAACAACACCTTTTTTTAAAAAATCGAACAATGTAAAAATGTCCTGCGAACTTTTTTTCTTCTCAAAATATTGTCAAAAATAGTCATTTTTAGTATAAATAAGTGAGCGTTTGAGATTTTTTCACCAGATAAAGATTTTTATGGTCACTGTACACTTAGGCTTCGGGTCCACATGTTTTCAATTTTTTGGTTGACCCAGAAAAAAAAATTATTTTTTCAAAAAGCTGCATTGGTGTAGCTCTCTGAAAAAAGGCACGCCCGAATATTTTTTTCTGAAAAAAGGGGGTGCATATGAAAGAGGGCGTCGAAATATTATGATTGAGCACGATTTTTTTTTCCAACATGGGCGAATTGCAGTATGTAGCTAAGACATGTACACTTTATAGTGGCAACTCTGATGTTTGTGGCTTATAGGGACAAGGTACAAATCAAATGTAACCTTCAGGATGGTTTCTCTTTTTCACCTTCATGTATGTTGAAGAACTCTTTTTGCTTTTGGCTATAATTGACAATCTATATATGATAGAGACATAATTGAAACAACACTTTGTTCCTAGTCTTGTGCTACGTACCCATGTGAATTATCATGTATGTGGCATATTGGATAGTAGTCAAAATGTGAAGTTGAATGTATGATGTTTTTCAATTACGTCACAAGTTCAAAAAAGTATGCCTTACATTTTGGCCCATAATTCTAAAACTTTACAATTTGGATCCTCAATTCAAAGTGCCGCATAAAGCTAACATCATGCCACTGTTCTGTGTCCATTTTCATGCTTGTGCCATGCTTATAAGTGGTGAGAATCTTTCAGTGATTAAATGCATGTTTTAAATACAAAAAATCTCAATTTATTTCAAATATTTTACGTATATTGTGTCATAATTCATGATCCATACTAGATAGAGCTTCATTTGCAAATGCAACACATTCTATAGAATATCCCACTGCAGGATGGCAAATTACATGCCTCTAGGATGTAGAGAAAGTACATAAAACTAATATTGACTCCATACTGGGAGATTTTACATCTCCGGCCATCTGGTCACCCTATAGAAACTAATTTTGTTTATAATCAAGTGAGTTTTTATGCTATTACGCTCATAATGCATCACATTAATCCTTATCATGTCTATAATGAGCTACAATTGAACAATAGATGAAAATGCATTCCAAACCATGTTTTTTTTAACCTTAAAAATCCTCATTGAAATAGACTTGTTACACCTATGCAGCTTTTAGCTTATGTGTAATGAGAAAATGTGCCATAAAAAAGTGAAAATGACACATAGAGGTGTTTTTGCATCTGTTTATGCAGCCTAATGTGAAAACAAGCCAAACCAATGTTTTACTTTACAAAAAATAAATTCCCAAATTTCTGCATTTTACCATTTACATAAAATATCTCCTGAGAAAGTTGCATATAAATGAGTCAGGGTACATTTTTTTTTTAAAACGTTTCCGGCTTGAGAATCAACATAACAAAAGGCTTAATTTGATATATCACATACCTTAAAAAGAAAATCACAATATTGATTTTTTTGCATTTTTCCCAAGCTCAATGTAAAACATCCGTTGCACTGGTGCAACAAAAGGTTAAGTCGAAAAACGGAAACAGCTATAAAAAAAAATCTGAAATATGTATTTCAAAAATTCCTTTTGTTTCTTTGGCCTAAACCCAAAAGGCTTCCAACAACACCTTTTTTTCAAAAATCGAACAATGTAAAAATGTCCTGCGAACTTTTTTTCTTCTCAAAATATTGTCAAAAATAGTAATTTTTAGTATAAATAAGTGAGCGTTTGCGATTTTTTCACCAGATAAAGTTTTTTATGGTCACTGTACACTTAGGCTTCGGGTCCACATGTTTTCAATTTTTTGGTTGACCCAGAAAAAAAAAATATTTTTTCAAAAAGCTGCATTGGTGTAGCTCTCTGAAAAAAGGCACGCCCGCATATTTTTTTCTGAAAAAAGGGGGTGCATATGAAAGAGGGCGTCGAAATATTATGATTGAGCACGATTTTTTTTTCCAACATGGGCGAATTGCAGTATGTAGCTAAGACATGTACACTTTATAGTGGCAACTCTGATGTTTGTGGCTTATAGGGACAAGGTACAAATCAAATGTAACCTTCAGGATGGTTTCTCTTTTTCACCTTCATGTATGTTGAAGAACTCTTTTTGCTTTTGGCTATAATTCACAATCTATAAAAGATAGAGACATAATTGAAACAACAAATTGTTCCTAGTCTTGTGCTACTTACCCATGTGAATTATCATGTATGTGGCATATTGGAAAGTAGTCAAAATGTTAAGTTGAATGTATGATGTTTTTCAATTACGTCACAAGTTCGAAAAAGTATGCCTGACATTTTGGCCCATAATTCTGAAACTATACAATCTGGATCCTCAATTCAAAGTGCCGCATAAAGCTAACATCATGCCACTGTTCTGTGTCCATTTTCATGCTTGTGCCATGCTTATAAGTGGTGAGAATCTTTCAGTGATTAAATGCATGTTTTAAATACAAAAAATCTCAATTTATTTCAAATATTTTACGTATATTGTGTCATAATTCATGATCCATACTAGATAGAGCTTCATTTGCAAATGCAACACATTCTATAGAATATCCCACTGCAGGATGGCAAATTACATGCCTCTAGGATGTAGAGAAAGTACATAAAACTAATATTGACTCCATACTGGGAGATTTCACATCTCCGGCCGTCTGGTCACCCTATAGAAACTAATTTTGTTTATAATCAAGTGAGTTTTTATGCTATTACGCTCATAATGCATCACATTAATCCTTATCATGTCTATAATGAGCTACAATTGAACAATAGATGAAAATGCATTCAAACCATGTTTTTTTTAACCTTAAATATCCTCATTGAAATAGACTTGTTACACCTATGCAGCTTTTAGCTTATGTGTAATGAGAAAATGTGCCATAAAAAAGTGAAAATGACACATAGAGGTGTTTTTGCATCTGTTTATGCAGCCTAATGTGAAAACAAGTCAAACCAATGTTTTACTTTACAAAAAATAAATTCCCAAATTTCCGCATTTTACCACTTACATAAAACATCTCCTGAGAAAGTTGCATATAAATGAGTCAGGGTACATTTTTTTTTTTAAACGTTTCCGGCTTGAGAATCAACATAACAAAAGGCTTAATTTGATATATCACATACCTTAAAAAGAAAATCACAATATTGATTTTTTTGCATTTTTCCCAAGCTCAATTTAAAACATCCGTTGCACTGGTGCAACAAAAGGTTAAGTCGAAAAACGGAAACAGCTATAAAAAAAAATCTGAAATATGTATTTCAAAAATTCCTTTTGTTTCTTTGGCCTAAACCCAAAAGGCTTCCAACAACACCTTTTTTTAAAAAATCGAACAATGTAAAAATGTCCTGCGAACTTTTTTTCTTCTCAAAATATTGTCAAAAATAGTCATTTTTAGTATAAATAAGTGAGCGTTTGAGATTTTTTCACCAGATAAAGATTTTTATAGTCACTGTACACTTAGGCTTCGGGTCCACATGTTTTCAATTTTTTGGTTGACCCAGAAAAAAAAATTATTTTTTCAAAAAGCTGCATTGGTGTAGCTCTCTGAAAAAAGGCACGCCCGAATATTTTTTTCTGAAAAAAGGGGGTGCATATGAAAGAGGGCGTCGAAATATTATGATTGAGCACGATTTTTTTTTCCAACATGGGCGAATTGCAGTATGTAGCTAAGACATGTACACTTTATAGTGGCAACTCTGATGTTTGTGGCTTATAGGGACAAGGTACAAATCAAATGTAACCTTCAGGTTGGTTTCTCTACTCTTTTTGCTTTTGGCTATAATTCACAATCTATATATGATAGAAACATAATTGAAACAACACATTGTTCCTAGTCTTGTGCTACTTACCCATGTGAATTATCATGTATGTGGCATATTGGATAGTAGTCAAAATGTGAAGTTGAATGTATGATGTTTTTCAATTACGTCACAAGTTCGAAAAAGTATGCCTTACATTTTGGCCCATAATTCTACAACTATACAATCTGGATCCTCAATTCAAAGTGCCGCATAAAGCTAACATCATGCCACTGTTCTGTGTCCATTATCATGCTTGTGCCATGCTTAGAAGTGGTGAGAATCTTTCAGTGATTAAATGCATGTTTTAAATACAAAAAATCTCAATTTATTTCAAATATTTCACGTATATTGTGTCATAATTCATGATCCATACTAGATAGAGCTTCATTTGCAAATGCAACACATTCAATAGAATATCCCACTGCAGGATGCCGAATTACATGCCTCTAGGATGTAGAGAAAGTACATAAAACTAACATTGACTCCATACTGGGCGATTTTACATCTCCGGCCATCTGGTCACCCAATAGAAACTAGATTTGTTTATAATCAAGTGAGTTTTTATGCTATTACGCTCATAATGCATCACATTAATCCTTATCATGTCTATAATGAGCTACAATTGAACAATAGATGAAAATGCATTCTCAACCAAGCTTTTTTTTAACCTTAAAAATCCTCATTGAAATAGACTTGTTACACCTATGCAGCTTTTAGCTTATGTGCAATGAGAAAATGTGCCATAAAAAAGTGAAAATGACACATAGAGGTGTTTTTGCATCTGTTTATGCAGCCTAATGTGAAAACAAGTCAAACCAATGTTTTACTTTACAAAAAATAAATTCCCAAATTTCCGCATTTTACCACTTACATAAAACATCTCCTGAGAAAGTTGCATATAAATGAGTCAGGGTACATTTTTTTTTAAAAACGTTTCCGGCTTGAGAATAAACATAACAAAAGGCTTAATTTGATATATCACATACCTTAAAAAGAAAATCACAATATTGATTTTTTTGCATTTTTCCCAAGCTCAATGTAAAACATCCGTTGCACTGGTGCAACAAAAGGTTAAGTCGAAAAACGGAAACAGCTATAAAAAAAAATCTGAAATACATATGTCAAAAATTCCTTTTGTTTCTTTGGCCTAATCCCAAGAGGCTTCCAACAACACCTTTTTTTTCAAAAATCGAACAATGTAAAAATGTCCTGCAAACTTTTTTTCTTCTCCAAATATTGTCAAAAATAGTCATTTTTAGTATAAATAAGTGAGCGTTTGAGATTTTTTCACCAGATAAAGTTTTTTATGGTCACTGTACACTTAGGCTTCGGGTCCACATGTTTTAAATTTTTTGGTTGACCCAGAAAAAAAAAATATTTTTTCAAAAAGCTGCACTGGTGTAGCTCTCTGAAAAAAGGCACGCCCGAATATTTTTTTCTGAAAAAAGGGGGTGCATATTAAAGAGGGCGTCGAAATATTATGATTGAGCAAGATTTTTTTTTCCGACATGGGCGAATTGCAGTATGTAGCTAAGACATGTACACTTTATAGTGGCAACTCTGATGTTTGTGGCTTATAGGGACAAGGTACAAATCAAATGTAACCTTCAGGATGGTTTCTCTTTTTCACCTTCATGTATGTTGAAGAACTCTTTTTGATTTTGGCTATAATTGACAATCTATATATGATAGAGACATAATTGAAACAACACTTTGTTCCTAGTCTTGTGCTACTTACCCATGTGAATTATCATGTATGTGGCATATTGGATAGTAGTCAAAATGTGAAGTTGAATGTATGATGTTTTTCAATTACGTCACAAGTTCGAAAAAGTATGCCTTACATTTTGGCCCATAATTCTAAAACTATACAATTTGGATCCTCAATTCAAAGTGCCGCATAAAGCTAACATCATGCCACTGTTCTGTGTCCATGTTCATGCTTGTGCCATGCTTATAAGTGGTGAGAATCTTTCAGTGATTAAATGCATGTTTTAAATACAAAAAATCTCAATTTATTTCAAATATTTTACGTATATTGTGTCATAATTCATGATCCATACTAGATAGAGCTTCATTTGCAAATGCAACACATTCTATAGAATATCCCACTGCAGGATGGCAAATTACATGCCTCTAGGATGTAGAGAAAGTACATAAAACTAATATTGACTCCATACTGGGAGATTTTACATCTCCGGCCATCTGGTCACCCTATAGAAACTAATTTTGTTTATAATCAAGTGAGTTTTTATGCTATTACGCTCATAATGCATC
This sequence comes from Triturus cristatus, assembly GCF_964204655.1. NCBI lineage: Eukaryota > Metazoa > Chordata > Amphibia > Caudata > Salamandridae > Triturus > Triturus cristatus. The sequence continues at coordinate 206,830,356 of NC_140594.1, read as the reverse complement.
ACATTATAATCCTTATCATGTCTATAATGAGCTACAATTGAACAATAGATGAAAATGCATTCTAAACCATGTTTTTTTTTAACCTTAAAAATCCTCATTGAAATAGACTTGTTACACCTATGCAGCTTTTAGCTTATGTGTAATGAGAAAATGTGCCATAAAAAAGTGAAAATGACACATAGAGGTGTTTTTTCATCTGTTTATGCAGCCTAATGTGAAAACAAGTCAAACCAATGTTTTACTTTACAAAAAACAAATTCCCAAATTTCCGCATTTTACCACTTACATAAAACATCTCCTGAGAAAGTTGCATATAAATGAGTCAGGGTACATTTTTTTTTAAAAACGTTTCCGGCTTGAGAATCAACATAACAAAAGGCTTAATTTGATATATCACATACCTTAAAAAGAAAATCACAATATTGATTTTTTTGCATTTTTCCCAAGCTCAATGTAAAACATCCGTTGCACTGGTGCAACAAAAGGTTAAGTCGAAAAACGGAAACAGCTATAAAAAAAAATCTGAAATATGTATTTCAAAAATTCCTTTTGTTTCTTTGGCCTAAACCCAAAAGGCTTCCAACAACACCTTTTTTTCAAAAATCGAACAATGTAAAAATGTCCTGCGAACTTTTTTTCTTCTCAAAATATTGTCAAAAATAGTCATTTTTAGTATAAATAAGTGAGCGTTTGAAATTTTTTCACCAGATAAAGTTTTTTATGGTCACTGTACACTTAGGCTTCGGGTCCACATGTTTTCAATTTTTTGGTTGACCCAGAAAAAAAGATTATTTTTTCAAAAAGCTGCACTGGTGTAGCTCTCTGAAAAAAGGCACGCCCGAATATTTTTTTCTGAAAAAAGGGGGTGCATATGAAAGAGGGCGTCGAAATATTATGATTGAGCACGATTTTTTTTTCCGACATGGGCGAATTGCAGTATGTAGCTAAGACATGTACACTTTATAGTGGCAACTCTGATGTTTGTGGCTTATAGGGACAAGGTACAAATCAAATGTAACCTTCAGGATGGTTTCTCTTTTTCACCTTCATGTATGTTGAAGAACTCTTTTTGCTTTTGGCTATAATTGACAATCTATATATGATAGAGACATAATTGAAACAACACTTTGTTCCTAGTCTTGTGCTACTTACCCATGTGAATTATCATGTATGTGGCATATTGGATAGTAGTCAAAATGTGAAGTTGAATGTATGATGTTTTTCAATTACGTCACAAGTTCAAAAAAGTATGCCTTACATTTTGGCCCATAATTCTAAAACTTTACAATTTGGATCCTCAATTCAAAGTGCCGCATAAAGCTAACATCATGCCACTGTTCTGTGTCCATTTTCATGCTTGTGCCATGCTTATAAGTGGTGAGAATCTTTCAGTGATTAAATGCATGTTTTAAATACAAAAAATCTCAATTTATTTCAAATATTTTACGTATATTGTGTCATAATTCATGATCCATACTAGATAGAGCTTCATTTGCAAATGCAACACATTCTATAGAATATCCCACTGCAGGATGGCAAATTACATGCCTCTAGGATGTAGAGAAAGTACATAAAACTAATATTGACTCCATACTGGGAGATTTTACATCTCCGGCCATCTGGTCACCCTATAGAAACTAATTTTGTTTATAATCAAGTGAGTTTTTATGCTATTACGCTCATAATGCATCACATTAATCCTTATCATGTCTATAATGAGCTACAATTGAACAATAGATGAAAATGCATTCCAAACCATGTTTTTTTAACCTTAAAAATCCTCATTGAAATAGACTTGTTACACCTATGCAGCTTTTAGCTTATGTGTAATGAGAAAATGTGCCATAAAAAAGTGAAAATGACACATAGAGGTGTTTTTGCATCTGTTTATGCAGCCTAATGTGAAAACAAGCCAAACCAATGTTTTACTTTACAAAAAATAAATTCCCAAATTTCTGCATTTTACCATTTACATAAAATATCTCCTGAGAAAGTTGCATATAAATGAGTCAGGGTACATTTTTTTTTTAAAACGTTTCCGGCTTGAGAATCAACATAACAAAAGGCTTAATTTGATATATCTCATACCTTAAAAAGAAAATCACAATATTGATTTTTTTGCATTTTTCCCAAGCTCAATGTAAAACATCCGTTGCACTGGTGCAACAAAAGGTTAAGTCGAAAAACGGAAACAGCTATAAAAAAAAATCTGAAATATGTATTTCAAAAATTCCTTTTGTTTCTTTGGCCTAAACCCAAAAGGCTTCCAACAACACCTTTTTTTCAAAAATCGAACAATGTAAAAATGTCCTGCGAACTTTTTTTCTTTTCAAAATATTGTCAAAAATAGTCATTTTTAGTATAAATAAGTGAGCGTTTGAGATTTTTTCACCAGATAAAGATTTTTATGGTCACTGTACACTTAGGCTTCGGGTCCACATGTTTTCAATTTTTTGGTTGACCCAGAAAAAAAAAATATTTTTTAAAAAAGCTGCATTGGTGTAGCTCTCTGAAAAAAGGCACGCCCGAATACTTTTTTTCTGAAAAAAGGGGGTGCATATGAAAGAGGGCGTCGAAATATTATGATTGAGCACGATTTTTTTTTCCAACATGGGCGAATTGCAGTATGTAGCTAAGACATGTACACTTTATAGTGGCAACTCTAATGTTTGTGGCTTATAGGGACAAGGTACAAATCAAATGTAACCTTCAGGTTGGTTTCTCTTTTTCACCTTCATGTATGTTGAATAACTCTTTTTGCTTTTGGCTATAATTCACAATCTATATATGATAGAGACATAATTGAAACAACACATTGTTCCTAGTCTTGTGCTACTTACCCACATGAATTATCATGTATGTGGCATATTGGATAGTAGTCAAAATGTGAAGTTGAATGTATGATGTTTTTCAATTATGTCACAAGTTCGAAAAAGTATGCCTTACATTTTGGCCCATAATTCTAAAACTATACAATCTGGATCCTCAATTCAAAGTGCCGCATAAAGCTAACATCATGCCACTGTTCTGTGTCCATTTTCATGCTTGTGCCATGCTTACAAGTGGTGAGAATCTTTCAGTGATTAAATGCATGTTTTTTTTATATACAAAAAATCTCAATTTATTTCAAATATTTCACGTATATTGTGTCATAATTCATGATCCATACTAGATAGAGCTTCATTTGCAAATGCAACACAATTCTATAGAATATCCCACTGCAGAATGCCGAATTACATGCCTCTAGGATGTAGAGAAAGTACATAAAACTAACATTGACTCCATACTGGGCGATTTTACATCTCCGGCCATCTGGTCACCCTATAGAAACTAATTTTGTTTATAATCAAGTGAGTTTTTATGCTATTACGCTCATAATGCATCACATTAATCCTTATCATGTCTATAATGAGCTACAATTGAACAATAGATGAAAATGCATTCTCAACCATGTTTTTTTTTAACCTTAAAAATCCTCATTGAAATAGACTTGTTACACCTATGCAGCTTTTAGCTTATGTGTAATGAGAAAATGTGCCATAAAAAAGTGAAAATGACACATAGAGGTGTTTTTTGCATCTGTTTATGCAGCCTAATGTGAAAACAAGTCAAACCAATGTTTTACTTTACAAAAACTAAATTCCCAAATTTCCGCATTTTACCACTTACATAAAAAATATCCTGAGAAAGTTGCATATATATGAGTCAGGGTACATTTTTTTTTTAAAACGTTTCCGGCTTGAGAATCAACATAACAAAAGGCTTAATTTGATATATCACATACCCTAAAAAAAAAATCACAATATTGATTTTTTTGCATTTTTCCCAAGCTCAATGTAAAACATCCGTTGCACTAGTGCAACGAAAGGTTAAGTCGAAAAACGGAAACAGCTATAAAAAAAAATCTGAAATACATATGTCAAAAATTCCTTTTGTTTCTTTGGCCTAAACCCAAGAGGCTTCCAACAACACCTTTTTTTTCAAAAATCGAACAATGTAAAAATGTCCTGCGAACTTTTTTTCTTCTCAAAATATTGTCAAAAATAGTCATTTTTAGTATAAATAAGTGAGCGTTTGAGATTTTTTCACCAGATAAAGTTTTTTATGGTCACTGTACACTTAGGCTTTGGGTCCACATGTTTTCAATTTTTTGGTTGACCCAGAAAAAAAAAATATTTTTTAAAAAAGCTGCATTGGTGTAGCTCTCTGAAAAAAGGCACGCCCGAATATTTTTTTCTGAAAAAAGGGGGTGCATATGAAAGAGGGCGTCGAAATATTATGATTGAGCATGATTTTTTTTTCCGACATGGGCGAATTGCAGTATGTAGCTAAGACATGTACACTTTATAGTGGCAACTCTGATGTTTGTGGCTTATAGGGACAAGGTACAAATCAAATGTAACCTTCAGGATGGTTTCTCTTTTTCACCTTCATGTATGTTGAATAACTCTTTTTGCTTTTGGCTATAATTCACAATCTATATATGATAGAGACATAATTGAAACAACACTTTGTTCCTAGTCTTGTGCTACTTACCCATGTGAATTATCATGTGTGTGGCATATTGGATAGTAGTCAAAATGTGAAGTTGAATATATGATGTTTTTCAATTACGTCACAAGTTTGAAAAAGTATGCCTTACATTTTGGCCCATAATTCTAAAACTATACAATCTGGATCCTCAATTCAAAGTGCCGCATAAAGCTAACATCATGCCACTGTTCTGTGTCCATTTTCATGCTTGTGCCATGCTTATAAGTGGTGAGAATCTTTCAGTGATTAAATGCATGTTTTAAATACAAAAAATCTCAATTTATTTCAAATATTTTACGTATATTGTGTCATAATTCATGATCCATACTAGATAGAGCTTCATTTGCAAATGCAACACATTCTATAGAATATCCCACTGCAGGATGGCAAATGACATGCCTCTAGGATGTAGAGAAAGTACATAAAACTAATATTGACTCCATACTGGGAGATTTTACATCTCCGGCCATCTGGTCACCCTATAGAAACTAATTTTGTTTATAATCAAGTGAGTTTTTATGCTATTACGCTAATAATGCATCACATTAATCCTTATCATGTCTATAATGAGCTACAATTGAACAATAGATGAAAATACATTCTAAACCATGTTTTTTTTTAACCTTAAAAATCCTCATTGAAATAGACTTGTTACACCTATGCAGCTTTTAGCTTATGTGTAATGAGAAAATGTGCCATAAAAAAGTGAAAATGACACATAGAGGTGTTTTTGCATCTGTTTATGCAGCCTGATGTGAAAACAAGTCAAACCAATGTTTTACTTTACAAAAAATAAATTCCTAAATTTCCGCATTTTACCACTTACATAAAACATCTCCTGAGAAAGTTGCATATAAATGAGTCAGGGTACATTTTTTTTTTAAAAGTTTCCGGCTTGAGAATCAACATAACAATAGGCTTAATTTGATATATCACATACCTTAGAAAGAAAATCACAATATTGATTTTTTTGCATTTTTCCCAAGCTCAATGTAAAACATCCGTTGCACTGGTACAACAAAAGGTTAAGTCGAAAAACGGAAACAGCTATAAAAAAAAATCTATAATATGTATTTCAAAAATTTCTTTTGTTTCTTTGGCCTAAACCCAAAAAGCTTCCAACAACACCTTTTTTTCAAAAATCGAACAATGTAAAAATGTCCTGCGAACTATTTTTCTTCTCAAAATATTGTCAAAAATAGTCATTTTTAGTATAAATAAGTGAGCGTTTGAGATTTTTTCACCAGATAAAGTTTTTTATGGTCACTGTACACTTAGGCTTCGGGTCCACATGTTATCAATTTTTTGGTTGACCCAGAAAAAAAAAATATTTTTTCAAAAAGCTGCATTGGTGTAGCTCTCTGAAAAAAGGCACGCCCGAATATTTTTTTCTGAAAAAAGGGGGTGCATATGAAAGAGGGCGTCAAAATATTATGATTGAGCACGATTTTTTTTTCCAACATGGGCGAATTGCAGTATGTAGCTAAGACATGTACACTTTATAGTGGCAACTCTGATGTTTGTGGCTTATAGGGACAAGGTATAAATCAAATGTAACCTTCAGGATGGTTTCTCTTTTTCACCTTCATGAATGTTGAAGAACTCTTTTTGCTTTTGGCTATAATTGACAATCTATATATGATAGAGACATAATTGAAACAACACTTTGTTCCTAGTCTTGTGCTACTTACCCATGTGAATTATCATGTATGTGGCATATTGGATAGTAGTCAAAATGTGAAGTTGAATGTATGATGTTTTTCAATTACGTCACAAGTTCGAAAAAGTATGCCTTACATTTTGGCCCATAATTCTGAAACTATACAATCTGGATCCTCAATTCAAAGTGCCGCATAAAGCTAACATCATGCCACTGTTCTGTGTCCATTTTCATGCTTGTGCCATGCTTATAAGTGGTGAGAATCTTTCAGTGATTAAATGCATGTTTCAAATACAAAAAATCTCAATTTATTTCAAATATTTTACGTATATTGTGTCATAATTCATGATCCATACTAGATAGAGCTTCATTTGCAAATGCAACACATTCTATAGAATATCCCACTGCAGGATGGCAAATTACATGCCTCTAGGATGTAGAGAAAGTACATAAAACTAATATTGACTCCATACTGGGCGATTTTACATCTCCGGCCATCTGGTCACCCTATAGAAACTAATTTTGTTTATAATCAAGTGAGTTTTTATGCTATTACGCTCATAATGCATCACATGAATCCTTATCATGTCTATAATGAGCTACAATTGAACAATAGATGAAAATGCATTCTAAACCATGTTTTTTTTTAACCTTAAAAATCCTCATTGAAATAGACTTGTTACACCTATGCAGCTTTTAGCTTATGTGTAATGAGAAAATGTGCCATAAAAAAGTGAAAATGACACATAGAGGTGTTTTTGCATCTGTTTATGCAGCCTAATGTGAAAACAAGTCAAACCAATGTTTTACTTTACAAAAAATAAATTCCCAAATTTCCGCATTTTACCACTTACATAAAACATCTCCTGAGAAAGTTGCATATAAATGAGTCAGGGTACATTTTTTTTTTAAAACGTTTCCGGCTTGAGAATCAACATAACAAAAGGCTTAATTTGATATATCACATACCTTAAAAAGAAAATCACAATATTGATTTTTTTGCATTTTTCCCAAGCTCAATGTAAAACATCCGTTGCACTGGTGCAACAAAAGGTTAAGTCGAAAAACGGAAACAGCTATAAAAAAAAATCTGAAATATGTATTTCAAAAATTCCTTTTGTTTCTTTGGCCTAAACCCAAAAGGCTTCCAACAACACCTTTTTTTCAAAAATCGAACAATGTAAAAATGTCCTGCAAACTTTTTTTCTTCTCAAAATATTGTCAAAAATAGTCATTTTTAGTATAAATAAGTGAGCGTTTGAGATTTTTTCACCAGATAAAGATTTTTATGGTCACTGTACACTTAGGCTTTGGGTCCACATGTTTTCAATTTTTTGGTTGACCCAGAAAAAAAAAATATTTTTTCACAAAGCTGCATTGGTGTAGCTCTCTGAAAAAAGGCACGCCCGAATATTTTTTTCTGAAAAAAGGGGGTGCATATGAAAGAGGGCGTCGAAATATTATGATTGAGCACGATTTTTTTTTCCAACATGGGCGAATTGCAGTATGTAGCTAAGACATGTACACTTTATAGTGGCAACTCTGATGTTTGTGGCTTATAGGGACAAGGTACAAATCAAATGTAACCTTCAGGATGGTTTCTCTTTTTCACCTTCATGTATGTTGAATAACTCTTTTTGCTTTTGGCTATAATTCACAATCTATATATGATAGAGACATAATTGAAACAACACTTTGTTCCTAGTCTTGTGCTACTTACCCATGTGAATTATCATGTGTGTGGCATATTGGATAGTAGTCAAAATGTGAAGTTGAATGTATGATGTTTTTCAATTACGTCACAAGTTCGAAAAAGTATGCCTTACATTTTGGCCCATAATTCTGAAAATATACAATCTGGATCCTCAATTCAAAGTGCCGCATAAAGCTAACATCATGACACTGTTCTGTGTCCATTTTCATGCTTGTGCCATGCTTATAAGTGGTGAGAATCTTTCAGTGATTAAATGCATGTTTTAAATACAAAAAATCTCAATTTATTTCAAATATTTTACGTATATTGTGTCATAATTCATGATCCATACTAGATAGAGCTTCATTTGCAAATGCAACACATTCTATAGAATATCCCACTGCAGGATGGCAAATGACATGCCTCTAGGATGTAGAGAAAGTACATAAAACTAATATTGACTCCATACTGGGAGATTTTACATCTCCGGCCATCTGGTCACCCTATAGAAACTAATTTTGTTTATAATCAAGTGAGTTTTTATGCTATTACGCTAATAATGCATCACATTAATCCTTATCATGTCTATAATGAGCTACAATTGAATAATAGATGAAAATACATTCTAAACCATGTTTTTTTTTAACCTTAAAAATCCTCATTGAAATAGACTTGTTACACCTATGCAGCTTTTAGCTTATGTGTAATGAGAAAATGTGCCATAAAAAAGTGAAAATGACACATAGAGGTGTTTTTGCATCTGTTTATGCAGCCTAATGTGAAAACAAGTCAAACCAATGTTTTACTTTACAAAAAATAAATTCCCAAATTTCCGCATTTTACCACTTACATAAAACATCTCCTGAGAAAGTTGCATATAAATGAGTCAGGGTACATTTTTTTTTTAAAACGTTTCCGGCTTGATAATCAACATAACAAAAGGCTTAATTTGATATATCACATACCTTAGAAAGAAAATCACAATATTGATTTTTTTGCATTTTTCCCAAGCTCAATGTAAAACATCCGTTGCACTGGTACAACAAAAGGTTAAGTCGAAAAACGGAAACAGCTATAAAAAAAAATCTGAAATATGTATTTCAAAAATTTCTTTTGTTTCTTTGGCCTAAACCCAAAAAACTTCCAACAACACCTTTTTTTCAAAAATCGAACAATGTAAAAATGTCCTGCGAACTTTTTTTCTTCTCAAAATATTGTCAAAAATAGTCATTTTTAGTATAAATAAGTGAGCGTTTGAGATTTTTTCACCAGATAAAGATTTTTATGGTCACTGTACACTTAGGCTTTGGGTCCACATGTTTTCAATTTTTTGGTTGACCCAGAAAAAAAAAAATATTTTTTCAAAAAGCTGCATTGGTGTAGCTCTCTGAAAAAAGGCACGCCCGAATATTTTTTTCTGAAAAAAGGGGGTGCATATGAAAGAGGGCGTCGAAATATTATGATTGAGCACGATTTTTTTTCCAACATGGGCGAATTGCAGTATGTAGCTAAGACATGTACACTTTATAGTGGCAACTCTGATGTTTGTGGCTTATAGGGACAAGGTACAAATCAAATGTAACCTTCAGGATGGTTTCTCTTTTTCACCTTCATGAATGTTGAAGAACTCTTTTTGCTTTTGGCTATAATTGACAATCTATATATGATAGAGACATAATTGAAACAACACTTTGTTCCTAGTCTTGTGCTACTTACCCATGTGAATTATCATGTATGTGGCATATTGGATAGTAGTCAAAATGTGAAGTTGAATGTATGATGTTTTTCAATTACGTCACAAGTTCGAAAAAGTATGCCTTACATTTTGGCCCATAATTCTGAAACTATACAATCTGGATCCTCAATTCAAAGTGCTGCATAAAGCTACCATCATGCCACTGTTCTGTGTCCATTTTCATGCTTGTGCCATGCTTATAAGTGGTGAGAATCTTTCAGTGATTAAATGCATGTTTTAAATACAAAAAATCTCAATTTATTTCAAATATTTTACGTATATTGTGTCATAATTCATGATCCATACTAGATAGAGCTTTATTTGCAAAGGCAACACATTCTATAGAATATCCCACTGCAGGATGGCAAATTACATGCCTCTAGGATGTAGAGAAAGTACATAAAACTAATATTGACTCCATACTGGGCGATTTTACATCTCCGGCCATCTGGTCACCCTATAGAAAATAATTTTGTTTATAATCAAGTGAGTTTTTATGCTATTACGCTCATAATGCATCACATTAATCCTTATCATGTCTATAATGAGCTACAATTGAACAATAGATGAAAATGCATTCTAAACCATGTTTTTTTTTTAACCTTAAAAATCCTCATTGAAATAGACTTGTTACACCTATGCAGCTTTTAGCTTATGTATAATGAGAAAATGTGCCATAAAAAAGTGAAAATGACACATAGAGGTGTTTTTGCATCTGTTTATGCAGCCTAATGTGAAAACAAGTCAAACCAATGTTTTACTTTGCAAAAAATAAATTCCCAAATTTCCGCATTTTACCACTTACATAAAACATCTCCTGAGAAAGTTGCATATAAATGAGTCAGGGTACATTTTTTTTAAAAAACGTTTCCGGCTTGAGAATCAACATAACAAAAGGCTTAATTTGATATATCACATACCTTAAAAAGAAAATCACAATATTGATTTTTTTGCATTTTTCCCAAGCTCAATGTAAAACATCCGTTGCACTGGTGCAACAAAAGGTTAAGTCGAAAAACGGGAACAGCTATAAAAAAAAATCTGAAATATGTATTTCAAAAATTCCTTTTGTTTCTTTGGCCTAAACCCAAAAGGCTTCCAACAACACCTTTTTTTCATAAATCGAACAATGTAAAAATGTCCTGCGAACTTTTTTTCTTCTCAAAATATTGTCAAAAATAGTCATTTTTAGTATAAATAAGTGAGCGTTTGAGATTTTTTCACCAGATAAAGATTTTTATGGTCACTGTACACTTAGGCTTCGGGTCCACATGTTTTCAATTTTTTGGTTGACCCAGAAAAAAAAGGTATTTTTTCAAAAAGCTGCATTGGTGTAGCTCTCCGAAAAAAGGCACGCCCGAATATTTTTTTCTGAAAAAAGGGGGTGCATATGAAAGAGGGCGTCGAAATATTATGATTGAGCACGATTTTTTTTTCCAACATGGGCGAATTGCAGTATGTAGCTAAGACATGTACACTTTATAGTGGCAACTCTGATGTTTGTGGCTTATAGGGACAAGGTACAAATCAAATGTAACCTTCAGGTTGGTTTCTCTTTTTCACCTTCATGTATGTTGAATAACTCTTTTTGCTTTTGGCTATAATTCACAATCTATATATGATAGAGACATAATTGAAACAACACATTGTTCCTAGTCTTGTGCTACTTACCCACATGAATTATCATGTATGTGGCATATTGGATAGTAGTCAAAATGTGAAGTTGAATGTATGATGTTTTTCAATTATGTCACAAGTTCGAAAAAGTATGCCTTACATTTTGGCCCATAATTCTAAAACTATACAATCTGGATCCTCAATTCAAAGTGCCGCATAAAGCTAACATCATGCCACTGTTCTGTGTCCATTTTCATGCTTGTGCCATGCTTACAAGTGGTGAGAATCTTTCAGTGATTAAATGCATGTTTTAAATACAAAAAATCTCAATTTATTTCAAATATTTCACGTATGTTGTGTCATAATTCATGATCCATACTAGATAGAGCTTCATTTGCAAATGCAACACATTCTATAGAATATCCCACTGCAGGATGCCGAATTACATGCCTCTAGGATGTAGAGAAAGTACATAAAACTAACATTGACTCCATACTGGGCGATTTTACATCTCCGGCCATCTGGTCACCCTATAGAAACTAATTTTGTTTATAATCAAGTGAGTTTTTATGCTATTACGCTCATAATGCATCACATTAATCCTTATCATGTCTATAATGAGCTACAATTGAACAATAGATGAAAATGCATTCTAAACCATGTTTTTTTTAACCTTAAAAATCCTCATTGAAATAGACTTGTTACACCTATGCAGCTTTTAGCTTATGTGTAATGAGAAAATGTGCCATAAAAAAGTGAAAATGAAACATAGAGGTGTTTTTGCATCTGTTTATGCAGCCTAATGTGAAAACAAGTCAAACCAATGTTTTACTTTACAAAAAATAAATTCCCAAATTTCCGCATTTTACCACTTACATAAAACATCTCCTGAGAAAGTTGCATATAAATCAGTCAGGGTATATTTTTTTTTTAAAACGTTTCCGGCTTGAGAATCAACATAACAAAAGGCTTAATTTGATATATCACATACCCTAAAAAAAAAATCACAATATTGATTTTTTTGCATTTTTCCCAAGCTCAATGTAAAACATCTGTTGCACTAGTGCAACGAAAGGTTAAGTCGAAAAACGGAAACAGCTATAAAAAAAAATCTGAAATACATATGTCAAAAATTCCTTTTGTTTCTTTGGCCTAAACCCAAGAGGCTTCCAACAACACCTTTTTTTTCAAAAATCGAACAATGTAAAAATGTCCTGCGAACTTTTTTTCTTCTCAAAATATTGTCAAAAATAGTCATTTTTAGTATAAATAAGTGAGCGTTTGAGATTTTTTCACCAGATAAAGTTTTTTATGGTCACTGTACAATTAGGCTTTGGGTCCACATGTTTTCAATTTTTTGGTTGACCCAGAAAAAAAAATTATTTTTTCAAAAAGGTGCACTGGTGTAGCTCTCTGAAAAAAGGCACGCCCGAATATTTTTTTCTGAAAAAAGGGGGTGCATATGAAAGAGGGCGTCGAAATATTATGATTGAGCACGATTTTTTTTTCCGACATGGGCGAATTGCAGTATGTAGCTAAGACATGTACACTTTATAGTGGCAACTCTGATGTTTGTGGCTTATAGGGACAAGGTACAAATCAAATGTAACCTTCAGGATGGTTTCTCTTTTTCACCTTCATGTATGTTGAAGAACTCTTTTTGCTTTTGGCTATAATTCACAATCTATATATGATAGAGACATAATTGAAACAACACTTTGTTCCTAGTCTTGTGCTACTTACCCATGTGAATTATCATGTGTGTGGCATATTGGATAGTAGTCAAAATGTGAAGTTGAATGTATGATGTTTTTCAATTACGTCACAAGTTCGAAAAAGTATGCCTTACATTTTGGCCCATAATTCTGAAAATATACAATCTGGATCCTGAATTCAAAGTGCCGCATAAAGCTACCATCATGCCACTGTTCTGTGTCCATTTTCATGCTTGTGCCATGCTTACAAGTGGTGAGAATCTTTCAGTGATTAAATGCATGTTTTAAATACAAAAAATCTCAATTTATTTCAAATATTTCACGTATGTTGTGTCATAATTCATGATCCATACTAGATAGAGCTTCATTTGCAAATGCAACACATTCTATAGAATATCCCACTGCAGGATGCCGAATTACATGCCTCTAGGATGTAGAGAAAGTACATAAAACTAACATTGACTCCATACTTGGCGATTTTACATCTCCGGCCATCTGGTCACCCTATAGAAACTAATTTTGTTTATAATCAAGTGAGTTTTTATGCTATTACGCTCATAATGCATCACATTAATCCTTATCATGTCTATAATGAGCTACAATTGAACAATAGATGAAAATGCATTCTAAACCATGTTTTTTTTTAACCTTAAAAATCCTCATTGAAATAGACTTGTTACACCTATGCAGCTTTTAGCTTATGTGTAATGAGAAAATGTGCCATAAAAAAGTGAAAATGAAACATAGAGGTGTTTTTGCATCTGTTTATGCAGCCTAATGTGAAAACAAGTCAAACCAATGTTTTACTTTACAAAAAATAAATTCCCAAATTTCCGCATTTTACCACTTACATAAAACATCTCCTGAGAAAGTTGCATATAAATCAGTCAGGGTATATTTTTTTTTTAAAACGTTTCCGGCTTGAGAATCAACATAACAAAAGGCTTAATTTGATATATCACATACCCTAAAAAAAAAATCACAATATTGATTTTTTTGCATTTTTCCCAAGCTCAATGTAAAACATCCGTTGCACTAGTGCAACGAAAGGTTAAGTCGAAAAACGGAAACAGCTATAAAAACAAATCTGAAATACATATGTCAAAAATTCCTTTTGTTTCTTTGGCCTAAACCCAAGAGGCTTCCAACAACACCTTTTTTTTCAAAAATCGAACAATGTAAAAATGTCCTGCGAACTTTTTTTCTTCTCAAAATATTGTCAAAAATAGTCATTTTTAGTATAAATAAGTGAGCGTTTGAGATTTTTTCACCAGATAAAGTTTTTTATGGTCACTGTACAATTAGGCTTTGGGTCCACATGTTTTCAATTTTTTGGTTGACCCAGAAAAAAAAATTATTTTTTCAAAAAGGTGCACTGGTGTAGCTCTCTGAAAAAAGGCACGCCCGAATATTTTTTTCTGAAAAAAGGGGGTGCATATGAAAGAGGGCGTCGAAATATTATGATTGAGCACGATTTTTTTTTCCGACATGGGCGAATTGCAGTATGTAGCTAAGACATGTACACTTTATAGTGGCAACTCTGATGTTTGTGGCTTATAGGGACAAGGTACAAATCAAATGTAACCTTCAGGATGGTTTCTCTTTTTCACCTTCATGTATGTTGAAGAACTCTTTTTGCTTTTGGCTATAATTCACAATCTATATATGATAGAGACATAATTGAAACAACACTTTGTTCCTAGTCTTGTGCTACTTACCCATGTGAATTATCATGTGTGTGGCATATTGGATAGTAGTCAAAATGTGAAGTTGAATGTATGATGTTTTTCAATTACGTCACAAGTTCGAAAAAGTATGCCTTACATTTTGGCCCATAATTCTAAAAATATACAATCTGGATCCTGAATTCAAAGTACCGCATAAAGCTACCATCATGCCACTGTTCTGTGTCCATTTTCATGCTTGTGCCATGCTTAGAAGTGGTGAAAATCTTTCAGTGATTAAATCATGTTTTAAATACAAAAAAATCTCAATTTATTTCAAATATTTCATGTATATTGTGTCATAATTCATGATCCATACTAGATAGAGCTTCATTTGCAAATGCAACACATTCTATAGAATATCCCACTGCAGGATGCCGAATTACATGCCTCTAGGATGTAGAGAAAGTACATAAAACGAACATTGACTCCATACTGGGCGATTTTACATCTCCGGCCATCTGGTCACCCTATAGAAACTAATTTTGTTTATAATCAAGTGAGTTTTTATGCTATTATGCTCATAATGCATCACATTAATCCTTATCATGTCTATAATGAGCTACAATTGAACAATAGATGAAAATGCATTCTAAACCATGTTTTTTTTTAACCGTAAAAATCCTCATTGAAATAGACTTGTTACACCTATGCAGCTTTTAGCTTATGTGTAATGAGAAAATGTGCCATAAAAAAGTGAAAATGAAACATAGAGGTGTTTTTGCATCTGTTTATGCAGCCTAATGTGAAAACAAGTCAAACCAATGTTTTACTTTACAAAAAATAAATTCCCAAATTTCCGCATTTTACCACTTACATAAAACATCTCCTGAGAAAGTTGCATATAAATCAGTCAGGGTATATATTTTTTTTAAAACGTTTCCGGCTTGAGAATCAACATAACAAAAGGCTTAATTTGATATATCACATACCCTAAAAAAAAAATCACAATATTGATTTTTTTGCATTTTTCCCAAGCTCAATGTAAAACATCCGTTGCACTAGTGCAACGAAAGGTTAAGTCGAAAAACGGAAACAGCTATAAAAAAAAATCTGTAATACATATGTCAAAAATTCCTTTTGTTTCTTTGGCCTAAACCCAAGAGGCTTCCAACAACACCTTTTTTTTCAAAAATCGAACAATGTAAAAATGTCCTGCGAACTTTTTTTCTTCTCAAAATATTGTCAAAAATAGTCATTTTTAGTATAAATAAGTGAGCGTTTGAGATTTTTTCACCAGATAAAGTTTTTTATGGTCACTGTACAATTAGGCTTTGGGTCCACATGTTTTCAATTTTTTGGTTGACCCAGAAAAAAAAATTCTTTTTTCAAAAAGGTGCACTGGTGTAGCTCTCTGAAAAAAGGCACGCCCGAATATTTTTTTCTGAAAAAAGGGGGTGCATATGAAAGAGGGCGTCGAAATATTATGATTGAGCACGATTTTTTTTTCCGACATGGGCGAATTGCAGTATGTAGCTAAGACATGTACACTTTATAGTGGCAACTCTGATGTTTGTGGCTTATAGGGACAAGGTACAAATCAAATGTAACCTTCAGGATGGTTTCTCTTTTTCACCTTCATGTATGTTGAAGAACTCTTTTTGCTTTTGGCTATAATTCACAATCTATATATGATAGAGACATAATTGAAACAACACTTTGTTCCTAGTCTTGTGCTACTTACCCATGTGAATTATCATGTGTGTGGCATATTGGACAGTAGTCAAAATGTGAAGTTGAATGTATGATGTTTTTCAATTACGTCACAAGTTCGAAAAAGTATGCCTTACATTTTGGCCCATAATTCTGAAAATATACAATCTGGATCCTGAATTCAAAGTACCGCATAAAGCTACCATCATGCCACTGTTCTGTGTCCATTTTCATGCTTGTGCCATGCTTAGAAGTGGTGAAAATCTTTCAGTGATTAAATCATGTTTTAAATACAAAAAAATCTCAATTTATTTCAAATATTTCATGTATATTGTGTCATAATTCATGATCCATACTAGATAGAGCTTCATTTGCAAATGCAACACATTCTATAGAATATCCCACTGCAGGATGCCGAATTACATGCCTCTAGGATGTAGAGAAAGTACATAAAACGAACATTGACTCCATACTGGGCGATTTTACATCTCCGGCCATCTGGTCACCCTATAGAAACTAATTTTGTTTATAATCAAGTGAGTTTTTATGCTATTATGCTCATAATGCATCACATTAATCCTTATCATGTCTATAATGAGCTACAATTGAACAATAGATGAAAATGCATTCTAAACCATGTTTTTTTTTTAACCTTAAAAATCCTCATTGAAATAGACTTGTTACACCTATGCAGCTTTTAGCTTATGTGTAATGAGAAAATGTGCCATAAAAAAGTGAAAATGAAACATAGAGGTGTTTTTGCATCTGTTTATGCAGCCTAATGTGAAAACAAGTCAAACCAATGTTTTACTTTACAAAAAATAAATTCTCAAATTTCCGCATTTTACCACTTACATAAAACATCTCCTGAGAAAGTTGCATATAAATCAGTCAGGGTATATTTTTTTTTAAAAACGTTTCCGGCTTGAGAATCAACATAACAAAAGGCTTAATTTGATATATCACATACCCTAAAAAAAAAATCACAATATTGATTTTTTTGCATTTTTCCCAAGCTCAATGTAAAACATCCGTTGCACTAGTGCAACGAAAGGTTAAGTCGAAAAACGGAAACAGCTATAAAAACAAATCTGAAATACATATGTCAAAAATTCCTTTTGTTTCTTTGGCCTAAACCCAAGAGGCTTCCAACAACACCTTTTTTTTCAAAAATCGAACAATGTAAAAATGTCCTGCGAACTTTTTTTCTTCTCAAAATATTGTCAAAAATAGTCATTTTTAGTATAAATAAGTGAGCGTTTGAGATTTTTTCACCAGATAAAGTTTTTTATGGTCACTGTACAATTAGGCTTTGGGTCCACATGTTTTCAATTTTTTGGTTGACCCAGAAAAAAAAATTATTTTTTCAAAAAGGTGCACTGGTGTAGCTCTCTGAAAAAAGGCACGCCCGAATATTTTTTTCTGAAAAAAGGGGGTGCATATGAAAGAGGGCGTCGAAATATTATGATTGAGCACGATTTTTTTTTCCGACATGGGCGAATTGCAGTATGTAGCTAAGACATGTACACTTTATAGTGGCAACTCTGATGTTTGTGGCTTATAGGGACAAGGTACAAATCAAATGTAACCTTCAGGATGGTTTCTCTTTTTCACCTTCATGTATGTTGAAGAACTCTTTTTGCTTTTGGCTATAATTCACAATCTATATATGATAGAGACATAATTGAAACAACACTTTGTTCCTAGTCTTGTGCTACTTACCCATGTGAATTATCATGTGTGTGGCATATTGGATAGTAGTCAAAATGTGAAGTTGAATGTATGATGTTTTTCAATTACGTCACAAGTTCGAAAAAGTATGCCTTACATTTTGGCCCATAATTCTGAAAATATACAATCTGGATCTTGAATTCAAAGTACCGCATAAAGCTACCATCATGCCACTGTTCTGTGTCCATTTTCATGCTTGTGCCATGCTTAGAAGTGGTGAAAATCTTTCAGTGATTAAATCATGTTTTAAATACAAAAAAATCTCAATTTATTTCAAATATTTCATGTATATTGTGTCATAATTCATGATCCATACTAGATAGAGCTTCATTTGCAAATGCAACACATTCTATAGAATATCCCACTGCAGGATGCCGAATTACATGCCTCTAGGATGTAGAGAAAGTACATAAAACGAACATTGACTCCATACTGGGCGATTTTACATCTCCGGCCATCTGGTCACCCTATAGAAACTAATTTTGTTTATAATCAAGTGAGTTTTTATGCTATTATGCTCATAATGCATCACATTAATCCTTATCATGTCTATAATGAGCTACAATTGAACAATAGATGAAAATGCATTCTAAACCATGTTTTTTTTTAACCTTAAAAATCCTCATTGAAATAGACTTGTTACACCTATGCAGCTTTTAGCTTATGTGTAATGAGAAAATGTGCCATAAAAAAGTGAAAATGACACATAGAGGTGGTTTTGCATCTGTTTATGCAGCCTAATGTGAAAACAAGTCAAACCAATGTTTTACTTTACAAAAAATAAATTCCCAAATTTCCGCATTTTACCACTTACATAAAACATCTCCTGAGAAAGTTGCATATAAATCAGTCAGGGTACATTTTTTTTTTAAAACGTTTCCGGCTTGAGAATCAACATAACAAAAGGCTTAATTTGATATATCACATACCCTAAAAAAAAAATCACAATATTGATTTTTTTGCATTTTTCCCAAGCTCAATGTAAAACATCCGTTGCACTAGTGCAACGCAAGGTTAAGTCGAAAAACGGAAACAGCTATAAAAAAAAATCTGAAATACATATGTCAAAAATTCCTTTTGTTTCTTTGGCCTAAACCCAAGAGGCTTCCAACAACACCTTTTTTTTCAAAAATCGAACAATGTAAAAATGTCCTGCGAACTTTTTTTCTTCTCAAAATATTGTCAAAAATAGTCATTTTTAGTATAAATAAGTGAGCGTTTGAAATTTTTTCACCAGATAAAGATTTTTATGGTCACTGTACACTTAGGCTTTGGGTCCACATGTTTTCAATTTTTTGGTTGACCCAGAAAAAAAAATTATTTTTTCAAAAAGGTGCACTGGTGTAGCTCTCTGAAAAAAGGCACGCCCGAATATTTTTTTCTGAAAAAAGGGGGTGCATATGAAAGAGGGCGTCGAAATATTATGATTGAGCACGATTTTTTTTTCCGACATGGGCGAATTGCAGTATGTAGCTAAGACATGTACACTTTATAGTGGCAACTCTGATGTTTGTGGCTTATAGGGACAAGGTACAAATCAAATGTAACCTTCAGGATGGTTTCTCTTTTTCACCTTCATGTATGTTGAAGAACTCTTTTTGCTTTTGGCTATAATTCACAATCTATATATGATAGAGACATAATTGAAACAACACTTTGTTCCTAGTCTTGTGCTACTTACCCATGTGAATTATCATGTGTGTGGCATATTGGACAGTAGTCAAAATGTGAAGTTGAATGTATGATGTTTTTCAATTACGTCACAAGTTCGAAAAAGTATGCCTTACATTTTGGCCCATAATTCTGAAAATATACAATCTGGATCCTGAATTCAAAGTACCGCATAAAGCTACCATCATGCCACTGTTCTGTGTCCATTTTCATGCTTGTGCCATGCTTAGAAGTGGTGAAAATCTTTCAGTGATTAAATCATGTTTTAAATACAAAAAAATCTCAATTTATTTCAAATATTTCATGTATATTGTGTCATAATTCATGATCCATACTAGATAGAGCTTCATTTGCAAATGCAACACATTCTATAGAATATCCCACTGCAGGATGCCGAATTACATGCCTCTAGGATGTAGAGAAAGTACATAAAACGAACATTGACTCCATACTGGGCGATTTTACATCTCCGGCCATCTGGTCACCCTATAGAAACTAATTTTGTTTATAATCAAGTGAGTTTTTATGCTATTATGCTCATAATGCATCACATTAATCCTTATCATGTCTATAATGAGCTACAATTGAACAATAGATGAAAATGCATTCTAAACCATGTTTTTTTTTTAACCTTAAAAATCCTCATTGAAATAGACTTGTTACACCTATGCAGCTTTTAGCTTATGTGTAATGAGAAAATGTGCCATAAAAAAGTGAAAATGAAACATAGAGGTGTTTTTGCATCTGTTTATGCAGCCTAATGTGAAAACAAGTCAAACCAATGTTTTACTTTACAAAAAATAAATTCTCAAATTTCCGCATTTTACCACTTACATAAAACATCTCCTGAGAAAGTTGCATATAAATCAGTCAGGGTATATTTTTTTTTAAAAACGTTTCCGGCTTGAGAATCAACATAACAAAAGGCTTAATTTGATATATCACATACCCTAAAAAAAAAATCACAATATTGATTTTTTTGCATTTTTCCCAAGCTCAATGTAAAACATCCGTTGCACTAGTGCAACGAAAGGTTAAGTCGAAAAACGGAAACAGCTATAAAAACAAATCTGAAATACATATGTCAAAAATTCCTTTTGTTTCTTTGGCCTAAACCCAAGAGGCTTCCAACAACACCTTTTTTTTCAAAAATCGAACAATGTAAAAATGTCCTGCGAACTTTTTTTCTTCTCAAAATATTGTCAAAAATAGTCATTTTTAGTATAAATAAGTGAGCGTTTGAGATTTTTTCACCAGATAAAGTTTTTTATGGTCACTGTACAATTAGGCTTTGGGTCCACATGTTTTCAATTTTTTGGTTGACCCAGAAAAAAAAATTATTTTTTCAAAAAGGTGCACTGGTGTAGCTCTCTGAAAAAAGGCACGCCCGAATATTTTTTTCTGAAAAAAGGGGGTGCATATGAAAGAGGGCGTCGAAATATTATGATTGAGCACGATTTTTTTTTCCGACATGGGCGAATTGCAGTATGTAGCTAAGACATGTACACTTTATAGTGGCAACTCTGATGTTTGTGGCTTATAGGGACAAGGTACAAATCAAATGTAACCTTCAGGATGGTTTCTCTTTTTCACCTTCATGTATGTTGAAGAACTCTTTTTGCTTTTGGCTATAATTCACAATCTATATATGATAGAGACATAATTGAAACAACACTTTGTTCCTAGTCTTGTGCTACTTACCCATGTGAATTATCATGTGTGTGGCATATTGGATAGTAGTCAAAATGTGAAGTTGAATGTATGATGTTTTTCAATTACGTCACAAGTTCGAAAAAGTATGCCTTACATTTTGGCCCATAATTCTGAAAATATACAATCTGGATCTTGAATTCAAAGTACCGCATAAAGCTACCATCATGCCACTGTTCTGTGTCCATTTTCATGCTTGTGCCATGCTTAGAAGTGGTGAAAATCTTTCAGTGATTAAATCATGTTTTAAATACAAAAAAATCTCAATTTATTTCAAATATTTCATGTATATTGTGTCATAATTCATGATCCATACTAGATAGAGCTTCATTTGCAAATGCAACACATTCTATAGAATATCCCACTGCAGGATGCCGAATTACATGCCTCTAGGATGTAGAGAAAGTACATAAAACGAACATTGACTCCATACTGGGCGATTTTACATCTCCGGCCATCTGGTCACCCTATAGAAACTAATTTTGTTTATAATCAAGTGAGTTTTTATGCTATTATGCTCATAATGCATCACATTAATCCTTATCATGTCTATAATGAGCTACAATTGAACAATAGATGAAAATGCATTCTAAACCATGTTTTTTTTTAACCTTAAAAATCCTCATTGAAATAGACTTGTTACACCTATGCAGCTTTTAGCTTATGTGTAATGAGAAAATGTGCCATAAAAAAGTGAAAATGACACATAGAGGTGGTTTTGCATCTGTTTATGCAGCCTAATGTGAAAACAAGTCAAACCAATGTTTTACTTTACAAAAAATAAATTCCCAAATTTCCGCATTTTACCACTTACATAAAACATCTCCTGAGAAAGTTGCATATAAATCAGTCAGGGTACATTTTTTTTTTAAAACGTTTCCGGCTTGAGAATCAACATAACAAAAGGCTTAATTTGATATATCACATACCCTAAAAAAAAAATCACAATATTGATTTTTTTGCATTTTTCCCAAGCTCAATGTAAAACATCCGTTGCACTAGTGCAACGCAAGGTTAAGTCGAAAAACGGAAACAGCTATAAAAAAAAATCTGAAATACATATGTCAAAAATTCCTTTTGTTTCTTTGGCCTAAACCCAAGAGGCTTCCAACAACACCTTTTTTTTCAAAAATCGAACAATGTAAAAATGTCCTGCGAACTTTTTTTCTTCTCAAAATATTGTCAAAAATAGTCATTTTTAGTATAAATAAGTGAGCGTTTGAGATTTTTTCACCAGATAAAGATTTTTATGGTCACTGTACACTTAGGCTTTGGGTCCACATGTTTTCAATTTTTTGGTTGACCCAGAAAAAAAAATTATTTTTTCAAAAAGGTGCACTGGTGTAGCTCTCTGAAAAAAGGCAAGCCCGAATATTTTTTTCTGAAAAAAGGGGGTGCATATGAAAGAGGGCGTCGAAATATTATGATTGAGCACGATTTTTTTTTCCGACATGGGCGAATTGCAGTATGTAGCTAAGACATGTACACTTTATAGTGGCAACTCTGATGTTTGTGGCTTATAGGGACAAGGTGCAAATCAAATGTAACCTTCAGGATGGTTTCTCTTTTTCACCTTCATGTATGTTGAAGAACTCTTTTTGCTTTTGGCTATAATTCACAATCTATATATGATAGAGACATAATTGAAACAACACTTTGTTCCTAGTCTTCTGCTACTTACCCATGTGAATTATCATGTGTGTGGCATATTGGATAGTAGTCAAAATGTGAAGTTGAATGTATGATGTTTTTCCATTACGTCACAAGTTCGAAAAAGTATGCCTTACATTTTGGCCCATAATTCTGAAAATATACAATCTGGATCCTCAATTCAAAGTGCCGCATAAAGCTACCATCATGCCACTGTTCTGTGTCCATTTTCATGCTTGTGCCATGCTTAGAAGTGGTGAAAATCTTTCAGTGATTAAATCATGTTTTAAATACAAAAAAATCTCAATTTATTTCAAATATTTCATGTATATTGTGTCATAATTCATGATCCATACTAGATAGAGCTTCATTTGCAAATGCAACACATTCTATAGAATATCCCACTGCAGGATGCCGAATTACATGCCTCTAGGATGTAGAGAAAGTACATAAAACGAACATTGACTCCATACTGGGTGATTTTACATCTCCGGCCATCTGGTCACCCTATAGAAACTAATTTTGTTTATAATCAAGTGAGTTTTTATGCTATTATGCTCATAATGCATCACATTAATCCTTATCATGTCTATAATGAGCTACAATTGAACAATAGATGAAAATGCATTCTAAACCATGTTTTTTTTTAACCTTAAAAATCCTCATTGAAATAGACTTGTTACACCTATGCAGCTTTTAGCTTATGTGTAATGAGAAAATGTGCCATAAAAAAGTGAAAATGAAACATAGAGGTGTTTTTGCATCTGTTTATGCAGCCTAATGTGAAAACAAGTCAAACCAATGTTTTACTTTACAAAAAATAAATTCCCAAATTTCCGCATTTTACCACTTACATAAAACATCTCCTGAGAAAGTTGCATATAAATCAGTCAGGGTATATTTTTTTTTTAAAACGTTTCCGGCTTGAGAATCAACATAACAAAAGGCTTAATTTGATATATCACATACCCTAAAAAAAAAATCACAATATTGATTTTTTTGCATTTTTCCCAAGCTCAATGTAAAACATCCGTTGCACTAGTGCAACGAAAGGTTAAGTCGAAAAACGGAAACAGCTATAAAAACAAATCTGAAATACATATGTCAAAAATTCCTTTTGTTTCTTTGGCCTAAACCCAAGAGGCTTCCAACAACACCTTTTTTTTCAAAAATCGAACAATGTAAAAATGTCCTGCGAACTTTTTTTCTTCTCAAAATATTGTCAAAAATAGTCATTTTTAGTATAAATAAGTGAGCGTTTGAGATTTTTTCACCAGATAAAGTTTTTTATGGTCACTGTACAATTAGGCTTTGGGTCCACATGTTTTCAATTTTTTGGTTGACCCAGAAAAAAAAATTATTTTTTCAAAAAGGTGCACTGGTGTAGCTCTCTGAAAAAAGGCACGCCCGAATATTTTTTTCTGAAAAAAGGGGGTGCATATGAAAGAGGGCGTCGAAATATTATGATTGAGCACGATTTTTTTTTCCGACATGGGCGAATTGCAGTATGTAGCTAAGACATGTACACTTTATAGTGGCAACTCTGATGTTTGTGGCTTATAGGGACAAGGTACAAATCAAATGTAACCTTCAGGATGGTTTCTCTTTTTCACCTTCATGTATGTTGAAGAACTCTTTTTGCTTTTGGCTATAATTCACAATCTATATATGATAGAGACATAATTGAAACAACACTTTGTTCCTAGTCTTGTGCTACTTACCCATGTGAATTATCATGTGTGTGGCATATGGATAGTAGTCAAAATGTGAAGTTGAATGTATGATGTTTTTCAATTACGTCACAAGTTCGAAAAAGTATGCCTTACATTTTGGCCCATAATTCTGAAAATATACAATCTGGATCCTGAATTCAAAGTACCGCATAAAGCTACCATCATGCCACTGTTCTGTGTCCATTTTCATGCTTGTGCCATGCTTAGAAGTGGTGAAAATCTTTCAGTGATTAAATCATGTTTTAAATACAAAAAAATCTCAATTTATTTCAAATATTTCATGTATATTGTGTCATAATTCATGATCCATACTAGATAGAGCTTCATTTGCAAATGCAACACATTCTATAGAATATCCCACTGCAGGATGCCGAATTACATGCCTCTAGGATGTAGAGAAAGTACATAAAACGAACATTGACTCCATACTGGGCGATTTTACATCTCCGGCCATCTGGTCACCCTATAGAAACTAATTTTGTTTATAATCAAGTGAGTTTTTATGCTATTATGCTCATAATGCATCACATTAATCCTTATCATGTCTATAATGAGCTACAATTGAACAATAGATGAAAATGCATTCTAAACCATGTTTTTTTTTAACCTTAAAAATCCTCATTGAAATAGACTTGTTACACCTATGCAGCTTTTAGCTTATGTGTAATGAGAAAATGTGCCATAAAAAAGTGAAAATGACACATAGAGGTGGTTTTGCATCTGTTTATGCAGCCTAATGTGAAAACAAGTCAAACCAATGTTTTACTTTACAAAAAATAAATTCCCAAATTTCCGCATTTTACCACTTACATAAAACATCTCCTGAGAAAGTTGCATATAAATCAGTCAGGGTACATTTTTTTTTTAAAACGTTTCCGGCTTGAGAATCAACATAACAAAAGGCTTAATTTGATATATCACATACCCTAAAAAAAAAATCACAATATTGATTTTTTTGCATTTTTCCCAAGCTCAATGTAAAACATCCGTTGCACTAGTGCAACGCAAGGTTAAGTCGAAAAACGGAAACAGCTATAAAAAAAAATCTGAAATACATATGTCAAAAATTCCTTTTGTTTCTTTGGCCTAAACCCAAGAGGCTTCCAACAACACCTTTTTTTTCAAAAATCGAACAATGTAAAAATGTCCTGCGAACTTTTTTTCTTCTCAAAATATTGTCAAAAATAGTCATTTTTAGTATAAATAAGTGAGCGTTTGAGATTTTTTCACCAGATAAAGATTTTTATGGTCACTGTACACTTAGGCTTTGGGTCCACATGTTTTCAATTTTTTGGTTGACCCAGAAAAAAAAATTATTTTTTCAAAAAGGTGCACTGGTGTAGCTCTCTGAAAAAAGGCAAGCCCGAATATTTTTTTCTGAAAAAAGGGGGTGCATATGAAAGAGGGCGTCGAAATATTATGATTGAGCACGATTTTTTTTTCCGACATGGGCGAATTGCAGTATGTAGCTAAGACATGTACACTTTATAGTGGCAACTCTGATGTTTGTGGCTTATAGGGACAAGGTGCAAATCAAATGTAACCTTCAGGATGGTTTCTCTTTTTCACCTTCATGTATGTTGAAGAACTCTTTTTGCTTTTGGCTATAATTCACAATCTATATATGATAGAGACATAATTGAAACAACACTTTGTTCCTAGTCTTCTGCTACTTACCCATGTGAATTATCATGTGTGTGGCATATTGGATAGTAGTCAAAATGTGAAGTTGAATGTATGATGTTTTTCCATTACGTCACAAGTTCGAAAAAGTATGCCTTACATTTTGGCCCATAATTCTGAAAATATACAATCTGGATCCTCAATTCAAAGTGCCGCATAAAGCTAACATCATGCCACTGTTCTGTGTCCATTGTCATGCTTGTGCCATGCTTAGAAGTGGTGAAAATCTTTCAGTGATTAAATCATGTTTTAAATACAAAAAAATCTCAATTTATTTCAAATATTTCATGTATATTGTGTCATAATTCATGATCCATACTTGATAGAGCTTCATTTGCAAATGCAACACATTCTATAGAATATCCCACTGTAGGATGCCGAATTACATGCCTCTAGGATGTAGAGAAAGTACATAAAACGAACATTAACTCCATACTGGGCGATTTTACATCTCCGGCCATCTGGTCACCCTATAGAAACTAATTTTGTTTATAATCAAGTGAGTTTTTATGCTATTATGCTCATAATGCATCACATTAATCCTTATCATGTCTATAATGAGCTACAATTGAACAATAGATGAAAATGCATTCTAAACCATGTTTTTTTTTAACCTTAAAAATCCTCATTGAAATAGACTTGTTACACCTATGCAGCTTTTAGCTTATGTGTAATGAGAAAATGTGCCATAAAAAAGTGAAAATGACACATAGAGGTGTTTTTGCATCTGTTTATGCAGCCTAATGTGAAAACAAGTCAAACCAATGTTTTACTTTACAAAAAATAAATTCCCAAATTTCCGCATTTTACCACTTACATAAAACATCTCCTGAGAAAGCTGCATATAAATGAGTCAGGGTACATTTTTTTTTAAAAACGTTTCCGGCTTGAGAATCTACATAACAAAAGGCTTAATTTGATATATCACATACCTTAAAAAGAAAATCACAATATTGATTTTTTTGCATTTTTCCCAAGCTCAATGTAAAACATCTGTTGCACTGTTGCAACAAAAGGTTATGTCGAAAAACGGAAACAGCTACAAAAAAAAATCTGAAATATGTATTTCAAAAATTCCTTTTGTTTCTTTGGCCTAAACCCAAAAGGCTTCCAACAACACCTTTTTTTCAAAAATCGAACAATGTCAAAATGTCCTGCAAACTTTTTTTCTTCTCAAAATATTGTCAAAAGTAGTCATTTTTAGTATAAATAAGTGAGCGTTTGAGATTTTTTCACCAGATAAAGTTCTTTTATGGTCACTGTACACTTAGGCTTCGGGTCCACATGTTTTCAATTTTTTGGTTGACCCAGAAAAAAAAAATATTTTTTCAAAAAGCTGCACTGGTGTAGCTCTCTGAAAAAAGGCACGCCCGAATATTTTTTTCTGAAAAAAGGGGGTGCATATGAAAGAGGGCGTCGAAATATTATGATTGAGCACGATTTTTTTTTTCCGACATGGGCGAATTGCAGTATGTAGCTAAGACATGTACACTTTATAGTGGCAACTCTGATGTTTGTGGCTTATAGGGAAAAGGTACAAATCAAATGTAACCTTCAGGATGGTTTCTCTTTTTCACCTTCATGTATGTTGAAGAACTCTTTTTGCTTTTGGCTATAATTCACAATCTATATATGATAGAGACATAATTGAAACAACACTTTGTTCCTAGTCTTGTGCTACTTACCCATGTGAATTATCATGTGTGTGGCATATTGGATAGTAGTCAAAATGTGAAGTTGAATGTATGATGTTTTTCCATTACGTCACAAGTTCGAAAAAGTATGCCTTACATTTTGGCCCATAATTCTGAAAATATACAATCTGGATCCTCAATTCAAAGTGCCGCATAAAGCTAACATCATGCCACTGTTCTGTGTCCATTTTCATGCTTGTGCCATGCTTAGAAGTGGTGAAAATCTTTCAGTGATTAAATCATGTTTTAAATACAAAAAAATCTCAATTTATTTCAAATATTTCATGTATATTGTGTCATAATTCATGATCCATACTAGATAGAGCTTCATTTGCAAATGCAACACATTCTATAGAATATCCCACTGCAGGATGGCAAATTACATGCCTCTAGGATGTAGAGAAAGTACATAAAACTAATATTGACTCCATACTGGGCGATTTTACATCTCCGGCCATCTGGTCACCCTATAGAAACTAATTTTGTTTATAATCAAGTGAGTTTTTATGCTATTACGCTCATAATGCATCACATTAATCCTTATCATGTCTATAATGAGCTACAATTGAACAATAGATGAAAATGCATTCTAAATCATGTTTTTTTTTAACCTTAAAAATCCTCATTGAAATAGACTTGTTAAACCTATGCAGCTTTTAGCTTATGTATAATGAGAAAATGTGCCATAAAAAAGTGAAAATGACACATAGAGGTGTTTTTGCATCTGTTTATGCAGCCTAATGTGAAAACAAGTCAAACCAATGTTTTACTTTACAAAAAATAAATTCCCAAATTTCCGCATTTTACCACTTACATAAAACATCTCCTGAGAAAGTTGCATATAAATGAGTCAGGGTACATTTTTTTTTAAAAACGTTTCCGGCTTGAGAATCTACATAACAAAAGGCTTAATTTGATATATCACATACCTTAAAAAGAAAATCACAATATTGATTTTTTTGCATTTTTCCCAAGCTCAATGTAAAACATCTGTTGCACTGTTGCAACAAAAGGTTATGTCGAAAAACGGAAACAGCTACAAAAAAAAATCTGAAATATGTATTTCAAAAATTCCTTTTGTTTCTTTGGCCTAAACCCAAAAGGCTTCCAACAACACCTTTTTTTCAAAAATCGAACAATGTCAAAATGTCCTGCAAACTTTTTTTCTTCTCAAAATATTGTCAAAAGTAGTCATTTTTAGTATAAATAAGTGAGCGTTTGAGATTTTTTCACCAGATAAAGTTCTTTTATGGTCACTGTACACTTAGGCTTCGGGTCCACATGTTTTCAATTTTTTGGTTGACCCAGAAAAAAAAAATATTTTTTCAAAAAGCTGCACTGGTGTAGCTCTCTGAAAAAAGGCACGCCCGAATATTTTTTTCTGAAAAAAGGGGGTGCATATGAAAGAGGGCATCGAAATATTATGATTGAGCACGATTTTTTTTTTCCGACATGGGCGAATTGCAGTATGTAGCTAAGACATGTACACTTTATAGTGGCAACTCTGATGTTTGTGGCTTATAGGGAAAAGGTACAAATCAAATGTAACCTTCAGGATGGTTTCTCTTTTTCACCTTCATGTATGTTGAAGAACTCTTTTTGCTTTTGGCTATAATTCACAATCTATATATGATAGAGACATAATTGAAACAACACTTTGTTCCTAGTCTTGTGCTACTTACCCATGTGAATTATCATGTGTGTGGCATATTGGATAGTAGTCAAAATGTGAAGTTGAATGTATGATGTTTTTCCATTACGTCACAAGTTCGAAAAAGTATGCCTTACATTTTGGCCCATAATTCTGAAAATATACAATCTGGATCCTCCATTCAAAGTGCCGCATAAAGCTAACATCATGCCACTGTTCTGTGTCCATTTTCATGCTTGTGCCATGCTTAGAAGTGGTGAAAATCTTTCAGTGATTAAATCATGTTTTAAATACAAAAAAATCTCAATTTATTTCAAATATTTCATGTATATTGTGTCATAATTCATGATCCATACTAGATAGAGCTTCATTTGCAAATGCAACACATTCTATAGAATATCCCACTGCAGGATGGCAAATTACATGCCTCTAGGATGTAGAGAAAGTACATAAAACTAATATTGACTCCATACTGGGCGATTTTACATCTCCGGCCATCTGGTCACCCTATAGAAACTAATTTTGTTTATAATCAAGTGAGTTTTTATGCTATTACGCTCATAATGCATCACATTAATCCTTATCATGTCTATAATGAGCTACAATTGAACAATAGATGAAAATGCATTCTAAACCATGTTTTTTTTTAACCTTAAAAATCCTCATTGAAATAGACTTGTTACACCTATGCAGCTTTTAGCTTATGTATAATGAGAAAATGTGCCATAAAAAAGTGAAAATGACACATAGAGGTGTTTTTGCATCTGTTTATGCAGCCTAATGTGAAAACAAGTCAAACCAATGTTTTACTTTACAAAAAATAAATTCCCAAATTTCCGCATTTTACCACTTACATAAAACATCTCCTGAGAAAGTTGCATATAAATCAGTCAGGGTACATTTTTTTTTAAAAACGTTTCCGGCTTGAGAATCAACATAACAAAAGGCTTAATTTGATATATCACATACCTTAAAAAGAAAATCACAATATTGATTTTTTTGCATTTTTCCCAAGCTCAATGTAAAACATCCGTTGCACTGGTGCAACAAAAGGTTAAGTCGAAAAACGGAAACAGCTATAAAAAAAATCTGAAATATGTATTTCAAAAATTCCTTTTGTTTCTTTGGCCTAAACCCAAAAGGCTTCCAAAAACACCTTTTTTTCAAAAATCGAACAATGTAAAAATGTCCTGCGAACTTTTTTTCTTCTCAAAATATTGTCAAAAATAGTCATTTTTAGTATAAATAAGTGAGCGTTTGAGATTTTTTCACCAGATAAAGATTTTTATGGTCACTGTACACTTAGGCTTCGGGTCCACATGTTTTCAATTTTTTGGTTGACCCAGAAAAAAAATTTATTTTTTCAAAAAACTGCATTGGTGTAGCTCTCCGAAAAAAGGCACGCCCGAATATTTTTTTCTGAAAAAAGGGGGTGCATATGAAAGAGGGCGTTGAAATATTATGATTGAGCACGATTTTTTTTTCCAACATGGGCGAATTGCAGTATGTAGCTAAGACATGTACACTTTATAGTGGCAACTCTGATGTTTGTGGCTTATAGGGACAAGGTACAAATCAAATGTAACCTTCAGGTTGGTTTCTCTTTTTCACCTTCATGTATGTTGAATAACTCTTTTTGCTTTTGGCTATAATTCACAATCTATATATGATAGAGACATAATTGAAACAACACATTGTTCCTAGTCTTGTGCTACTTACCCACATGAATTATCATGTATGTGGCATATTGGATAGTAGTCAAAATGTGAAGTTGAATGTATGATGTTTTTCAATTATGTCACAAGTTCGAAAAAGTATGCCTTACATTTTGGCCCATAATTCTAAAACTATACAATCTGGATCCTCAATTCAAAGTGCCGCATAAAGCTAACATCATGCCACTGTTCTGTGTCCATTTTCATGCTTGTGCCATGCTTACAAGTGGTGAGAATCTTTCAGTGATTAAATGCATGTTTTAAATACAAAAAATCTCAATTTATTTCAAATATTTCACGTATGTTGTGTCATAATTCATGATCCATACTAGATAGAGCTTCATTTGCAAATGCAACACATTCTATAGAATATCCCACTGCAGGATGCCGAATTACATGCCTCTAGGATGTAGAGAAAGTACATAAAACTAACATTGACTCCATACTGGGCGATTTTACATCTCCGGCCATCTGGTCACCCTATAGAAACTAATTTTGTTTATAATCAAGTGAGTTTTTATGCTATTACGCTCATAATGCATCACATTAATCCTTATCATGTCTATAATGAGCTACAATTGAACAATAGATGAAAATGCATTCTAAACCATGTTTTTTTTTAACCTTAAAAATCCTCATTGAAATAGACTTGTTACACCTATGCAGCTTTTAGCTTATGTGTAATGAGAAAATGTGCCATAAAA
Source organism: Triturus cristatus (assembly GCF_964204655.1). Classification (NCBI taxonomy): domain Eukaryota; kingdom Metazoa; phylum Chordata; class Amphibia; order Caudata; family Salamandridae; genus Triturus; species Triturus cristatus. The sequence continues at coordinate 206,798,084 of NC_140594.1, read as the reverse complement.
AAGTGAAAATGAAACATAGAGGTGTTTTTGCATCTGTTTATGCAGCCTAATGTGAAAACAAGTCAAACCAATGTTTTACTTTACAAAAAATAAATTCCCAAATTTCCGCATTTTACCACTTACATAAAACATCTCCTGAGAAAGTTGCATATAAATCAGTCAGGGTATATTTTTTTTTTTAAACGTTTCCGGCTTGAGAATCAACATAACAAAAGGCTTAATTTGATATATCACATACCCTAAAAAAAAAATCACAATATTGATTTTTTTGCATTTTTCCCAAGCTCAATGTAAAACATCCGTTGCACTAGTGCAACGAAAGGTTAAGTCGAAAAACGGAAACAGCTATAAAAAAAAATCTGAAATACATATGTCAAAAATTCCTTTTGTTTCTTTGGCCTAAACCCAAGAGGCTTCCAACAACACCTTTTTTTTCAAAAATCGAACAATGTAAAAATGTCCTGCGAACTTTTTTTCTTCTCAAAATATTGTCAAAAATAGTCATTTTTAGTATAAATAAGTGAGCGTTTGAGATTTTTTCACCAGATAAAGTTCTTTATGGTCACTGTACAATTAGGCTTTGGGTCCACATGTTTTCAATTTTTTGGTTGACCCAGAAAAAAAAATTATTTTTTCAAAAAGGTGCACTGGTGTAGCTCTCTGAAAAAAGGCACGCCCGAATATTTTTTTCTGAAAAAAGGGGGTGCATATGAAAGAGGGCGTCGAAATATTATGATTGAGCACGATTTTTTTTTCCGACATGGGCGAATTGCAGTATGTAGCTAAGACATGTACACTTTATAGTGGCAACTCTGATGTTTGTGGCTTATAGGGACAAGGTACAAATCAAATGTAACCTTCAGGATGGTTTCTCTTTTTCACCTTCATGTATGTTGAAGAACTCTTTTTGCTTTTGGCTATAATTCACAATCTATATATGATAGAGACATAATTGAAACAACACTTTGTTCCTAGTCTTGTGCTACTTACCCATGTGAATTATCATGTGTGTGGCATATTGGATAGTAGTCAAAATGTGAAGTTGAATGTATGATGTTTTTCAATTACGTCACAAGTTCGAAAAAGTATGCCTTACATTTTGGCCCATAATTCTGAAAATATACAATCTGGATCCTGAATTCAAAGTGCCACATAAAGCTACCATCATGCCACTGTTCTGTGTCCATTTTCATGCTTGTGCCATGCTTACACGTGGTGAGAATCTTTCAGTGATTAAATGCATGTTTTAAATACAAAAAATCTCAATTTATTTCAAATATTTCACGTATGTTGTGTCATAATTCATGATCCATACTAGATAGAGCTTCATTTGCAAATGCAACACATTCTATAGAATATCCCACTGCGGGATGCCGAATTACATGCCTCTAGGATGTAGAGAAAGTACATAAAACTAACATTGACTCCATACTGGGCGATTTTACATCTCCGGCCATCTGGTCACCCTATAGAAACTAATTTTGTTTATAATCAAGTGAGTTTTTATGCTATTACGCTCATAATGCATCACATTAATCCTTATCATGTCTATAATGAGCTACAATTGAACAATAGATGAAAATGCATTCTAAACCATGTTTTTTTTTAACCTTAAAAATCCTCATTGAAATAGACTTGTTACACCTATGCAGCTTTTAGCTTATGTGTAATGAGAAAATGTGCCATAAAAAAGTGAAAATGAAACATAGAGGTGTTTTTGCATCTGTTTATGCAGCCTAATGTGAAAACAAGTCAAACCAATGTTTTACTTTACAAAAAATAAATTCCCAAATTTCCGCATTTTACCACTTACATAAAACATCTCCTGAGAAAGTTGCATATAAATCAGTCAGGGTATATTTTTTTTTTAAAACGTTTCCGGCTTGAGAATCAACATAACAAAAGGCTTAATTTGATATATCACATACCCTAAAAAAAAAATCACAATATTGTTTTTTTTGCATTTTTCCCAAGCTCAATGTAAAACATCCGTTGCACTAGTGCAACGGAAGGTTAAGTCGAAAAACGGAAACAGCTATAAAAACAAATCTGAAATACATATGTCAAAAATTCCTTTTGTTTCTTTGGCCTAAACCCAAGAGGCTTCCAACAACACCTTTTTTTTCAAAAATCGAACAATGTAAAAATGTCCTGCGAACTTTTTTTCTTCTCAAAATATTGTCAAAAATAGTAATTTTTAGTATAAATAAGTGAGCGTTTGAGATTTTTTCACCAGATAAAGTTTTTTATGGTCACTGTACAATTAGGCTTTGGGTCCACATGTTTTCAATTTTTTGGTTGACCCAGAAAAAAAAATTATTTTTTCAAAAAGGTGCACTGGTGTAGCTCTCTGAAAAAAGGCACGCCCGAATATTTTTTTCTGAAAAAAGGGGGTGCATATGAAAGAGGGCGTCGAAATATTATGATTGAGCACGATTTTTTTTTCCGACATGGGCGAATTGCAGTATGTAGCTAAGACATGTACACTTTATAGTGGCAACTCTGATGTTTGTGGCTTATAGGGACAAGGTACAAATCAAATGTAACCTTCAGGATGGTTTCTCTTTTTCACCTTCATGTATGTTGAAGAACTCTTTTTGCTTTTGGCTATAATTCACAATCTATATATGATAGAGACATAATTGAAACAACACTTTGTTCCTAGTCTTGTGCTACTTACCCATGTGAATTATCATGTGTGTGGCATATTGGATAGTAGTCAAAATGTGAAGTTGAATGTATGATGTTTTTCAATTACGTCACAAGTTCGAAAAAGTATGCCTTACATTTTGGCCCATAATTCTGAAAATATACAATCTGGATCCTGAATTCAAAGTACCGCATAAAGCTACCATCATGCCACTGTTCTGTGTCCATTTTCATGCTTGTGCCATGCTTAGAAGTGGTGAAAATCTTTCAGTGATTAAATCATGTTTTAAATACAAAAAAATCTCAATTTATTTCAAATATTTCAAGTATATTGTGTCATAATTCATGATCCATACTAGATAGAGCTTCATTTGCAAATGCAACACATTCTATAGAATATCCCACTGCAGGATGCCGAATTACATGCCTCTAGGATGTAGAGAAAGTACATAAAACGAACATTGACTCCATACTGGGCGATTTTACATCTCCGGCCATCTGGTCACCCTATAGAAACTAATTTTGTTTATAATCAAGTGAGTTTTTATGCTATTATGCTCATAATGCATCACATTAATCCTTATCATGTCTATAATGAGCTACAATTCAACAATAGATGAAAATGCATTCTAAACCATGTTTTTTTTTAACCTTAAAAATCCTCATTGAAATAGACTTGTTACACCTATGCAGCTTTTAGCTTATGTGTAATGAGAAAATGTGCCATAAAAAAGTGAAAATGAAACATAGAGGTGTTTTTGCATCTGTTTATGCAGCCTAATGTGAAAACAAGTCAAACCAATGTTTTACTTTACAAAAAACAAATTCCCAAATTTCCGCATTTTACCACTTACATAAAACATCTCCTGAGAAAGTTGCATATAAATCAGTCAGGGTATATTTTTTTTTTTAAACGTTTCCGGCTTGAGAATCAACATAACAAAAGGCTTAATTTGATATATCACATACCCTAAAAAAAAAATCACAATATTGATTTTTTTGCATTTTTCCCAAGCTCAATGTAAAACATCCGTTGCACTAGTGCAACGAAAGCTTAAGTCGAAAAACGGAAACAGCTATAAAAACAAATCTGAAATACATATGTCAAAAATTCCTTTTGTTTCTTTGGCCTAAACCCAAGAGGCTTCCAACAACACCTTTTTTTTCAAAAATCGAACAATGTAAAAATGTCCTGCGAACTTTTTTTCTTCTCAAAATATTGTCAAAAATAGTCATTTTTAGTATAAATAAGTGAGCGTTTGAGATTTTTTCACCAGATAAAGTTTTTTATGGTCACTGTACAATTAGGCTTTGGGTCCACATGTTTTCAATTTTTTGGTTGACCCAGAAAAAAAAATTATTTTTTCAAAAAGGTGCACTGGTGTAGCTCTCTGAAAAAAGGCAAGCCCGAATATTTTTTTCTGAAAAAAGGGGGTGCATATGAAAGAGGGCGTCGAAATATTATGATTGAGCACGATTTTTTTTTCCGACATGGGCGAATTGCAGTATGTAGCTAAGACATGTACACTTTATAGTGGCAACTCTGATGTTTGTGGCTTATAGGGACAAGGTGCAAATCAAATGTAACCTTCAGGATGGTTTCTCTTTTTCACCTTCATGTATGTTGAAGAACTCTTTTTGCTTTTGGCTATAATTCACAATCTATATATGATAGAGACATAATTGAAACAACACTTTGTTCCTAGTCTTCTGCTACTTACCCATGTGAATTATCATGTGTGTGGCATATTGGATAGTAGTCAAAATGTGAAGTTGAATGTATGATGTTTTTCCATTACGTCACAAGTTCGAAAAAGTATGCCTTACATTTTGGCCCATAATTCTGAAAATATACAATCTGGATCCTCAATTCAAAGTGCCGCATAAAGCTACCATCATGCCACTGTTCTGTGTCCATTTTCATGCTTGTGCCATGCTTAGAAGTGGTGAAAATCTTTCAGTGATTAAATCATGTTTTAAATACAAAAAAATCTCAATTTATTTCAAATATTTCATGTATATTGTGTCATAATTCATGATCCATACTAGATAGAGCTTCATTTGCAAATGCAACACATTCTATAGAATATCCCACTGCAGGATGCCGAATTACATGCCTCTAGGATGTAGAGAAAGTACATAAAACGAACATTGACTCCATACTGGGTGATTTTACATCTCCGGCCATCTGGTCACCCTATAGAAACTAATTTTGTTTATAATCAAGTGAGTTTTTATGCTATTATGCTCATAATGCATCACATTAATCCTTATCATGTCTATAATGAGCTACAATTGAACAATAGATGAAAATGCATTCTAAACCATGTTTTTTTTTAACCTTAAAAATCCTCATTGAAATAGACTTGTTACACCTATGCAGCTTTTAGCTTATGTGTAATGAGAAAATGTGCCATAAAAAAGTGAAAATGAAACATAGAGGTGTTTTTGCATCTGTTTATGCAGCCTAATGTGAAAACAAGTCAAACCAATGTTTTACTTTACAAAAAATAAATTCCCAAATTTCCGCATTTTACCACTTACATAAAACATCTCCTGAGAAAGTTGCATATAAATCAGTCAGGGTATATTTTTTTTTTAAAACGTTTCCGGCTTGAGAATCAACATAACAAAAGGCTTAATTTGATATATCACATACCCTAAAAAAAAAATCACAATATTGATTTTTTTGCATTTTTCCCAAGCTCAATGTAAAACATCCGTTGCACTAGTGCAACGAAAGGTTAAGTCGAAAAACGGAAACAGCTATAAAAACAAATCTGAAATACATATGTCAAAAATTCCTTTTGTTTCTTTGGCCTAAACCCAAGAGGCTTCCAACAACACCTTTTTTTTCAAAAATCGAACAATGTAAAAATGTCCTGCGAACTTTTTTTCTTCTCAAAATATTGTCAAAAATAGTCATTTTTAGTATAAATAAGTGAGCGTTTGAGATTTTTTCACCAGATAAAGTTTTTTATGGTCACTGTACAATTAGGCTTTGGGTCCACATGTTTTCAATTTTTTGGTTGACCCAGAAAAAAAAATTATTTTTTCAAAAAGGTGCACTGGTGTAGCTCTCTGAAAAAAGGCACGCCCGAATATTTTTTTCTGAAAAAAGGGGGTGCATATGAAAGAGGGCGTCGAAATATTATGATTGAGCACGATTTTTTTTTCCGACATGGGCGAATTGCAGTATGTAGCTAAGACATGTACACTTTATAGTGGCAACTCTGATGTTTGTGGCTTATAGGGACAAGGTACAAATCAAATGTAACCTTCAGGATGGTTTCTCTTTTTCACCTTCATGTATGTTGAAGAACTCTTTTTGCTTTTGGCTATAATTCACAATCTATATATGATAGAGACATAATTGAAACAACACTTTGTTCCTAGTCTTGTGCTACTTACCCATGTGAATTATCATGTGTGTGGCATATGGATAGTAGTCAAAATGTGAAGTTGAATGTATGATGTTTTTCAATTACGTCACAAGTTCGAAAAAGTATGCCTTACATTTTGGCCCATAATTCTGAAAATATACAATCTGGATCCTGAATTCAAAGTACCGCATAAAGCTACCATCATGCCACTGTTCTGTGTCCATTTTCATGCTTGTGCCATGCTTAGAAGTGGTGAAAATCTTTCAGTGATTAAATCATGTTTTAAATACAAAAAAATCTCAATTTATTTCAAATATTTCATGTATATTGTGTCATAATTCATGATCCATACTAGATAGAGCTTCATTTGCAAATGCAACACATTCTATAGAATATCCCACTGCAGGATGCCGAATTACATGCCTCTAGGATGTAGAGAAAGTACATAAAACGAACATTGACTCCATACTGGGCGATTTTACATCTCCGGCCATCTGGTCACCCTATAGAAACTAATTTTGTTTATAATCAAGTGAGTTTTTATGCTATTATGCTCATAATGCATCACATTAATCCTTATCATGTCTATAATGAGCTACAATTGAACAATAGATGAAAATGCATTCTAAACCATGTTTTTTTTTAACCTTAAAAATCCTCATTGAAATAGACTTGTTACACCTATGCAGCTTTTAGCTTATGTGTAATGAGAAAATGTGCCATAAAAAAGTGAAAATGACACATAGAGGTGGTTTTGCATCTGTTTATGCAGCCTAATGTGAAAACAAGTCAAACCAATGTTTTACTTTACAAAAAATAAATTCCCAAATTTCCGCATTTTACCACTTACATAAAACATCTCCTGAGAAAGTTGCATATAAATCAGTCAGGGTACATTTTTTTTTTAAAACGTTTCCGGCTTGAGAATCAACATAACAAAAGGCTTAATTTGATATATCACATACCCTAAAAAAAAAATCACAATATTGATTTTTTTGCATTTTTCCCAAGCTCAATGTAAAACATCCGTTGCACTAGTGCAACGCAAGGTTAAGTCGAAAAACGGAAACAGCTATAAAAAAAAATCTGAAATACATATGTCAAAAATTCCTTTTGTTTCTTTGGCCTAAACCCAAGAGGCTTCCAACAACACCTTTTTTTTCAAAAATCGAACAATGTAAAAATGTCCTGCGAACTTTTTTTCTTCTCAAAATATTGTCAAAAATAGTCATTTTTAGTATAAATAAGTGAGCGTTTGAGATTTTTTCACCAGATAAAGATTTTTATGGTCACTGTACACTTAGGCTTTGGGTCCACATGTTTTCAATTTTTTGGTTGACCCAGAAAAAAAAATTATTTTTTCAAAAAGGTGCACTGGTGTAGCTCTCTGAAAAAAGGCAAGCCCGAATATTTTTTTCTGAAAAAAGGGGGTGCATATGAAAGAGGGCGTCGAAATATTATGATTGAGCACGATTTTTTTTTCCGACATGGGCGAATTGCAGTATGTAGCTAAGACATGTACACTTTATAGTGGCAACTCTGATGTTTGTGGCTTATAGGGACAAGGTGCAAATCAAATGTAACCTTCAGGATGGTTTCTCTTTTTCACCTTCATGTATGTTGAAGAACTCTTTTTGCTTTTGGCTATAATTCACAATCTATATATGATAGAGACATAATTGAAACAACACTTTGTTCCTAGTCTTCTGCTACTTACCCATGTGAATTATCATGTGTGTGGCATATTGGATAGTAGTCAAAATGTGAAGTTGAATGTATGATGTTTTTCCATTACGTCACAAGTTCGAAAAAGTATGCCTTACATTTTGGCCCATAATTCTGAAAATATACAATCTGGATCCTCAATTCAAAGTGCCGCATAAAGCTAACATCATGCCACTGTTCTGTGTCCATTTTCATGCTTGTGCCATGCTTAGAAGTGGTGAAAATCTTTCAGTGATTAAATCATGTTTTAAATACAAAAAAATCTCAATTTATTTCAAATATTTCATGTATATTGTGTCATAATTCATGATCCATACTAGATAGAGCTTCATTTGCAAATGCAACACATTCTATAGAATATCCCACTGCAGGATGGCAAATTACATGCCTCTAGGATGTAGAGAAAGTACATAAAACTAATATTGACTCCATACTGGGCGATTTTACATCTCCGGCCATCTGGTCACCCTATAGAAACTAATTTTGTTTATAATCAAGTGAGTTTTTATGCTATTACGCTCATAATGCATCACATTAATCCTTATCATGTCTATAATGAGCTACAATTGAACAATAGATGAAAATGCATTCTAAATCATGTTTTTTTTTAACCTTAAAAATCCTCATTGAAATAGACTTGTTAAACCTATGCAGCTTTTAGCTTATGTATAATGAGAAAATGTGCCATAAAAAAGTGAAAATGACACATAGAGGTGTTTTTGCATCTGTTTATGCAGCCTAATGTGAAAACAAGTCAAACCAATGTTTTACTTTACAAAAAATAAATTCCCAAATTTCCGCATTTTACCACTTACATAAAACATCTCCTGAGAAAGTTGCATATAAATGAGTCAGGGTACATTTTTTTTTAAAAACGTTTCCGGCTTGAGAATCTACATAACAAAAGGCTTAATTTGATATATCACATACCTTAAAAAGAAAATCACAATATTGATTTTTTTGCATTTTTCCCAAGCTCAATGTAAAACATCTGTTGCACTGTTGCAACAAAAGGTTATGTCGAAAAACGGAAACAGCTACAAAAAAAAATCTGAAATATGTATTTCAAAAATTCCTTTTGTTTCTTTGGCCTAAACCCAAAAGGCTTCCAACAACACCTTTTTTTCAAAAATCGAACAATGTCAAAATGTCCTGCAAACTTTTTTTCTTCTCAAAATATTGTCAAAAGTAGTCATTTTTAGTATAAATAAGTGAGCGTTTGAGATTTTTTCACCAGATAAAGTTCTTTTATGGTCACTGTACACTTAGGCTTCGGGTCCACATGTTTTCAATTTTTTGGTTGACCCAGAAAAAAAAAATATTTTTTCAAAAAGCTGCACTGGTGTAGCTCTCTGAAAAAAGGCACGCCCGAATATTTTTTTCTGAAAAAAGGGGGTGCATATGAAAGAGGGCATCGAAATATTATGATTGAGCACGATTTTTTTTTTCCGACATGGGCGAATTGCAGTATGTAGCTAAGACATGTACACTTTATAGTGGCAACTCTGATGTTTGTGGCTTATAGGGAAAAGGTACAAATCAAATGTAACCTTCAGGATGGTTTCTCTTTTTCACCTTCATGTATGTTGAAGAACTCTTTTTGCTTTTGGCTATAATTCACAATCTATATATGATAGAGACATAATTGAAACAACACTTTGTTCCTAGTCTTGTGCTACTTACCCATGTGAATTATCATGTGTGTGGCATATTGGATAGTAGTCAAAATGTGAAGTTGAATGTATGATGTTTTTCCATTACGTCACAAGTTCGAAAAAGTATGCCTTACATTTTGGCCCATAATTCTGAAAATATACAATCTGGATCCTCCATTCAAAGTGCCGCATAAAGCTAACATCATGCCACTGTTCTGTGTCCATTTTCATGCTTGTGCCATGCTTAGAAGTGGTGAAAATCTTTCAGTGATTAAATCATGTTTTAAATACAAAAAAATCTCAATTTATTTCAAATATTTCATGTATATTGTGTCATAATTCATGATCCATACTAGATAGAGCTTCATTTGCAAATGCAACACATTCTATAGAATATCCCACTGCAGGATGGCAAATTACATGCCTCTAGGATGTAGAGAAAGTACATAAAACTAATATTGACTCCATACTGGGCGATTTTACATCTCCGGCCATCTGGTCACCCTATAGAAACTAATTTTGTTTATAATCAAGTGAGTTTTTATGCTATTACGCTCATAATGCATCACATTAATCCTTATCATGTCTATAATGAGCTACAATTGAACAATAGATGAAAATGCATTCTAAACCATGTTTTTTTTTAACCTTAAAAATCCTCATTGAAATAGACTTGTTACACCTATGCAGCTTTTAGCTTATGTATAATGAGAAAATGTGCCATAAAAAAGTGAAAATGACACATAGAGGTGTTTTTGCATCTGTTTATGCAGCCTAATGTGAAAACAAGTCAAACCAATGTTTTACTTTACAAAAAATAAATTCCCAAATTTCCGCATTTTACCACTTACATAAAACATCTCCTGAGAAAGTTGCATATAAATCAGTCAGGGTACATTTTTTTTTAAAAACGTTTCCGGCTTGAGAATCAACATAACAAAAGGCTTAATTTGATATATCACATACCTTAAAAAGAAAATCACAATATTGATTTTTTTGCATTTTTCCCAAGCTCAATGTAAAACATCCGTTGCACTGGTGCAACAAAAGGTTAAGTCGAAAAACGGAAACAGCTATAAAAAAAATCTGAAATATGTATTTCAAAAATTCCTTTTGTTTCTTTGGCCTAAACCCAAAAGGCTTCCAAAAACACCTTTTTTTCAAAAATCGAACAATGTAAAAATGTCCTGCGAACTTTTTTTCTTCTCAAAATATTGTCAAAAATAGTCATTTTTAGTATAAATAAGTGAGCGTTTGAGATTTTTTCACCAGATAAAGATTTTTATGGTCACTGTACACTTAGGCTTCGGGTCCACATGTTTTCAATTTTTTGGTTGACCCAGAAAAAAAATTTATTTTTTCAAAAAACTGCATTGGTGTAGCTCTCCGAAAAAAGGCACGCCCGAATATTTTTTTCTGAAAAAAGGGGGTGCATATGAAAGAGGGCGTTGAAATATTATGATTGAGCACGATTTTTTTTTCCAACATGGGCGAATTGCAGTATGTAGCTAAGACATGTACACTTTATAGTGGCAACTCTGATGTTTGTGGCTTATAGGGACAAGGTACAAATCAAATGTAACCTTCAGGTTGGTTTCTCTTTTTCACCTTCATGTATGTTGAATAACTCTTTTTGCTTTTGGCTATAATTCACAATCTATATATGATAGAGACATAATTGAAACAACACATTGTTCCTAGTCTTGTGCTACTTACCCACATGAATTATCATGTATGTGGCATATTGGATAGTAGTCAAAATGTGAAGTTGAATGTATGATGTTTTTCAATTATGTCACAAGTTCGAAAAAGTATGCCTTACATTTTGGCCCATAATTCTAAAACTATACAATCTGGATCCTCAATTCAAAGTGCCGCATAAAGCTAACATCATGCCACTGTTCTGTGTCCATTTTCATGCTTGTGCCATGCTTACAAGTGGTGAGAATCTTTCAGTGATTAAATGCATGTTTTAAATACAAAAAATCTCAATTTATTTCAAATATTTCACGTATGTTGTGTCATAATTCATGATCCATACTAGATAGAGCTTCATTTGCAAATGCAACACATTCTATAGAATATCCCACTGCAGGATGCCGAATTACATGCCTCTAGGATGTAGAGAAAGTACATAAAACTAACATTGACTCCATACTGGGCGATTTTACATCTCCGGCCATCTGGTCACCCTATAGAAACTAATTTTGTTTATAATCAAGTGAGTTTTTATGCTATTACGCTCATAATGCATCACATTAATCCTTATCATGTCTATAATGAGCTACAATTGAACAATAGATGAAAATGCATTCTAAACCATGTTTTTTTTTAACCTTAAAAATCCTCATTGAAATAGACTTGTTACACCTATGCAGCTTTTAGCTTATGTGTAATGAGAAAATGTGCCATAAAAAAGTGAAAATGAAACATAGAGGTGTTTTTGCATCTGTTTATGCAGCCTAATGTGAAAACAAGTCAAACCAATGTTTTACTTTACAAAAAATAAATTCCCAAATTTCCGCATTTTACCACTTACATAAAACATCTCCTGAGAAAGTTGCATATAAATCAGTCAGGGTATATTTTTTTTTTTAAACGTTTCCGGCTTGAGAATCAACATAACAAAAGGCTTAATTTGATATATCACATACCCTAAAAAAAAAATCACAATATTGATTTTTTTGCATTTTTCCCAAGCTCAATGTAAAACATCCGTTGCACTAGTGCAACGAAAGGTTAAGTCGAAAAACGGAAACAGCTATAAAAAAAAATCTGAAATACATATGTCAAAAATTCCTTTTGTTTCTTTGGCCTAAACCCAAGAGGCTTCCAACAACACCTTTTTTTTCAAAAATCGAACAATGTAAAAATGTCCTGCGAACTTTTTTTCTTCTCAAAATATTGTCAAAAATAGTCATTTTTAGTATAAATAAGTGAGCGTTTGAGATTTTTTCACCAGATAAAGTTCTTTATGGTCACTGTACAATTAGGCTTTGGGTCCACATGTTTTCAATTTTTTGGTTGACCCAGAAAAAAAAATTATTTTTTCAAAAAGGTGCACTGGTGTAGCTCTCTGAAAAAAGGCACGCCCGAATATTTTTTTCTGAAAAAAGGGGGTGCATATGAAAGAGGGCGTCGAAATATTATGATTGAGCACGATTTTTTTTTCCGACATGGGCGAATTGCAGTATGTAGCTAAGACATGTACACTTTATAGTGGCAACTCTGATGTTTGTGGCTTATAGGGACAAGGTACAAATCAAATGTAACCTTCAGGATGGTTTCTCTTTTTCACCTTCATGTATGTTGAAGAACTCTTTTTGCTTTTGGCTATAATTCACAATCTATATATGATAGAGACATAATTGAAACAACACTTTGTTCCTAGTCTTGTGCTACTTACCCATGTGAATTATCATGTGTGTGGCATATTGGATAGTAGTCAAAATGTGAAGTTGAATGTATGATGTTTTTCAATTACGTCACAAGTTCGAAAAAGTATGCCTTACATTTTGGCCCATAATTCTGAAAATATACAATCTGGATCCTGAATTCAAAGTGCCACATAAAGCTACCATCATGCCACTGTTCTGTGTCCATTTTCATGCTTGTGCCATGCTTACACGTGGTGAGAATCTTTCAGTGATTAAATGCATGTTTTAAATACAAAAAATCTCAATTTATTTCAAATATTTCACGTATGTTGTGTCATAATTCATGATCCATACTAGATAGAGCTTCATTTGCAAATGCAACACATTCTATAGAATATCCCACTGCGGGATGCCGAATTACATGCCTCTAGGATGTAGAGAAAGTACATAAAACTAACATTGACTCCATACTGGGCGATTTTACATCTCCGGCCATCTGGTCACCCTATAGAAACTAATTTTGTTTATAATCAAGTGAGTTTTTATGCTATTACGCTCATAATGCATCACATTAATCCTTATCATGTCTATAATGAGCTACAATTGAACAATAGATGAAAATGCATTCTAAACCATGTTTTTTTTTAACCTTAAAAATCCTCATTGAAATAGACTTGTTACACCTATGCAGCTTTTAGCTTATGTGTAATGAGAAAATGTGCCATAAAAAAGTGAAAATGAAACATAGAGGTGTTTTTGCATCTGTTTATGCAGCCTAATGTGAAAACAAGTCAAACCAATGTTTTACTTTACAAAAAATAAATTCCCAAATTTCCGCATTTTACCACTTACATAAAACATCTCCTGAGAAAGTTGCATATAAATCAGTCAGGGTATATTTTTTTTTTAAAACGTTTCCGGCTTGAGAATCAACATAACAAAAGGCTTAATTTGATATATCACATACCCTAAAAAAAAAATCACAATATTGTTTTTTTTGCATTTTTCCCAAGCTCAATGTAAAACATCCGTTGCACTAGTGCAACGGAAGGTTAAGTCGAAAAACGGAAACAGCTATAAAAACAAATCTGAAATACATATGTCAAAAATTCCTTTTGTTTCTTTGGCCTAAACCCAAGAGGCTTCCAACAACACCTTTTTTTTCAAAAATCGAACAATGTAAAAATGTCCTGCGAACTTTTTTTCTTCTCAAAATATTGTCAAAAATAGTAATTTTTAGTATAAATAAGTGAGCGTTTGAGATTTTTTCACCAGATAAAGTTTTTTATGGTCACTGTACAATTAGGCTTTGGGTCCACATGTTTTCAATTTTTTGGTTGACCCAGAAAAAAAAATTATTTTTTCAAAAAGGTGCACTGGTGTAGCTCTCTGAAAAAAGGCACGCCCGAATATTTTTTTCTGAAAAAAGGGGGTGCATATGAAAGAGGGCGTCGAAATATTATGATTGAGCACGATTTTTTTTTCCGACATGGGCGAATTGCAGTATGTAGCTAAGACATGTACACTTTATAGTGGCAACTCTGATGTTTGTGGCTTATAGGGACAAGGTACAAATCAAATGTAACCTTCAGGATGGTTTCTCTTTTTCACCTTCATGTATGTTGAAGAACTCTTTTTGCTTTTGGCTATAATTCACAATCTATATATGATAGAGACATAATTGAAACAACACTTTGTTCCTAGTCTTGTGCTACTTACCCATGTGAATTATCATGTGTGTGGCATATTGGATAGTAGTCAAAATGTGAAGTTGAATGTATGATGTTTTTCAATTACGTCACAAGTTCGAAAAAGTATGCCTTACATTTTGGCCCATAATTCTGAAAATATACAATCTGGATCCTGAATTCAAAGTACCGCATAAAGCTACCATCATGCCACTGTTCTGTGTCCATTTTCATGCTTGTGCCATGCTTAGAAGTGGTGAAAATCTTTCAGTGATTAAATCATGTTTTAAATACAAAAAAATCTCAATTTATTTCAAATATTTCAAGTATATTGTGTCATAATTCATGATCCATACTAGATAGAGCTTCATTTGCAAATGCAACACATTCTATAGAATATCCCACTGCAGGATGCCGAATTACATGCCTCTAGGATGTAGAGAAAGTACATAAAACGAACATTGACTCCATACTGGGCGATTTTACATCTCCGGCCATCTGGTCACCCTATAGAAACTAATTTTGTTTATAATCAAGTGAGTTTTTATGCTATTATGCTCATAATGCATCACATTAATCCTTATCATGTCTATAATGAGCTACAATTCAACAATAGATGAAAATGCATTCTAAACCATGTTTTTTTTTAACCTTAAAAATCCTCATTGAAATAGACTTGTTACACCTATGCAGCTTTTAGCTTATGTGTAATGAGAAAATGTGCCATAAAAAAGTGAAAATGAAACATAGAGGTGTTTTTGCATCTGTTTATGCAGCCTAATGTGAAAACAAGTCAAACCAATGTTTTACTTTACAAAAAACAAATTCCCAAATTTCCGCATTTTACCACTTACATAAAACATCTCCTGAGAAAGTTGCATATAAATCAGTCAGGGTATATTTTTTTTTTTAAACGTTTCCGGCTTGAGAATCAACATAACAAAAGGCTTAATTTGATATATCACATACCCTAAAAAAAAAATCACAATATTGATTTTTTTGCATTTTTCCCAAGCTCAATGTAAAACATCCGTTGCACTAGTGCAACGAAAGCTTAAGTCGAAAAACGGAAACAGCTATAAAAACAAATCTGAAATACATATGTCAAAAATTCCTTTTGTTTCTTTGGCCTAAACCCAAGAGGCTTCCAACAACACCTTTTTTTTCAAAAATCGAACAATGTAAAAATGTCCTGCGAACTTTTTTTCTTCTCAAAATATTGTCAAAAATAGTCATTTTTAGTATAAATAAGTGAGCGTTTGAGATTTTTTCACCAGATAAAGTTTTTTATGGTCACTGTACAATTAGGCTTTGGGTCCACATGTTTTCAATTTTTTGGTTGACCCAGAAAAAAAAATTTTTTTTTCAAAAAGGTGCACTGGTGTAGCTCTCTGAAAAAAGGCACGCCCGCATATTTTTTTCTGAAAAAAGGGGGTGCATATGAAAGAGGGCGTCGAAATATTATGATTGAGCACGATTTTTTTTTCCGACATGGGCGAATTGCAGTATGTAGCTAAGACATGTACACTTTATAGTGGCAACTCTGATGTTTGTGGCTTATAGGGACAAGGTACTAATCAAATGTAACCTTCAGGATGGTTTCTCTTTTTCACCTTCATGTATGTTGAAGAACTCTTTTTGCTTTTGGCTATAATTCACAATCTATATATGATAGAGACATAATTGAAACAACACTTTGTTCCTAGTCTTGTGCTACTTACCCATGTGAATTATCATGTGTGTGGCATATTGGATAGTAGTCAAAATGTGAAGTTGAATGTATGATGTTTTTCAATTACGTCACAAGTTCGAAAAAGTATGCCTTACATTTTGGCCCATAATTCTGAAAATATACAATCTGGATCCTGAATTCAAAGTACCGCATAAAGCTACCATCATGCCACTGTTCTGTGTCCATTTTCATGCTTGTGCCATGCTTAGAAGTGGTGAAAATCTTTCAGTGATTAAATCATGTTTTAAATACAAAAAAATCTCAATTTATTTCAAATATTTCATGTATATTGTGTCATAATTCATGATCCATACTAGATAGAGCTTCATTTGCAAATGCAACACATTCTATAGAATATCCCACTGCAGGATGCCGAATTACATGCCTCTAGGATGTAGAGAAAGTACATAAAACGAACATTGACTCCATACTGGGCGATTTTACATCTCCGGCCATCTGGTCACCCTATAGAAACTAATTTTGTTTATAATCAAGTGAGTTTTTATGCTATTATGCTCATAATGCATCACATTAATCCTTATCATGTCTATAATGAGCTACAATTGAACAATAGATGAAAATGCATTCTAAACCATGTTTTTTTTTAACCTTAAAAATCCTCATTGAAAGACTTGTTACACCTATGCAGCTTTTAGCTTATGTGTAATGAGAAAATGTGCCATAAAAAAGTGAAAATGACACATAGAGGTGGTTTTGCATCTGTTTATGCAGCCTAATGTGAAAACAAGTCAAACCAATGTTTTACTTTACAAAAAATAAATTCCCAAATTTCCGCATTTTACCACTTACATAAAACATCTCCTGAGAAAGTTGCATATAAATCAGTCAGGGTACATTTTTTTTTTAAAACGTTTCCGGCTTGAGAATCAACATAACAAAAGGCTTAATTTGATATATCACATACCCTAAAAAAAAAATCACAATATTGATTTTTTTGCATTTTTCCCAAGCTCAATGTAAAACATCCGTTGCACTAGTGCAACGAAAGGTTAAGTCGAAAAACGGAAACAGCTATAAAAAAAAATCTGAAATACATATGTCAAAAATTCCTTTTGTTTCTTTGGCCTAAACCCAAGAGGCTTCCAACAACACCTTTTTTTTCAAAAATCGAACAATGTAAAAATGTCCTGCGAACTTTTTTTCTTCTCAAAATATTGTCAAAAATAGTCATTTTTAGTATAAATAAGTGAGCGTTTGAGATTTTTTCACCAGATAAAGTTTTTTATGGTCACTGTACAATTAGGCTTTGGGTCCACATGTTTTCAATTTTTTGGTTGACCCAGAAAAAAAAATTATTTTTTCAAAAAGGTGCACTGGTGTAGCTCTCTGAAAAAAGGCACGCCCGAATATTTTTTTCTGAAAAAAGGGGGTGCATATGAAAGAGGGCGTCGAAATATTATGATTGAGCACGATTATTTTTTCCGACATGGGCGAATTGCAGTATGTAGCTAAGACATGTACACTTTATAGTGGCAACTCTGATGTTTGTGGCTTATAGGGACAAGGTACAAATCAAATGTAACCTTCAGGATGGTTTCTCTTTTTCACCTTCATGTATGTTGAAGAACTCTTTTTGCTTTTGGCTATAATTCACAATCTATATATGATAGAGACATAATTGAAACAACACTTTGTTCCTAGTCTTGTGCTACTTACCCATGTGAATTATCATGTGTGTGGCATATTGGATAGTAGTCAAAATGTGAAGTTGAATGTATGATGTTTTTCAATTACGTCACAAGTTCGAAAAAGTATGCCTTACATTTTGGCCCATAATTCTGAAAATATACAATCTGGATCCTGAATTCAAAGTACCGCATAAAGCTACCATCATGCCACTGTTCTGTGTCCATTTTCATGCTTGTGCCATGCTTAGAAGTGGTGAAAATCTTTCAGTGATTAAATCATGTTTTAAATACAAAAAAATATCAATTTATTTCAAATATTTCATGTATATTGTGTCATAATTCATGATCCATACTAGATAGAGCTTCATTTGCAAATGCAACACATTCTATAGAATATCCCACTGCAGGATGCCGAATTACATGCCTCTAGGATGTAGAGAAAGTACATAAAACGAACATTGACTCCATACTGGGCGATTTTACATCTCCGGCCATCTGGTCACCCTATAGAAACTAATTTTGTTTATAATCAAGTGAGTTTTTATGCTATTATGCTCATAATGCATCACATTAATCCTTATCATGTCTATAATGAGCTACAATTGAACAATAGATGAAAATGCATTCTAAACCATGTTTTTTTTTAACCTTAAAAATCCTCATTGAAATAGACTTGTTACACCTATGCAGCTTTTAGCTTATGTGTAATGAGAAAATGTGCCATAAAAAAGTGAAAATGACACATAGAGGTGGTTTTGCATCTGTTTATGCAGCCTAATGTGAAAACAAGTCAAACCAATGTTTTACTTTACAAAAAATAAATTCCCAAATTTCCGCATTTTACCACTTACATAAAACATCTCCTGAGAAAGTTGCATATAAATCAGTCAGGGTACATTTTTTTTTAAAAACGTTTCCGGCTTGAGAATCAACATAACAAAAGGCTTAATTTGATATATCACATACCCTAAAAAGAAAATCACAATATTGATTTTTTTGCATTTTTCCCAAGCTCAATGTAAAACATCCGTTGCACTAGTGCAACGAAAGGTTAAGTCGAAAAACGGAAACAGCTATAAAAAAAAATCTGAATTACATATGTCAAAAATTCCTTTTGTTTCTTTGGCCTAAACCCAAGAGGCTTCCAACAACACCTTTTTTTTCAAAAATCGAACAATGTAAAAATGTCCTGCGAACTTTTTTTCTTCTCAAAATATTGTCAAAAATAGTCATTTTTAGTATAAATAAGTGAGCGTTTGAGATTTTTTCACCAGATAAAGATTTTTATGGTCACTGTACACTTAGGCTTCGGGTCCACATGTTTTCAATTTTTTGGTTGACCCAGAAAAAAAAAATATTTTTTCAAAAAGCTGCACTGGTGTAGCTCTCTGAAAAAAGGCACGCCCGAATATTTTTTTCTGAAAAAAGGGGGTGCATATGAAAGAGGGCGTCGAAATATTATGATTGAGCATGATTTTTTTTTCCGACATGGGCGAATTGCAGTATGTAGCTAAGACATGTACACTTTATAGTGGCAACTCTGATGTTTGTGGCTTATAGGGACAAGGTACAAATCAAATGTAACCTTCAGGATGGTTTCTCTTTTTCACCTTCATGTATGTTGAAAAACTCTTTTTGCTTTTGGCTATAATTCACAATCTATATATGATAGAGACATAATTTAAACAACACATTGTTCCTAGTCTTGTGCTACTTACCCATGTGAATTATCATGTATGTGGCATATTGGATAGTAGTCAAAGTGTGAAGTTGAATGTATGATGTTTTTCAATTACGTCACAAGTTCGAAAAAGTATGCCTTACATTTTGGCCCATACTTCTAAAACTATACAATCTGGATCCTCAATTCAAAGTGCCGCATAAAGCTAACATCATGCCACTGTTCTGTGTCCATTTTCATGCTTGTGCCATGCTTACAAGTGGTGAGAATCTTTCAGTGATTAAATGCATGTTTTAAAAACAAAAATTCTCAATTTATTTCAAATATTTCACGTATATTGTGTCATAATTCATGATCCATACTAGATAGAGCTTCATTTGCAAATGCAACACATTCTATAGAATATCCCACTGCAGGATGCCGAATTACATGCCTCTAGGATGTAGAGAAAGTACATAAAACTAATATTGACTCCATACTGGGCGATTTTACATCTCCGGCCATCTGGTCACCCTATAGAAACTAATTTTGTTTATAATCAAGTGAGTTTTTATGCTATTACGCTCATAATGCATCACATTAATCCTTATCATGTCTATAATGAGCTACAATTGAACAATAGATGAAAATGCATTCTAAACCATGTTTTTTTTTAACCTTAAAAATCCTCATTGAAATAGACTTGTTACACCTATGCAGCTTTTAGCTTATGTGTAATGAGAAAATGTGCCATAAAAAAGTGAAAATGACACATAGAGGTGTTTTTGCATCTGTTTATGCAGCCTAATGTGAAAACAAGTCAAACCAATGTTTTACTTTACAAAAAATAAATTCCCAAATTTCCGCATTTTACCACTTACATAAAACATCTCCTGAGAAAGTTGCATATAAATGAGTCAGGGTACATTTTTTTTTTAAAACGTTTCCGGCTTGAGAATCAACATAACAAAAGGCTTAATTTGATATATCACATACCTTAAAAAGAAAATCACAATATTGATTTTTTTGCATTTTTCCCAAGCTCAATGTAAAACATCCGTTGCACTGGTGCAACAAAAGGTTAAGTCGAAAAACGGAAACAGCTATAAAAAAAATCTGAAATATGTATTTCAAAAATTCCTTTTGTTTCTTTGGCCTAAACCCAAAAGGCTTCCAACAACACCTTTTTTTCAAAAATCGAACAATGTAAAAATGTCCTGCGAACTTTTTTTCTTCTCAAAATATTGTCAAAAATAGTCATTTTTAGTATAAATAAGTGAGTGTTTGAGATTTTTTCACCAGATAAAGATTTTTATGGTCACTGTACACTTAGGCTTCGGGTCCACATGTTTTAAATTTTTTGGTTGACCCAGAAAAAAAAAATATTTTTTCACAAAGCTGCATTGGTGTAGCTCTCTGAAAAAAGGCACGCCCGAATATTTTTTTCTGAAAAAAGGGGGTGCATATGAAAAAGTGCGTCGAAATATTATGATTGAGCACGATTTTTTTTTCCAACATGGGCGAATTGCAGTATGTAGCTAAGACATGTACACTTTATAGTGGCAACTCTGATGTTTGTGGCTTATAGGGACAAGGTACAAATCAAATGTAACCTTCAGGTTGGTTTCTCTTTTTCACCTTCATGTATGTTGAATAACTCTTTTTGCTTTTGGCTATAATTCACAATCTATATATGATAGAGACATAATTGAAACAACACTTTGTTCCTAGTCCATGTGAATTATCATGTGTGTGGCATATTGGATAGTAGTCAAAATGTGAAGTTGAATGTATGATGTTTTTCAATTACGTCACAAGTTCGAAAAAGTATGCCTTACATTTTGGCCCATAATTCTACAACTATACAATCTGGATCCTCAATTCAAAGTGCCGCATAAAGCTAACATCATGGCACTGTTCTGTGTCCATTTTCATGCTTGTGCCATGCTTATAAGTGGTGAGAATCTTTCAGTGATTAAATGCATGTTTTAAATACAAAAAATCTCAATTTATTTCAAATATTTTACGTATATTGTGTCATAATTCATGATCCATACTAGATAGAGCTTCATTTGCAAATGCAACACATTTTATAGAATATCCCACTGCAGGATGGCAAATGACATGCCTCTAGGATGTAGAGAAAGTACATAAAACTAATATTGACTCCATACTGGGAGATTTTACATCTCCGGCCATCTGGTCACCCTATAGAAACTAATTTTGTTTATAATCAAGTGAGTTTTTATGCTATTACGCTAATAATGCATCACATTAATCCTTATCATGTCTATAATGAGCTACAATTGAATAATAGATGAAAATACATTCTAAACCATGTTTTTTTTTAACCTTAAAAATCCTCATTGAAATAGACTTGTTACACCTATGCAGCTTTTAGCTTATGTGTAATGAGAAAATGTGCCATTAAAAAGTGAAAATGACACATAGAGGTGTTTTTGCATCTGTTTATGCAGCCTAATGTGAAAACAAGTCAAACCAATGTTTTACTTTACAAAAAATAAATTCCCAAATTTCCGCATTTTACCACTTACATAAAACATCTCCTGAGAAAGTTGCATATAAATGAGTCAGGGTACATTTTTTTTTAAAAACGTTTCCGGCTTGAGAATCAACATAACAAAAGGCTTAATTTGATATATCACATACCTTAGAAAGAAAATCACAATATTGATTTTTTTGCATTTTTCCCAAGCTCAATGTAAAACATCCGTTGCACTGGTACAACAAAAGGTTAAGTCGAAAAACGGAAACAGCTATAAAAAAAAATCTGAAATATGTATTTCAAAAATTTCTTTTGTTTCTTTGGCCTAAACCCAAAAAGCTTCCAACAACACCTTTTTTTCAAAAATCGAACAATGTAAAAATGTCCTGCGAACTTTTTTTCTTCTCAAAATATTTTCAAAAATAGTCATTTTTAGTATAAATAAGTGAGCGTTTGAGATTTTTTCACCAGATAAAGATTTTTATGGTCACTGTACACTTAGGCTTTGGGTCCACATGTTTTCAATTTTTTGGTTGACCCAGAAAAAAAATATATTTTTTCAAAAAGCTGCACTGGTGTAGCTCTCTGAAAAAAGGCACGCCCGAATATTTTTTTCTGAAAAAAGGGGGTGCATATGAAAGAGGGTGTCGAAATATTATGATTGAGCACGATTTTTTTTTTCCGACATGGGCGAATTGCAGTATGTAGCTAAGACATGTACACTTTATAGTGGCAACTCTGATGTTTGTGGCTTATAGGGACAAGGTACAAATCAAATGTAACCTTCGGGATGGTTTCTCTTTTTCACCTTCATGTATGTTGAAGAACTCTTTTTGCTTTTGGCTATAATTCACAATCTATATATGATAGAGACATAATTGAAACAACACTTTGTTCCTAGTCTTGTGCTACTTACCCACGTGAATTATCATGTATGTGGCATATTGGATAGTAGTCAAAGTGTGAAGTTGAATGTATGATGTTTTTCAATTACGTCACAAGTTCGAAAAAGTATGCCTTACATTTTGGCCCATAATTCTAAAACTATACAATCTGGATCCTGAATTCAAAGTGCCGCATAAAGCTAACATCATGCCACTGTTCTGTGTCCATTTTCATGCTTGTGCCATGCTTACAAGTGGTGAGAATCTTTCAGTGATTAAATGCATGTTTTAAAAACAAAAATTCTCAATTTATTTCAAATATTTCACGTATATTGTGTCATAATTCATGATCCATACTAGATAGAGCTTCATTTGCAAATGCAACACATTCTATAGAATATCCCACTGCAGGATGCCGAATTACATGCCTCTAGGATGTAGAGAAAGTACATAAAACTAACATTGACTCCATACTGGGCGATTTTACATCTCCGGCCATCTGGTCACCCTATAGAAACTAATTTTGTTTATAATCAAGTGAGTTTTTATGCTATTACGCTCATAATGCATCACATTAATCCTTATCATGTCTATAATGAGCTACAATTGAACAATAGATGAAAATGCATTCTAAACCATGTTTTTTTTTTAACCTTAAAAATCCTCATTGAAATAGACTTGTTACACCTATGCAGCTTTTAGCTTATGTATAATGAGAAAATGTGCCATAAAAAAGTGAAAATGACACATAGAGGTGTTTTTGCATCTGTTTATGCAGCCTAATGTGAAAACAAGTCAAACCAATGTTTTACTTTACAAAAAATAAATTCCCAAATTTCCGCATTTTACCACTTACATAAAACATCTCCTGAGAAAGTTGCATATAAATGAGTCAGGGTACATTTTTTTTTAAAAACGTTTCCGGCTTGAGAATCAACATAACAAAAGGCTTAATTTGATATATCACATACCTTAAAAAGAAAATCACAATATTGATTTTTTTGCATTTTTCCCAAGCTCAATGTAAAACATCCGTTGCACTGGTGCAACAAAAGGTTAAGTCGAAAAACGGAAACAGCTATAAAAAAAAATCTGAAATATGTATTTCAAAAATTCCTTTTGTTTCTTTGGCCTAAACCCAAAAGGCTTCCAACAACACCTTTTTTTCAAAAATCGAACAATGTAAAAATGTCCTGCGAACTTTTTTCTTCTCAAAATATTGTCAAAAATAGTCATTTTTAGTATAAATAAGTGAGCGTTTGAGATTTTTTCACCAGATAAAGATTTTTATGGTCACTGTACACTTAGGCTTCGGGTCCACATGTTTTCAATTTTTTGGTTGACCCAGAAAAAAATTTTATTTTTTCAAAAAACTGCATTGGTGTAGCTCTCCGAAAAAAGGCACGCCCGAATATTTTTTTCTGAAAAAAGGGGGTGCATATGAAAGAGGGCGTTGAAATATTATGATTGAGCACGATTTTTTTTTCCAACATGGACGAATTGCAGTATGTAGCTAAGACATGTACACTTTATAGTGGCAACTCTGATGTTTGTGGCTTATAGGGACAAGGTACAAATCAAATGTAACCTTCAGGTTGGTTTCTCTTTTTCACCTTCATGTATGTTGAATAACTCTTTTTGCTTTTGGCTATAATTCACAATCTATATATGATAGAGACATAATTGAAACAACACTTTGTTCCTAGTCTTGTGCTACTTACCCACATGAATTATCATGTATGTGGCATATTGGATAGTAGTCAAAATGTGAAGTTGAATGTATGATGTTTTTCAATTATGTCACAAGTTCGAAAAAGTATGCCTTACATTTTGGCCCATAATTCTAAAACTATACAATCTGGATCCTCAATTCAAAGTGCCGCATAAAGCTAACATCATGCCACTGTTCTGTGTCCATTTTCATGCTTGTGCCATGCTTACAAGTGGTGAGAATCTTTCAGTGATTAAATGCATGTTTTAAATACAAAAAATCTCAATTTATTTCAAATATTTCACGTATGTTGTGTCATAATTCATGATCCATACTAGATAGAGCTTCATTTGCAAATGCAACACATTCTATAGAATATCCCACTGCAGGATGCCGAATTACATGCCTCTAGGATGTAGAGAAAGTACATAAAACTAACTTTGACTCCATACTGGGCGATTTTACATCTCCGGCCATCTGGTCACCCTATAGAAACTAATTTTGTTTATAATCAAGTGAGTTTTTATGCTATTACGCTCATAATGCATCACATTAATCCTTATCATGTCTATAATGAGCTACAATTGAACAATAGATGAAAATGCATTCTAAACCATGTTTTTTTTTAACCTTAAAAATCCTCATTGAAATAGACTTGTTACACCTATGCAGCTTTTAGCTTATGTGTAATGAGAAAATGTGCCATAAAAAAGTGAAAATGAAACATAGAGGTGTTTTTGCATCTGTTTATGCAGCCTAATGTGAAAACAAGTCAAACCAATGTTTTACTTTACAAAAAATAAATTCCCAAATTTCCGCATTTTACCACTTACATAAAACATCTCCTGAGAAAGTTGCATATAAATCAGTCAGGGTATATTTTTTTTTAAAAACGTTTCCGGCTTGAGAATCAACATAACAAAAGGCTTAATTTGATATATCACATACCCTAAAAAAAAAATCACAATATTGATTTTTTTGCATTTTTCCCAAGCTCAATGTAAAACATCCGTTGCACTAGTGCAACGAAAGGTTAAGTCGAAAAACGGAAACAGCTATAAAAAAAAATCTGAAATACATATGTCAAAAATTCCTTTTGTTTCTTTGGCCTAAACCCAAGAGGCTTCCAACAACACCTTTTTTTTCAAAAATCGAACAATGTAAAAATGTCCTGCGAACTTTTTTTCTTCTCAAAATATTGTCAAAAATAGTCATTTTTAGTATAAATAAGTGAGCGTTTGAGATTTTTTCACCAGATAAAGTTCTTTATGGTCACTGTACAATTAGGCTTTGGGTCCACATGTTTTCAATTTTTTGGTTGACCCAGAAAAAAAATTTATTTTTTCAAAAAGGTGCACTGGTGTAGCTCTCTGAAAAAAGGCACGCCCGAATATTTTTTTCTGAAAAAAGGGGGTGCATATGAAAGAGGGCGTCGAAATATTATGATTGAGCACGATTTTTTTTTCCGACATGGGCGAATTGCAGTATGTAGCTAAGACATGTACACTTTATAGTGGCAACTCTGATGTTTGTGGCTTATAGGGACAAGGTACAAATCAAATGTAACCTTCAGGATGGTTTCTCTTTTTCACCTTCATGTATGTTGAAGAACTCTTTTTGCTTTTGGCTATAATTCACAATCTATATATGATAGAGACATAATTGAAACAACACTTTGTTCCTAGTCTTGTGCTACTTACCCATGTGAATTATCATGTGTGTGGCATATTGGATAGTAGTCAAAATGTGAAGTTGAATGTATGATGTTTTTCAATTACGTCACAAGTTTGAAAAAGTATGCCTTACATTTTGGCCCATAATTCTGAAAATATACAATCTGGATCATGAATTCAAAGTGCGGCATAAAGCTACCATCATGCCACTGTTCTGTGTCCATTTTCATGCTTGTGCCATGCTTACAAGTGGTGAGAATCTTTCAGTGATTAAATGCATGTTTTAAATACAAAAAATCTCAATTTATTTCAAATATTTCACGTATGTTGTGTCATAATTCATGATCCATACTAGATAGAGCTTCATTTGCAAATGCAACACATTCTATAGAATATCCCACTGCGGGATGCCGAATTACATGCCTCTAGGATGTAGAGAAAGTACATAAAACTAACATTGACTCCATACTGGGCGATTTTACATCTCCGGCCATCTGGTCACCCTATAGAAACTAATTTTGTTTATAATCAAGTGAGTTTTTATGCTATTACGCTCATAATGCATCACATTAATCCTTATCATGTCTATAATGAGCTACAATTGAACAATAGATGAAAATGCATTCTAAACCATGTTTTTTTTTAACCTTAAAAATCCTCATTGAAATAGACTTGTTACACCTATGCAGCTTTTAGCTTATGTGTAATGAGAAAATGTGCCATAAAAAAGTGAAAATGAAACATAGAGGTGTTTTTGCATCTGTTTATGCAGCCTAATGTGAAAACAAGTCAAACCAATGTTTTACTTTACAAAAAATAAATTCCCAAATTTCCGCATTTTACCACTTACATAAAACATCTCCTGAGAAAGTTGCATATAAATCAGTCAGGGTATATTTTTTTTTTAAAACGTTTCCGGCTTGAGAATCAACATAACAAAAGGCTTAATTTGATATATCACATACCCTAAAAAAAAAATCACAATATTGATTTTTTTGCATTTTTCCCAAGCTCAATGTAAAACATCCGTTGCACTAGTGCAACGAAAGGTTAAGTCGAAAAACGGAAACAGCTATAAAAAAAAATCTGAAATACATATGTCAAAAATTCCTTTTGTTTCTTTGGCCTAAACCCAAGAGGCTTCCAACAACACCTTTTTTTTCAAAAATCGAACAATGTAAAAATGTCCTGCGAACTTTTTTTCTTCTCAAAATATTGTCAAAAATAGTCATTTTTAGTATAAATAAGTGAGCGTTTGAGATTTTTTCACCAGATAAAGTTCTTTATGGTCACTGTACAATTAGGCTTTGGGTCCACATGTTTTCAATTTTTTGGTTGACCCAGAAAAAAAAATTATTTTTTCAAAAAGGTGCACTGGTGTAGCTCTCTGAAAAAAGGCACGCCCGAATATTTTTTTCTGAAAAAAGGGGGTGCATATGAAAGAGGGCGTCGAAATATTATGATTGAGCACGATTTTTTTTTCCGACATGGGCGAATTGCAGTATGTAGCTAAGACATGTACACTTTATAGTGGCAACTCTGATGTTTGTGGCTTATAGGGACAAGGTACAAATCAAATGTAACCTTCAGGATGGTTTCTCTTTTTCACCTTCATGTATGTTGAAGAACTCTTTTTGCTTTTGGCTATAATTCACAATCTATATATGATAGAGACATAATTGAAACAACACTTTGTTCCTAGTCTTGTGCTACTTACCCATGTGAATTATCATGTGTGTGGCATATTGGATAGTAGTCAAAATGTGAAGTTGAATGTATGATGTTTTTCAATTACGTCACAAGTTTGAAAAAGTATGCCTTACATTTTGGCCCATAATTCTGAAAATATACAATCTGGATCATGAATTCAAAGTGCCGCATAAAGCTACCATCATGCCACTGTTCTGTGTCCATTTTCATGCTTGTGCCATGCTTACAAGTGGTGAGAATCTTTCAGTGATTAAATGCATGTTTTAAATACAAAAAATCTCAATTTATTTCAAATATTTCACGTATGTTGTGTCATAATTCATGATCCATACTAGATAGAGCTTCATTTGCAAATGCAACACATTCTATAGAATATCCCACTGCGGGATGCCGAATTACATGCCTCTAGGATGTAGAGAAAGTACATAAAACTAACATTGACTCCATACTGGGCGATTTTACATCTCCGGCCATCTGGTCACCCTATAGAAACTAATTTTGTTTATAATCAAGTGAGTTTTTATGCTATTACGCTCATAATGCATCACATTAATCCTTATCATGTCTATAATGAGCTACAATTGAACAATAGATGAAAATGCATTCTAAACCATGTTTTTTTTTAACCTTAAAAATCCTCATTGAAATAGACTTGTTACACCTATGCAGCTTTTAGCTTATGTGTAATGAGAAAATGTGCCATAAAAAAGTGAAAATGAAACATAGAGGTGTTTTTGCATCTGTTTATGCAGCCTAATGTGAAAACAAGTCAAACCAATGTTTTACTTTACAAAAAATAAATTCCCAAATTTCCGCATTTTACCACTTACATAAAACATCTCCTGAGAAAGTTGCATATAAATCAGTCAGGGTATATTTTTTTTTAAAAACGTTTCCGGCTTGAGAATCAACATAACAAAAGGCTTAATTTGATATATCACATACCCTAAAAAAAAAATCACAATATTGTTTTTTTTGCATTTTTCCCAAGCTCAATGTAAAACATCCGTTGCACTAGTGCAACGAAAGGTTAAGTCGAAAAACGGAAACAGCTATAAAAACAAATCTGAAATACATATGTCAAAAATTCCTTTTGTTTCTTTGGCCTAAACCCAAGAGGCTTCCAACAACACCTTTTTTTTCAAAAATCGAACAATGTAAAAATGTCCTGCGAACTTTTTTTCTTCTCAAAATATTGTCAAAAATAGTCATTTTTAGTATAAATAAGTGAGCGTTTGAGATTTTTTCACCAGATAAAGTTTTTTATGGTCACTGTACAATTAGGCTTTGGGTCCACATGTTTTCAATTTTTTGGTTGACCCAGAAAAAAAAATTATTTTTTCAAAAAGGTGCACTGGTGTAGCTCTCTGAAAAAAGGCACGCCCGAATATTTTTTTCTGAAAAAAGGGGGTGCATATGAAAGAGGGCGTCGAAATATTATGATTGAGCACGATTTTTTTTTCCGACATGGGCGAATTGCAGTATGTAGCTAAGACATGTACACTTTATAGTGGCAACTCTGATGTTTGTGGCTTATAGGGACAAGGTACAAATCAAATGTAACCTTCAGGATGGTTTCTCTTTTTCACCTTCATGTATGTTGAAGAACTCTTTTTGCTTTTGGATATAATTCACAATCTATATATGATAGAGACATAATTGAAACAACACTTTGTTCCTAGTCTTGTGCTACTTACCCATGTGAATTATCATGTGTGTGGCATATTGGATAGTAGTCAAAATGTGAAGTTGAATGTATGATGTTTTTCAATTACGTCACAAGTTCGAAAAAGTATGCCTTACATTTTGGCCCATAATTCTGAAAATATACAATCTGGATCCTGAATTCAAAGTACCGCATAAAGCTACCATCATGCCACTGTTCTGTGTCCATTTTCATGCTTGTGCCATGCTTAGAAGTGGTGAAAATCTTTCAGTGATTAAATCATGTTTTAAATACAAAAAAATCTCAATTTATTTCAAATATTTCATGTATATTGTGTCATAATTCATGATCCATACTAGATAGAGCTTCATTTGCAAATGCAACACATTCTATAGAATATCCCACTGCAGGATGCCGAATTACATGCCTCTAGGATGTAGAGAAAGTACATAAAACGAACATTGACTCCATACTGGGCGATTTTACATCTCCGGCCATCTGGTCACCCTATAGAAACTAATTTTGTTTATAATCAAGTGAGTTTTTATGCTATTATGCTCATAATGCATCACATTAATCCTTATCATGTCTATAATGAGCTACAATTGAACAATAGATGAAAATGCATTCTAAACCATGTTTTTTTTTAACCTTAAAAATCCTC
This sequence comes from Triturus cristatus, assembly GCF_964204655.1. Taxonomy (NCBI): domain Eukaryota; kingdom Metazoa; phylum Chordata; class Amphibia; order Caudata; family Salamandridae; genus Triturus; species Triturus cristatus. Next base: position 206,767,752 of record NC_140594.1, on the reverse strand, counting down.
ATTGAAATAGACTTGTTACACCTATGCAGCTTTTAGCTTATGTGTAATGAGAAAATGTGCCATAAAAAAGTGAAAATGAAACATAGAGGTGTTTTTGCATCTGTTTATGCAGCCTAATGTGAAAACAAGTCAAACCAATGTTTTACTTTACAAAAAATAAATTCCCAAATTTCCGCATTTTACCACTTACATAAAACATCTCCTGAGAAAGTTGCATATAAATCAGTCAGGGTATATTTTTTTTTTAAAACGTTTCCGGCTTGAGAATCAACATAACAAAAGGCTTAATTTGATATATCACATACCCTAAAAAAAAAATCACAATATTGATTTTTTTGCATTTTTCCCAAGCTCAATGTAAAACATCCGTTGCACTAGTGCAACGAAAGGTTAAGTCGAAAAACGGAAACAGCTATAAAAACAAATCTGAAATACATATGTCAAAAATTCCTTTTGTTTCTTTGGCCTAAACCCAAGAGGCTTCCAACAACACCTTTTTTTTCAAAAATCGAACAATGTAAAAATGTCCTGCGAACTTTTTTTCTTCTCAAAATATTGTCAAAAATAGTCATTTTTAGTATAAATAAGTGAGCGTTTGAGATTTTTTCACCAGATAAAGTTTTTTATGGTCACTGTACAATTAGGCTTTGGGTCCACATGTTTTCAATTTTTTGGTTGACCCAGAAAAAAAAATTATTTTTTCAAAAAGGTGCACTGGTGTAGCTCTCTGAAAAAAGGCACGCCCGAATATTTTTTTCTGAAAAAAGGGGGTGCATATGAAAGAGGGCGTCGAAATATTATGATTGAGCACGATTTTTTTTTCCGACATGGGCGAATTGCAGTATGTAGCTAAGACATGTACACTTTATAGTGGCAACTCTGATGTTTGTGGCTTATAGGGACAAGGTACAAATCAAATGTAACCTTCAGGATGGTTTCTCTTTTTCACCTTCATGTATGTTGAAGAACTCTTTTTGCTTTTGGCTATAATTCACAATCTATATATGATAGAGACATAATTGAAACAACACTTTGTTCCTAGTCTTGTGCTACTTACCCATGTGAATTATCATGTGTGTGGCATATTGGATAGTAGTCAAAATGTGAAGTTGAATGTATGATGTTTTTCAATTACGTCACAAGTTCGAAAAAGTATGCCTTACATTTTGGCCCATAATTCTGAAAATATACAATCTGGATCCTGAATTCAAAGTACCGCATAAAGCTACCATCATGCCACTGTTCTGTGTCCATTTTCATGCTTGTGCCATGCTTAGAAGTGGTGAAAATCTTTCAGTGATTAAATCATGTTTTAAATACAAAAAAATCTCAATTTATTTCAAATATTTCATGTATATTGTGTCATAATTCATGATCCATACTAGATAGAGCTTCATTTGCAAATGCAACACATTCTATAGAATATCCCACTGCAGGATGCCGAATTACATGCCTCTAGGATGTAGAGAAAGTACATAAAACGAACATTGACTCCATACTGGGCGATTTTACATCTCCGGCCATCTGGTCACCCTATAGAAACTAATTTTGTTTATAATCAAGTGAGTTTTTATGCTATTATGCTCATAATGCATCACATTAATCCTTATCATGTCTATAATGAGCTACAATTGAACAATAGATGAAAATGCATTCTAAACCATGTTTTTTTTTAACCTTAAAAATCCTCATTGAAATAGACTTGTTACACCTATGCAGCTTTTAGCTTATGTGTAAAGAAAATGTGCCATAAAAAAGTGAAAATGACACATAGAGGTGGTTTTGCATCTGTTTATGCAGCCTAATGTGAAAACAAGTCAAACCAATGTTTTACTTTACAAAAAATAAATTCCTAAATTTCCGCATTTTACCACTTACATAAAACATCTCCTGAGAAAGTTGCATATAAATCAGTCAGGGTACATTTTTTTTTTTAAACGTTTCCGGCTTGAGAATTAACATAACAAAAGGCTTAATTTGATATATCACATACCCTAAAAAAAAAATCACAATATTGATTTTTTTGCATTTTTCCCAAGCTCAATGTAAAACATCCGTTGCACTAGTGCAACGAAAGGTTTAGTCGAAAAACGGAAACAGCTATAAAAAAAAATCTGAAATACATATGTCAAAAATTCCTTTTGTTTCTTTGGCCTAAACCCAAGAGGCTTCCAACAACACCTTTTTTTTCAAAAATCGAACAATGTAAAAATGTCCTGCAAACTTTTTTTCTTCTCAAAATATTGTCAAAAATAGTCATTTTTAGTATAAATAAGTGAGCGTTTGAGATTTTTTCACCAGATAAAGTTTTTTATGGTCACTGTACAATTAGGCTTTGGGTCCACATGTTTTCAATTTTTTGGTTGACCCAGAAAAAAAAATTATTTTTTCAAAAAGGTGCACTGGTGTAGCTCTCTGAAAAAAGGCACGCCCGAATATTTTTTTCTGAAAAAAGGGGGTGCATATGAAAGAGGGCGTCGAAATATTATGATTGAGCACGATTTTTTTTTCCGACATGGGCGAATTGCAGTATGTAGCTAAGACATGTACACTTTATAGTGGCAACTCTGATGTTTGTGGCTTATAGGGACAAGGTACAAATCAAATGTAACCTTCAGGATGGTTTCTCTTTTTCACCTTCATGTATGTTGAAGAACTCTTTTTGCTTTTGGCTATAATTCACAATCTATATATGATAGAGACATAATTGAAACAACACTTTGTTCCTAGTCTTGTGCTACTTACCCATGTGAATTATCATGTGTGTGGCATATTGGATAGTAGTCAAAATGTGAAGTTGAATGTATGATGTTTTTCAATTACGTCACAAGTTCGAAAAAGTATGCCTTACATTTTGGCCCATAATTCTGAAAATATACAATCTGGATCCTGAATTCAAAGTACCGCATAAAGCTACCATCATGCCACTGTTCTGTGTCCATTTTCATGCTTGTGCCATGCTTAGAAGTGGTGAAAATCTTTCAGTGATTAAATCATGTTTTAAATACAAAAAAATCTCAATTTATTTCAAATATTTCATGTATATTGTGTCATAATTCATGATCCATACTAGATAGAGCTTCATTTGCAAATGCAACACATTCTATAGAATATCCCACTGCAGGATGCCGAATTACATGCCTCTAGGATTTAGAGAAAGTACATAAAACGAACATTGACTCCATACTGGGCGATTTTACATCTCCGGCCATCTGGTCACCCTATAGAAACTAATTTTGTTTATAATCAAGTGAGTTTTTATGCTATTATGCTCATAATGCATCACATTAATCCTTATCATGTCTATAATGAGCTACAATTGAACAATAGATGAAAATGCATTCTAAACCATGTTTTTTTTTAACCTTAAAAATCCTCATTGAAATAGACTTGTTACACCTATGCAGCTTTTAGCTTATGTGTAATGAGAAAATGTGCCATAAAAAAGTGAAAATGACACATAGAGGTGGTTTTGCATCTGTTTATGCAGCCTAATGTGAAAACAAGTCAAACCAATGTTTTACTTTACAAAAAATAAATTCCCAAATTTCCGCATTTTACCACTTACATAAAACATCTCCTGAGAAAGTTGCATATAAATCAGTCAGGGTACATTTTTTTTTTAAAACGTTTCCGGCTTGAGAATCAACATAACAAAAGGCTTAATTTGATATATCACATACCCTAAAAAAAAAATCACAATATTGATTTTTTTGCATTTTTCCCAAGCTCAATGTAAAACATCCGTTGCACTAGTGCAACGAAAGGTTAAGTCGAAAAACGGAAACAGCTATAAAAAAAAATCTGAAATACATATGTCAAAAATTCCTTTTGTTTCTTTGGCCTAAACCCAAGAGGCTTCCAACAACACCTTTTTTTTCAAAAATCGAACAATGTAAAAATGTCCTGCGAACTTTTTTTCTTCTCAAAATATTGTCAAAAATAGTCATTTTTAGTATAAATAAGTGAGCGTTTGAGATTTTTTCACCAGATAAAGATTTTTATGGTCACTGTACACTTAGGCTTCGGGTCCACATGTTTTCAATTTTTTGGTTGACCCAGAAAAAAAAAATATTTTTTCAAAAAGCTGCACTGGTGTAGCTCTCTGAAAAAAGGCACGCCCGAATATTTTTTTCTGAAAAAAGGGGGTGCATATGAAAGAGGGCGTCGAAATATTATGATTGAGCACGATTTTTTTTTTCCGACATGGGCGAATTGCAGTATGTAGCTAAGACATGTACACTTTATAGTGGCAACTCTGATGTTTGTGGCTTATAGGGACAAGGTACAAATCAAATGTAACCTTCAGGATGGTTTCTCTTTTTCACCTTCATGTATGTTGAAGAACTCTTTTTGCTTTTGGCTATAATTCACAATCTATATATGATAGAGACATAATTGAAACAACACTTTGTTCCTAGTCTTGTGCTACTTACCCACGTGAATTATCATGTATGTGGCATATTGGATAGTAGTCAAAGTGTGAAGTTGAATGTATGATGTTTTTCAATTACGTCACAAGTTCGAAAAAGTATGCCTTACATTTTGGCCCATAATTCTAAAACTATACAATCTGGATCCTCAATTCAAAGTGCCGCATAAAGCTAACATCATGCCACTGTTCTGTGTCCATTTTCATGCTTGTGCCATGCTTAAAAGTGGTGAGAATCTTTCAGTGATTAAATGCATGTTTTAAAAACAAAAATTCTCAATTTATTTCAAATATTTCACGTATATTGTGTCATAATTCATGATCCATACTAGATAGAGCTTCATTTGCAAATGCAACACATTCTATAGAATATCCCACTGCAGGATGCCGAATTACATGCCTCTAGGATGTAGAGAAAGTACATAAAACTAACATTGACTCCATACTGGGCGATTTTACATCTCCGGCCATCTGGTCACCCTATAGAAACTAATTTTGTTTATAATCAAGTGAGTTTTTATGCTATTATGCTCATAATGCATCACATTAATCCTTATCATGTCTATAATGAGCTACAATTGAACAATAGATGAAAATGCATTCTAAACCATGTTTTTTTAACCTTAAAAATCCTCATTGAAATAGACTTGTTACACCTATGCAGCTTTTAGCTTATGTGTAATGAGAAAATGTGCCATAAAAAAGTGAAAATGACACATAGAGGTGTTTTTGCATCTGTTTATGCAGCCTAATGTGAAAACAAGTCAAACCAATGTTTTACTTTACAAAAAATAAATTCCCAAATTTCCGCATTTTACCACTTACATAAAACATCTCCTGAGAAAGTTGCATATAAATGAGTCAGGGTACATTTTTTTTTAAAAACGTTTCCGGCTTGAGAATCAACATAACAAAAGGCTTAATTTGATATATCACATACCTTAAAAAGAAAATCACAATATTGATTTTTTTGCATTTTTCCCAAGCTCTATGTAAAACATCCGTTGCACTGGTGCAACAAAAAGTTAAGTCGAAAAACGGAAACAGCTATAAAAAAACATCTGAAATATATATATTTCAAAAATTCCTTTTGTTTCTTTGGCCTAAACCCAAAAGGCTTCCAACAACACCTTTTTTTCAAAAATCGAACAATGTAAAAATGTCCTGCGAACTTTTTTTCTTCTCAAAATATTGTCAAAAATAGTCATTTTTAGTATAAATAAGTGAGCGTTTGAGATTTTTTCACCAGATAAAGATTTTTATGGTCACTGTACACTTAGGCTTCGGGTCCACATGTTTTCAATTTTTTGGTTGACCCAGAAAAAAAAAATATTTTTTCAAAAAGCTGCACTGGTGTAGCTCTCTGAAAAGAGGCACGCCCGAATATGTTTTTTCTGAAAAAAGGGGGTGCATATGAAAGAGGGCGTCGAAATATTATGATTGAGCACGATTTTTTTTTCCGACATGGGTGAATTGCAGTATGTAGCTAAGACATGTACACTTTATAGTGGCAACTCTGATGTTTGTGGCTTATAGGGACAAGGTACAAATCAAATGTAACCTTCAGGATGGTTTCTCTTTTTCACCTTCATGTATGTTGAAGAACTCTTTTTGCTTTTGGCTATAATTCACAATCTATATATGATAGAGACATAATTGAAACAACACTTTGTTCCTAGTCTTGTGCTACTTACCCATGTGAATTATCATGTGTGTGGCATATTGGATAGTAGTCAAAATGTGAAGTTGAATGTATGATGTTTTTCAATTACGTCACAAGTTCGAAAAAGTATGCCTTACATTTTGGCCCATAATTCTAAAACTATACAATTTGGATCCTCAATTCAAAGTGCCGCATACAGCTAACATCATGCCACTGTTCTGTGTCCATTTTCATGCTTGTGCCATGCTTATAAGTGGTGAGAATCTTTCAGTGATTAAATGCATGTTTTAAATACAAAAAATCTCAATTTATTTCAAATATTTTACGTATATTGTGTCATAATTCATGATCCATACTAGATAGAGCTTTATTTGCAAATGCAACACATTCTATAGAATATCCCACTGCAGGATGGCAAATTACATGCCTCTAGGATGTAGAGAAAGTACATAAAACTAATATTGACTCCATACTGGGAGATTTTACATCTCCGGCCATCTGGTCACCCTATAGAAACTAATTTTGTTTATAATCAAGTGAGTTTTTATGCTATTACGCTCATAATGCATCACATTAATCCTTATCATGTCTATAATGAGCTACAATTGAACAATAGATGAAAATGCATTCTAAACCATGTTTTTTTTTAACCTTAAAAATCCTCATTGAAATAGACTTGTTACACCTATGCAGCTTTTAGCTTATGTGTAATGAGAAAATGTGCCATAAAAAAGTGAAAATGACACATAGAGGTGTTTTTGCATCTGTTTATGCAGCCTAATGTGAAAACAAGTCAAACCAATGTTTTACTTTACAAAAAATAAATTCCCAAATTTCCGCATTTTACCACTTACATAAAACATCTCCTGAGAAAGTTGCATATAAATGAGTCAGGGTACATTTTTTTTTTAAAACGTTTCCGGCTTGAGAATCAACATAACAAAAGGCTTAATTTGATATATCACATACCTTAAAAAGAAAATCACAATATTGATTTTTTTGCATTTTTCCCAAGCTCAATGTAAAACATCCGTTGCACTGGTGCAACAAAAGGTTAAGTCGAAAAACGGAAACAGCTATAAAAAAAAATCTGAAATATGTATTTCAAAAATTCCTTTTGTTTCTTTGGCCTAAACCCAAAAGGCTTCCAACAACACCTTTTTTTCAAAAATCGAACAATGTAAAAATGTCCTGCGAACTTTTTTTCTTCTCAAAATATTGTCAAAAATAGTCATTTTTAGTATAAATAAGTGAGTGTTTGAGATTTTTTCACCAGATAAAGATTTTTATGGTCACTGTACACTTAGGCTTCGGGTCCACATGTTTTAAATTTTTTGGTTGACCCAGAAAAAAAAAATATTTTTTCACAAAGCTGCATTGGTGTAGCTCTCTGAAAAAAGGCACGCCCGAATATTTTTTTCTGAAAAAACGGGGTGCATATGAAAGAGGGCGTCGAAATATTATGATTGAGCACGATTTTTTTTTCCAACATGGGCGAATTGCAGTATGTAGCTAAGACATGTACACTTTATAGTGGCAACTCTGATATTTGTGGCTTATAGGGACAAGGTACAAATCAAATGTAACCTTCAGGTTGGTTTCTCTTTTTCACCTTCATGAATGTTGAAGAACTCTTTTTGCTTTTGGCTATAATTCACAATCTATATATGATAGAGACATAATTGAAACAACACATTGTTCCTAGTCTTGTGCTACTTACCCACATGAATTATCATGTATGTGGCATATTGGATAGTAGTCAAAATGTGAAGTTGAATGTATGATGTTTTTCAATTATGTCACAAGTTCGAAAAAGTATGCCTTACATTTTGGCCCATAATTCTACAACTATACAATCTGGATCCTCAATTCAAAGTGCCGCATAAAGCTAACATCATGCCACTGTTCTGTGTCCATTTTCATGCTTGTGCCATGCTTACAAGTGATGAGAATCTTTCAGTGATTAAATGCATGTTTTAAATACAAAAAATCTCAATTTATTTCAAATATTTCACGTATATTGTGTCATAATTCATGATCCATACTAGATAGAGCTTCATTTGCAAATGCAACACATTCTATAGAATATCCCACTGCAGGATGCCGAATTACATGCCTCTAGGATGTAGAGAAAGTACATAAAACTAACATTGACTCCATACTGGGCGATTTTACATCTCCGGCCATCTGGTCACCCTATAGAAACTAATTTTGTTTATAATCAAGTGAGTTTTTATGCTATTACGCTCATAATGCATCACATTAATCCTTATCATGTCTATAATGAGCTACAATTGAACAATAGATGAAAATGCATTCTCAACCATGTTTTTTTTTAACCTTAAAAATCCTCATTGAAATAGACTTGTTACACCTATGCAGCTTTTAGCTTATGTGTAATGAGAAAATGTGCCATAAAAAAGTGAAAATGACACATAGAGGTGTTTTTGCATCTGTTTATGCAGCCTAATGTGAAAACAAGTCAAACCAATGTTTTACTTTACAAAAAATAAATTCCCAAATTTCCGCATTTTACCACTTACATAAAACATCTCCTGAGAAAGTTGCATATAAATGAGTCAGGGTACATTTTTTTTTTAAAACGTTTCCGGCTTGAGAATCAACATAACAAAAGGCTTAATTTGATATATCACATACCCTAAAAAAAAATCACAATATTGATTTTTTTGCATTTTTCCCAAGCTCAATGTAAAACATCCGTTGCACTAGTGCAACGAAAGGTTAAGTCGAAAAACGGAAACAGCTATAAAAAAAAATCTGAAATACATATGTCAAAAATTCCTTTTGTTTCTTTGGCCTAAACCCAAGAGGCTTCCAACAACACCTTTTTTTTCAAAAATCGAACAATGTAAAAATGTCCTGCGAACTTTTTTTCTTCTCAAAATATTGTCAAAAATAGTCATTTTTAGTATAAATAAGTGAGCGTTTGAGATTTTTTCACCAGATAAAGTTTTTTATGGTCACTGTACACTTAGGCTTTGGGTCCACATGTTTTCAATTTTTTGGTTGACCCAGAAAAAAAAAATATTTTTTCAAAAAGCTGCACTGGTGTAGCTCTCTGAAAAAAGGCACGCCCGAATATTTTTTTCTGAAAAAAGGGGGTGCATATGAAAGAGGGCGTCGAAATATTATGATTGAGCACGATTTTTTTTTTCCGACATGGGCGAATTGCAGTATGTAGCTAAGACATGTACACTTTATAGTGGCAACTCTGATGTTTGTGGCTTATAGGGACAAGGTACAAATCAAATGTAACCTTCAGGATGGTTTCTCTTTTTCACCTTCATGTATGTTGAAGAACTCTTTTTGCTTTTGGCTATAATTCACAATCTATATATGATAGAGACATAATTGAAACAACACTTTGTTCCTAGTCTTGTGCTACTTACCCACGTGAATTATCATGTATGTGGCATATTGGATAGTAGTCAAAGTGTGAAGTTGAATGTATGATGTTTTTCAATTACGTCACAAGTTCGAAAAAGTATGCCTTACATTTTGGCCCATAATTCTAAAACTATACAATCTGGATCCTCAATTCAAAGTGCCGCATAAAGCTAACATCATGCCACTGTTCTGTGTCCATTTTCATGCTTGTGCCATGCTTACAAGTGGTGAGAATCTTTCAGTGATTAAATGCATGTTTTAAAAACAAAAATTCTCAATTTATTTCAAATATTTCACGTATATTGTGTCATAATTCATGATCCATACTAGATAGAGCTTCATTTGCAAATGCAACACATTCTATAGAATATCCCACTGCAGGATGCCAAATTACATGCCTCTAGGATGTAGAGAAAGTACATAAACCTAACATTGACTCCATACTGGGCGATTTTACATCTCCGGCCATCTGGTCACCCTATAGAAACTAATTTTGTTTATAATCAAGTGAGTTTTTATGCTATTACGCTCATAATGCATCACATTAATCCTTATCATGTCTATAATGAGCTACAATTGAACAATAGATGAAAATGCATTCTAAACCATGTTTTTTAACCTTAAAAATCCTCATTGAAATAGACTTGTTACACCTATGCAGCTTTTAGCTTATGTGTAATGAGAAAATGTGCCATAAAAAAGTGAAAATGACACATAGAGGTGTTTTTGCATCTGTTTATGCAGCCTAATGTGAAAACAAGTCAAACCAATGTTTTACTTTACAAAAAATAAATTCCCAAATTTCCGCATTTTACCACTTACATAAAACATCTCCTGAGAAAGTTGCATATAAATGAGTCAGGGTACATTTTTTTTTAAAAACGTTTCCGGCTTGAGAATCAACATAACAAAAGGCTTAATTTGATATATCACATACCTTAAAAAGAAAATCACAATATTGATTTTTTTGCATTTTTCCCAAGCTCTATGTAAAACATCCGTTGCACTGGTGCAACAAAAGGTTAAGTCGAAAAACGGAAACAGCTATAAAAAAAAATCTGAAATATATATATTTCAAAAATTCCTTTTGTTTCTTTGGCCTAAACCCAAAAGGCTTCCAACAACACCTTTTTTTCAAAAATCGAACAATGTAAAAATGTCCTGCGAACTTTTTTTCTTCTCAAAATATTGTCAAAAATAGTCATTTTTAGTATAAATAAGTGAGCGTTTGAGATTTTTTCACCAGATAAAGATTTTTATGGTCACTGTACACTTAGGCTTCGGGTCCACATGTTTTCAATTTTTTGGTTGACCCAGAAAAAAAAATTATTTTTTCAAAAAGCTGCACTGGTGTAGCTCTCTGAAAAGAGGCACGCCCGAATATGTTTTTTCTGAAAAAAGGGGGTGCATATGAAAGAGGGCGTCGAAATATTATGATTGAGCACGATTTTTTTTTCCGACATGGGTGAATTGCAGTATGTAGCTAAGACATGTACACTTTATAGTGGCAACTCTGATGTTTGTGGCTTATAGGGACAAGGTACAAATCAAATGTAACCTTCAGGATGGTTTCTCTTTTTCACCTTCATGTATGTTGAAGAACTCTTTTTGCTTTTGGCTATAATTCACAATCTATAAATGATAGAGACATAATTGAAACAACACTTTGTTCCTAGTCTTGTGCTACTTACCCATGTGAATTATCATGTGTGTGGCATATTGGATAGTAGTCAAAATGTGAAGTTGAATGTATGATGTTTTTCAATTACGTCACAAGTTCGAAAAAGTATGCCTTACATTTTGGCCCATAATTCTAAAACTATACAATTTGGATCCTCAATTCAAAGTGCCGCATAAAGCTAACATCATGCCACTGTTCTGTGTCCATTTTCATGCTTGTGCCATGCTTATAAGTGGTGAGAATCTTTCAGTGATTAAATGCATGTTTTAAATACAAAAAATCTCAATTTATTTCAAATATTTTACGTATATTGTGTCATAATTCATGATCCATACTAGATAGAGCTTTATTTGCAAATGCAACACATTCTATAGAATATCCCACTGCAGGATGGCAAATTACATGCCTCTAGGATGTAGAGAAAGTACATAAAACTAATATTGACTCCATACTGGGAGATTTTACATCTCCGGCCATCTGGTCACCCTATAGAAACTAATTTTGTTTATAATCAAGTGAGTTTTTATGCTATTACGCTCATAATGCATCACATTAATCCTTATCATGTCTATAATGAGCTACAATTGAACAATAGATGAAAATGCATTCTAAACCATGTTTTTTTTTAACCTTAAAAATCCCCATTGAAATAGACTTGTTACACCTATGCAGCTTTTAGCTTATGTGTAATGAGAAAATGTGCCATAAAAAAGTGAAAATGACACATAGAGGTGTTTTTGCATCTGTTTATGCAGCCTAATGTGAAAACAAGTCAAACCAATGTTTTACTTTACAAAAAATAAATTCCCAAATTTCCGCATTTTACCACTTACATAAAACATCTCCTGAGAAAGTTGCATATAAATGAGTCAGGGTACATTTTTTTTTAAAACGTTTCCGGCTTGAGAATCAACATAACAAAAGGCTTAATTTGATATATCACATACCTTAAAAAGAAAATCACAATATTGATTTTTTTGCATTTTTCCCAAGCTCAATGTAAAACATCCGTTGCACTGGTGCAACAAAAGGTTAAGTCGAAAAACGGAAACAGCTATAAAAAAAAATCTGAAATATGTATTTCAAAAATTCCTTTTGTTTCTTTGGCCTAAACCCAAAAGGCTTCCAACAACACCTTTTTTTCAAAAATCGAACAATGTAAAAATGTCCTGCGAACTTTTTTTCTTCTCAAAATATTGTCAAAAATAGTCATTTTTAGTATAAATAAGTGAGTGTTTGAGATTTTTTCACCAGATAAAGATTTTTATGGTCACTGTACACTTAGGCTTCGGGTCCACATGTTTTCAATTTTTTGGTTGACCCAGAAAAAAAAAATATTTTTTCACAAAGCTGCATTGGTGTAGCTCTCTGAAAAAAGGCACGCCCGAATATTTTTTTCTGAAAAAAGGGGGTGCATATGAAAGAGGGCGTCGAAATATTATGATTGAGCACGATTTTTTTTTCCAACATGGGCGAATTGCAGTATGTAGCTAAGACATGTACACTTTATAGTGGCAACTCTGATGTTTGTGGCTTATAGGGACAAGGTACAAATCAAATGTAACCTTCAGGTTGGTTTCTCTTTTTCACCTTCATGTATGTTGAATAACTCTTTTTGCTTTTGGCTATAATTCACAATCTGTATATGATAGAGACATAATTGAAACAACACTTTGTTCCTAGTCTTGTGCTACTTACCCATGTGAATTATCATGTGTGTGGCATATTGGATAGTAGTCAAAATGTGAAGTTGAATGTATGATGTTTTTCAATTACGTCACAAGTTCGAAAAAGTATGCCTTACATTTTGGCCCATAATTCTACAACTATACAATCTGGATCCTCAATTCAAAGTGCCGCATAAAGCTAACATCATGGCACTGTTCTGTGTCCATTTTCATGCTTGTGCCATGCTTATAAGTGGTGACAATCTTTCAGTGATTAAATGCATGTTTTAAATACAAAAAATCTCAATTTATTTCAAATATTTTACGTATATTGTGTCATAATTCATGATCCATACTAGATAGAGCTTCATTTGCAAATGCAACACATTCTATAGAATATCCCACTGCAGGATGGCAAATGACATGCCTCTAGGATGTAGAGAAAGTACATAAAACTAATATTGACTCCATACTGGGAGATTTTACATCTCCGGCCATCTGGTCACCCTATAGAAACTAATTTTGTTTATAATCAAGTGAGTTTTTATGCTATTACGCTAATAATGCATCACATTAATCCTTATCATGTCTATAATGAGCTACAATTGAATAATAGATGAAAATACATTCTAAACCATGTTTTTTTTTAACCTTAAAAATCCTCATTGAAATAGACTTGTTACACCTATGCAGCTTTTAGCTTATGTGTAATGAGAAAATGTGCCATAAAAAAGTGAAAATGACACATAGAGGTGTTTTTGCATCTGTTTATGCAGCCTAATGTGAAAACAAGTCAAACCAATGTTTTACTTTACAAAAAATAAATTCCCAAATTTCCGCATTTTACCACTTACATAAAACATCTCCTGAGAAAGTTGCATATAAATGAGTCAGGGTACATTTTTTTTTAAAAACGTTTCCGGCTTGAGAATCAACATAACAAAAGGCTTAATTTGATATATCACATACCTTAGAAAGAAAATCACAATATTGATTTTTTTGCATTTTTCCCAAGCTCAATGTAAAACATCCGTTGCACTGGTACAACAAAAGGTTAAGTCGAAAAACGGAAACAGCTATAAAAAAAAATCTGAAATATGTATTTCAAAAATTTCTTTTGTTTCTTTGGCCTAAACCCAAAAAGCTTCCAACAACACCTTTTTTTCAAAAATCGAACAATGTAAAAATGTCCTGCGAACTTTTTTTCTTCTCAAAATATTTTCAAAAATAGTCATTTTTAGTATAAATAAGTGAGCGTTTGAGATTTTTTCACCAGATAAAGATTTTTATGGTCACTGTACACTTAGGCTTTGGGTCCACATGTTTTCAATTTTTTGGTTGACCCAGAAAAAAAAATATTTTTTCAAAAAGCTGCATTGGTGTAGCTCTCTGAAAAAAGGCACGCCCGAATATTTTTTTCTGAAAAAAGGGGGTGCATATGAAAGAGGGCGTCGAAATATTATGATTGAGCACGATTTTTTTTTCCAACATGGGCGAATTGCAGTATGTAGCTAAGACATGTACACTTTATAGTGGCAACTCTGATGTTTGTGGCTTATAGGGACAAGGTACAAATCAAATGTAACCTTCAGGTTGGTTTCTCTTTTTCACCTTCATGAATGTTGAAGAACTCTTTTTGCTTTTGGCTATAATTCACAATCTATATATGATAGAGACATAATTGAAACAACACATTGTTCCTAGTCTTGTGCTACTTACCCACATGAATTATCATGTATGTGGCATATTGGATAGTAGTCAAAATGTGAAGTTGAATGTATGATGTTTTTCAATTATGTCACAAGTTCGAAAAAGTATGCCTTACATTTTGGCCCATAATTCTAAAACTATACAATCTGGATCCTCAATTCAAAGTGCCACATAAAGCTAACATCATGCCACTGTTCTGTGTCCATTTTCATGCTTGTGCCATGCTTATAAGTGGTGAGAATCTTTCAGTGATTAAATGCATGTTTTAAATACAAAAAATCTCAATTTATTTCAAATATTTTACGTATATTGTGTCATAATTCATGATCCATACTAGATAGAGCTTCATTTGCAAATGCAACACATTCTATAGAATATCCCACTGCAGGATGGCAAATGACATGCCTCTAGGATGTAGAGAAAGTACATAAAACTAATATTGACTCCATACTGAGAAATTTTACATCTCCGGCCATCTGGTCACCCTATAGAAACTAATTTTGTTTATAATCAAGTGAGTTTTTATGCTATTACGCTAATAATGCATCACATTAATCCTTATCATGTCTATAATGAGCTACAATTGAACAATAGATGAAAATACATTCTAAACCATGTTTTTTTTTAACCTTAAAAATCCTCATTGAAATAGACTTGTTACACCTATGCAGCTTTTAGCTTATGTGTAATGAGGAAATGTGCCATAAAAAAGTGAAAATGACACATAGAGGTGTTTTTGCATCTGTTTATGCAGCCTAATGTGAAAACAAGTCAAACCAATGTTTTACTTTACAAAAAATAAATTCCCAAATTTCCGCATTTTACCACTTACATAAAACATCTCCTGAGAAAGTTGCATATAAATGAGTCAGGGTACATTTTTTTTTTTAAACGTTTCCGGCTTGAGAATCAACATAACAAAAGGCTTAATTTGATATATCACATACCTTAAAAAGAAAATCACAATATTGATTTTTTTGCATTTTTCCCAAGCTCAATGTAAAACATCCGTTGCACTGGTGCAACAAAAGGTTAAGTCGAAAAACGGAAACAGCTATGAAAAAAAATCTGAAATATGTATTTCAAAAATTCCTTTGGTTTCTTTGGCCTAAACCCAAAAGGCTTCCAACAACACCTTTTTTTCAAAAATCGAACAATGTAAAAATGTCCTGCGAACTTTTTTTCTTCTCAAAATATTGTCAAAAATAGTCATTTTTAGTATAAATAAGTGAGCGTTTGAGATTTTTTCACCAGATAAAGTTTTTTATGGTCACTGTACACTTAGGCTTTGGGTCCACATGTTTTCAATTTTTTGGTTGACCCAGAAAAAAAAAATATTTTTTCACAAAGCTGCATTGGTGTAGCTCTCTGAAAAAAGGCACGCCCGAATATTTTTTTCTGAAAAAAGGGGGTGCATATGAAAGAGGGCGTCGAAATATTATGATTGAGCACGATTTTTTTTTCCAACATGGGCGAATTGCAGTATGTAGCTAAGACATGTACACTTTATAGTGGCAACTCTGATGTTTGTGGCTTATAGGGACAAGGTACAAATCAAATGTAACCTTCAGGTTGGTTTCTCTTTTTCACCTTCATGTATGTTGAATAACTCTTTTTGCTTTTGGCTATAATTCACAATCTATATATGATAGAGACATAATTGAAACAACACTTTGTTCCTAGTCTTGTGCTACTTACCCATGTGAATTATCATGTATGTGGCATATTGGATAGTAGTCAAAATGTGAAGTTGAATGTATGATGTTTTTCAATTACGTCACAAGTTCGAAAAAGTATGCCTTACATTTTGGCCCATAATTCTAAAACTATACAATTTGGATCCTCAATTCAAAGTGCCGCATAAAGCTAACATCATGCCACTGTTCTGTGTCCATTTTCATGCTTGTGCCATGCTTATAAGTGGTGAGAATCTTTCAGTGATTAAATGCATGTTTTAAATACAAAAAATCTCAATTTATTTCAAATATTTTACGTATATTGTGTCATAATTCATGATCCATACTAGATAGAGCTTTATTTGCAAATGCAACACATTCTATAGAATATCCCACTGCAGGATGGCAAATTACATGCCTCTAGGATGTAGAGAAAGTACATAAAACTAATATTGACTCCATACTGGGAGATTTTACATCTCCGGCCATCTGGTCACCCTATAGAAACTAATTTTGTTTATAATCAAGTGAGTTTTTATGCTATTACGCTCATAATGCATCACATTAATCCTTATCATGTCTATAATGAGCTACAATTGAACAATAGATGAAAATGCATTCTAAACCATGTTTTTTTTTAACCTTAAAAATCCTCATTGAAATAGACTTGTTACACCTATGCAGCTTTTAGCTTATGTGTAATGAGAAAATGTGCCATAAAAAAGTGAAAATGACACATAGAGGTGTTTTTGCATCTGTTTATGCAGCCTAATGTGAAAACAAGTCAAACCAATGTTTTACTTTACAAAAAATAAATTCCCAAATTTCCGCATTTTACCACTTACATAAAACATCTCCTGAGAAAGTTGCATATAAATGAGTCAGGGTACATTTTTTTTTTAAAACGTTTCCGGCTTGAGAATCAACATAACAAAAGGCTTAATTTGATATATCACATACCTTAAAAAGAAAATCACAATATTGATTTTTTTGCATTTTTCCCAAGCTCAATGTAAAACATCCGTTGCACTGGTGCAACAAAAGGTTAAGTCGAAAAACGGAAACAGCTATAAAAAAAAATCTGAAATATGTATTTCAAAAATTCCTTTTGTTTGTTTGGCCTAAACCCAAAAGGCT
This sequence comes from Triturus cristatus, assembly GCF_964204655.1. Taxonomy (NCBI): domain Eukaryota; kingdom Metazoa; phylum Chordata; class Amphibia; order Caudata; family Salamandridae; genus Triturus; species Triturus cristatus. The sequence continues at coordinate 206,750,378 of NC_140594.1, read as the reverse complement.
TCCAACAACACCTTTTTTTCAAAAATCGAACAATGTAAAAATGTCCTGCGAACTTTTTTTCTTCTCAAAATATTGTCAAAAATAGTCATTTTTAGTATAAATAAGTGAGCGTTTGAGATTTTTTCACCAGATAAAGTTTTTTATGGTCACTGTACACTTAGGCTTCGGGTCCACATGTTTTCAATTTTTTGGTTGACCCAGAAAAAAAAAATATTTTTTCACAAAGCTGCATTGGTGTAGCTCTCTGAAAAAAGGCACGCCCGGATATTTTTTTCTGAAAAAAGGGGGTGCATATGAAAGAGGGCGTCGAAATATTATGATTGAGCACGATTTTTTTTTCCAACATGGGCGAATTGCAGTATGTAGCTAAGACATGTACACTTTATAGTGGCAACTCTGATGTTTGTGGCTTATAGGGACAAGGTACAAATCAAATGTAACCTTCAGGTTGGTTTCTCTTTTTCACCTTCATGTATGTTGAATAACTCTTTTTGCTTTTGGCTATAATTCACAATCTATATATGATAGAGACATAATTGAAACAACACTTTGTTCCTAGTCTTGTGCTACTTACCCATGTGAATTATCATGTATGTGGCATATTGGATAGTAGTCAAAATGTGAAGTTGAATGTATGATGTTTTTCAATTACGTCACAAGTTCAAAAAAGTATGACTTACATTTTGGCCCATAATTCTAAAACTATACAATCTGGATCCTCAATTCAAAGTGCCGCATAAAGCTAACATCATGCCACTGTTCTGTGTCCCTTTTCATGCTTGTTCCATGCTTAGAAGTGGTGAGAATCTTTCAGTGATTAAATTTAAATGCATGTTTTAAATACAAAAAATCTCAATTTATTTCAAATATTTCACGTATATTGTGTCATAATTCATGATCCATACTAGATAGAGCTTTATTTGCAAATGCAACACATTCTATAGAATATCCCACTGCAGGATGGCAAATTACATGCCTCTAGGTTGTAGAGAAAGTACATAAAACTAACATTGACTCCATACTGGGCAATTTTACATCTCCGGCCATCTGCTCACCCTATAGAAACTAATTTTGTTTATAATCAAGTGAGTTTTTATGCTATTACGCTCATAATGCATCACATTAATCCTTATCATGTCTATAATGAGCTACAATTGAACAATAGATGAAAATGCATTCTAAACCATGTTTTTTTTTAACCTTAAAAATCCTCATTGAAATAGACTTGTTACACCTATGCAGCTTTTAGCTTATGTGTAATGAGAAAATGTGCCATAAAAAAGTGAAAATGACACATAGAGGTGTTTTTGCATCTGTTTATGCAGCCTAATGTGAAAACAAGTCAACCCAATGTTTTACTTTACAAAAAATAAATTCCCAAATTTCCGCATTTTACCACTTACATAAAACATCTCCTGAGAAAGTTGCATATAAATGAGTCAGGGTAAATTTTTTTTTAAAAACGTTTCCGGCTTGAGAATCAACATAACAAAAGGCTTAATTTGATATATCACATACCTTAAAAAGAAAATCACAATATTGATTTTTTTGCATTTTTCCCAAGCTCTATGTAAAACATCCGTTGCACTGGTGCAACAAAAGGTTAAGTCGAAAAACGGAAACAGCTATAAAAAAAAATCTGAAATATATATTTCAAAAATTCCTTTTGTTTCTTTGGCCTAAACCCAAAAGGCTTCCAACAACACCTTTTTTTCAAAAATTGAACAATGTAAAAATGTCCTGCGAACTTTTTTTCTTCTCAAAATATTGTCAAAAATAGTCATTTTAAGTATAAATAAGTGAGCGTTTGAGATTTTTTCACCAGATAAAGATGTTTATGGTCACTGTACACTTAGGCTTCGGGTCCACATGTTTTCAATTTTTTGGTTGACCCAGAAAAAAAAATTATTTTTTCAAAAAGCTGCACTGGTGTAGCTCTCTGAAAAAAGGCACGCCCGAATATTTTTTTCTGAAAAAAGGGGGTGCATATGAAAGAGGGCGTCGAAATATTATGATTGAGCACGATTTTTTTTTCCGACATGGGCGAATTGCAGTATGTAGCTAAGACATGTACACTTTATAGTGGCAACTCTGATGTTTGTGGCTTATAGGGACAAGGTACAAATCAAATGTAACCTTCAGGATGGTTTCTCTTTTTCACCTTCATGTATGTTGAAGAACTCTTTTTGCTTTTGGCTATAATTCACAATCTATATATGATAGAGACATAATTGAAACAACACTTTTTTCCTAGTCTTGTGCTACTTACCCATGTGAATTATCATGTGTGTGGCATATTGGATAGTAGTCAAAATGTGAAGTTGAATGTATGATGTTTTTCAATTACGTCACAAGTTCGAAAAAGTATGCCTTACATTTTGGCCCATAATTCTAAAACTATACAATTTGGATCCTCAATTCAAAGTGCCGCATAAAGCTAACATCATGCCACTGTTTTGTGTTCATTTTCATGCTTGTGCCATGCTTATAAGTGGTGAGAATCTTTCAGTGATTAAATGCATGTTTTAAATACAAAAAATCTCAATTTATTTCAAATATTTTACGTATATTGTGTCATAATTCATGATCCATACTAGATAGAGCTTCATTTGCAAATGCAACACATTCTATAGAATATCCCACTGCAGGATGACAAATTACATGCCTCTAGGATGTAGAGAAAGTACATAAAACTAATATTGACTCCATACTGGGAGATTTTACATCTCCGGCCATCTGGTCACCCTATAGAAACTAATTTTGTTTATAATCAAGTGAGTTTTTATGCTATTACGCTCATAATGCATCACATTAATCCTTATCATGTCTATAATGAGCTACAATTGAACAATAGATGAAAATGCATTCTAAACCATGTTTTTTTTTAACCTTAAAAATCCTCATTGAAATAGACTTGTTACACCTATGCAGCTTTTAGCTTATGTGTAATGAGAAAATGTGCCATAAAAAAGTGAAAATGACACATAGAGGTGTTTTTGCATCTGTTTATGCAGCCTAATGTGAAAACAAGTCAAACCAATGTTTTACTTTACAAAAAATAAATTCCCAAATTTCCGCATTTTACCACTTACATAAAACATCTCCTGAGAAAGTTGCATATAAATGAGTCAGGGTACATTTTTTTTTTAAAACGTTTCCGGCTTGAGAATCAACATAACAAAAGGCTTAATTTGATATATCACATACCTTAAAAAGAAAATCACAATATTGATTTTTTTGCATTTTTCCCAAGCTCAATGTAAAACATCCGTTGCACTGGTGCAACAAAAGGTTAAGTCGAAAAACGGAAACAGCTATAAAAAAAAATCTGAAATATGTATTTTAAAAATTCCTTTTGTTTCTTTGGCCTAAACCCAAAAGGCTTCCAACAACACCTTTTTTTCAAAAATCGAACAATGTTAAAATGTCCTGCGAACTTTTTTTCTTCTCAAAATATTGTCAAAAATAGTCATTTTTAGTATAAATAAGTGAGCGTTTGAGATTTTTTCACCAGATAAAGATTTTTATGGTCACTGTACACTTAGGCTTCGGGTCCACATGTTTTCAATTTTTTGGTTGACCCAGAAAAAAAAAATATTTTTTCAAAAAGCTGCATTGGTGTATCTCTCTGAAAAAAGGCACGCCCGAATATTTTTTTCTGAAAAAAGGGGGTGCATATGAAAGAGGGCGTCGAAATATTATGATTGAGCACGATTTTTTTTTCCAACATGGGCGAATTGCAGTATGTAGCTAAGACATGTACACTTTATAGTGGCAACTCTGATGTTTGTGGCCTATAGGGACAAGGTACAAATCAAATGTAACCTTCAGGTTGGTTTCTCTTTTTCACCTTCATGTATGTTGAATAACTCTTTTTGCTTTTGGCTATAATTCACAATCTATATATGATAGAGACATAATTGAAACAACACTTTGTTCCTAGTCTTGTGCTACTTACCCATGTGAATTATCATGTGTGTGGCATATTGGATAGTAGTCAAAATGTGAAGTTGAATGTATGATGTTTTTCAATTACGTCACAAGTTCGAAAAAGTATGCCTTACATTTTGGCCCATAATTCTAAAACTATACAATCTGGATCCTCAATTCAAAGTGCCGCATAAAGCTAACATCATGCCACTGTTCTGTGTCCATTTTCATGCTTGTGCCATGCTTATAAGTGGTGAGAATCTTTCAGTGATTAAATGCATGTTTTAAATACAAAAAATCTCAATTTATTTCAAATATTTTACGTATATTGTGTCATAATTCATGATCCATACTAGATAGAGCTTCATTTGCAAATGCAACACATTCTATAGAATATCCCACTGCAGGATGGCAAATTACATGCCTCTAGGATGTAGAGAAAGTACATAAAACTAATATTGACTCCATACTGGGAGATTTTACATCTCCGGCCATCTGGTCACCCTATAGAAACTAATTTTGTTTATAATCAAGTGAGTTTTTATGCTATTACGCTCATAATGCATCACATTAATCCTTATCATGTCTATAATGAGCTACAATTGAACAATAGATGAAAATGCATTCTAAACCATGTTTTTTTTAACCTTAAAAATCCTCATTGAAATAGACTTGTTACACCTATGCAGCTTTTAGCTTATGTGTAATGAGAAAATGTGCCATAAAAAAGTGAAAATGACACATAGAGGTGTTTTTGCATCTGTTTATGCAGCCTAATGTGAAAACAAGTCAAACCAATGTTTTACTTTACAAAAAATAAATTCCCAAATTTCCGCATTTTACCACTTACATAAAACATCTCCTGAGAAAGTTGCATATAAATGAGTCAGGGTACATTTTTTTTTTAAAACGTTTCCGGCTTGAGAATCAACATAACAAAAGGCTTAATTTGATATATCACATACCTTAAAAAGAAAATCACAATATTGATTTTTTTGCATTTTTCCCAAGCTCAATGTAAAACATCCGTTGCACTGGTGCAACAAAAGGTTAAGTCGAAAAACGGAAACAGCTATAAAAAAAAATCTGAAATATGTATTTCAAAAATTCCTTTTGTTTCTTTGGCCTAAACCCAAAAGGCTTCCAACAACACCTTTTTTTCAAAAATCAAACAATGTAAAAATGTCCTGCGAACTTTTTTTCTTCTCAAAATATTGTCAAAAATAGTCATTTGTAGTATAAATAAGTGAGCGTTTGAGATTTTTTCACCAGATAAAGATGTTTATGGTCACTGTACACTTAGGCTTCGGGTCCACATGTTTTCAATTTTTCGGTTGACCCAGAAAAAAAAATTATTTTTTCAAAAAGCTGCATTGGTGTAGCTCTCTGAAAAAAGGCACGCCCGAATATTTTTTTCTGAAAAAAGGGGGTGCATATGAAAGAGGGCGTCGAAATATTATGATTGAGCACGATTTTTTTTTCCAACATGGGCGAATTGCAGTATGTAGCTAAGACATGTACACTTTATAGTGACAACTCTGATGTTTGTGGCTTATAGGGACAAGGTACAAATCAAATGTAACCTTCAGGTTGGTTTCTCTTTTTCACCTTCATGTATGTTGAATAACTCTTTTTGCTTTTGGCTATAATTCACAATCTATATATGATAGAGACATAATTGAAACAACACTTTGTTCCTAGTCTTGTGCTACTTACCCATGTGAATTATCATGTGTGTGGCATATTGGATAGTAGTCAAAATGTGAAGTTGAATGTATGATGTTTTTCAATTACGTCACAAGTTTGAAAAAGTATGCCTTACATTTTGGCCCATAATTCTAAAACTATACAATTTGGATCCTCAATTCAAAGTGCCGCATAAAGCTAACATCATGCCACTGTTCTGTGTCCATTTTCATGCTTGTGCCATGCTTATAAGTGGTGAGAATCTTTCAGTGATTAAATGCATGTTTTAAATACAAAAAATCTCAATTTATTTCAAATATTTTACGTATATTGTGTCATAATTCATGATCCATACTAGATAGAGCTTTATTTGCAAATGCAACACATTCTATAGAATATCCCACTGCAGGATGGCAAATTACATGCCTCTAGGATGTAGAGAAAGTACATAAAACTAATATTGACTCCATACTGGGAGATTTTACATCTCCGGCCATCTGGTCACCCCATAGAAACTAATTTTGTTTATAATCAAGTGAGTTTTTATGCTATTACGCTCATAATGCATCACATTAATCCTTATCATGTCTATAATGAGCTACAATTGAACAATAGATGAAAATGCATTCTAAACCATGTTTTTTTTTAACCTTAAAAATCCTCATTGAAATAGACTTGTTACACCTATGCAGCTTTTAGCTTATGTGTAATGAGAAAATGTGCCATAAAAAAGTGAAAATGACACATAGAGGTGTTTTTGCATCTATTTATGCAGCCTAATGTGAAAACAAGTCAAACCAATGTTTTACTTTACAAAAAATAAATTCCCAAATTTCCGCATTTTACCACTTACATAAAACATCTCCTGAGAAAGTTGCATATAAATGAGTCAGGGTACATTTTTTTTTTAAAACGTTTCCGGCTTGAGAATCAACATAACAAAAGGCTTAATTTGATATATCACATACCTTAAAAAGAAAATCACAATATTGATTTTTTTGCATTTTTCCCAAGCTCAATGTAAAACATCCGTTGCACTGGTGCAACAAAAGGTTAAGTCGAAAAACGGAAACAGCTATAAAAAAAAATCTGAAATATGTATTTCAAAAATTCCTTTTGTTTCTTTGGCCTAAACCCAAAAGGCTTCCAACAACACCTTTTTTTCAAAAATCGAACAATGTAAAAATGTCCTGCGAACTTTTTTTCTTCTCAAAATATTGTCAAAAATAGTCATTTTTAGTATAAATAAGTGAGCGTTTGAGATTTTTTCACCAGATAAAGTTTTTTATGGTCACTGTACACTTAGGCTTCGGGTCCACATGTTTTCAATTTTTTGGTTGACCCAGAAAAAAAAAATATTTTTTCACAAAGCTGCATTGGTGTAGCTCTCTGAAAAAAGGCACGCCCGAATATTTTTTTCTGAAAAAAGGGGGTGCATATGAAAGAGGGCGTCGAAATATTATGATTGAGCACGATTTTTTTTTCCAACATGGGCGAATTGCAGTATGTAGCTAAGACATGTACACTTTATAGTGGCAACTCTGATGTTTGTGGCTTATAGGGACAAGGTACAAATCAAATGTAACCTTCAGGTTGGTTTCTCTTTTTCACCTTCATGTATGTTGAATAACTCTTTTTGCTTTTGGCTATAATTCACAATCTATATATGATAGAGACATAATTGAAACAACACTTTGTTCCTAGTCTTGTGCTACTTACCCATGTGATTTATCATGTATGTGGCATATTGGATAGTAGTCAAAATGTGAAGTTGAATGTATGATGTTTTTCAATTACGTCACAAGTTCAAAAAAGTATGACTTACATTTTGGCCCATAATTCTAAAACTATACAATCTGGATCCTCAATTCAAAGTGCCGCATAAAGCTAACATCATGCCACTGTTCTGTGTCCCTTTTCATGCTTGTTCCATGCTTAGAAGTGGTGAGAATCTTTCAGTGATTAAATTTAAATGCATGTTTTAAATACAAAAAATCTCAATTTATTTCAAATATTTCACGTATATTGTGTCATAATTCATGATCCATACTAGATAGAGCTTTATTTGCAAATGCAACACATTCTATAGAATATCCCACTGCAGGATGGCAAATTACATGCCTCTAGGTGGTAGAGAAAGTACATAAAACTAACATTGACTCCATACTGGGCAATTTTACATCTCCGGCCATCTGCTCACCCTATAGAAACTAATTTTGTTTATAATCAAGTGAGTTTTTATGCTATTACGCTCATAATGCATCACATTAATCCTTATCATGTCTATAATGAGCTACAATTGAACAATAGATGAAAATGCATTCTAAACCATGTTTTTTTTTAACCTTAAAAATCCTCATTGAAATAGACTTGTTACACCTATGCAGCTTTTAGCTTATGTGTAATGAGAAAATGTGCCATAAAAAAGTGAAAATGACACATAGAGGTGTTTTTGCATCTGTTTATGCAGCCTAATGTGAAAACAAGTCAAACCAATGTTTTACTTTACAAAAAATGAATTCCCAAATTTCCGCATTTTACCACTTACATAAAACATCTCCTGAGAAAGTTGCATATAAATGAGTCAGGGTACATTTTTTTTTTAAAACGTTTCCGGCTTGAGAATCAACATAACAAAAGGCTTAATTTGATATATCACATACCTTAAAAAGAAAATCACAATATTGATTTTTTTGCATTTTTCCCAAGCCCAATGTAAAACATCCGTTGCACTGGTGCAACAAAAGGTTAAGTCGAAAAACGGAAACAGCTATAAAAAAAAATCTGAAATATGTATTTCAAAAATTCCTTTTGTTTCTTTGGCCTAAACCCAAAAGGCTTCCAACAACACCTTTTTTTCAAAAATCGAACAATGTAAAAATGTCCTGCGAACTTTTTTTCTTCTCAAAATATTGTCAAAAATAGTCATTTTTAGTATAAATAAGTGAGTGTTTGAGATTTTTTCACCAGATAAAGATTTTTATGGTCACTGTACACTTAGGCTTCGGGTCCACATGTTTTCAATTTTTTGGTTGACCCAGAAAAAAAAAATATTTTTTCACAAAGCTGCATTGGTGTAGCTCTCTGAAAAAAGGCACGCCCGAATATTTTTTTCTGAAAAAAGGGGGTGCATATGAAAGAGGGCGTCGAAATATTATGATTGAGCACGATTTTTTTTTCCAACATGGGCGAATTGCAGTATGTAGCTAAGACATGTACACTTTATAGTGGCAACTCTGATGTTTGTGGCTTATAGGGACAAGGTACAAATCAAATGTAACCTTCAGGTTGGTTTCTCTTTTTCACCTTCATGTATGTTGAATAACTCTTTTTGCTTTTGGCTATAATTCACAATCTGTATATGATAGAGACATAATTGAAACAACACTTTGTTCCTAGTCTTGTGCTACTTACCCATGTGAATTATCATGTGTGTGGCATATTGGATAGTAGTCAAAATGAGAAGTTGAATGTATGATGTTTTTCAATTACGTCACAAGTTCGAAAAAGTATGCCTTACATTTTGGCCCATAATTCTACAACTATACAATCTGGATCCTCAATTCAAAGTGCCGCATAAAGCTAACATCATGGCACTGTTCTGTGTCCATTTTCATGCTTGTGCCATGCTTATAAGTGGTGAGAATCTTTCAGTGATTAAATGCATGTTTTAAATACAAAAAATCTCAATTTATTTCAAATATTTTACGTATATTGTGTCATAATTCATGATCCATACTAGATAGAGCTTCATTTGCAAATGCAACACATTCTATAGAATATCCCACTGCAGGATGGCAAATGACATGCCTCTAGGATGTAGAGAAAGTACATAAAACTAATATTGACTCCATACTGGGAGATTTTACATCTCCGGCCATCTGGTCACCCTATAGAAACTAATTTTGTTTATAATCAAGTGAGTTTTTATGCTATTACGCTAATAATGCATCACATTAATCCTTATCATGTCTATAATGAGCTACAATTGAATAATAGATGAAAATACATTCTAAACCATGTTTTTTTTTAACCTTAAAAATCCTCATTGAAATAGACTTGTTACACCTATGCAGCTTTTAGCTTATGTGTAATGAGAAAATGTGCCATAAAAAAGTGAAAATGACACATAGAGGTGTTTTTGCATCTGTTTATGCAGCCTAATGTGAAAACAAGTCAAACCAATGTTTTACTTTACAAAAAATAAATTCCCAAATTTCCGCATTTTACCACTTACATAAAACATCTCCTGAGAAAGTTGCATATAAATGAGTCAGGGTACATTTTTTTTTAAAAACGTTTCCGGCTTGAGAATCAACATAACAAAAGGCTTAATTTGATATATCACATACCTTAGAAAGAAAATCACAATATTGATTTTTTTGCATTTTTCCCAAGCTCAATGTAAAACATCCGTTGCACTGGTACAACAAAAGGTTAAGTCGAAAAACGGAAACAGCTATAAAAAAAAATCTGAAATATGTATTTCAAAAATTTCTTTTGTTTCTTTGGCCTAAACCCAAAAAGCTTCCAACAACACCTTTTTTTCAAAAATCGAACAATGTAAAAATGTCCTGCGAACTTTTTTTCTTCTCAAAATATTTTCAAAAATAGTCATTTTTAGTATAAATAAGTGAGCGTTTGAGATTTTTTCACCAGATAAAGATTTTTATGGTCACTGTACACTTAGGCTTTGGGTCCACATGTTTTCAATTTTTTGGTTGACCCAGAAAAAAAAATATTTTTTCAAAAAGCTGCATTGGTGTAGCTCTCTGAAAAAAGGCACGCCCGAATATTTTTTTCTGAAAAAAGGGGGTGCATATGAAAGAGGGCGTCGAAATATTATGATTGAGCACGATTTTTTTTTCCAACATGGGCGAATTGCAGTATGTAGCTAAGACATGTACACTTTATAGTGGCAACTCTGATGTTTGTGGCTTATAGGGACAAGGTACAAATCAAATGTAACCTTCAGGTTGGTTTCTCTTTTTCACCTTCATGAATGTTGAAGAACTCTTTTTGCTTTTGGCTATAATTCACAATCTATATATGATAGAGACATAATTTAAACAACACATTGTTCCTAGTCTTGTGCTACTTACCCACATGAATTATCATGTATGTGGCATATTGGATAGTAGTCAAAATGTGAAGTTGAATGTATGATGTTTTTCAATTATGTCACAAGTTCGAAAAAGTATGCCTTACATTTTGGCCCATAATTCTAAAACTATACAATCTGGATCCTCAATTCAAAGTGCCGCATAAAGCTAACATCATGCCACTGTTCTGTGTCCATTTTCATGCTTGTGCCATGCTTACAAGTGATGAGAATCTTTCAGTGATTAAATGCATGTTTTAAATACAAAAAATCTCAATTTATTTCAAATATTTCACGTATATTGTGTCATAATTCATGATCCATACTAGATAGAGCTTCATTTGCAAATGCAACACATTCTATAGAATATCCCACTGCAGGATGCCGAATTACATGCCTCTAGGATGTAGAGAAAGTACATAAAACTAACATTGACTCCATACTGGGCGATTTTACATCTCCGGCCATCTGGTCACCCTATAGAAACTAATTTTGTTTATAATCAAGTGAGTTTTTATGCTATTACGCTCATAATGCATCACATTAATCCTTATCATGTCTATAATGAGCTACAATTGAACAATAGATGAAAATGCATTCTCAACCATGTTTTTTTTTAACCTTAAAAATCCTCATTGAAATAGACTTGTTACACCTATGCAGCTTTTAGCTTATGTGTAATGAGAAAATGTGCCATAAAAAATGAAAATGACACATAGAGGTGTTTTTGCATCTGTTTATGCAGCCTAATGTGAAAACAAGTCAAACCAATGTTTTACTTTACAAAAAATAAATTCCCAAATTTCCGCATTTTACCACTTACATAAAACATCTCCTGAGAAAGTTGCATATAAATGAGTCAGGGTACATTTTTTTTTTAAAACGTTTCCGGCTTGAGAATCAACATAACAAAAGGCTTAATTTGATATATCACATACCCTAAAAAAAAAATCACAATATTGATTTTTTTGCATTTTTCCCAAGCTCAATGTAAAACATCCGTTGCACTAGTGCAACGAAAGGTTAAGTCGAAAAACGGAAACAGCTATAAAAAAAAATCTGAAATACATATGTCAAAAATTCCTTTTGTTTCTTTGGCCTAAACCCAAGAGGCTTCCAACAACACCTTTTTTTTCAAAAATCGAACAATGTAAAAATGTCCTGCGAACTTTTTTTCTTCTCAAAATATTGTCAAAAATAGTCATTTTTAGTATAAATAAGTGAGCGTTTGAGATTTTTTCACCAGATAAAGTTTTTTATGGTCACTGTACACTTAGGCTTTGGGTCCACATGTTTTCAATTTTTTGGTTGACCCAGAAAAAAAAAATATTTTTTCAAAAAGCTGCACTGGTGTAGCTCTCTGAAAAAAGGCACGCCCGAATATTTTTTTCTGAAAAAAGGGGGTGCATATGAAAGAGGGTGTCGAAATATTATGATTGAGCACGATTTTTTTTTTCCGACATGGGCGAATTGCAGTATGTAGCTAAGACATGTACACTTTATAGTGGCAACTCTGATGTTTGTGGCTTATAGGGACAAGGTACAAATCAAATGTAACCTTCAGGATGGTTTCTCTTTTTCACCTTCATGTATGTTGAAGAACTCTTTTTGCTTTTGGCTATAATTCACAATCTATATATGATAGAGACACAATTGAAACAACACTTTGTTCCTAGTCTTGTGCTACTTACCCACGTGAATTATCATGTATGTGGCATATTGGATAGTAGTCAAAGTGTGAAGTTGAATGTATGATGTTTTTCAATTACGTCACAAGTTCGAAAAAGTATGCCTTACATTTTGGCCCATAATTCTAAAACTATACAATCTGGATCCTCAATTCAAAGTGCCGCATAAAGCTAACATCATGCCACTGTTCTGTGTCCATTTTCATGCTTGTGCCATGCTTACAAGTGGTGAGAATCTTTCAGTGATTAAATGCATGTTTTAAAAACAAAAATTCTCAATTTATTTCAAATATTTCACGTATATTGTGTCATAATTCATGATCCATACTAGATAGAGCTTCATTTGCAAATGCAACACATTCTATAGAATATCCCACTGCAGGATGCCGAATTACATGCCTCTAGGATGTAGAGAAAGTACATAAAACTAACATTGACTCCATACTGGGCGATTTTACATCTCCGGCCATCTGGTCACCCTATAGAAACTAATTTTGTTTATAATCAAGTGAGTTTTTATGCTATTACGCTCATAATGCATCACATTAATCCTTATCATGTCTATAATGAGCTACAATTGAACAATAGATGAAAATGCATTCTAAACCATGTTTTTTTTTTAACCTTAAAAATCCTCATTGAAATAGACTTGTTACACCTATGCAGCTTTTAGCTTATGTATAATGAGAAAATGTGCCATAAAAAAGTGAAAATGACACATAGAGGTGTTTTTGCATCTGTTTATGCAGCCTAATGTGAAAACAAGTCAAACCAATGTTTTACTTTACAAAAAATAAATTCCCAAATTTCCGCATTTTACCACTTACATAAAACATCTCCTGAGAAAGTTGCATATAAATGAGTCAGGGTACATTTTTTTTTTAAAAACGTTTCCGGCTTGAGAATCAACATAACAAAAGGCTTAATTTGATATATCACATACCTTAAAAAGAAAATCACAATATTGATTTTTTTGCATTTTTCCCAAGCTCAATGTAAAACATCCGTTGCACTGGTGCAACAAAAGGTTAAGTCGAAAAACGGAAACAGCTATAAAAAAAAATCTGAAATATGTATTTCAAAAATTCCTTTTGTTTCTTTGGCCTAAACCCAAAAGGCTTCCAACAACACCTTTTTTTCAAAAATCGAACAATGTAAAAATGTCCTGCGAACTTTTTTTCTTCTCAAAATATTGTCAAAAATAGTCATTTTTAGTATAAATAAGTGAGCGTTTGAGATTTTTTCACCAGATAAAGATTTTTATGGTCACTGTACACTTAGGCTTCGGGTCCACATGTTTTCAATTTTTTGGTTGACCCAGAAAAAAAATTTTTTTTTTCAAAAAACTGCATTGGTGTAGCTCTCCGAAAAAAGGCACGCCCGAATATTTTTTTCTGAAAAAAGGGGGTGCATATGAAAGAGGGCGTCGAAATATTATGATTGAGCACGATTTTTTTTTCCGACATGGGCGAATTGCAGTATGTAGCTAAGACATGTACACTTTATAGTGGCAACTCTGATGTTTGTGGCTTATGGGGACAAGGTACAAATCAAATGTAACCTTCAGGATGGTTTCTCTTTTTCACCTTCATGTATGTTGAAGAACTCTTTTTGCTTTTGGCTATAATTCACAATCTATATATGATAGAGACATAATTGAAACAACACTTTGTTCCTAGTCTTGTGCTACTTACCCATGTGAATTATCATGTGTGTGGCATATTGGATAGTAGTCAAAATGTGAAGTTGAATGTATGATGTTTTTCAATTACGTCACAAGTTCGAAAAAGTATGCCTTACATTTTGGCCCATAATTCTGAAAATATACAATCTGGATCCTGAATTCAAAGTACCGCATAAAGCTACCATCATGCCACTGTTCTGTGTCCATTTTCATGCTTGTGCCATGCTTAGAAGTGGTGAAAATCTTTCAGTGATTAAATCATGTTTTAAATACAAAAAAATCTCAATTTATTTCAAATATTTCATGTATATTGTGTCATAATTCATGATCCATACTAGATAGAGCTTCATTTGCAAATGCAACACATTCTATAGAATATCCCACTGCAGGATGCCGAATTACATGCCTCTAGGATGTAGAGAAAGTACATAAAACGAACATTGACTCCATACTGGGCGATTTTACATCTCCGGCCATCTGGTCACCCTATAGAAACTAATTTTGTTTATAATCAAGTGAGTTTTTATGCTATTATGCTCATAATGCATCACATTAATCCTTATCATGTCTATAATGAGCTACAATTGAACAATAGATGAAAATGCATTCTAAACCATGTTTTTTTTTAACCTTAAAAATCCTCATTGAAATAGACTTCTTACACCTATGCAGCTTTTAGCTTATGTGTAATGAGAAAATGTGCCATAAAAAAGTGAAAATGAAACATAGAGGTGTTTTTGCATCTGTTTATGCAGCCTAATGTGAAAACAAGTCAAACCAATGTTTTACTTTACAAAAAATAAATTCCCAAATTTCCGCATTTTACCACTTACATAAAACATCTCCTGAGAAAGTTGCATATAAATGAGTCAGGGTACATTTTTTTTTTAAAACGTTTCCGGCTTGAGAATCAACATAACAAAAGGCTTAATTTGATATATCACATACCTTAAAAAGAAAATCACAATATTGATTTTTTTGCATTTTTCCCAAGCCCAATGTAAAACATCCGTTGCACTGGTGCAACAAAAGGTTAAGTCGAAAAACGGAAACAGCTATAAAAAAAAATCTGAAATATGTATTTCAAAATTTCCTTTTGTTTCTTTGGCCTAAACCCAAAAGGCTTCCAACAACACCTTTTTTTCAAAAATCGAACAATGTAAAAATGTCCTGCGAACTTTTTTTCTTCTCAAAATATTGTCAAAAATAGTCATTTTTAGTATAAATAAGTGAGTGTTTGAGATTTTTTCACCAGATAAAGATTTTTATGGTCACTGTACACTTAGGCTTCGGGTCCACATGTTTTCAATTTTTTGGTTGACCCAGAAAAAAAAAATATTTTTTCACAAAGCTGCATTGGTGTAGCTCTCTGAAAAAAGGCACGCCCGAATATTTTTTTCTGAAAAAAGGGGGTGCATATGAAAGAGGGCGTCGAAATATTATGATTGAGCACAATTTTTTTTTCCAACATGGGCGAATTGCAGTATGTAGCTAAGACATGTACACTTTATAGTGGCAACTCTGATGTTTGTGGCTTATAGGGACAAGGTACAAATCAAATGTAACCTTCAGGTTGGTTTCTCTTTTTCACCTTCATGTATGTTGAATAACTCTTTTTGCTTTTGGCTATAATTCACAATCTGTATATGATAGAGACATAATTGAAACAACACTTTGTTCCTAGTCTTGTGCTACTTACCCATGTGAATTATCATGTGTGTGGCATATTGGATAGTAGTCAAAATGAGAAGTTGAATGTATGATGTTTTTCAATTACGTCACAAGTTCGAAAAAGTATGCCTTACATTTTGGCCCATAATTCTACAACTATACAATCTGGATCCTCAATTCAAAGTGCCGCATAAAGCTAACATCATGGCACTGTTCTGTGTCCATTTTCATGCTTGTGCCATGCTTATAAGTGGTGAGAATCTTTCAGTGATTAAATGCATGTTTTAAATACAAAAAATCTCAATTTATTTCAAATATTTTACGTATATTGTGTCATAATTCATGATCCATACTAGATAGAGCTTCATTTGCAAATGCAACACATTCTATAGAATATCCCACTGCAGGATGGCAAATGACATGCCTCTAGGATGTAGGGAAAGTACATAAAACTAATATTGACTCCATACTGGGAGATTTTACATCTCCGGCCATCTGGTCACCCTATTGAAACTAATTTTGTTTATAATCAAGTGAGTTTTTATGCTATTACGCTAATAATGCATCACATTAATCCTTATCATGTCTATAATGAGCTACAATTGAATAATAGATGAAAATACATTCTAAACCATGTTTTTTTTTAACCTTAAAAATCCTCATTGAAATAGACTTGTTACACCTATGCAGCTTTTAGCTTATGTGTAATGAGAAAATGTGCCATAAAAAAGTGAAAATGACACATAGAGGTGTTTTTGCATCTGTTTATGCAGCCTAATGTGAAAACAAGTCAAACCAATGTTTTACTTTACAAAAAATAAATTCCCAAATTTCCGCATTTTACCACTTACATAAAACATCTCCTGAGAAAGTTGCATATAAATGAGTCAGGGTACATTTTTTTTTAAAAACGTTTCCGGCTTGAGAATCAACATAACAAAAGGCTTAATTTGATATATCACATACCTTAGAAAGAAAATCACAATATTGATTTTTTTGCATTTTTCCCAAGCTCAATGTAAAACATCCGTTGCACTGGTACAACAAAAGGTTAAGTCGAAAAAACGGAAACAGCTATAAAAAAAAATCTGAAATATGTATTTCAAAAATTTCTTTTGTTTCTTTGGCCTAAACCCAAAAAGCTTCCAACAACACCTTTTTTTCAAAAATCGAACAATGTAAAAATGTCCTGCGAACTTTTTTTCTTCTCAAAATATTTTCAAAAATAGTCATTTTTAGTATAAATAAGTGAGCGTTTGAGATTTTTTCACCAGATAAAGATTTTTATGGTCACTGTACACTTAGGCTTTGGGTCCACATGTTTTCAATTTTTTGGTTGACCCAGAAAAAAAAATATTTTTTCAAAAAGCTGCATTGGTGTAGCTCTCTGAAAAAAGGCACGCCCGAATATTTTTTTCTGAAAAAAGGGGGTGCATATGAAAGAGGGCGTCGAAATATTATGATTGAGCACGATTTTTTTTTCCAACATGGGCGAATTGCAGTATGTAGCTAAGACATGTACACTTTATAGTGGCAACTCTGATGTTTGTGGCTTATAGGGACAAGGTACAAATCAAATGTAACCTTCAGGTTGGTTTCTCTTTTTCACCTTCATGAATGTTGAAGAACTCTTTTTGCTTTTGGCTATAATTCACAATCTATATATGATAGAGACATAATTTAAACAACACATTGTTCCTAGTCTTGTGCTACTTACCCACATGAATTATCATGTATGTGGCATATTGGATAGTAGTCAAAATGTGAAGTTGAATGTATGATGTTTTTCAATTATGTCACAAGTTCGAAAAAGTATGCCTTACATTTTGGCCCATAATTCTAAAACTATACAATCTGGATCCTCAATTCAAAGTGCCGCATAAAGCTAACATCATGCCACTGTTCTGTGTCCATTTTCATGCTTGTGCCATGCTTACAAGTGATGAGAATCTTTCAGTGATTAAATGCATGTTTTAAATACAAAAAATCTCAATTTATTTCAAATATTTCACGTATATTGTGTCATAATTCATGATCCATACTAGATAGAGCTTCATTTGCAAATGCAACACATTCTATAGAATATCCCACTGCAGGATGCCGAATTACATGCCTCTAGGATGTAGAGAAAGTACATAAAACTAACATTGACTCCATACTGGGCGATTTTACATCTCCGGCCATCTGGTCACCCTATAGAAACTAATTTTGTTTATAATCAAGTGAGTTTTTATGCTATTACGCTCATAATGCATCACATTAATCCTTATCATGTCTATAATGAGCTACAATTGAACAATAGATGAAAATGCATTCTCAACCATGTTTTTTTTTAACCTTAAAAATCCTCATTGAAATAGACTTGTTACACCTATGCAGCTTTTAGCTTATGTGTAATGAGAAAATGTGCCATAAAAAAGTGAAAATGACACATAGAGGTGTTTTTGCATCTGTTTATGCAGCCTAATGTGAAAACAAGTCAAACCAATGTTTTACTTTACAAAAAATAAATTCCCAAATTTCCGCATTTTACCACTTACATAAAACATCTCCTGAGAAAGTTCCATATAAATGAGTCAGGGTACATTTTTTTTTTAAAACGTTTCCGGCTTGAGAATCAACATAACAAAAGACTTAATTTGATATATCACATACCCTAAAAAAAAAATCACAATATTGATTTTTTTGCATTTTTCCCAAGCTCAATGTAAAACATCCGTTGCACTAGTGCAACGAAAGGTTAAGTCGAAAAACGGAAACAGCTATAAAAAAAAATCTGAAATACATATGTCAAAAATTCCTTTTGTTTCTTTGGCCTAAACCCAAGAGGCTTCCAACAACACCTTTTTTTTCAAAAATCGAACAATGTAAAAATGTCCTGCGAACTTTTTTTCTTCTCAAAATATTGTCAAAAATAGTCATTTTTAGTATAAATAAGTGAGCGTTTGAGATTTTTTCACCAGATAAAGTTTTTTATGGTCACTGTACACTTAGGCTTTGGGTCCACATGTTTTCAATTTTTTGGTTGACCCAGAAAAAAAAAATATTTTTTCAAAAAGCTGCACTGGTGTAGCTCTCTGAAAAAAGGCACGCCCGAATATTTTTTTCTGAAAAAAGGGGGTGCATATGAAAGAGGGTGTCGAAATATTATGATTGAGCACGATTTTTTTTTTCCGACATGGGCGAATTGCAGTATGTAGCTAAGACATGTACACTTTATAGTGGCAACTCTGATGTTTGTGGCTTATAGGGACAAGGTACAAATCAAATGTAACCTTCAGGATGGTTTCTCTTTTTCACCTTCATGTATGTTGAAGAACTCTTTTTGCTTTTGGCTATAATTCACAATCTATATATGATAGAGACATAATTGAAACAACACTTTGTTCCTAGTCTTGTGCTACTTACCCACGTGAATTATCATGTATGTGGCATATTGGATAGTAGTCAAAGTGTGAAGTTGAATGTATGATGTTTTTCAATTACGTCACAAGTTCGAAAAAGTATGCCTTACATTTTGGCCCATAATTCTAAAACTATACAATCTGGATCCTCAATTCAAAGTGCCGCATAAAGCTAACATCATGCCACTGTTCTGTGTCCATTTTCATGCTTGTGCCATGCTTACAAGTGGTGAGAATCTTTCAGTGATTAAATGCATGTTTTAAAAACAAAAATTCTCAATTTATTTCAAATATTTCACGTATATTGTGTCATAATTCATGATCCATACTAGATAGAGCTTCATTTGCAAATGCAACACATTCTATAGAATATCCCACTGCAGGATGCCGAATTACATGCCTCTAGGATGTAGAGAAAGTACATAAAACTAACATTGACTCCATACTGGGCGATTTTACATCTCCGGCCATCTGGTCACCCTATAGAAACTAATTTTGTTTATAATCAAGTGAGTTTTTATGCTATTACGCTCATAATGCATCACATTAATCCTTATCATGTCTATAATGAGCTACAATTGAACAATAGATGAAAATGCATTCTAAACCATGTTTTTTTTTTAACCTTAAAAATCCTCATTGAAATAGACTTGTTACACCTATGCAGCTTTTAGCTTATGTATAATGAGAAAATGTGCCATAAAAAAGTGAAAATGACACATAGAGGTGTTTTTGCATCTGTTTATGCAGCCTAATGTGAAAACAAGTCAAACCAATGTTTTACTTTACAAAAAATAAATTCCCAAATTTCCGCATTTTACCACTTACATAAAACATCTCCTGAGAAAGTTGCATATAAATGAGTCAGGGTACATTTTTTTTTTAAAAACGTTTCCGGCTTGAGAATCAACATAACAAAAGGCTTAATTTGATATATCACATACCTTAAAAAGAAAATCACAATATTGATTTTTTTGCATTTTTCCCAAGCTCAATGTAAAACATCCGTTGCACTGGTGCAACAAAAGGTTAAGTCGAAAAACGGAAACAGCTATAAAAAAAAATCTGAAATATGTATTTCAAAAATTCCTTTTGTTTCTTTGGCCTAAACCCAAAAGGCTTCCAACAACACCTTTTTTTCAAAAATCGAACAATGTAAAAATGTCCTGCGAACTTTTTTTCTTCTCAAAATATTGTCAAAAATAGTCATTTTTAGTATAAATAAGTGAGCGTTTGAGATTTTTTCACCAGATAAAGATTTTTATGGTCACTGTACACTTAGGCTTCGGGTCCACATGTTTTCAATTTTTTGGTTGACCCAGAAAAAAAATTTATTTTTTCAAAAAACTGCATTGGTGTAGCTCTCCGAAAAAAGGCACGCCCGAATATTTTTTTCTGAAAAAAGGGGGTGCATATGAAAGAGGGCGTCGAAATATTATGATTGAGCACGATTTTTTTTTCCGACATGGGCGAATTGCAGTATGTAGCTAAGACGTGTACACTTTATAGTGGCAACTCTGATGTTTGTGGCTTATAGGGACAAGGTACAAATCAAATGTAACCTTCAGGATGGTTTCTCTTTTTCACCTTCATGTATGTTGAAGAACTCTTTTTGCTTTTGGCTATAATTCACAATCTATATATGATAGAGACATAATTGAAACAACACTTTGTTCCTAGTCTTGTGCTACTTACCCATGTGAATTATCATGTGTGTGGCATATTGGATAGTAGTCAAAATGTGAAGTTGAATGTATGATGTTTTTCAATTACGTCACAAGTTCGAAAAAGTATGCCTTACATTTTGGCCCATAATTCTGAAAATATACAATCTGGATCCTGAATTCAAAGTACCGCATAAAGCTACCATCATGCCACTGTTCTGTGTCCATTTTCATGCTTGTGCCATGCTTAGAAGTGGTGAAAATCTTTCAGTGATTAAATCATGTTTTAAATACAAAAAAATCTCAATTTATTTCAAATATTTCATGTATATTGTGTCATAATTCATGATCCATACTAGATAGAGCTTCATTTGCAAATGCAACACATTCTATAGAATATCCCACTGCAGGATGCCGAATTACATGCCTCTAGGATGTAGAGAAAGTACATAAAACGAACATTGACTCCATACTGGGCGATTTTACATCTCCGGCCATCTGGTCACCCTATAGAAACTAATTTTGTTTATAATCAAGTGAGTTTTTATGCTATTATGCTCATAATGCATCACATTAATCCTTATCATGTCTATAATGAGCTACAATTGAACAATAGATGAAAATGCATTCTAAACCATGTTTTTTTTTAACCTTAAAAATCCTCATTGAAATAGACTTGTTACACCTATGCAGCTTTTAGCTTATGTGTAATGAGAAAATGTGCCATAAAAAAGTGAAAATGAAACATAGAGGTGTTTTTGCATCTGTTTATGCAGCCTAATGTGAAAACAAGTCAAACCAATGTTTTACTTTACAAAAAATAAATTCCCAAATTTCCGCATTTTACCACTTACATAAAACATCTCCTGAGAAAGTTGCATATAAATCAGTCAGGGTATATTTTTTTTTTAAAACGTTTCCGGCTTGAGAATCAACATAACAAAAGGCTTAATTTGATATATCACATACCCTAAAAAAAAATCACAATATTGATTTTTTTGCATTTTTCCCAAGCTCAATGTAAAACATCCGTTGCACTAGTGCAACGAAAGGTTAAGTCGAAAAACGGAAACAGCTATAAAAACAAATCTGAAATACATATGTCAAAAATTCCTTTTGTTTCTTTGGCCTAAACCCAAGAGGCTTCCAACAACACCTTTTTTTTCAAAAATCGAACAATGTAAAAATGTCCTGCGAACTTTTTTTCTTCTCAAAATATTGTCAAAAATAGTCATTTTTAGTATAAATAAGTGAGCGTTTGAGATTTTTTCACCAGATAAAGTTTTTTATGGTCACTGTACAATTAGGCTTTGGGTCCACATGTTTTCAATTTTTTGGTTGACCCAGAAAAATAAATTATTTTTTCAAAAAGGTGCACTGGTGTAGCTCTCTGAAAAAAGGCACGCCCGAATATTTTTTTCTGAAAAAAGGGGGTGCATATGAAAGAGGGCGTCGAAATATTATGATTGAGCACGATTTTTTTTTCCGACATGGGCGAATTGCAGTATGTAGCTAAGACATGTACACTTTATAGTGGCAACTCTGATGTTTGTGGCTTATAGGGACAAGGTACAAATCAAATGTAACCTTCAGGATGGTTTCTCTTTTTCACCTTCATGTATGTTGAAGAACTCTTTTTGCTTTTGGCTATAATTCACAATCTATATATGATAGAGACATAATTGAAACAACACTTTGTTCCTAGTCTTGTGCTACTTACCCATGTGAATTATCATGTGTGTGGCATATTGGATAGTAGTCAAAATGTGAAGTTGAATGTATGATGTTTTTCAATTACGTCACAAGTTCGAAAAAGTATGCCTTACATTTTGGCCCATAATTCTGAAAATATACAATCTGGATCCTGAATTCAAAGTACCGCATAAAGCTACCATCATGCCACTGTTCTGTGTCCATTTTCATGCTTGTGCCATGCTTAGAAGTGGTGAAAATCTTTCAGTGATTAAATCATGTTTTAAATACAAAAAAATCTCAATTTATTTCAAATATTTCATGTATATTGTGTCATAATTCATGATCCATACTAGATAGAGCTTCATTTGCAAATGCAACACATTCTATAGAATATCCCACTGCAGGATGCCGAATTACATGCCTCTAGGATGTAGAGAAAGTACATAAAACGAACATTGACTCCATACTGGGCGATTTTACATCTCCGGCCATCTGGTCACCCTATAGAAACTAATTTTGTTTATAATCAAGTGAGTTTTTATGCTATTATGCTCATAATGCATCACATTAATCCTTATCATGTCTATAATGAGCTACAATTGAACAATAGATGAAAATGCATTCTAAACCATGTTTTTTTTTAACCTTAAAAATCCTCATTGAAATAGACTTGTTACACCTATGCAGCTTTTAGCTTATGTGTAATGAGAAAATGTGCCATAAAAAAGTGAAAATGACACATAGAGGTGGTTTTGCATCTGTTTATGCAGCCTAATGTGAAAACAAGTCAAACCAATGTTTTACTTTACAAAAAATAAATTCCCAAATTTCCGCATTTTACCACTTACATAAAACATCTCCTGAGAAAGTTGCATATAAATCAGTCAGGGTACATTTTTTTTTTTAAACGTTTCCGGCTTGAGAATCAACATAACAAAAGGCTTAATTTGATATATCACATACCCTAAAAAAAAAATCACAATATTGATTTTTTTGCATTTTTCCCAAGCTCAATGTAAAACATCCGTTGCACTAGTGCAACGAAAGGTTAAGTCGAAAAACGGAAACAGCTATAAAAAAAAATCTGAAATACATATGTCAAAAATTCCTTTTGTTTCTTTGGCCTAAACCCAAGAGGCTTCCAACAACACCTTTTTTTTCAAAAATCGAACAATGTAAAAATGTCCTGCGAACTTTTTTTCTTCTCAAAATATTGTCAAAAATAGTCATTTTTAGTATAAATAAGTGAGCGTTTGAGATTTTTTCACCAGATAAAGTTTTTTATGGTCACTGTACAATTAGGCTTTGGGTCCACATGTTTTCAATTTTTTGGTTGACCCAGAAAAAAAAATTATTTTTTCAAAAAGGTGCACTGGTGTAGCTCTCTGAAAAAAGGCACGCCCGAATATTTTTTTCTGAAAAAAGGGGGTGCATATGAAAGAGGGCGTCGAAATATTATGATTGAGCACGATTTTTTTTTCCGACATGGGCGAATTGCAGTATGTAGCTAAGACGTGTACACTTTATAGTGGCAACTCTGATGTTTGTGGCTTATAGGGACAAGGTACAAATCAAATGTAACCTTCAGGATGGTTTCTCTTTTTCACCTTCATGTATGTTGAAGAACTCTTTTTGCTTTTGGCTATAATTCACAATCTATATATGATAGAGACATAATTGAAACAACACTTTGTTCCTAGTCTTGTGCTACTTACCCATGTGAATTATCATGTGTGTGGCATATTGGATAGTAGTCAAAATGTGAAGTTGAATGTATGATGTTTTTCAATTACGTCACAAGTTCGAAAAAGTATGCCTTACATTTTGGCCCATAATTCTGAAAATATACAATCTGGATCCTGAATTCAAAGTACCGCATAAAGCTACCATCATGCCACTGTTCTGTGTCCATTTTCATGCTTGTGCCATGCTTAGAAGTGGTGAAAATCTTTCAGTGATTAAATCATGTTTTAAATACAAAAAAATCTCAATTTATTTCAAATATTTCATGTATATTGTGTCATAATTCATGATCCATACTAGATAGAGCTTCATTTGCAAATGCAACACATTCTATAGAATATCCCACTGCAGGATGCCGAATTACATGCCTCTAGGATGTAGAGAAAGTACATAAAACGAACATTGACTCCATACTGGGCGATTTTACATCTCCGGCCATCTGGTCACCCTATAGAAACTAATTTTGTTTATAATCAAGTGAGTTTTTATGCTATTATGCTCATAATGCATCACATTAATCCTTATCATGTCTATAATGAGCTACAATTGAACAATAGATGAAAATGCATTCTAAACCATGTTTTTTTTTAACCTTAAAAATCCTCATTGAAATAGACTTGTTACACCTATGCAGCTTTTAGCTTATGTGTAATGAGAAAATGTGCCATAAAAAAGTGAAAATGAAACATAGAGGTGTTTTTGCATCTGTTTATGCAGCCTAATGTGAAAACAAGTCAAACCAATGTTTTACTTTACAAAAAATAAATTCCCAAATTTCCGCATTTTACCACTTACATAAAACATCTCCTGAGAAAGTTGCATATAAATCAGTCAGGGTATATTTTTTTTTTAAAACGTTTCCGGCTTGAGAATCAACATAACAAAAGGCTTAATTTGATATATCACATACCCTAAAAAAAAATCACAATATTGATTTTTTTGCATTTTTCCCAAGCTCAATGTAAAACATCCGTTGCACTAGTGCAACGAAAGGTTAAGTCGAAAAACGGAAACAGCTATAAAAACAAATCTGAAATACATATGTCAAAAATTCCTTTTGTTTCTTTGGCCTAAACCCAAGAGGCTTCCAACAACACCTTTTTTTTCAAAAATCGAACAATGTAAAAATGTCCTGCGAACTTTTTTTCTTCTCAAAATATTGTCAAAAATAGTCATTTTTAGTATAAATAAGTGAGCGTTTGAGATTTTTTCACCAGATAAAGTTTTTTATGGTCACTGTACAATTAGGCTTTGGGTCCACATGTTTTCAATTTTTTGGTTGACCCAGAAAAAAAAATTATTTTTTCAAAAAGGTGCACTGGTGTAGCTCTCTGAAAAAAGGCACGCCCGAATATTTTTTTCTGAAAAAAGGGGGTGCATATGAAAGAGGGCGTCGAAATATTATGATTGAGCACGATTTTTTTTTCCGACATGGGCGAATTGCAGTATGTAGCTAAGACATGTACACTTTATAGTGGCAACTCTGATGTTTGTGGCTTATAGGGACAAGGTACAAATCAAATGTAACCTTCAGGATGGTTTCTCTTTTTCACCTTCATGTATGTTGAAGAACTCTTTTTGCTTTTGGCTATAATTCACAATCTATATATGATAGAGACATAATTGAAACAACACTTTGTTCCTAGTCTTGTGCTACTTACCCATGTGAATTATCATGTGTGTGGCATATTGGATAGTAGTCAAAATGTGAAGTTGAATGTATGATGTTTTTCAATTACGTCACAAGTTCGAAAAAGTATGCCTTACATTTTGGCCCATAATTCTGAAAATATACAATCTGGATCCTGAATTCAAAGTACCGCATAAAGCTACCATCATGCCACTGTTCTGTGTCCATTTTCATGCTTGTGCCATGCTTAGAAGTGGTGAAAATCTTTCAGTGATTAAATCATGTTTTAAATACAAAAAAATCTCAATTTATTTCAAATATTTCATGTATATTGTGTCATAATTCATGATCCATACTAGATAGAGCTTCATTTGCAAATGCAACACATTCTATAGAATATCCCACTGCAGGATGCCGAATTACATGCCTCTAGGATGTAGAGAAAGTACATAAAACGAACATTGACTCCATACTGGGCGATTTTACATCTCCGGCCATCTGGTCACCCTATAGAAACTAATTTTGTTTATAATCAAGTGAGTTTTTATGCTATTATGCTCATAATGCATCACATTAATCCTTATCATGTCTATAATGAGCTACAATTGAACAATAGATGAAAATGCATTCTAAACCATGTTTTTTTTTAACCTTAAAAATCCTCATTGAAATAGACTTGTTACACCTATGCAGCTTTTAGCTTATGTGTAATGAGAAAATGTGCCATAAAAAAGTGAAAATGACACATAGAGGTGGTTTTGCATCTGTTTATGCAGCCTAATGTGAAAACAAGTCAAACCAATGTTTTACTTTACAAAAAATAAATTCCCAAATTTCCGCATTTTACCACTTACATAAAACATCTCCTGAGAAAGTTGCATATAAATCAGTCAGGGTACATTTTTTTTTTTAAACGTTTCCGGCTTGAGAATCAACATAACAAAAGGCTTAATTTGATATATCACATACCCTAAAAAAAAAATCACAATATTGATTTTTTTGCATTTTTCCCAAGCTCAATGTAAAACATCCGTTGCACTAGTGCAACGAAAGGTTAAGTCGAAAAACGGAAACAGCTATAAAAAAAAATCTGAAATACATATGTCAAAAATTCCTTTTGTTTCTTTGGCCTAAACCCAAGAGGCTTCCAACAACACCTTTTTTTTCAAAAATCGAACAATGTAAAAATGTCCTGCGAACTTTTTTTCTTCTCAAAATATTGTCAAAAATAGTCATTTTTAGTATAAATAAGTGAGCGTTTGAGATTTTTTCACCAGATAAAGTTTTTTATGGTCACTGTACAATTAGGCTTTGGGTCCACATGTTTTCAATTTTTTGGTTGACCCAGAAAAAAAAATTATTTTTTCAAAAAGGTGCACTGGTGTAGCTCTCTGAAAAAAGGCACGCCCGAATATTTTTTTCTGAAAAAAGGGGGTGCATATGAAAGAGGGCGTCGAAATATTATGATTGAGCACGATTTTTTTTTCCGACATGGGCGAATTGCAGTATGTAGCTAAGACATGTACACTTTATAGTGGCAACTCTGATGTTTGTGGCTTATAGGGACAAGGTACAAATCAAATGTAACCTTCAGGATGGTTTCTCTTTTTCACCTTCATGTATGTTGAAGAACTCTTTTTGCTTTTGGCTATAATTCACAATCTATATATGATAGAGACATAATTGAAACAACACTTTGTTCCTAGTCTTGTGCTACTTACCCATGTGAATTATCATGTGTGTGGCATATTAGATAGTAGTCAAAATGTGAAGTTGAATGTATGATGTTTTTCAATTACGTCACAAGTTCGAAAAAGTATGCCTTACATTTTGGCCCATAATTCTGAAAATATACAATCTGGATCCTGAATTCAAAGTACCGCATAAAGCTACCATCATGCCACTGTTCTGTGTCCATTTTCATGCTTGTGCCATGCTTAGAAGTGGTGAAAATCTTTCAGTGATTAAATCATGTTTTAAATACAAAAAAATCTCAATTTATTTCAAATATTTCATGTATATTGTGTCATAATTCATGATCCATACTAGATAGAGCTTCATTTGCAAATGCAACACATTCTATAGAATATCCCACTGCAGGATGCCGAATTACATGCCTCTAGGATGTAGAGAAAGTACATAAAACGAACATTGACTCCATACTGGGAGATTTTACATCTCCGGCCATCTGGTCACCCTATAGAAACTAATTTTGTTTATAATCAAGTGAGTTTTTATGCTATTATGCTCATAATGCATCACATTAATCCTTATCATGTCTATAATGAGCTACAATTGAACAATAGATGAAAATGCATTCTAAACCATGTTTTTTTTTAACCTTAAAAATCCTCATTGAAATAGACTTGTTACACCTATGCAGCTTTTAGCTTATGTGTAATGAGAAAATGTGCCATAAAAAAGTGAAAATGACACATAGAGGTGGTTTTGCATCTGTTTATGCAGCCTAATGTGAAAACAAGTCAAACCAATGTTTTACTTTACAAAAAATAAATTCCCAAATTTCCGCATTTTACCACTTACATAAAACATCTCCTGAGAAAGTTGCATATAAATCAGTCAGGGTACATTTTTTTTTTAAAACGTTTCCGGCTTGAGAATCAACATAACAAAAGGCTTAATTTGATATATCACATACCCTAAAAAAAAAATCACAATATTGATTTTTTTGCATTTTTCCCAAGCTCAATGTAAAACATCCGTTGCACTAGTGCAACGAAAGGTTAAGTCGAAAAACGGAAACAGCTATAAAAAAAAATCTGAAATACATATGTCAAAAATTCCTTTTGTTTCTTTGGCCTAAACCCAAGAGGCTTCCAACAACACCTTTTTTTTCAAAAATCGAACAATGTAAAAATGTCCTGCGAACTTTTTTTCTTCTCAAAATATTGTCAAAAATAGTCATTTTTAGTATAAATAAGTGAGCGTTTGAGATTTTTTCACCAGATAAAGATTTTTATGGTCACTGTACACTTAGGCTTCGGGTCCACATGTTTTCAATTTTTTGGTTGACCCAGAAAAAAAAAATATTTTTTCAAAAAGCTGCACTGGTGTAGCTCTCTGAAAAAAGGCACGCCCAAATATTTTTTTCTGAAAAAAGGGGGTGCATATGAAAGAGGGCGTCGAAATATTATGATTGAGCACGATTTTTTTTTTCCGACATGGGCGAATTGCAGTATGTAGCTAAGACATGTACACTTTATAGTGGCAACTCTGATGTTTGTGGCTTATAGGGACAAGGTACAAATCAAATGTAACCTTCAGGATGGTTTCTCTTTTTCACCTTCATGTATGTTGAAGAACTCTTTTTGCTTTTGGCTATAATTCACAATCTATATATGATAGAGACATAATTGAAACAACACTTTGTTCCTAGTCTTGTGCTACTTACCCACGGGAATTATCATGTATGTGGCATATTGGATAGTAGTCAAAGTGTGAAGTTGAATGTATGATGTTTTTCAATTACGTCACAAGTTCGAAAAAGTATGCCTTACATTTTGGCCCATAATTCTAAAACTATACAATCTGGATCCTCAATTCAAAGTGCCGCATAAAGCTAACATCATGCCACTGTTCTGTGTCCATTTTCATGCTTGTGCCATGCTTACAAGTGGTGAGAATCTTTCAGTGATTAAATGCATGTTTTAAAAACAAAAATTCTCAATTTATTTCAAATATTTCACGTATATTGTGTCATAATTCATGATCCATACTAGATAGAGCTTCATTTGCAAATGCAACACATTCTATAGAATATCCCACTGCAGGATGCCGAATTACATGCCTCTAGGATGTAGAGAAAGTACATAAAACTAACATTGACTCCATACTGGGCGATTTTACATCTCCGGCCATCTGGTCACCCTATAGAAACTAATTTTGTTTATAATCAAGTGAGTTTTTATGCTATTACGCTCATAATGCATCACATTAATCCTTATCATGTCTATAATGAGCTACAATTGAACAATAGATGAAAATGCATTCTAAACCATGTTTTTTTAACCTTAAAAATCCTCATTGAAATAGACTTGTTACACCTATGCAGCTTTTAGCTTATGTGTAATGAGAAAATGTGCCATAAAAAAGTGAAAATGACACATAGAGGTGTTTTTGCATCTGTTTATGCAGCCTAATGTGAAAACAAGTCAAACCAATGTTTTACTTTACAAAAAATAAATTCCCAAATTTCCGCATTTTACCACTTACATAAAACATCTCCTGAGAAAGTTGCATATAAATGAGTCAGGGTACATTTTTTTTTAAAAACGTTTCCGGCTTGAGAATCAACATAACAAAAGGCTTAATTTGATATATCACATACCTTAAAAAGAAAATCACAATATTGATTTTTTTGCATTTTTCCCAAGCTCTATGTAAAACATCCGTTGCACTGGTGCAACAAAAAGTTAAGTCGAAAAACGGAAACAGCTATAAAAAAACATCTGAAATATATATATTTCAAAAATTCCTTTTGTTTCTTTGGCCTAAACCCAAAAGGCTTCCAACAACACCTTTTTTTCAAAAATCGAACAATGTAAAAATGTCCTGCGAACTTTTTTTCTTCTCAAAATATTGTCAAAAATAGTCATTTTTAGTATAAATAAGTGAGCGTTTGAGATTTTTTCACCAGATAAAGATTTTTATGGTCACTGTACACTTAGGCTTCGGGTCCACATGTTTTCAATTTTTTGGTTGACCCAGAAAAAAAAAATATTTTTTCAAAAAGCTGCACTGGTGTAGCTCTCTGAAAAGAGGCACGCCCGAATATGTTTTTTCTGAAAAAAGGGGGTGCATATGAAAGAGGGCGTCGAAATATTATGATTGAGCACAATTTTTTTTTCCGACATGGGTGAATTGCAGTATGTAGCTAAGACATGTACACTTTATAGTGGCAACTCTGATGTTTGTGGCTTATAGGGACAAGGTACAAATCAAATGTAACCTTCAGGATGGTTTCTCTTTTTCACCTTCATGTATGTTGAAGAACTCTTTTTGCTTTTGGCTATAATTCACAATCTATATATGATAGAGACATAATTGAAACAACACTTTGTTCCTAGTCTTGTGCTACTTACCCATGTGAATTATCATGTGTGTGGCATATTGGATAGTAGTCAAAATGTGAAGTTGAATGTATGATGTTTTTCAATTACGTCACAAGTTCGAAAAAGTATGCCTTACATTTTGGCCCATAATTCTAAAACTATACAATTTGGATCCTCAATTCAAAGTGCCGCATAAAGCTAACATCATGCCACTGTTCTGTGTCCATTTTCATGCTTGTGCCATGCTTATAAGTGGTGAGAATCTTTCAGTGATTAAATGCATGTTTTAAATACAAAAAATCTCAATTTATTTCAAATATTTTACGTATATTGTGTCATAATTCATGATCCATACTAGATAGAGCTTTATTTGCAAATGCAACACATTCTATAGAATATCCCACTGCAGGATGGCAAATTACATGCCTCTAGGATGTAGAGAAAGTACATAAAACTAATATTGACTCCATACTGGGAGATTTTACATCTCCGGCCATCTGGTCACCCTATAGAAACTAATTTTGTTTATAATCAAGTGAGTTTTTATGCTATTACGCTCATAATGCATCACATTAATCCTTATCATGTCTATAATGAGCTACAATTGAACAATAGATGAAAATGCATTCTAAACCATGTTTTTTTTTAACCTTAAAAATCCTCATTGAAATAGACTTGTTACACCTATGCAGCTTTTAGCTTATGTGTAATGAGAAAATGTGCCATAAAAAAGTGAAAATGACACATAGAGGTGTTTTTGCATCTGTTTATGCAGCCTAATGTGAAAACAAGTCAAACCAATGTTTTACTTTACAAAAAATAAATTCCCAAATTTCCGCATTTTACCACTTACATAAAACATCTCCTGAGAAAGTTGCATATTAATGAGTCAGGGTACATTTTTTTTTTAAAACGTTTCCGGCTTGAGAATCAACATAACAAAAGGCTTAATTTGATATATCACATACCTTAAAAAGAAAATCACAATATTGATTTTTTTGCATTTTTCCCAAGCTCAATGTAAAACATCCGTTGCACTGGTGCAACAAAAGGTTAAGTCGAAAAACGGAAACAGCTATAAAAAAAAATCTGAAATATGTATTTCAAAAATTCCTTTTGTTTCTTTGGCCTAACCCCAAAAGGCTTCCAACAACACCTTTTTTTCAAAAATCGAACAATGTAAAAATGTCCTGCGACCTTTTTTTCTTCTCAAAATATTGTCAAAAATAGTCATTTTTAGTATAAATAAGTGAGCGTTTGAGATTTTTTCGCCAGATAAAGATTTTTATGGTCACTGTACACTTAGGCTTTGGGTCCACATGTTTTCAATTTTTTGGTTGACCCAGAAAAAAAAATATTTTTTCAAAAAGCTGCATTGGTGTAGCTCTCTGAAAAAAGGCACGCCCGAATATTTTTTTCTGAAAAAAGGGGGTGCATATGAAAGAGGGCGTCGAAATATTATGATTGAGCACGATTTTTTTTTCCAACATGGGCGAATTGCAGTATGTAGCTAAGACATGTACACTTTATAGTGGCAACTCTGATGTTTGTGGCTTATAGGGACAAGGTACAAATCAAATGTAACCTTCAGGTTGGTTTCTCTTTTTCACCTTCATGAATGTTGAAGAACTCTTTTTGCTTTTGGCTATAATTCACAATCTATATATGATAGAGACATAATTTAAACAACACATTGTTCCTAGTCTTG
Source organism: Triturus cristatus (assembly GCF_964204655.1). Lineage (NCBI taxonomy): Eukaryota > Metazoa > Chordata > Amphibia > Caudata > Salamandridae > Triturus > Triturus cristatus. The sequence continues at coordinate 206,717,702 of NC_140594.1, read as the reverse complement.
TGCTACTTACCCACATGAATTATCATGTATGTGGCATATTGGATAGTAGTCAAAATGTGAAGTTGAATGTATGATGTTTTTCAATTATGTCACAAGTTCGAAAAAGTATGCCTTACATTTTGGCCCATAATTCTAAAACTATACAATCTGGATCCTCAATTCAAAGTGCCGCATAAAGCTAACATCATGCCACTGTTCTGTGTCCATTTTCATGCTTGTGCCATGCTTACAAGTGATGAGAATCTTTCAGTGATTAAATGCATGTTTTAAATACAAAAAATCTCAATTTATTTCAAATATTTCACGTATATTGTGTCATAATTCATGATCCATACTAGATAGAGCTTCATTTGCAAATGCAACACATTCTATAGAATATCCCACTGCAGGATGCCGAATTACATGCCTCTAGGATGTAGAGAAAGTACATAAAACTAACATTGACTCCATACTGGGCGATTTTACATCTCCGGCCATCTGGTCACCCTATAGAAACTAATTTTGTTTATAATCAAGTGAGTTTTTATGCTATTACGCTCATAATGCATCACATTAATCCTTATCATGTCTATAATGAGCTACAATTGAACAATAGATGAAAATGCATTCTAAACCATGTTTTTTAACCTTAAAAATTCTCATTGAAATAGACTTGTTACACCTATGCAGCTTTTAGCTTATGTGTAATGAGAAAATGTGCCATAAAAAAGTGAAAATGACACATAGAGGTGTTTTTGCATCTGTTTATGCAGCCTAATGTGAAAACAAGTCAAACCAATGTTTTACTTTACAAAAAATAAATTCCCAAATTTCCGCATTTTACCACTTACATAAAACATCTCCTGAGAAAGTTGCATATAAATGAGTCAGGGTACATTTTTTTTAAAAAACGTTTCCGGCTTGAGAATCAACATAACAAAAGGCTTAATTTGATATATCACATACCTTAAAAAGAAAATCACAATATTGATTTTTTTGCATTTTTCCCAAGCTCTATGTAAAACATCCGTTGCACTGGTGCAACAAAAGGTTAAGTCGAAAAACGGAAACAGCTATAAAAAAAAATCTGAAATATATATATTTCAAAAATTCCTTTTGTTTCTTTGGCCTAAACCCAAAAGGCTTCCAACAACACCTTTTTTTCAAAAATCGAACAATGTAAAAATGTCCTGCGAACTTTTTTTCTTCTCAAAATATTGTCAAAAATAGTCATTTTTAGTATAAATAAGTGAGCGTTTGAGATTTTTTCACCAGATAAAGATTTTTATGGTCACTGTACACTTAGGCTTCGGGTCCACATGTTTTCAATTTTTTGGTTGACCCAGAAAAAAAAAATATTTTTTCACAAAGCTGCATTGGTGTAGCTCTCTGAAAAAAGGCACGCCCGAATATTTTTTTCTGAAAAAAGGGGGTGCATATGAAAGAGGGCGTCGAAATATTATGATTGAGCACGATTTTTTTTTCCGACATGGGTGAATTGCAGTATGTAGCTAAGACATGTACACTTTATAGTGGCAACTCTGATGTTTGTGGCTTATAGGGACAAGGTACAAATCAAATGTAACCTTCAGGATGGTTTCTCTTTTTCACCTTCATGTATGTTGAAGAACTCTTTTTGCTTTTGGCTATAATTCACAATCTATATATGATAGAGACATAATTGAAACAACACTTTGTTCCTAGTCTTGTGCTACTTACCCATGTGAATTATCATGTGTGTGGCATATTGGATAGTAGTCAAAATGTGAAGTTGAATGTATGATGTTTTTCAATTACGTCACAAGTTCGAAAAAGTATGCCTTACATTTTGGCCCATAATTCTAAAACTATACAATTTGGATCCTCAATTCAAAGTGCCGCATAAAGCTAACATCATGCCACTGTTCTGTGTCCATTTTCATGCTTGTGCCATGCTTATAAGTGGTGAGAATCTTTCAGTGATTAAATGCATGTTTTAAATACAAAAAATCTCAATTTATTTCAAATAGTTTACGTATATTGTGTCATAATTCATGATCCATACTAGATAGAGCTTTATTTGCAAATGCAACACATTCTATAGAATATCCCACTGCAGGATGGCAAATTACATGCCTCTAGGATGTAGAGAAAGTACATAAAACTAATATTGACTCCATACTGGGAGATTTTACATCTCCGGCCATCTGGTCACCCTATAGAAACTAATTTTGTTTATAATCAAGTGAGTTTTTATGCTATTACGCTCATAATGCATCACATTAATCCTTATCATGTCTATAATGAGCTACAATTGAACAATAGATGAAAATGCATTCTAAACCATGTTTTTTTTTAACCTTAAAAATCCCCATTGAAATAGACTTGTTACACCTATGCAGCTTTTAGCTTATGTGTAATGAGAAAATGTGCCATAAAAAAGTGAAAATGACACATAGAGGTGTTTTTGCATCTGTTTATGCAGCCTAATGTGAAAACAAGTCAAACCAATGTTTTACTTTACAAAAAATAAATTCCCAAATTTCCGCATTTTACCACTTACATAAAACATCTCCTGAGAAAGTTGCATATAAATGAGTCAGGGTACATTTTTTTTTTAAAACGTTTCCGGCTTGAGAATCAACATAACAAAAGGCTTAATTTGATATATCACATACCTTAAAAAGAAAATCACAATATTGATTTTTTTGCATTTTTCCCAAGCTCAATGTAAAACATCTGTTGCACTGGTGCAACAAAAGGTTAAGTCGAAAAACGGAAACAGCTATAAAAAAAAATCTGAAATATGTATTTCAAAAATTCCTTTTGTTTCTTTGGCCTAAACCCAAAAGGCTTCCAACAACACCTTTTTTTCAAAAATCGAACAATGTAAAAATGTCCTGCGAACTTTTTTTCTTCTCAAAATATTGTCAAAAATAGTCATTTTTAGTATAAATAAGTGAGTGTTTGAGATTTTTTCACCAGATAAAGATTTTTATGGTCACTGTACACTTAGGCTTCGGGTCCACATGTTTTCAATTTTTTGGTTGACCCAGAAAAAAAAAATATTTTTTCACAAAGCTGCATTGGTGTAGCTCTCTGAAAAAAGGCACGCCCGAATATTTTTTTCTGAAAAAAGGGGGTGCATATGAAAGAGGGCGTCGAAATATTATGATTGAGCACGATTTTTTTTTCCAACATGGGCGAATTGCAGTATGTAGCTAAGACATGTACACTTTATAGTGGCAACTCTGATGTTTGTGGCTTATAGGGACAAGGTACAAATCAAATGTAACCTTCAGGTTGGTTTCTCTTTTTCACCTTCATGTATGTTGAATAACTCTTTTTGCTTTTGGCTATAATTCACAATCTGTATATGATAGAGACATAATTGAAACAACACTTTGTTCCTAGTCTTGTGCTACTTACCCATGTGAATTATCATGTGTGTGGCATATTGGATAGTAGTCAAAATGTGAAGTTGAATGTATGATGTTTTTCAATTACGTCACAAGTTCGAAAAAGTATGCCTTACATTTTGGCCCATAATTCTACAACTATACAATCTGGATCCTCAATTCAAAGTGCCGCATAAAGCTAACATCATGGCACTGTTCTGTGTCCATTTTCATGCTTGTGCCATGCTTATAAGTGGTGAGAATCTTTCAGTGATTAAATGCATGTTTTAAATACAAAAAATCTCAATTTATTTCAAATATTTTACGTATATTGTGTCATAATTCATGATCCATACTAGATAGAGCTTCATTTGCAAATGCAACACATTCTATAGAATATCCCACTGCAGGATGGCAAATGACATGCCTCTAGGATGTAGAGAAAGTACATAAAACTAATATTGACTCCATACTGGGAGATTTTACATCTCCGGCCATCTGGTCACCCTATAGAAACTAATTTTGTTTATAATCAAGTGAGTTTTTATGCTATTACGCTAATAATGCATCACATTAATCCTTATCATGTCTATAATGAGCTACAATTGAATAATAGATGAAAATACATTCTAAACCATGTTTTTTTTTAACCTTAAAAATCCTCATTGAAATAGACTTGTTACACCTATGCAGCTTTTAGCTTATGTGTAATGAGAAAATGTGCCATAAAAAAGTGAAAATGACACATAGAGGTGTTTTTGCATCTGTTTATGCAGCCTAATGTGAAAACAAGTCAAACCAATGTTTTACTTTACAAAAAATAAATTCCCAAATTTCCGCATTTTACCACTTACATAAAACATCTCCTGAGAAAGTTGCATATAAATGAGTCAGGGTACATTTTTTTTTTAAAACGTTTCCGGCTTGAGAATCAACATAACAAAAGGCTTAATTTGATATATCACATACCTTAAAAAGAAAATCACAATATTGATTTTTTTGCATTTTTCCCAAGCTCAATGTAAAACATCTGTTGCACTGGTGCAACAAAAGGTTAAGTCGAAAAACGGAAACAGCTATAAAAAAAAATCTGAAATATGTATTTCAAAAATTCCTTTTGTTTCTTTGGCCTAAACCCAAAAGGCTTCCAACAACACCTTTTTTTCAAAAATCGAACAATGTAAAAATGTCCTGCGAACTTTTTTTCTTCTCAAAATATTGTCAAAAATAGTCATTTTTAGTATAAATAAGTGAGTGTTTGAGATTTTTTCACCAGATAAAGATTTTTATGGTCACTGTACACTTAGGCTTCGGGTCCACATGTTTTCAATTTTTTGGTTGACCCAGAAAAAAAAAATATTTTTTCACAAAGCTGCATTGGTGTAGCTCTCTGAAAAAAGGCACGCCCGAATATTTTTTTCTGAAAAAAGGGGGTGCATATGAAAGAGGGCGTCGAAATATTATGATTGAGCACGATTTTTTTTTCCAACATGGGTGAATTGCAGTATGTAGCTAAGACATGTACACTTTATAGTGGCAACTCTGATGTTTGTGGCTTATAGGGACAAGGTACAAATCAAATGTAACCTTCAGGTTGGTTTCTCTTTTTCACCTTCATGTATGTTGAATAACTCTTTTTGCTTTTGGCTATAATTCACAATCTGTATATGATAGAGACATAATTGAAACAACACTTTGTTCCTAGTCTTGTGCTACTTACCCATGTGAATTATCATGTGTGTGGCATATTGGATAGTAGTCAAAATGTGAAGTTGAATGTATGATGTTTTTCAATTACGTCACAAGTTCGAAAAAGTATGCCTTACATTTTGGCCCATAATTCTACAACTATACAATCTGGATCCTCAATTCAAAGTGCCGCATAAAGCTAACATCATGGCACTGTTCTGTGTCCATTTTCATGCTTGTGCCATGCTTATAAGTGGTGAGAATCTTTCAGTGATTAAATGCATGTTTTAAATACAAAAAATCTCAATTTATTTCAAATATTTTACGTATATTGTGTCATAATTCATGATCCATACTAGATAGAGCTTCATTTGCAAATGCAACACATTCTATAGAATATCCCACTGCAGGATGGCAAATGACATGCCTCTAGGATGTAGAGAAAGTACATAAAACTAATATTGACTCCATACTGGGAGATTTTACATCTCCGGCCATCTGGTCACCCTATAGAAACTAATTTTGTTTATAATCAAGTGAGTTTTTATGCTATTACGCTAATAATGCATCACATTAATCCTTATCATGTCTATAATGAGCTACAATTGAATAATAGATGAAAATACATTCTAAACCATGTTTTTTTTTAACCTTAAAAATCCTCATTGAAATAGACTTGTTACACCTGTGCAGCTTTTAGCTTATGTGTAATGAGAAAATGTGCCATAAAAAAGTGAAAATGACACATAGAGGTGTTTTTGCATCTGTTTATGCAGCCTAATGTGAAAACAAGTCAAACCAATGTTTTACTTTACAAAAAATAAATTCCCAAATTTCCGCATTTTACCACTTACATAAAACATCTCCTGAGAAAGTTGCATATAAATGAGTCAGGGTACATTTTTTTTTAAAAACGTTTCCGGCTTGAGAATCAACATAACAAAAGGCTTAATTTGATATATCACATACCTTAGAAAGAAAATCACAATATTGATTTTTTTGCATTTTTCCCAAGCTCAATGTAAAACATCCGTTGCACTGGTACAACAAAAGGTTAAGTCGAAAAACGGAAACAGCTATAAAAAAAAATCTGAAATATGTATTTCAAAAATTTCTTTTGTTTCTTTGGCCTAAACCCAAAAAGCTTCCAACAACACCTTTTTTTCAAAAATCGAACAATGTAAAAATGTCCTGCGAACTTTTTTTCTTCTCAAAATATTTTCAAAAATAGTCATTTTTAGTATAAATAAGTGAGCGTTTGAGATTTTTTCACCAGATAAAGATTTTTATGGTCACTGTACACTTAGGCTTTGGGTCCACATGTTTTCAATTTTTTGGTTGACCCAGAAAAAAAAATATTTTTTCAAAAAGCTGCATTGGTGTAGCTCTCTGAAAAAAGGCACGCCCGAATATTTTTTTCTGAAAAAAGGGGGTGCATATGAAAGAGGGCGTCGAAATATTATGATTGAGCACGATTTTTTTTTCCAACATGGGCGAATTGCAGTATGTAGCTAAGACATGTACACTTTATAGTGGCAACTCTGATGTTTGTGGCTTATAGGGACAAGGTACAAATCAAATGTAACCTTCAGGTTGGTTTCTCTTTTTCACCTTCATGTATGTTGAATAACTCTTTTTGCTTTTGGCTATAATTCACAATCTATATATGATAGAGACATAATTGAAACAACACTTTGTTCCTAGTCTTGTGCTACTTACCAATGTGAATTATCATGTGTGTGGCATATTGGATAGTAGTCAAAATGTGAAGTTGAATGTATGATGTTTTTCAATTACGTCACAAGTTCGAAAAAGTATGCCTTACATTTTGGCCCATAATTCTAAAACTATACAATCTGGATCCTCAATTCAAAGTGCCGCATAAAGCTAACATCATGCCACTGTTCTGTGTCCATTTTCATGCTTGTGCCATGCTTATAAGTGGTGAGAATCTTTCAGTGATTAAATGCATGTTTTAAATACAAAAAATCTCAATTTATTTCAAATATTTTACGCATATTGTGTCATAATTCATGATCCATACTAGATAGAGCTTCATTTGCAAATGCAACACATTCTATAGAATATCCCACTGCAGGATGGCAAATTACATGCCTCTAGGATGTAGAGAAAGTACATAAAACTAATATTGACTCCATACTGGGAGATTTTACATCTCCGGCCATCTGGTCACCCATAGAAACTAATTTTGTTTATAATCAAGTGAGTTTTTATGCTATTACGCTAATAATGCATCACATTAATCCTTATCATGTCTATAATGAGCTACAATTGAACAATAGATGAAAATGCATTCTAAACCATGTTTTTTTTAACCTTAAAAATCCTCATTGAAATAGACTTGTTACACCTATGCAGCTTTTAGCTTATGTGTAATGAGAAAATGTGCCATAAAAAAGTGAAAATGACACATAGAGGTGTTTTTGCATCTGTTTATGCAGCCTAATGTGAAAACAAGTCAAACCAATGTTTTACTTTACAAAAAATAAATTCCCAAATTTCCGCATTTTACCACTTACATAAAACATCTCCTGAGAAAGTTGCATATAAATGAGTCAGGGTACATTTTTTTTTTAAAACGTCTCCGGCTTGAGAATCAACATAACAAAAGGCTTAATTTGATATATCACATACCTTAAAAAGAAAATCACAATATTGATTTTTTTGCATTTTTCCCAAGCTCAATGTAAAACATCCGTTGCACTGGTGCAACAAAAGGTTAAGTCGAAAAACGGAAACAGCTATAAAAAAAAATCTGAAATATGTATTTCAAAAATTCCTTTTGTTTCTTTGGCCTAAACCCAAAAGGCTTCCAACAACACCTTTTTTTCAAAAATCGAACAATGTAAAAATGTCCTGCGAACTTTTTTTCTTCTCAAAATATTGTCAAAAATAGTCATTTGTAGTATAAATAAGTGAGCGTTTGAGATTTTTTCACCAGATAAAGATGTTTATGGTCACTGTACACTTAGGCTTCGGGTCCACATGTTTTCAATTTTTCGGTTGACCCAGAAAAAAAAATCATTTTTTCAAAAAGCTGCATTGGTGTAGCTCTCTGAAAAAAGGCACGCCCGAATATTTTTTTCTGAAAAAAGGGGGTGCATATGAAAGAGGGCGTCGAAATATTATGATTGAGCACGATTTTTTTTTCCAACATGGGCGAATTGCAGTATGTAGCTAAGACATGTACACTTTATAGTGGCAACTCTGATGTTTGTGGCTTATAGGGACAAGGTACAAATCAAATGTAACCTTCAGGTTGGTTTCTCTTTTTCACCTTCATGTATGTTGAATAACTCTTTTTGCTTTTGGCTGTAATTCACAATCTATATATGATAGAGACATAATTGAAACAACACTTTCTTCCTAGTCTTGTGCTACTTACCCATGTGAATTATCATGTATGTGGCATATTGGATAGTAGTCAAAATGTGAAGTTGAATGTATGATGTTTTTCAATTATGTCACAAGTTCGAAAAAGTATGCCTTACATTTTGGCCCATAATTCTAAAACTATACAATTTGGATCCTCAATTCAAAGTGCCGCATAAAGCTAACATCATGCCACTGTTCTGTGTCCATTTTCATGCTTGTGCCATGCTTATAAGTGGTGAGAATCTTTCAGTGTTTAAATGCATGTTTTAAATACAAAAAATCTCAATTTATTTCAAATATTTTACGTATATTGTGTCATAATTCATGATCCATACTAGATAGAGCTTTATTTGCAAATGCAACACATTCTATAGAATATCCCACTGCAGGATGGCAAATTACATGCCTCTAGGATGTAGAGAAAGTACATAAAACTAATATTGACTCCATACTGGGAGATTTTACATCTCCGGCCATCTGGTCATCCTATAGAAACTAATTTTGTTTATAATCAAGTGAGTTTTTATGCTATTACGCTCATAATGCATCACATTAATCCTTATCATGTCTATAATGAGCTACAATTGAACAATAGATGAAAATGCATTCTAAACCATGTTTTTTTTTAACCTTAAAAATCCTCATTGAAATAGACTTGTTACACCTATGCAGCTTTTAGCTTATGTGTAATGAGAAAATGTGCCATAAAAAGTGAAAATGACACATAGAGGTGTTTTTGCATCTGTTTATGCAGCCTAATGTGAAAACAAGTCAAACCAATGTTTTACTTTACAAAAAATAAATTCCCAAATTTCCGCATTTTACCACTTACATAAAACATCTCCTGAGAAAGTTGCATATAAATGAGTCAGGGTACATTTTTTTTTTAAACGTTTCCGGCTTGAGAGTCAACATAACAAAAGGCTTAATTTGATATATCACATACCTTAAAAAGAAAATCACAATATTGATTTTTTTGCATTTTTCCCAAGCTCAATGTAAAACATCCGTTGCACTGGTGCAACAAAAGGTTAAGTCGAAAAACGGAAACAGCTATAAAAAAAAATCTGAAATATGTATTTCAAAAATTCCTTTTGTTTCTTTGGCCTAAACCCAAAAGGCTTCCAACAACACCTTTTTTTCAAAAATCGAACAATGTAAAAATGTCCTGCGAACTTTTTTTCTTCTCAAAATATTGTCAAAAATAGTCATTTTTAGTATAAATAAGTGAGCGTTTGAGATTTTTTCACCAGATAAAGTTTTTTATGGTCACTGTACACTTAGGCTTCGGGTCCACATGTTTTCAATTTTTTGGTTGACCCAGAAAAAAAAAATATTTTTTCACAAAGCTGCATTGGTGTAGCTCTCTGAAAAAAGGCACGCCCGAATATTTTTTTCTGAAAAAAGGGGGTGCATATGAAAGAGGGCGTCGAAATATTATGATTGAGCACGATTTTTTTTTCCGACATGGGCGAATTGCAGTATGTAGCTAAGACATGTACACTTTATAGTGGCAACTCTGATGTTTGTGGCTTATAGGGACAAGGTACAAATCAAATGTAACCTTCAGGTTGGTTTCTCTTTTTCACCTTCATGTATGTTGAATAACTCTTTTTGCTTTTGGCTATAATTCACAATCTATATATGATAGAGACATAATTGAAACAACACTTTGTTCCTAGTCTTGTGCTACTTACCCATGTGAATTATCATGTATGTGGCATATTGGATAGTAGTCAAAATGTGAAGTTGAATGTATGATGTTTTTCAATTACGTCACAAGTTCAAAAAAGTATGACTTACATTTTGGCCCATAATTCTAAAACTATACAATCTGGATCCTCAATTCAAAGTGCCGCATAAAGCTAACATCATGCCACTGTTCTGTGTCCCTTTTCATGCTTGTTCCATGCTTAGAAGTGGTGAGAATCTTTCAGTGATTAAATTTAAATGCATGTTTTAAATACAAAAAATCTCAATTTATTTCAAATATTTCACGTATATTGTGTCATAATTCATGATCCATACTAGATAGAGCTTCATTTGCAAATGCAACACATTCTATAGAATATCCCACTGCAGGATGCCGAATTACATGCCTCTAGGTTGTAGAGAAAGTACATAAAACTAACATTGACTCCATACTGGGCAATTTTACATCTCCGGCCATCTGATCACCCTATAGAAACTAATTTTGTTTATAATCAAGTGAGTTTTTATGCTATTACGCTCATAATGCATCACATTAATCCTTATCATGTCTATAATGAGCTACAATTGAACAATAGATGAAAATGCATTCTCAACCATGTTTTTTTTTAACCTTAAAAATCCTCATTGAAATAGACTTGTTACACCTATGCAGCGTTTAGCTTATGTGTAATGAGAAAATGTGCCATAAAAAAGTGAAAATGACACATAGAGGTGTTTTTGCATCTGTTTATGCAGCCTAATGTGAAAACAAGTCAACCCAATGTTTTACTTTACAAAAAATAAATTCCCAAATTTCCGCATTTTACCACTTCGATAAAACATCTCCTGAGAAAGTTGCATATAAATGAGTCAGGGTACATTTTTTTTTAAAAACGTTTCCGGCTTGAGAATCAACATAACAAAAGGCTTAATTTGATATATCACATACCTTAAAAAGAAAATCACAATATTGATTTTTTTGCATTTTTCCCAAGCTCTATGTAAAACATCCGTTGCACTGGTGCAACAAAAGGGTAAGTCGAAAAACGGAAACAGCTATAAAAAAAAATCTGAAATATATATTTCAAAAATTCCTTTTGTTTCTTTGGCCTAAACCCAAAAGGCTTCCAACAACACCTTTTTTTCAAAAATTGAACAATGTAAAAATGTCCTGCGAACTTTTTTTCTTCTCAAAATATTGTCAAAAATAGTCATTTTAAGTATAAATAAGTGAGCGTTTGAGATTTTTTCACCAGATAAAGATGTTTATGGTCACTGTACACTTAGGCTTCGGGTCCACATGTTTTCAATTTTTTGGTTGACCCAGAAAAAAAAATTATTTTTTCAAAATGCTGCACTGGTGTAGCTCTCTGAAAAAAGGCACGCCCGAATATTTTTTTCTGAAAAAAGGGGGTGCATATGAAAGAGGGCGTCGAAATATTATGATTGAGCACGATTTTTTTTTTCCGACATGGGCGAATTGCAGTATGTAGCTAAGACATGTACACTTTATAGTGGCAACTCTGATGTTTGTGGCTTATAGGGACAAGGTACAAATCAAATGTAACCTTCAGGATGGTTTCTCTTTTTCACCTTCATGTATGTTGAAGAACTCTTTTTGCTTTTGGCTATAATTCACAATCTATATATGATAGAGACATAATTGAAACAACACTTTGTTCCTAGTCTTGTGCTACTTACCCATGTGAATTATCATGTGTGTGGCATATTGGATAGTAGTCAAAATGTGAAGTTGAATGTATGATGTTTTTCAATTACGTCACAAGTTCGAAAAAGTATGCCTTACATTTTGGCCCATAATTCTAAAACTATACAATTTGGATCCTCAATTCAAAGTGCCGCATAAAGCTAACATCATGCCACTGTTCTGTGTCCATTTTCATGCTTGTGCCATGCTTATAAGTGGTGAGAATCTTTCAGTGATTAAATGCATGTTTTAAATACAAAAAATCTCAATTTATTTCAAATATTTTACGTATATTGTGTCATAATTCATGATCCATACTAGATAGAGCTTTATTTGCAAATGCAACACATTCTATAGAATATCCCACTGCAGGATGGCAAATTACATGCCTCTAGGATGTAGAGAAAGTACATAAAACTAATATTGACTCCATACTGGGAGATTTTACATCTCCGGCCATCTGGTCACCCTATAGAAACTAATTTTGTTTATAATCAAGTGAGTTTTTATGCTATTACGCTCATAATGCATCACATTAATCCTTATCATGTCTATAATGAGCTACAATTGAACAATAGATGAAAATGCATTCTAAACCATGTTTTTTTTTAACCTTAAAAATCCTCATTGAAATAGACTTGTTACACCTATGCAGCTTTTAGCTTATGTGTAATGAGAAAATGTGCCATAAAAAAGTGAAAATGACACATAGAGGTGTTTTTGCATCTGTTTATGCAGCCTAATGTGAAAACAAGTCAAACCAATGTTTTACTTTACAAAAAATAAATTCCCAAATTTCCGCATTTTACCACTTACATAAAACATCTCCTGAGAAAGTTGCATATAAATGAGTCAGGGTACATTTTTTTTTTAAAACGTTTCCGGCTTGAGAATCAACATAACAAAAGGCTTAATTTGATATATCACATACCTTAAAAAGAAAATCACAATATTGATTTTTTTGCATTTTTCCCAAGCTCAATGTAAAACATCCGTTGCACTGGTGCAACAAAAGGTTAAGTCGAAAAACGGAAACAGCTATAAAAAAAAATCTGAAATATGTATTTCAAAAATTCCTTTTGTTTCTTTGGCCTAAACCCAAAAGGCTTCCAACAACACCTTTTTTTCAAAAATCGAACAATGTAAAAATGTCCTGCGAACTTTTTTTCTTCTCAAAATATTGTCAAAAATAGTCATTTTTAGTATAAATAAGTGAGCGTTTGAGATTTTTTCACCAGATAAAGTTTTTTATGGTCACTGTACACTTAGGCTTCGGGTCCACATGTTTTCAATTTTTTGGTTGACCCAGAAAAAAAAAATATTTTTTCACAAAGCTGCATTGGTGTAGCTCTCTGAAAAAAGGCACGCCCGAATATTTTTTTCTGAAAAAAGGGGGTGCATATGAAAGAGGGCGTCGAAATATTATGATTGAGCACGATTTTTTTTTCCAACATGGGCGAATTGCAGTATGTAGCTAAGACATGTACACTTTATAGTGGCAACTCTGATGTTTGTGGCTTATAGGGACAAGGTACAAATCAAATGTAACCTTCAGGTTGGTTTCTCTTTTTCACCTTCATGTATGTTGAATAACTCTTTTTGCTTTTGGCTATAATTCACAATCTATATATGATAGAGACATAATTGAAACAACACTTTGTTCCTAGTCTTGTGCTACTTACCCATGTGAATTATCATGTATGTGGCATATTGGATAGTAGTCAAAATGTGAAGTTGAATGTATGATGTTTTTCAATTACGTCACAAGTTCAAAAAAGTATGACTTACATTTTGGCCCATAATTCTAAAACTATACAATCTGGATCCTCAATTCAAAGTGCCGCATAAAGCTAACATCATGCCACTGTTCTGTGTCCCTTTTCATGCTTGTTCCATGCTTAGAAGTGGTGAGAATCTTTCAGTGATTAAATTTAAATGCATGTTTTAAATACAAAAAATCTCAATTTATTTCAAATATTTCACGTATATTGTGTCATAATTCATGATCCATACTAGATAGAGCTTTATTTGCAAATGCAACACATTCAATAGAATATCCCACTGCAGGATAGCAAATTACATGCCTCTAGGTTGTAGAGAAAGTACATAAAACTAACATTGACTCCATACTGGGCAATTTTACATCTCCGGCCATCCGCTCACCCTATAGAAACTAATTTTGTTTATAATCAAGTGAGTTTTTATGCTATTACGCTCATAATGCATCACATTAATCCTTATCATGTCTATAATGAGCTACAATTGAACAATAGATGAAAATGCATTCTAAACCATGTTTTTTTTTAACCTTAAAAATCCTCATTGAAATAGACTTGTTACACCTATGCAGCTTTTAGCTTATGTGTAATGAGAAAATGTGCCATAAAAAAGTGAAAATGACACATAGAGGTGTTTTTGCATCTGTTTATGCAGCCTAATGTGAAAACAAGTCAACCCAATGTTTTGCTTTACAAAAAATAAATTCCCAAATTTCCGCATTTTACCACTTACATAAAACATCTCCTGAGAAAGTTGCATATAAATGAGTCAGGGTAAATTTTTTTTTAAAAACGTTTCCGGCTTGAGAATCAACATAACAAAAGGCTTAATTTGATATATCACATACCTTAAAAAGAAAATCACAATATTGATTTTTTTGCATTTTTCCCAAGCTCTATGTAAAACATCCGTTGCACTGGTGCAACAAAAGGTTAAGTCGAAAAACGGAAACAGCTATAAAAAAAAATCTGAAATATATATTTCAAAAATTCCTTTTGTTTCTTTGGCCTAAACCCAAAAGGCTTCCAACAACACCTTTTTTTCAAAAATTGAACAATGTAAAAATGTCCTGCGAACTTTTTTTCTTCTCAAAATATTGTCAAAAATAGTCATTTTAAGTATAAATAAGTGAGCGTTTGAGATTTTTTCACCAGATAAAGATGTTTATGGTCACTGTACACTTAGGCTTCGGGTCCACATGTTTTCAATTTTTTGGTTGACCCAGAAAAAAAAATTATTTTTTCAAAAAGCTGCACTGGTGTAGCTCTCTGAAAAAAGGCACGCCCGAATATTTTTTTCTGAAAAAAGGGGGTGCATATGAAAGAGGGCGTCGAAATATTATGATTGAGCACGATTTTTTTTTCCGACATGGGCGAATTGCAGTATGTAGCTAAGACATGTACACTTTATAGTGGCAACTCTGATGTTTGTGGCTTATAGGGACAAGGTACAAATCAAATGTAACCTTCAGGATGGTTTCTCTTTTTCACCTTCATGTATGTTGAAGAACTCTTTTTGCTTTTGGCTATAATTCACAATCTATATATGATAGAGACATAATTGAAACAACACTTTGTTCCTAGTCTTGTGCTACTTACCCATGTGAATTATCATGTGTGTGGCATATTGGATAGTAGTCAAAATGTGAAGTTGAATGTATGATGTTTTTCAATTACGTCACAAGTTCGAAAAAGTATGCCTTACATTTTGGCCCATAATTCTAAAACTATACAATTTGGATCCTCAATTCAAAGTGCCGCATAAAGCTAACATCATGCCACTGTTCTGTGTCCATTTTCATGCTTGTGCCATGCTTATAAGTGGTGAGAATCTTTCAGTGATTAAATGCATGTTTTAAATACAAAAAATCTCAATTTATTTCAAATATTTTACGTATATTGTGTCATAATTCATGATCCATACTAGATAGAGCTTCATTTGCAAATGCAACACATTCTATAGAATATCCCACTGCAGGATGGCAAATTACATGCCTCTAGGATGTAGAGAAAGTACATAAAACTAATATTGACTCCATACTGGGAGATTTTACATCTCCGGCCATCTGGTCACCCCATAGAAACTAATTTTGTTTATAATCAAGTGAGTTTTTATGCTATTACGCTCATAATGCATCACATTAATCCTTATCATGTCTATAATGAGCTACAATTGAACAATAGATGAAAATGCATTCTAAACCATGTTTTTTTTTAACCTTAAAAATCCTCATTGAAATAGACTTGTTACACCTATGCAGCTTTTAGCTTATGTGTAATGAGAAAATGTGCCATAAAAAAGTGAAAATGACACATAGAGGTGTTTTTGCATCTGTTTATGCAGCCTAATGTGAAAACAAGTCAAACCAATGTTTTACTTTACAAAAAATAAATTCCCAAATTTCCGCATTTTACCACTTACATAAAACATCTCCTGAGAAAGTTGCATATAAATGAGTCAGGGTACATTTTTTTTTTAAAACGTTTCCGGCTTGAGAATCAACATAACAAAAGGCTTAATTTGATATATCACATACCTTAAAAAGAAAATCACAATATTGATTTTTTTGCATTTTTCCCAAGCTCAATGTAAAACATCCGTTGCACTGGTGCAACAAAAGGTTAAGTCGAAAAACGGAAACAGCTATAAAAAAAAATCTGAAATATGTATTTCAAAAATTCCTTTTGTTTCTTTGGCCTAAACCCAAAAGGCTTCCAACAACACCTTTTTTTCAAAAATCGAACAATGTAAAAATGTCCTGCGAACTTTTTTTCTTCTCAAAATATTGTCAAAAATAGTCATTTTTAGTATAAATAAGTGAGCGTTTGAGATTTTTTCACCAGATAAAGTTTTTTATGGTCACTGTACACTTAGGCTTCGGGTCCACATGTTTTCAATTTTTTGGTTGACCCAGAAAAAAAAAATATTTTTTCACAAAGCTGCATTGGTGTAGCTCTCTGAAAAAAGGCACGCCCGAATATTTTTTTCTGAAAAAAGGGGGTGCATATGAAAGAGGGCGTCGAAATATTATGATTGAGCACGATTTTTTTTTCCAACATGGGCGAATTGCAGTATGTAGCTAAGACATGTACACTTTATAGTGGCAACTCTGATGTTTGTGGCTTATAGGGACAAGGTACAAATCAAATGTAACCTTCAGGTTGGTTTCTCTTTTTCACCTTCATGTATGTTGAATAACTCTTTTTGCTTTTGGCTATAATTCACAATCTATATATGATAGAGACATAATTGAAACAACACTTTGTTCCTAGTCTTGTGCTACTTACCCATGTGAATTATCATGTATGTGGCATATTGGATAGTAGTCAAAATGTGAAGTTGAATGTATGATGTTTTTCAATTACGTCACAAGTTCAAAAAAGTATGACTTACATTTTGGCCCATAATTCTAAAACTATACAATCTGGATCCTCAATTCAAAGTGCCGCATAAAGCTAACATCATGCCACTGTTCTGTGTCCCTTTTCATGCTTGTTCCATGCTTAGAAGTGGTGAGAATCTTTCAGTGATTAAATTTAAATGCATGTTTTAAATACAAAAAATCTCAATTTATTTCAAATATTTCACGTATATTGTGTCATAATTCATGATCCATACTAGATAGAGCTTTATTTGCAAATGCAACACATTCTATAGAATATCCCACTGCAGGATGGCAAATTACATGCCTCTAGGTTGTAGAGAAAGTACATAAAACTAACATTGACTCCATACTGGGCAATTTTACATCTCCGGCCATCTGCTCACCCTATAGAAACTAATTTTGTTTATAATCAAGTGAGTTTTTATGCTATTACGCTCATAATGCATCACATTAATCCTTATCATGTCTATAATGAGCTACAATTGAACAATAGATGAAAATGCATTCTAAACCATGTTTTTTTTTAACCTTAAAAATCCTCATTGAAATAGACTTGTTACACCTATGCAGCTTTTAGCTTATGTGTAATGAGAAAATGTGCCATAAAAAAGTGAAAATGACACATAGAGGTGTTTTTGCATCTGTTTATGCAGCCTAATGTGAAAACAAGTCAACCCAATGTTTTACTTTACAAAAAATAAATTCCCAAATTTCCGCATTTTACCACTTACATAAAACATCTCCTGAGAAAGTTGCATATAAATGAGTCAGGGTAAATTTTTTTTTAAAAACGTTTCCGGCTTGAGAATCAACATAACAAAAGGCTTAATTTGATATATCACATACCTTAAAAAGAAAATCACAATATTGATTTTTTTGCATTTTTCCCAAGCTCTATGTAAAACATCCGTTGCACTGGTGCAACAAAAGGTTAAGTCGAAAAACGGAAACAGCTATAAAAAAAAATCTGAAATATATATTTCAAAAATTCCTTTTGTTTCTTTGGCCTAAACCCAAAAGGCTTCCAACAACACCTTTTTTTCAAAAATTGAACAATGTAAAAATGTCCTGCGAACTTTTTTTCTTCTCAAAATATTGTCAAAAATAGTCATTTTAAGTATAAATAAGTGAGCGTTTGAGATTTTTTCACCAGATAAAGATGTTTATGGTCACTGTACACTTAGGCTTCGGGTCCACATGTTTTCAATTTTTTGGTTGACCCAGAAAAAAAAATTATTTTTTCAAAAAGCTGCACTGGTGTAGCTCTCTGAAAAAAGGCACGCCCGAATATTTTTTTCTGAAAAAAGGGGGTGCATATGAAAGAGGGCGTCGAAATATTATGATTGAGCACGATTTTTTTTTCCGACATGGGCGAATTGCAGTATGTAGCTAAGACATGTACACTTTATAGTGGCAACTCTGATGTTTGTGGCTTATAGGGACAAGGTACAAATCAAATGTAACCTTCAGGATGGTTTCTCTTTTTCACCTTCATGTATGTTGAAGAACTCTTTTTGCTTTTGGCTATAATTCACAATCTATATATGATAGAGACATAATTGAAACAACACTTTGTTCCTAGTCTTGTGCTACTTACCCATGTGAATTATCATGTGTGTGGCATATTGGATAGTAGTCAAAATGTGAAGTTGAATGTATGATGTTTTTCAATTACGTCACAAGTTCGAAAAAGTATGCCTTACATTTTGGCCCATAATTCTAAAACTATACAATTTGGATCCTCAATTCAAAGTGCCGCATAAAGCTAACATCATGCCACTGTTTTGTGTCCATTTTCATGCTTGTGCCATGCTTATAAGTGGTGAGAATCTTTCAGTGATTAAATGCATGTTTTAAATACAAAAAATCTCAATTTATTTCAAATATTTTACGTATATTGTGTCATAATTCATGATCCATACTAGATAGAGCTTCATTTGCAAATGCAACACATTCTATAGAATATCCCACTGCAGGATGGCAAATTACATGCCTCTAGGATGTAGAGAAAGTACATAAAGCTAATATTGACTCCATACTGGGAGATTTTACATCTCCGGCCATCTGGTCACCCTATAGAAACTAATTTTGTTTATAATCAAGTGAGTTTTTATGCTATTACGCTCATAATGCATCACATTAATCCTTATCATGTCTATAATGAGCTACAATTGAACAATAGATGAAAATGCATTCTAAACCATGTTTTTTTTTAACCTTAAAAATCCTCATTGAAATAGACTTGTTACACCTATGCAGCTTTTAGCTTATGTGTAATGAGAAAATGTGCCATAAAAAAGTGAAAATGACACATAGAGGTGTTTTTGCATCTGTTTATGCAGCCTAATGTGAAAACAAGTCAAACCAATGTTTTACTTTACAAAAAATAAATTCCCAAATTTCCGCATTTTACCACTTACATAAAACATCTCCTGAGAAAGTTGCATATAAATGAGTCAGGGTACATTTTTTTTTTTAAACGTTTCCGGCTTGAGAATCAACATAACAAAAGGCTTAATTTGATATATCACATACCTTAAAAAGAAAATCACAATATTGATTTTTTTGCATTTTTCACAAGCTCAATGTAAAACATCCGTTGCACTGGTGCAACAAAAGGTTAAGTCGAAAAACGGAAACAGCTATAAAAAAAAATCTGAAATATGTATTTTAAAAATTCCTTTTGTTTCTTTGGCCTAAACCCAAAAGGCTTCCAACAACACCTTTTTTTCAAAAATCGAACAATGTTAAAATGTCCTGCGAACTTTTTTTCTTCTCAAAATATTGTCAAAAATAGTCATTTTTAGTATAAATAAGTGAGCGTTTGAGATTTTTTCACCAGATAAAGATTTTTATGGTCACTGTACACTTAGGCTTCGGGTCCACATGTTTTCAATTTTTTGGTTGACCCAGAAAAAAAAAATATTTTTTCAAAAAGCTGCATTGGTGTATCTCTCTGAAAAAAGGCACGCCCGAATATTTTTTTCTGAAAAAAGGGGGTGCATATGAAAGAGGGCGTCGAAATATTATGATTGAGCACGATTTTTTTTTCCAACATGGGCGAATTGCAGTATGTAGCTAAGACATGTACACTTTATAGTGGCAACTCTGATGTTTGTGGCCTATAGGGACAAGGTACAAATCAAATGTAACCTTCAGGTTGGTTTCTCTTTTTCACCTTCATGTATGTTGAATAACTCTTTTTGCTTTTGGCTATAATTCACAATCTATATATGATAGAGACATAATTGAAACAACACTTTGTTCCTAGTCTTGTGCTACTTACCCATGTGAATTATCATGTGTGTGGCATATTGGATAGTAGTCAAAATGTGAAGTTGAATGTATGATGTTTTTCAATTACGTCACAAGTTCGAAAAAGTATGCCTTACATTTTGGCCCATAATTCTAAAACTATACAATCTGGATCCTCAATTCAAAGTGCCGCATAAAGCTAACATCATGCCACTGTTCTGTGTCCATTTTCATGCTTGTGCCATGCTTATAAGTGGTGAGAATCTTTCAGTGATTAAATGCATGTTTTAAATACAAAAAATCTCAATTTATTTCAAATATTTTACGCATATTGTGTCATAATTCATGATCCATACTAGATAGAGCTTCATTTGCAAATGCAACACATTCTATAGAATATCCCACTGCAGGATGGCAAATTACATGCCTCTAGGATGTAGAGAAAGTACATAAAACTAATATTGACTCCATACTGGGAGATTTTACATCTCCGGCCATCTGGTCACCCATAGAAACTAATTTTGTTTATAATCAAGTGAGTTTTTATGCTATTACGCTAATAATGCATCACATTAATCCTTATCATGTCTATAATGAGCTACAATTGAACAATAGATGAAAATGCATTCTAAACCATGTTTTTTTTAACCTTAAAAATCCTCATTGAAATAGACTTGTTACACCTATGCAGCTTTTAGCTTATGTGTAATGAGAAAATGTGCCATAAAAAAGTGAAAATGACACATAGAGGTGTTTTTGCATCTGTTTATGCAGCCTAATGTGAAAACAAGTCAAACCAATGTTTTACTTTACAAAAAATAAATTCCCAAATTTCCGCATTTTACCACTTACATAAAACATCTCCTGAGAAAGTTGCATATAAATGAGTCAGGGTACATTTTTTTTTTAAAACGTTTCCGGCTTGAGAATCAACATAACAAAAGGCTTAATTTGATATATCACATACCTTAAAAAGAAAATCACAATATTGATTTTTTTGCATTTTTCCCAAGCTCAATGTAAAACATCCGTTGCACTGGTGCAACAAAAGGTTAAGTCGAAAAACGGAAACAGCTATAAAAAAAAATCTGAAATATGTATTTCAAAAATTCCTTTTGTTTCTTTGGCCTAAACCCAAAAGGCTTCCAACAACACCTTTTTTTCAAAAATCGAACAATGTAAAAATGTCCTGCGAACTTTTTTTCTTCTCAAAATATTGTCAAAAATAGTCATTTGTAGTATAAATAAGTGAGCGTTTGAGATTTTTTCACCAGATAAAGATGTTTATGGTCACTGTACACTTAGACTTCGGGTCCACATGTTTTCAATTTTTCGGTTGACCCAGAAAAAAAAATCATTTTTTCAAAAAGCTGCATTGGTGTAGCTCTCTGAAAAAAGGCACGCCCGAATATTTTTTTCTGAAAAAAGGGGGTGCATATGAAAGAGGGCGTCGAAATATTATGATTGAGCACGATTTTTTTTTCCAACATGGGCGAATTGCAGTATGTAGCTAAGACATGTACACTTTATAGTGGCAACTCTGATGTTTGTGGCTTATAGGGACAAGGTACAAATCAAATGTAACCTTCAGGTTGGTTTCTCTTTTTCACCTTCATGTATGTTGAATAACTCTTTTTGCTTTTGGCTGTAATTCACAATCTATATATGATAGAGACATAATTGAAACAACACTTTCTTCCTAGTCTTGTGCTACTTACCCATGTGAATTATCATGTATGTGGCATATTGGATAGTAGTCAAAATGTGAAGTTGAATGTATGATGTTTTTCAATTATGTCACAAGTTCGAAAAAGTATGCCTTACATTTTGGCCCATAATTCTAAAACTATACAATTTGGATCCTCAATTCAAAGTGCCGCATAAAGCTAACATCATGCCACTGTTCTGTGTCCATTTTCATGCTTGTGCCATGCTTATAAGTGGTGAGAATCTTTCAGTGTTTAAATGCATGTTTTAAATACAAAAAATCTCAATTTATTTCAAATATTTTACGTATATTGTGTCATAATTCATGATCCATACTAGATAGAGCTTTATTTGCAAATGCAACACATTCTATAGAATATCCCACTGCAGGATGGCAAATTACATGCCTCTAGGATGTAGAGAAAGTACATAAAACTAATATTGACTCCATACTGGGAGATTTTACATCTCCGGCCATCTGGTCATCCTATAGAAACTAATTTTGTTTATAATCAAGTGAGTTTTTATGCTATTACGCTCATAATGCATCACATTAATCCTTATCATGTCTATAATGAGCTACAATTGAACAATAGATGAAAATGCATTCTAAACCATGTTTTTTTTTAACCTTAAAAATCCTCATTGAAATAGACTTGTTACACCTATGCAGCTTTTAGCTTATGTGTAATGAGAAAATGTGCCATAAAAAGTGAAAATGACACATAGAGGTGTTTTTGCATCTGTTTATGCAGCCTAATGTGAAAACAAGTCAAACCAATGTTTTACTTTACAAAAAATAAATTCCCAAATTTCCGCATTTTACCACTTACATAAAACATCTCCTGAGAAAGTTGCATATAAATGAGTCAGGGTACATTTTTTTTTTAAACGTTTCCGGCTTGAGAGTCAACATAACAAAAGGCTTAATTTGATATATCACATACCTTAAAAAGAAAATCACAATATTGATTTTTTTGCATTTTTCCCAAGCTCAATGTAAAACATCCGTTGCACTGGTGCAACAAAAGGTTAAGTCGAAAAACGGAAACAGCTATAAAAAAAAATCTGAAATATGTATTTCAAAAATTCCTTTTGTTTCTTTGGCCTAAACCCAAAAGGCTTCCAACAACACCTTTTTTTCAAAAATCGAACAATGTAAAAATGTCCTTCGAACTTTTTTTCTTCTCAAAATATTGTCAAAAATAGTCATTTTTAGTATAAATAAGTGAGGGTTTGAGATTTTTTCACCAGATAAAGTTTTTTATGGTCACTGTACACTTAGGCTTCGGGTCCACATGTTTTCAATTTTTTGGTTGACCCAGAAAAAAAAAATATTTTTTCACAAAGCTGCATTGGTTTAGCTCTCTGAAAAAAGGCACGCCCGAATATTTTTTTCTGAAAAAAGGGGGTGCATATGAAAGAGGGCGTCGAAATATTATGATTGAGCACGATTTTTTTTTCCAACATGGGCGAATTGCAGTATGTAGCTAAGACATGTACACTTTATAGGGGCAACTCTGATGTTTGTGGCTTATAGGGACAAGGTACAAATCAAATGTAACCTTCAGGTTGGTTTCTCTTTTTCACCTTCATGTATGTTGAATAACTCTTTTTGCTTTTGGCTATAATTCACAATCTATATATGATAGAGACATAATTGAAACAACACTTTGTTCCTAGTCTTGTGCTACTTACCCATGTGAATTATCATGTATGTGGCATATTGGATAGTAGTCAAAATGTGAAGTTGAATGTATGATGTTTTTCAATTACGTCACAAGTTCAAAAAAGTATGACTTACATTTTGGCCCATAATTCTAAAACTATACAATCTGGATCCTCAATTCAAAGTGCCGCATAAAGCTAACATCATGCCACTGTTCTGTGTCCCTTTTCATGCTTGTTCCATGCTTAGAAGTGGTGAGAATCTTTCAGTGATTAAATTTAAATGCATGTTTTAAATACAAAAAATCTCAATTTATTTCAAATATTTCACGTATATTGTGTCATAATTCATGATCCATACTAGATAGAGCTTTATTTGCAAATGCAACACATTCTATAGAATATCCCACTGCAGGATGGCAAATTACATGCCTCTAGGTTGTAGAGAAAGTACATAAAACTAACATTGACTCCATACTGGGCAATTTTACATCTCCGGCCATCTGCTCACCCTATAGAAACTAATTTTGTGTATAATCAAGTGAGTTTTTATGCTATTACGCTCATAATGCATCACATTAATCCTTATCATGTCTATAATGAGCTACAATTGAACAATAGATGAAAATGCATTCTAAACCATGTTTTTTTTTAACCTTAAAAATCCTCATTGAAATAGACTTGTTACACCTATGCAGCTTTTAGCTTATGTGTAATGAGAAAATGTGCCATAAAAAAGTGAAAATGACACATAGAGGTGTTTTTGCATCTGTTTATGCAGCCTAATGTGAAAACAAGTCAACCCAATGTTTTACTTTACAAAAAATAAATTCCCAAATTTCCGCATTTTACCACTTACATAAAACATCTCCTGAGAAAGTTGCATATAAATGAGTCAGGGTAAATTTTTTTTTAAAAACGTTTCCGGCTTGAGAATCAACATAACAAAAGGCTTAATTTGATATATCACATACCTTAAAAAGAAAATCACAATATTGATTTTTTTGCATTTTTCCCAAGCTCTATGTAAAACATCCGTTGCACTGGTGCAACAAAAGGTTAAGTCGAAAAACGGAAACAGCTATAAAAAAAAATCTGAAATATATATTTCAAAAATTCCTTTTGTTTCTTTGGCCTAAACCCAAAAGGCTTCCAACAACACCTTTTTTTCAAAAATTGAACAATGTAAAAATGTCCTGCGAACTTTTTTTCTTCTCAAAATATTGTCAAAAATAGTCATTTTAAGTATAAATAAGTGAGCGTTTGAGATTTTTTCACCAGATAAAGATGTTTATGGTCACTGTACACTTAGGCTTCGGGTCCACATGTTTTCAATTTTTTGGTTGACCCAGAAAAAAAAATTATTTTTTCAAAAAGCTGCACTGGTGTAGCTCTCTGAAAAAAGGCACGCCCGAATATTTTTTTCTGAAAAAAGGGGGTGCATATGAAAGAGGGCGTCGAAATATTATGATTGAGCACGATTTTTTTTTCCGACATGGGCGAATTGCAGTATGTAGCTAAGACATGTACACTTTATAGTGGCAACTCTGATGTTTGTGGCTTATAGGGACAAGGTACAAATCAAATGTAACCTTCAGGATGGTTTCTCTTTTTCACCTTCATGTATGTTGAAGAACTCTTTTTGCTTTTGGCTATAATTCACAATCTATATATGATAGAGACATAATTGAAACAACACTTTGTTCCTAGTCTTGTGCTACTTACCCATGTGAATTATCATGTGTGTGGCATATTGGATAGTAGTCAAAATGTGAAGTTGAATGTATGATGTTTTTCAATTACGTCACAAGTTCGAAAAAGTATGCCTTACATTTTGGCCCATAATTCTAAAACTATACAATTTGGATCCTCAATTCAAAGTGCCGCATAAAGCTAACATCATGCCACTGTTTTGTGTCCATTTTCATGCTTGTGCCATGCTTATAAGTGGTGAGAATCTTTCAGTGATTAAATGCATGTTTTAAATACAAAAAATCTCAATTTATTTCAAATATTTTACGTATATTGTGTCATAATTCATGATCCATACTAGATAGAGCTTCATTTGCAAATGCAACACATTCTATAGAATATCCCACTGCAGGATGGCAAATTACATGCCTCTAGGATGTAGAGAAAGTACATAAAGCTAATATTGACTCCATACTGGGAGATTTTACATCTCCGGCCATCTGGTCACCCTATAGAAACTAATTTTGTTTATAATCAAGTGAGTTTTTATGCTATTACGCTCATAATGCATCACATTAATCCTTATCATGTCTATAATGAGCTACAATTGAACAATAGATGAAAATGCATTCTAAACCATGTTTTTTTTTAACCTTAAAAATCCTCATTGAAATAGACTTGTTACACCTATGCAGCTTTTAGCTTATGTGTAATGAGAAAATGTGCCATAAAAAAGTGAAAATGACACATAGAGGTGTTTTTGCATCTGTTTATGCAGCCTAATGTGAAAACAAGTCAAACCAATGTTTTACTTTACAAAAAATAAATTCCCAAATTTCCGCATTTTACCACTTACATAAAACATCTCCTGAGAAAGTTGCATATAAATGAGTCAGGGTACATTTTTTTTTAAAAACGTTTCCGGCTTGAGAATCAACATAACAAAAGGCTTAATTTGATATATCACATACCTTAAAAAGAAAATCACAATATTGATTTTTTTGCATTTTTCCCAAGCTCTATGTAAAACATCCGTTGCACTGGTGCAACAAAAGGTTAAGTCGAAAAACGGAAACAGCTATAAAAAAAAATCTGAAATATATATTTCAAAAATTCCTTTTGTTTCTTTGGCCTAAACCCAAAAGGCTTCCAACAACACCTTTTTTTCAAAAATTGAACAATGTAAAAATGTCCTGCGAACTTTTTTTCTTCTCAAAATATTGTCAAAAATAGTCATTTTAAGTATAAATAAGTGAGCGTTTGAGATTTTTTCACCAGATAAAGATGTTTATGGTCACTGTACACTTAGGCTTCGGGTCCACATGTTTTCAATTTTTTGGTTGACCCAGAAAAAAAAATTATTTTTTCAAAAAGCTGCACTGGTGTAGCTCTCTGAAAAAAGGCACGCCCGAATATTTTTTTCTGAAAAAAGGGGGTGCATATGAAAGAGGGCGTCGAAATATTATGATTGAGCACGATTTTTTTTTCCGACATGGGCGAATTGCAGTATGTAGCTAAGACATGTACACTTTATAGTGGCAACTCTGATGTTTGTGGCTTATAGGGACAAGGTACAAATCAAATGTAACCTTCAGGATGGTTTCTCTTTTTCACCTTCATGTATGTTGAAGAACTCTTTTTGCTTTTGGCTATAATTCACAATCTATATATGATAGAGACATAATTGAAACAACACTTTGTTCCTAGTCTTGTGCTACTTACCCATGTGAATTATCATGTGTGTGGCATATTGGATAGTAGTCAAAATGTGAAGTTGAATGTATGATGTTTTTCAATTACGTCACAAGTTCGAAAAAGTATGCCTTACATTTTGGCCCATAATTCTAAAACTATACAATTTGGATCCTCAATTCAAAGTGCCGCATAAAGCTAACATCATGCCACTGTTTTGTGTCCATTTTCATGCTTGTGCCATGCTTATAAGTGGTGAGAATCTTTCAGTGATTAAATGCATGTTTTAAATACAAAAAATCTCAATTTATTTCAAATATTTTACGTATATTGTGTCATAATTCATGATCCATACTAGATAGAGCTTCATTTGCAAATGCAACACATTCTATAGAATATCCCACTGCAGGATGGCAAATTACATGCCTCTAGGATGTAGAGAAAGTACATAAAGCTAATATTGACTCCATACTGGGAGATTTTACATCTCCGGCCATCTGGTCACCCTATAGAAACTAATTTTGTTTATAATCAAGTGAGTTTTTATGCTATTACGCTCATAATGCATCACATTAATCCTTATCATGTCTATAATGAGCTACAATTGAACAATAGATGAAAATGCATTCTAAACCATGTTTTTTTTTAACCTTAAAAATCCTCATTGAAATAGACTTGTTACACCTATGCAGCTTTTAGCTTATGTGTAATGAGAAAATGTGCCATAAAAAAGTGAAAATGACACATAGAGGTGTTTTTGCATCTGTTTATGCAGCCTAATGTGAAAACAAGTCAAACCAATGTTTTACTTTACAAAAAATAAATTCCCAAATTTCCGCATTTTACCACTTACATAAAACATCTCCTGAGAAAGTTGCATATAAATGAGTCAGGGTACATTTTTTTTTTAAAACGTTTCCGGCTTGAGAATCAACATAACAAAAGGCTTAATTTGATATATCACATACCTTAAAAAGAAAATCACAATATTGATTTTTTTGCATTTTTCACAAGCTCAATGTAAAACATCCGTTGCACTGGTGCAACAAAAGGTTAAGTCGAAAAACGGAAACAGCTATAAAAAAAAATCTGAAATATGTATTTTAAAAATTCCTTTTGTTTCTTTGGCCTAAACCCAAAAGGCTTCCAACAACACCTTTTTTTCAAAAATCGAACAATGTTAAAATGTCCTGCGAACTTTTTTTCTTCTCAAAATATTGTCAAAAATAGTCATTTTTAGTATAAATAAGTGAGCGTTTGAGATTTTTTCACCAGATAAAGATTTTTATGGTCACTGTACACTTAGGCTTCGGGTCCACATGTTTTCAATTTTTTGGTTGACCCAGAAAAAAAAAATATTTTTTCAAAAAGCTGCATTGGTGTATCTCTCTGAAAAAAGGCACGCCCGAATATTTTTTTCTGAAAAAAGGGGGTGCATATGAAAGAGGGCGTCGAAATATTATGATTGAGCACGATTTTTTTTTCCAACATGGGCGAATTGCAGTATGTAGCTAAGACATGTACACTTTATAGTGGCAACTCTGATGTTTGTGGCCTATAGGGACAAGGTACAAATCAAATGTAACCTTCAGGTTGGTTTCTCTTTTTCACCTTCATGTATGTTGAATAACTCTTTTTGCTTTTGGCTATAATTCACAATCTATATATGATAGAGACATAATTGAAACAACACTTTGTTCCTAGTCTTGTGCTACTTACCCATGTGAATTATCATGTGTGTGGCATATTGGATAGTAGTCAAAATGTGAAGTTGAATGTATGATGTTTTTCAATTACGTCACAAGTTCGAAAAAGTATGCCTTACATTTTGGCCCATAATTCTAAAACTATACAATCTGGATCCTCAATTCAAAGTGCCGCATAAAGCTAACATCATGCCACTGTTCTGTGTCCATTTTCATGCTTGTGCCATGCTTATAAGTGGTGAGAATCTTTCAGTGATTAAATGCATGTTTTAAATACAAAAAATCTCAATTTATTTCAAATATTTTACGCATATTGTGTCATAATTCATGATCCATACTAGATAGAGCTTCATTTGCAAATGCAACACATTCTATAGAATATCCCACTGCAGGATGGCAAATTACATGCCTCTAGGATGTAGAGAAAGTACATAAAACTAATATTGACTCCATACTGGGAGATTTTACATCTCCGGCCATCTGGTCACCCATAGAAACTAATTTTGTTTATAATCAAGTGAGTTTTTATGCTATTACGCTAATAATGCATCACATTAATCCTTATCATGTCTATAATGAGCTACAATTGAACAATAGATGAAAATGCATTCTAAACCATGTTTTTTTTAACCTTAAAAATCCTCATTGAAATAGACTTGTTACACCTATGCAGCTTTTAGCTTATGTGTAATGAGAAAATGTGCCATAAAAAAGTGAAAATGACACATAGAGGTGTTTTTGCATCTGTTTATGCAGCCTAATGTGAAAACAAGTCAAACCAATGTTTTACTTTACAAAAAATAAATTCCCAAATTTCCGCATTTTACCACTTACATAAAACATCTCCTGAGAAAGTTGCATATAAATGAGTCAGGGTACATTTTTTTTTAAAAACGTTTCCGGCTTGAGAATCAACATAACAAAAGGCTTAATTTGATATATCACATACCTTAAAAAGAAAATCACAATATTGATTTTTTTGCATTTTTCCCAAGCTCAATGTAAAACATCCGTTGCACTGGTGCAACAAAAGGTTAAGTCGAAAAACGGAAACAGCTATAAAAAAAAATCTGAAATATGTATTTCAAAAATTCCTTTTGTTTCTTTGGCCTAAACCCAAAAGGCTTCCAACAACACCTTTTTTTCAAAAATCGAACAATGTAAAAATGTCCTGCGAACTTTTTTTCTTCTCAAAATATTGTCAAAAATAGTCATTTGTAGTATAAATAAGTGAGCGTTTGAGATTTTTTCACCAGATAAAGATGTTTATGGTCACTGTACACTTAGGCTTCGGGTCCACATGTTTTCAATTTTTCGGTTGACCCAGAAAAAAAAATCATTTTTTCAAAAAGCTGCATTGGTGTAGCTCTCTGAAAAAAGGCACGCCCGAATATTTTTTTCTGAAAAAAGGGGGTGCATATGAAAGAGGGCGTCGAAATATTATGATTGAGCACGATTTTTTTTTCCAACATGGGCGAATTGCAGTATGTAGCTAAGACATGTACACTTTATAGTGGCAACTCTGATGTTTGTGGCTTATAGGGACAAGGTACAAATCAAATGTAACCTTCAGGTTGGTTTCTCTTTTTCACCTTCATGTATGTTGAATAACTCTTTTTGCTTTTGGCTGTAATTCACAATCTATATATGATAGAGACATAATTGAAACAACACTTTCTTCCTAGTCTTGTGCTACTTACCCATGTGAATTATCATGTATGTGGCATATTGGATAGTAGTCAAAATGTGAAGTTGAATGTATGATGTTTTTCAATTATGTCACAAGTTCGAAAAAGTATGCCTTACATTTTGGCCCATAATTCTAAAACTATACAATTTGGATCCTCAATTCAAAGTGCCGCATAAAGCTAACATCATGCCACTGTTCTGTGTCCATTTTCATGCTTGTGCCATGCTTATAAGTGGTGAGAATCTTTCAGTGTTTAAATGCATGTTTTAAATACAAAAAATCTCAATTTATTTCAAATATTTTACGTATATTGTGTCATAATTCATGATCCATACTAGATAGAGCTTTATTTGCAAATGCAACACATTCTATAGAATATCCCACTGCAGGATGGCAAATTACATGCCTCTAGGATGTAGAGAAAGTACATAAAACTAATATTGACTCCATACTGGGAGATTTTACATCTCCGGCCATCTGGTCATCCTATAGAAACTAATTTTGTTTATAATCAAGTGAGTTTTTATGCTATTACGCTCATAATGCATCACATTAATCCTTATCATGTCTATAATGAGCTACAATTGAACAATAGATGAAAATGCATTCTAAACCATGTTTTTTTTTAACCTTAAAAATCCTCATTGAAATAGACTTGTTACACCTATGCAGCTTTTAGCTTATGTGTAATGAGAAAATGTGCCATAAAAAGTGAAAATGACACATAGAGGTGTTTTTGCATCTGTTTATGCAGCCTAATGTGAAAACAAGTCAAACCAATGTTTTACTTTACAAAAAATAAATTCCCAAATTTCCGCATTTTACCACTTACATAAAACATCTCCTGAGAAAGTTGCATATAAATGAGTCAGGGTACATTTTTTTTTTAAACGTTTCCGGCTTGAGAGTCAACATAACAAAAGGCTTAATTTGATATATCACATACCTTAAAAAGAAAATCACAATATTGATTTTTTTGCATTTTTCCCAAGCTCAATGTAAAACATCCGTTGCACTGGTGCAACAAAAGGTTAAGTCGAAAAACGGAAACAGCTATAAAAAAAAATCTGAAATATGTATTTCAAAAATTCCTTTTGTTTCTTTGGCCTAAACCCAAAAGGCTTCCAACAACACCTTTTTTTCAAAAATCGAACAATGTAAAAATGTCCTTCGAACTTTTTTTCTTCTCAAAATATTGTCAAAAATAGTCATTTTTAGTATAAATAAGTGAGGGTTTGAGATTTTTTCACCAGATAAAGTTTTTTATGGTCACTGTACACTTAGGCTTCGGGTCCACATGTTTTCAATTTTTTGGTTGACCCAGAAAAAAAAAATATTTTTTCACAAAGCTGCATTGGTGTAGCTCTCTGAAAAAAGGCACGCCCGAATATTTTTTTCTGAAAAAAGGGGGTGCATATGAAAGAGGGCGTCGAAATATTATGATTGAGCACGATTTTTTTTTCCAACATGGGCGAATTGCAGTATGTAGCTAAGACATGTACACTTTATAGGGGCAACTCTGATGTTTGTGGCTTATAGGGACAAGGTACAAATCAAATGTAACCTTCAGGTTGGTTTCTCTTTTTCACCTTCATGTATGTTGAATAACTCTTTTTGCTTTTGGCTATAATTCACAATCTATATATGATAGAGACATAATTGAAACAACACTTTGTTCCTAGTCTTGTGCTACTTACCCATGTGAATTATCATGTATGTGGCATATTGGATAGTAGTCAAAATGTGAAGTTGAATGTATGATGTTTTTCAATTACGTCACAAGTTCAAAAAAGTATGACTTACATTTTGGCCCATAATTCTAAAACTATACAATCTGGATCCTCAATTCAAAGTGCCGCATAAAGCTAACATCATGCCACTGTTCTGTGTCCCTTTTCATGCTTGTTCCATGCTTAGAAGTGGTGAGAATCTTTCAGTGATTAAATTTAAATGCATGTTTTAAATACAAAAAATCTCAATTTATTTCAAATATTTCACGTATATTGTGTCATAATTCATGATCCATACTAGATAGAGCTTCATTTGCAAATGCAACACATTCTATAGAATATCCCACTGCAGGATGCCGAATTACATGCCTCTAGGTTGTAGAGAAAGTACATAAAACTAACATTGACTCCATACTGGGCAATTTTATATCTCCGGCCATCTGATCACACTATAGAAACTAATTTTGTTTATAATCAAGTGAGTTTTTATGCTATTACGCTCATAATGCATCACATTAATCCTTATCATGTCTATAATGAGCTACAATTGAACAATAGATGAAAATGCATTCTCAACCATGTTTTTTTTTAACCTTAAAAATCCTCATTGAAATAGACTTGTTACACCTATGCAGCATTTAGCTTATGTGTAATGAGAAAATGTGCCATAAAAAAGTGAAAATGACACATAGAGGTGTTTTTGCATCTGTTTATGCAGCCTAATGTGAAAACAAGTCAACCCAATGTTTTACTTTACAAAAAATAAATTCCCAAATTTCCGCATTTTACCACTTACATAAAACATCTCCTGAGAAAGTTGCATATAAATGAGTCAGGGTACATTTTTTTTTAAAAACGTTTCCGGCTTGAGAATCAACATAACAAAAGGCTTAATTTGATATATCACATACCTTAAAAAGAAAATCACAATATTGATTTTTTTGCATTTTTCCCAAGCTCTATGTAAAACATCCGTTGCACTGGTGCAACAAAAGGGTACGTCGAAAAACGGAAACAGCTATAAAAAAAAATCTGAAATATATATTTCAAAAATTCCTTTTGTTTCTTTGGCCTAAACCCAAAAGGCTTCCAACAACACCTTTTTTTCAAAAATTGAACAATGTAAAAATGTCCTGCGAACTTTTTTTCTTCTCAAAATATTGTCAAAAATAGTCATTTTAAGTATAAATAAGTGAGCGTTTGAGATTTTTTCACCAGATAAAGATGTTTATGGTCACTGTACACTTAGGCTTCGGGTCCACATGTTTTCAATTTTTTGGTTGACCCAGAAAAAAAATTATTTTTTCAAAAAGCTGCACTGGTGTAGCTCTCTGAAAAAAGGCACGCCCGAATATTTTTTTCTGAAAAAAGGGGGTGCATATGAAAGAGGGCGTCGAAATATTATGATTGAGCACGATTTTTTTTTTCCGACATGGGCGAATTGCAGTATGTAGCTAAGACATGTACACTTTATAGTGGCAACTCTGATGTTTGTGGCTTATAGGGACAAGGTACAAATCAAATGTAACCTTCAGGATGGTTTCTCTTTTTCACCTTCATGTATGTTGAAGAACTCTTTTTGCTTTTGGCTATAATTCACAATCTATATATGATAGAGACATAATTGAAACAACACTTTGTTCCTAGTCTTGTGCTACTTACCCATGTGAATTATCATGTGTGTGGCATATTGGATAGTAGTCAAAATGTGAAGTTGAATGTATGATGTTTTTCAATTACGTCACAAGTTCGAAAAAGTATGCCTTACATTTTGGCCCATAATTCTAAAACTATACAATTTGGATCCTCAATTCAAAGTGCCGCATAAAGCTAACATCATGCCACTGTTCTGTGTCCATTTTCATGCTTGTGCCATGCTTATAAGTGGTGAGAATCTTTCAGTGATTAAATGCATGTTTTAAATACAAAAAATCTCAATTTATTTCAAATATTTTACGTATATTGTGTCATAATTCATGATCCATACTAGATAGAGCTTTATTTGCAAATGCAACACATTCTATAGAATATCCCACTGCAGGATGGCAAATTACATGCCTCTAGGATGTAGAGAAAGTACATAAAACTAATATTGACTCCATACTGGGAGATTTTACATCTCCGGCCATCTGGTCACCCTATAGAAACTAATTTTGTTTATAATCAAGTGAGTTTTTATGCTATTACGCTCATAATGCATCACATTAATCCTTATCATGTCTATAATGAGCTACAATTGAACAATAGATGAAAATGCATTCTAAACCATGTTTTTTTTTAACCTTAAAAATCCTCATTGAAATAGACTTGTTACACCTATGCAGCTTTTAGCTCATGTGTAATGAGAAAATGTGCCATAAAAAAGTGAAAATGACACATAGAGGTGTTTTTGCATCTGTTTATGCAGCCTAATGTGAAAACAAGTCAAACCAATGTTTTACTTTACAAAAAATAAATTCCCAAATTTCCGCATTTTACCACTTACATAAAACATCTCCTGAGAAAGTTGCATATAAATGAGTCAGGGTACATTTTTTTTTTAAAACGTTTCCGGCTTGAGAATCAACATAACAAAAGGCTTAATTTGATATATCACATACCTTAAAAAGAAAATCACAATATTGATTTTTTTGCATTTTTCCCAAGCTCAATGTAAAACATCCGTTGCACTGGTGCAACAAAAGGTTAAGTCGAAAAACGGAAACAGCTCTAAAAAAAAATCTGAAATATGTATTTCAAAAATTCCTTTTGTTTCTTTGGCCTAAACCCAAAAGGCTTCCAACAACACCTTTTTTTCAAAAATCGAACAATGTAAAAATGTCCTGCGAACTTTTTTTCTTCTCAAAATATTGTCAAAAATAGTCATTTTTAGTATAAATAAGTGAGCGTTTGAGATTTTTTCACCAGATAAAGTTTTTTATGGTCACTGTACACTTAGGCTTCGGGTCCACATGTTTTCAATTTTTTGGTTGACCCAGAAAAAAAAAATATTTTTTCACAAAGCTGCATTGGTGTAGCTCTCTGAAAAAAGGCACGCCCGAATATTTTTTTCTGAAAAAAGGGGGTTCATATGAAAGAGGGCGTCGAAATATTATGATTGAGCACGATTTTTTTTTCCAACATGGGCGAATTGCAGTATGTAGCTAAGACATGTACACTTTATAGTGGCAACTCTGATGTTTGTGGCTTATAGGGACAAGGTACAAATCAAATGTAACCTTCAGGTTGGTTTCTCTTTTTCACCTTCATGTATGTTGAATAACTCTTTTTGCTTTTGGCTATAATTCACAATCTATATATGATAGAGACATAATTGAAACAACACTTTGTTCCTAGTCTTGTGCTACTTACCCATGTGAATTATCATGTATGTGGCATATTGGATAGTAGTCAAAATATGAAGTTGAATGTATGATGTTTTTCAATTACGTCACAAGTTCAAAAAAGTATGACTTACATTTTGGCCCATAATTCTAAAACTATACAATCTGGATCCTCAATTCAAAGTGCCGCATAAAGCTAACATCATGCCACTGTTCTGTGTCCCTTTTCATGCTTGTTCCATGCTTAGAAGTGGTGAGAATCTTTCAGTGATTAAATTTAAATGCATGTTTTAAATACAAAAAATCTCAATTTATTTCAAATATTTCACGTATATTGTGTCATAATTCATGATCCATACTAGATAGAGCTTCATTTGCAAATGCAACACATTCTATAGAATATCCCACTGCAGGATGCCGAATTACATGCCTCTAGGTTGTAGAGAAAGTACATAAAACTAACATTGACTCCATACTGGGCAATTTTGCATCTCCGGCCATCTGATCACCCTATAGAAACTAATTTTGTTTATAATCAAGTGAGTTTTTATGCTATTACGCTCATAATGCATCACATTAATCCTTATCATGTCTATAATGAGCTACAATTGAACAATAGATGAAAATGCATTCTCAACCATGTTTTTTTTTAACCTTAAAAATCCTCATTGAAATAGACTTGTTACACCTATGCAGCTTTTAGCTTATGTGTAATGAGAAAATGTGCCATAAAAAAGTGAAAATGACACATAGAGGTGTTTTTGCATCTGTTTATGCAGCCTAATGTGAAAACAAGTCAACCCAATGTTTTACTTTACAAAAAATAAATTCCCAAATTTCCGCATTTTACCACTTACATAAAACATCTCCTGAGAAAGTTGCATATAAATGAGTCAGGGTACATTTTTTTTTAAAAACGTTTCCGGCTTGAGAATCAACATAACAAAAGGCTTAATTTGATATATCACATACCTTAAAAAGAAAATCACAATATTGATTTTTTTGCATTTTTCCCAAGCTCTATGTAAAACATCCGTTGCACTGGTGCAACAAAAGGTTAAGTCGAAAAACGGAAACAGCTATAAAAAAAAATCTGAAATATATATTTCAAAAATTCCTTTTGTTTCTTTGGCCTAAACCCAAAAGGCTTCCAACAACACCTTTTTTTCAAAAATTGAACAATGTAAAAATGTCCTGCGAACTTTTTTTCTTCTCAAAATATTGTCAAAAATAGTCATTTTAAGTATAAATAAGTGAGCGTTTGAGATTTTTTCACCAGATAAAGATGTTTATGGTCACTGTACACTTAGGCTTCGGGTCCACATGTTTTCAATTTTTTGGTTGACCCAGAAAAAAAAATTATTTTTTCAAAAAGCTGCACTGGTGTAGCTCTCTGAAAAAAGGCACGCCCGAATATTTTTTTCTGAAAAAAGGGGGTGCATATGAAAGAGGGCGTCGAAATATTATGATTGAGCACGATTTTTTTTTTCCGACATGGGCGAATTGCA
This sequence comes from Triturus cristatus, assembly GCF_964204655.1. Taxonomy (NCBI): domain Eukaryota; kingdom Metazoa; phylum Chordata; class Amphibia; order Caudata; family Salamandridae; genus Triturus; species Triturus cristatus. The sequence goes on along the minus strand of NC_140594.1, from coordinate 206,680,726 downwards.
GTATGTAGCTAAGACATGTACACTTTATAGTGGCAACTCTGATGTTTGTGGCTTATAGGGACAAGGTACAAATCAAATGTAACCTTCAGGATGGTTTCTCTTTTTCACCTTCATGTATGTTGAAGAACTCTTTTTGCTTTTGGCTATAATTCACAATCTATATATGATAGAGACATAATTGAAACAACACTTTGTTCCTAGTCTTGTGCTACTTACCCATGTGAATTATCATGTGTGTGGCATATTGGATAGTAGTCAAAATGTGAAGTTGAATGTATGATGTTTTTCAATTACGTCACAAGTTCGAAAAAGTATGCCTTACATTTTGGCCCATAATTCTAAAACTATACAATTTGGATCCTCAATTCAAAGTGCCGCATAAAGCTAACATCATGCCACTGTTCTGTGTCCATTTTCATGCTTGTGCCATGCTTATAAGTGGTGAGAATCTTTCAGTGATTAAATGCATGTTTTAAATACAAAAAATCTCAATTTATTTCAAATATTTTACGTATATTGTGTCATAATTCATGATCCATACTAGATAGAGCTTTATTTGCAAATGCAACACATTCTATAGAATATCCCACTGCAGGATGGCAAATTACATGCCTCTAGGATGTAGAGAAAGTACATAAAACTAATATTGACTCCATACTGGGAGATTTTACATCTCCGGCCATCTGGTCACCCTATAGAAACTAATTTTGTTTATAATCAAGTGAGTTTTTATGCTATTACGCTCATAATGCATCACATTAATCCTTATCATGTCTATAATGAGCTACAATTGAACAATAGATGAAAATGCATTCTAAACCATGTTTTTTTTTAACCTTAAAAATCCTCATTGAAATAGACTTGTTACACCTATGCAGCTTTTAGCTCATGTGTAATGAGAAAATGTGCCATAAAAAAGTGAAAATGACACATAGAGGTGTTTTTGCATCTGTTTATGCAGCCTAATGTGAAAACAAGTCAAACCAATGTTTTACTTTACAAAAAATAAATTCCCAAATTTCCGCATTTTACCACTTACATAAAACATCTCCTGAGAAAGTTGCATATAAATGAGTCAGGGTACATTTTTTTTTTAAAACGTTTCCGGCTTGAGAATCAACATAACAAAAGGCTTAATTTGATATATCACATACCTTAAAAAGAAAATCACAATATTGATTTTTTTGCATTTTTCCCAAGCTCAATGTAAAACATCCGTTGCACTGGTGCAACAAAAGGTTAAGTCGAAAAACGGAAACAGCTATAAAAAAAAATCTGAAATATGTATTTCAAAAATTCCTTTTGTTTCTTTGGCCTAAACCCAAAAGGCTTCCAACAACACCTTTTTTTCAAAAATCGAACAATGTAAAAATGTCCTGCGAACTTTTTTTCTTCTCAAAATATTGTCAAAAATAGTCATTTTTAGTATAAATAAGTGAGCGTTTGAGATTTTTTCACCAGATAAAGTTTTTTATGGTCACTGTACACTTAGGCTTCGGGTCCACATGTTTTCAATTTTTTGGTTGACCCAGAAAAAAAAAATATTTTTTCACAAAGCTGCATTGGTGTAGCTCTCTGAAAAAAGGCACGCCCGAATATTTTTTTCTGAAAAAAGGGGGTGCATATGAAAGAGGGCGTCGAAATATTATGATTGAGCACGATTTTTTTTTCCAACATGGGCGAATTGCAGTATGTAGCTAAGACATGTACACTTTATAGTGGCAACTCTGATGTTTGTGGCTTATAGGGACAAGGTACAAATCAAATGTAACCTTCAGGTTGGTTTCTCTTTTTCACCTTCATGTATGTTGAATAACTCTTTTTGCTTTTGGCTATAATTCACAATCTATATATGATAGAGACATAATTGAAACAACACTTTGTTCCTAGTCTTGTGCTACTTACCCATGTGAATTATCATGTATGTGGCATATTGGATAGTAGTCAAAATGTGAAGTTGAATGTATGATGTTTTTCAATTACGTCACAAGTTCAAAAAAGTATGACTTACATTTTGGCCCATAATTCTAAAACTATACAATCTGGATCCTCAATTCAAAGTGCCGCATAAAGCTAACATCATGCCACTGTTCTGTGTCCCTTTTCATGCTTGTTCCATGCTTAGAAGTGGTGAGAATCTTTCAGTGATTAAATTTAAATGCATGTTTTAAATACAAAAAATCTCAATTTATTTCAAATATTTCACGTATATTGTGTCATAATTCATGATCCATACTAGATAGAGCTTCATTTGCAAATGCAACACATTCTATAGAATATCCCACTGCAGGATGCCGAATTACATGCCTCTAGGTTGTAGAGAAAGTACATAAAACTAACATTGACTCCATACTGGGCAATTTTGCATCTCCGGCCATCTGATCACCCTATAGAAACTAATTTTGTTTATAATCAAGTGAGTTTTTATGCTATTACGCTCATAATGCATCACATTAATCCTTATCATGTCTATAATGAGCTACAATTGAACAATAGATGAAAATGCATTCTCAACCATGTTTTTTTTTAACCTTAAAAATCCTCATTGAAATAGACTTGTTACACCTATGCAGCTTTTAGCTTATGTGTAATGAGAAAATGTGCCATAAAAAAGTGAAAATGACACATAGAGGTGTTTTTGCATCTGTTTATGCAGCCTAATGTGAAAACAAGTCAACCCAATGTTTTACTTTACAAAAAATAAATTCCCAAATTTCCGCATTTTACCACTTACATAAAACATCTCCTGAGAAAGTTGCATATAAATGAGTCAGGGTACATTTTTTTTTTAAAACGTTTCCGGCTTGAGAATCAACATAACAAAAGGCTTAATTTGATATATCACATACCTTAAAAAGAAAATCACAATATTGATTTTTTTGCATTTTTCCCAAGCTCTATGTAAAACATCCGTTGCACTGGTGCAACAAAAGGTTAAGTCGAAAAACGGAAACAGCTATAAAAAAAAATCTGAAATATGTATTTTAAAAATTCCTTTTGTTTCTTTGGCCTAAACCCAAAAGGCTTCCAACAACACCTTTTTTTGAAAAATCGAACAATGTAAAAATGTCCTGCGAACTTTTTTTCTTCTCAAAATATTGTCAAAAATAGTCATTTTTAGTATAAATAAGTGAGCGTTTGAGATTTTTTCACCAGATAAAGATTTTTATGGTCACTGTACACTTAGGCTTCGGGTCCACATGTTTTCAATTTTTTGGTTGACCCAGAAAAAAAAATATTTTTCCAAAAAGCTGCATTGGTGTAGCTCTCTGAAAAAAGGCACGCCCGAATATTTTTTTCTGAAAAAAGGGGGTGCATATGAAAGAGGGCGTCGAAATATTATGATTGAGCACGATTTTTTTTTCCAACATGGGCGAATTGCAGTATGTAGCTAAGACATGTACACTTTATAGTGGCAACTCTGATGTTTGTGGCCTATAGGGACAAGGTACAAATCAAATGTAACCTTCAGGTTGGTTTCTCTTTTTCACCTTCATGTATGTTGAATAACTCTTTTTGCTTTTGGCTATAATTCACAATCTATATATGATAGAGACATAATTGAAACAACACTTTGTTCCTAGTCTTGTGCTACTTACCCATGTGAATTATCATGTGTGTGGCATATTGGATAGTAGTCAAAATGTGAAGTTGAATGTATGATGTTTTTCAATTACGTCACAAGTTCGAAAAAGTATGCCTTACATTTTGGCCCATAATTCTAAAACTATACAATCTGGATCCTCAATTCAAAGTGCCGCATAAAGCTAACATCATGCCACTGTTCTGTGTCCATTTTCATGCTTGTGCCATGCTTATAAGTGGTGAGAATCTTTCAGTGATTAAATGCATGTTTTAAATACAAAAAATCTCAATTTATTTCAAATATTTTAAGTATATTGTGTCATAATTCATGATCCATACTAGATAGAGCTTCATTTGCAAATGCAACACATTCTATAGAATATCCCACTGCAGGATGGCAAATTACATGCCTCTAGGATGTAGAGAAAGTACATAAAACTAATATTGACTCCATACTGGGAGATTTTACATCTCCGGCCATCTGGTCACCCTATAGAAACTAATTTTGTTTATAATCAAGTGAGTTTTTATGCTATTACGCTAATAATGCATCACATTAATCCTTATCATGTCTATAATGAGCTACAATTGAACAATAGATGAAAATGCATTCTAAACCATGTTTTTTTTAACCTTAAAAATCCTCATTGAATTAGACTTGTTACACCTATGCAGCTTTTAGCTTATGTGTAATGAGAAAATGTGCCATAAAAAAGTGAAAATGACACATAGAGGTGTTTTTGCATCTGTTTATGCAGCCTAATGTGAAAACAAGTCAAACCAATGTTTTACTTTACAAAAAATAAATTCCCAAATTTCCGCATTTTACCACTTACATAAAACATCTCCTGAGAAAGTTGCATATAAATGAGTCAGGGTACATTTTTTTTTAAAAACGTTTCCGGCTTGAGAATCAACATAACAAAAGGCTTAATTTGATATATCACATACCTTAAAAAGAAAATCACAATATTGATTTTTTTGCATTTTTCCCAAGCTCAATGTAAAACATCCGTTGCACTGGTGCAACAAAAGGTTAAGTCGAAAAACGGAAACAGCTATAAAAAAAAATCTGAAATATGTATTTCAAAAATTCCTTTTGTTTCTTTGGCCTAAACCCAAAAGGCTTCCAACAACACCTTTTTTTCAAAAATCGAACAATGTAAAAATGTCCTGCGAACTTTTTTTCTTCTCAAAATATTGTCAAAAATAGTCATTTGTAGTATAAATAAGTGAGCGTTTGAGATTTTTTCACCAGATAAAGATGTTTATGGTCACTGTACACTTAGGCTTCGGGTCCACATGTTTTCAATTTTTCGGTTGACCCAGAAAAAAAAATTATTTTTTCAAAAAGCTGCATTGGTGTAGCTCTCTGAAAAAAGGCACGCCCGAATATTTTTTTCTGAAAAAAGGGGGTGCATATGAAAGAGGGCGTCGAAATATTATGATTGAGCACGATTTTTTTTTCCAACATGGGCGAATTGCAGTATGTAGCTAAGACATGTACACTTTATAGTGGCAACTCTGATGTTTGTGGCTTATAGGGACAAGGTACAAATCAAATGTAACCTTCAGGTTGGTTTCTCTTTTTCACCTTCATGTATGTTGAATAACTCTTTTTGCTTTTGGCTATAATTCACAATCTATACATGATAGAGACATAATTGAAACAACACATTGTTCCTAGTCTTGTGCTACTTACCCACGTGAATTATCATGTATGTGGCATATTGGATAGTAGTCAAAGTGTGAAGTTGAATGTATGATGTTTTTCAATTACGTCACAAGTTCGAAAAAGTATGCCTTACATTTTGGCCCATAATTCTAAAACTATACAATCTGGATCCTCAATTCAAAGTGCCGCATAAAGCTAACATCATGCCACTGTTCTGTGTCGATTTTCATGCTTGTGCCATGCTTACAAGTGGTGAGAATCTTTCAGTGATTAAATGCATGTTTTAAATACAAAAAATCTCAATTTATTTCAAATATTTCACGTATATTTTGTCATAATTCATGATCCATACTAGATAGAGCTTCATTTGCAAATGCAACACATTCTATAGAATATCCCACTGCAGGATGCCGAATTACATGCCTCTAGGATGTAGAGAAAGTACATAAAACTAACATTGACTCCATACTGGGCGATTTTACATCTCCGGCCATCTGGTCACCCTATAGAAACTAATTTTGTTTATAATCAAGTTAGTTTTTATGCTATTACGCTCATAATGCATCACATTAATCCTTATCATGTCTATAATGAGCTACAATTGAACAATAGATGAAAATGCATTCTCAACCATGTTTTTTTTTAACCTTAAAAATCCTCATTGAAATAGACTTGTTACACCTATGCAGCTTTTAGCTTATGTGTAATGAGAAAATGTGCCATAAAAAAGTGAAAATGACACATAGAGGTGTTTTTGCATCTGTTTATGCAGCCTAATGTGAAAACAAGTCAAACCAATGTTTTACTTTACAAAAAATAAATTTCCGCATTTTACCACTTACATAAAACATCTCCTGAGAAAGTTGCATATAAATGAGTCAGGGTACATTTTTTTTTAAAAACGTTTCCGGCTTGAGAATAAACATAACAAAAGGCTTAATTTGATATATCACATACCTTAAAAAGAAAATCACAATATTGATTTTTTTGCATTTATCCCAAGCTCAATGTAAAACATCCGTTGCACTGGTGCAACAAAAGGTTAAGTCGAAAAACGGAAACAGCTATAAAAAAAAATCTGAAATACATATGTCAAAAATTCCTTTTGTTTCTTTGGCCTAAACCCAAGAGGCTTCCAACAACACCTTTTTTTTCAAAAATCGAACAATGTAAAAATGTCCTGCAAACTTTTTTTCTTCTCAAAATATTGTCAAAAATAGTCATTTTTAGTATAAATAAGTGAGCGTTTGAGATTTTTTCGCCAGATAAAGTTTTTTATGGTCACTGTACACTTAGGCTTCGGGTCCACGTGTTTTCAATTTTTTTGTTGACCCAGAAAAAAAAAATATTTTTTCAAAAAGCTGCACTGGTGTAGCTCTCTGAAAAAAGGCACGCCCGAATATTTTTTTCTGAAAAAAGGGGGTGCATATGAAAGAGGGCGTCGAAATATTATGATTGAGCACGATTTTTTTTTCCGACATGGGCGAATTGCAGTATGTAGCTAAGACATGTACACTTTATAGTGGCAACTCTGATGTTTGTGGCTTATAGGGACAAGGTACAAATCAAATGTAACCTTCAGGTTGGTTTCTCTTTTTCACCTTCATGTATGTTGAATAACTCTTTTTGCTTTTGGCTATAATTCACAATCTATACATGATAGAGACATAATTGAAACAACACATTGTTCCTAGTCTTGTGCTACTTACCCACGTGAATTATCATGTATGTGGCATATTGGATAGTAGTCAAAGTGTGAAGTTGAATGTATGATGTTTTTCAATTACGTCACAAGTTCGAAAAAGTATGCCTTACATTTTGGCCCATAATTCTAAAACTATACAATCTGGATCCTCAATTCAAAGTGCCGCATAAAGCTAACATCATGCCACTGTTCTGTGTCCATTTTCATGCTTGTGCCATGCTTACAAGTGGTGAGAATCTTTCAGTGATTAAATGCATGTTTTAAATACAAAAAATCTCAATTTATTTCAAATATTTCACGTATATTTTGTCATAATTCATGATCCATACTAGATAGAGCTTCATTTGCAAATGCAACACATTCTATAGAATATCCCACTGCAGGATGCCGAATTACATGCCTCTAGGATGTAGAGAAAGTACATAAAACTAACATTGTCTCCATACTGGGCGATTTTACATCTCCGGCCATCTGGTCACCCTATAGAAACTAATTTTGTTTATAATCAAGTGAGTTTTTATGCTATTACGCTCATAATGCATCACATTAATCCTTATCATGTCTATAATGAGCTACAATTGAACAATAGATGAAAATGCATTCTCAACCATGTTTTTTTTTAACCTTAAAAATCCTCATTGAATTAGACTTGTTACACCTATGCAGCTTTTAGCTTATGTGTAATGAGAAAATGTGCCATAAAAAAGTGAAAATGACACATAGAGGTGTTTTTGCATCTGTTTATGCAGCCTAATGTGAAAACAAGTCAAACCAATGTTTTACTTTACAAAAAATAAATTTCCGCATTTTACCACTTACATAAAACATCTCCTGAGAAAGTTGCATATAAATGAGTCAGGGTACATTTTTTTTTAAAAACGTTTCCGGCTTGAGAATAAACATAACAAAAGGCTTAATTTGATATATCACATACCTTAAAAAGAAAATCACAATATTGATTTTTTTGCATTTATCCCAAGCTCAATGTAAAACATCCGTTGCACTGGTGCAACAAAAGGTTAAGTCGAAAAACGGAAACAGCTATAAAAAAAAATCTGAAATACATATGTCAAAAATTCCTTTTGTTTCTTTGGCCTACACCCAAGAGGCTTCCAACAACACCTTTTTTTTCAAAAATCGAACAATGTGAAAATGTCCTGCAAACTTTTTTTCTTCTCAAAATATTGTCAAAAATAGTCATTTTTAGTATAAATAAGTGAGCGTTTGAGATTTTTTCGCCAGATAAAGTTTTTTATGGTCACTGTACACTTAGGCTTCGGGTCCACATGTTTTCAATTTTTTTGTTGACCCAGAAAAAAAAAATATTTTTTCAAAAAGCTGCACTGGTGTAGCTCTCTGAAAAAAGGCACGCCCGAATATTTTTTTCTGAAAAAAGGGGGTGCATATGAAAGAGGGCGTCGAAATATTATGATTGAGCACGATTTTTTTTTCCGACATGGGCGAATTGCAGTATGTAGCTAAGACATGTACACTTTATAGTGGCAACTCTGATGTTTGTAGCTTATAGGGACAAGGTACAAATCAAATGTAACCTTCAGGATGGTTTCTCTTTTTCACCTTCATGTATGTTGAAGAACTCTTTTTGCTTTTGGCTATAATTGACAATCTATATATGATAGAGACATAATTGAAACAACACTTTGTTCCTAGTTTTGTGCTACTTACCCATGTGAATTATCATGTATGTGGCATATTGGATAGTAGTCAAAATGTGAAGTTGAATGTATGATGTTTTTCAATTACGTCACAAGTTCGAAAAAGTATGCCTTACATTTTGGCCCATAATTCTAAAACTATATAATCTGGATCCTCAATTCAAAGTGCCGCATAAAGCTAACATCATGCCACTGTTCTGTGTCCATTTTCATGCTTGTTCCATGCTTAGAAGTGGTGAGAATCTTTCAGTGATTAAATTTAAATGCATGTTTGTTTTAAATACAAAAAATCTCAATTTATTTCAAATATTTCACGTATATTGTGTCATAATTCATGATCCATACTAGATAGAGCTTCATTTGCAAATGCAACACATTTTATAGAATATCCCACTGCAGGATGCCGAATTACATGCCTCTAGGTTGTAGAGAAAGTACATAAAACTAACATTGACTCCATACTGGGCAATTTTACATCTCCGGCCATCTGGTCACCCTATAGAAACTAATTTTGTTTATAATCAAGTGAGTTTTTATGCTATTACGCTCATAATGCATCACATTAATCCTTATCATGTCTATAATGAGCTACAATTGAACAATAGATGAAAATGCATTCTCAACCATGTTTTTTTTTAACCTTAAAAATCCTCATTGAAATAGACTTGTTACACCTATGCAGCTTTTAGCTTATGTGTAATGAGAAAATGTGCCATAAAAAAGTGAAAATGACACATAGAGGTGTTTTTGCATCTGTTTATGCAGCCTAATGTGAAAACAAGTCAAACCAATGTTTTACTTTACAAAAAATAAATTCCCAAATTTCCGCATTTGACCACTTACATAAAACATCTCCTGAGAAAGTTGCATATAAATGAGTCAGGGTACATTTTTTTTTAAAAACGTTTCCGGCTTGAGAATCAACATAACAAAAGGCTTAATTTGATATATCACATACCTTAAAAAGAAAATCACAATATTGATTTTTTTGCATTTTTCCCAAGCTCTATGTAAAACATCCGTTGCACTGGTGCAACAAAAGGTTAAGTCGAAAAACGGAAACAGCTATAAAAAAAAATCTGAATTATATATTTCAAAAATTCCTTTTGTTTCTTTGGCCTAAACCCAAAAGGCTTCCAACAACACCTTTTTTTCAAAAATCGAACAATGTAAAAATGTCCTGCGAACTTTTTTTCTTCTCAAAATATTGTCAAAAATAGTCATTTTTAGTATAAATAAGTGAGCGTTTGAGATTTTTTCACCAGATAAAGATTTTTATGGTCACTGTACACTTAGGCTTCGGGTCCACATGATTTCAATTTTTTGGTTGACCCAGAAAAAAAAATTATTTTTTCAAAAAGCTGCACTGGTGTAGCTCTCTGAAAAAAGGCACGCCCGAATATTTTTTTCTGAAAAAAGGGGGTGCATATGAAAGAGGGCGTCGAAATATTATGATTGAGCACGATTTTTTTTTCCGACATGGGCGAATTGCAGTATGTAGCTAAGACATGTACACTTTATAGTGGCAACTCTGATGTTTGTAGCTTATAGGGACAAGGTACAAATCAAATGTAACCTTCAGGATGGTTTCTCTTTTTCACCTTCATGTATGTTGAAGAACTCTTTTTGCTTTTGGCTATAATTGACAATCTATATATGATAGAGACATAATTGAAACAACACTTTGTTCCTAGTCTTGTGCTACTTACCCATGTGAATTATCATGTATGTGGCATATTGGATAGTAGTCAAAATGTGAAGTTGAATGTATGATGTTTTTCAATTACGTCACAAGTTCGAAAAAGTATGCCTTACATTTTGGCCCATAATTCTAAAACTATATAATCTGGATCCTCAATTCAAAGTGCCGCATAAAGCTAACATCATGCCACTGTTCTGTGTCCATTTTCATGCTTGTTCCATGCTTAGAAGTGGTGAGAATCTTTTAGTGATTAAATTTAAATGCATGTTTTAAATACAAAAAATCTCAATTTATTTCAAATATTTCACGTATATTGTGTCATAATTCATGATCCATACTAGATAGAGCTTCATTTGCAAATGCAACACATTTTATAGAACATCCCACTGCAGGATGCCGAATTACATGCCTCTAGGTTGTAGAGAAAGTACATAAAACTAACATTGACTCCATACTGGGCAATTTTACATCTCCGGCCATCTGGTCACCCTATAGAAACTAATTTTGTTTATAATCAAGTGAGTTTTTATGCTATTACGCTCATAATGCATCACAATAATCCTTATCATGTCTATAATGAGCTACAATTGAACAATAGATGAAAATGCATTCTCAACCATGTTTTTTTTTAACCTTAAAAATCCTCATTGAAATAGACTTGTTACACCTATGCAGCTTTTAGCTTATGTGTAATGAGAAAATGTGCCATAAAAAAGTGAAAATGACACATAGAGGTGTTTTTGCATCTGTTTATGCAGCCTAATGTGAAAACAAGTCAAACCAATGTTTTACTTTACAAAAAATAAATTCCCAAATTTCCGCATTTTACCACTTACATAAAACATCTCCTGAGAAAGTTGCATATAAATGAGTCAGGGTACATTTTTTTTTAAAAAACGTTTCCGGCTTGAGAATCAACATAACAAAAGGCTTAATTTGATATATCACATACCTTAAAAAGAAAATCACAATATTGATTTTTTTGCATTTTTCCCAAGCTCTATGTAAAACATCCGTTGCACTGGTGCAACAAAAGGTTAAGTCGAAAAACGGAAACAGCTATAAAAAAAAATCTGAAATATATATTTTAAAAATTCCTTTTGTTTCTTTGGCCTAAACCCAAAAGGCTTCCAACAACACCTTTTTTTCAAAAATCGAACAATGTAAAAATGTCCTGCGAACTTTTTTTCTTCTCAAAATATTGTCAAAAATAGTCATTTTTAGTATAAATAAGTGAGCGTTTGAGATTTTTTCACCAGATAAAGATTTTTATGGTCACTGTACACTTAGGCTTTGGGTCCACATGTTTTCAATTTTTTGGTTGACCCAGAAAAAAAAATTATTTTTTCAAAAAGCTGCACTGGTGTAGCTCTCTGAAAAAAGGCACGCCCGAATATTTTTTTCTGAAAAAAGGGGTTGCATATGAAAGAGGGCGTCGAAATATTATGATTGAGCACGATTTTTTTTTTCCGACATGGGCGAATTGCAGTATGTAGCTAAGACATGTACACTTTATAGTGGCAACTCTGATGTTTGTGGCTTATAGGGACAAGGTACAAATCAAATGTAACCTTCAGGATGGTTTCTCTTTTTCACCTTCATGTATGATGAAGAACTCTTTTTGCTTTTGGCTATAATTCACAATCTATATATGATAGAGACATAATTGAAACAACACTTTGTTCCTAGTCTTGTGCTACTTACCCACGTGAATTATCATGTATGTGGCTTATTGGATAGTAGTCAAAGTGTGAAGTTGAATGTATGATGTTTTTCAATTACGTCACAAGTTCGAAAAAGTATGCCTTACATTTTGGCCCATAATTCTAAAACTATACAATCTGGATCCTCAATTCAAAGTGCCGCATAAAGCTAACATCATGCCACTGTTCTGTGTCCATTTTCATGCTTGTGCCATGCTTACAAGTGGTGAGAATCTTTCAGTGATTAAATGCATGTTTTAAATACAAAAAATCTCAATTTATTTCAAATATTTCACGTATATTTTGTCATAATTCATGATCCATACTAGATAGAGCTTCATTTGCAAATGCAACACATTCTATAGAATATCCCACTGCAGGATGGCAAATTACATGCCTCTAGGATGTAGAGAAAGTACATAAAACTAATATTGACTCCATACTGGGAGATTTTACATCTCCGGCCATCTGGTCACCCTATAGAAACTAATTTTGTTTATAATCAAGTGAGTTTTTATGCTATTACGCTCATAATGCATCACATTAATCCTTATCATGTCTATAATGAGCTACAATTGAACAATAGATGAAAATGCATTCTAAACCATGTTTTTTTTTAACCTTAAAAATCCTCATTGAAATAGACTTGTTACACCTATGCAGCTTTTAGCTTATGTGTAATGAGAAAATGTGCCATAAAAAAGTGAAAATGACACATAGAGGTGTTTTTGCATCTGTTTATGCAGCCTAATGTGAAAACAAGTCAAACCAATGTTTTACTTTACAAAAAATAAATTCCCAAATTTCCGCATTTTACCACTTACATAAAACATCTCCTGAGAAAGTTGCATATAAATGAGTCAGGGTACATTTTTTTTTAAAAACGTTTCCGGCTTGAGAATCAACATAACAAAAGGCTTAATTTGATATATCACATACCTTAAAAAGAAAATCACAATATTGATTTTTTTGCATTTTTCCCAAGCTCAATGTAAAACATCCGTTGCACTGGTGCAACAAAAGGTTAAGTCGAAAAACGGAAACAGCTATAAAAAAAATCTGAAATATGTATTTCAAAAATTCCTTTTGTTTCTTTGGCCTAAACCCAAAAGGCTTTCAACAACACCTTTTTTTCAAAAATCGAACAATGTAAAAATGTCCTGCGAACTTTTTTTCTTCTCAAAATATTGTCAAAAATAGTCATTTTTAGTATAAATAAGTGAGCGTTTGAGATTTTTTCACCAGATAAAGATTTTTATGGTCACTGTACACTTAGGCTTCGGGTCCACATGTTTTCAATTTTTTGGTTGACCCAGAAAAAAAAAAATTTTTTTCAAAAAGCTGCATTGGTGTAGCTCTCTGAAAAAAGGCACGCCCGAATATTGTTTTCTGAAAAAAGGGGGTGCATATGAAAGAGGGCGTCGAAATATTATGATTGAGCACGATTTTTTTTTCCAACATGGGCGAATTGCAGTATGTAGCTAAGACATGTACACTTTATAGTGGCAACTCTGATGTTTGTGGCTTATAGGGACAAGGTACAAATCAAATGTAACCTTCAGGTTGGTTTCTCTTTTTCACCTTCATGTATGTTGAATAACTCTTTTTGCTTTTGGCTATAATTCACAATCTGTATATGATAGAGACATAATTGAAACAACACATTGTTCCTAGTCTTGTGCTACTTACCCACGTGAATTATCATGTATGTGGCATATTGGATAGTAGTCAAAGTGTGAAGTTGAATGTATGATGTTTTTCAATTACGTCACAAGTTCGAAAAAGTATGCCTTACATTTTGGCCCATAATTCTAAAACTATACAATCTGGATCCTCAATTCAAAGTGCCGCATAAAGCTAACATCATGCCACTGTTCTGTGTCCATTTTCATGCTTGTGCCATGCTTACAAGTGGTGAGAATCTTTCAGTGATTAAATGCATGTTTTAAATACAAAAAATCTCAATTTATTTCAAATATTTCACGTATATTTTGTCATAATTCATGATCCATACTAGATAGAGCTTCATTTGCAAATGCAACACATTCTATAGAATATCCCACTGCAGGATGGCAAATTACATGCCTCTAGGATGTAGAGAAAGTACATAAAACTAATATTGACTCCATACTGGGAGATTTTACATCTCCGGCCATCTGGTCACCCTATAGAAACTAATTTTGTTTATAATCAAGTGAGTTTTTATGCTATTACACTCATAATGCATCACATTAATCCTTATCATGTCTATAATGAGCTACAATTGAACAATAGATGAAAATGCATTCTAAACCATGTTTTTTTTTAACCTTAAAAATCCTCATTGAAATAGACTTGTTACACCTATGCAGCTTTTAGCTTATGTGTAATGAGAAAATGTGCCATAAAAAAGTGAAAATGACACATAGAGGTGTTTTTGCATCTGTTTATGCAGCCTAATGTGAAAACAAGTCAAACCAATGTTTTACTTTACAAAAAATAAATTCCCAAATTTCCGCATTTTACCACTTACATAAAACATCTCCTGAGAAAGTTGCATATAAATGAGTCAGGGTACATTTTTTTTTTAAAACGTTTCCGGCTTGAGAATCAACATAACAAAAGGCTTAATTTGATATATCACATACCTTAAAAAGAAAATCACAATATTGATTTTTTTGCATTTTTCCCAAGCTCAATGTAAAACATCCGTTGCACTGGTGCAACAAAAGGTTAAGTCGAAAAACGGAAACAGCTATAAAAAAAATCTGAAATATGTATTTCAAAAATTCCTTTTGTTTCTTTGGCCTAAACCCAAAAGGCTTTCAACAACACCTTTTTTTCAAAAATCGAACAATGTAAAAATGTCCTGCGAACTTTTTTTCTTCTCAAAATATTGTCAAAAATAGTCATTTTTAGTATAAATAAGTGAGCGTTTGAGATTTTTTCACCAGATAAAGATTTTTATGGTCACTGTACACTTAGGCTTCGGGTCCACATGTTTTCAATTTTTTGGTTGACCCAGAAAAAAAAATTTTTTTTTCAAAAAGCTGCATTGGTGTAGCTCTCTGAAAAAAGGCACGCCCGAATATTGTTTTCTGAAAAAAGGGGGTGCATATGAAAGAGGGCGTCGAAATATTATGATTGAGCACGATTTTTTTTTCCAACATGGGCGAATTGCAGTATGTAGCTAAGACATGTACACTTTATAGTGGCAACTCTGATGTTTGTGGCTTATAGGGACAAGGTACAAATCAAATGTAACCTTCAGGTTGGTTTCTCTTTTTCACCTTCATGTATGTTGAATAACTCTTTTTGCTTTTGGCTATAATTCACAATCTGTATATGATAGAGACATAATTGAAACAACACATTGTTCCTAGTCTTGTGCTACTTACCCACGTGAATTATCATGTATGTGGCATATTGGATAGTAGTCAAAGTGTGAAGTTGAATGTATGATGTTTTTCAATTACGTCACAAGTTCGAAAAAGTATGCCTTACATTTTGGCCCATAATTCTAAAACTATACAATCTGGATCCTCAATTCAAAGTGCCGCATAAAGCTAACATCATGCCACTGTTCTGTGTCCATTTTCATGCTTGTGCCATGCTTACAAGTGGTGAGAATCTTTCAGTGATTAAATGCATGTTTTAAATACAAAAAATCTCAATTTATTTCAAATATTTCACGTATATTTTGTCATAATTCATGATCCATACTAGATATAGCTTCATTTGCAAATGCAACACATTCTATAGAATATCCCACTGCAGGATGCCGAATTACATGCCTCTAGGATGTAGAGAAAGTACATAAAACTAACATTGACTCCATACTGGGCGATTTTACATCTCCGGCCATCTGGTCACCCTATAGAAACTAATTTTGTTTATAATCAAGTGAGTTTTTATGCTATTATGCTCATAATGCATCACATTAATCCTTATCATGTCTATAATGAGCTTCAATTGAACAATAGATGAAAATGCATTCTCAACCATGTTTTTTTAACCTTAAGAATCCTCATTGAAATAGACTTGTTACACCTATGCAGCTTTTAGCTTATGTGTAATGAGAAAATGTGCCATAAAAAAGTGAAAATGACACATAGAGGTGTTTTTGCATCTGTTTATGCAGCCTAATGTGAAAACAAGTCAAACCAATGTTTTACTTTACAAAAAATAAATTCCCAAATTTCCGCATTTTACCACTTACATAAAACATCTCCTGAGAAAGTTGCATATAAATGAGTCAGGTTAAATTTTTTTTTAAAAACGTTTCCGGCTTGAGAATAAACATAACAAAAGGCTTAATTTGATATATCACATACCTTAAAAAGAAAATCACAATATTGATTTTTTTGCATTTTTCCCAAGCTCAATGTAAAACATCCGTGCACTGGTGCAACAAAAGGTTAAGTCGAAAAACGGAAACAGCTATAAAAAAAAATCTGAAATACATATGTCAAAAATTCCTTTTGTTTCTTTGGCCTAAACCCAAGAGGCTTCCAACAACACCTTTTTTTTTAAAAAATCGAACAATGTAAAAATGTCCTGCGAACTTTTTTTCTTCTCAAAATATTGTCAAAAATAGTCATTTTTAGGATAAATAAGTGAGCGTTTGAGATTTTTTCGCCAGATAAAGTTTTTTATGGTCACTGTACACTTAGGCTTCGGGTCCACATGTTTTCAATTTTTTGGTTGACCCAGAAAAAAAATTTATTTTTTCAAAAAGCTGCACTGGTGTAGCTCTCTGAAAAAAGGCACGCCCGAATATTTTTTTCTGAAAAAAGGGGGTGCATATGAAAGAGGGCGTCGAAATATTATGATTGAGCACGATTTTTTTTTCCGACATGGGCGAATTGCAGTATGTAGCTAAGACATGTACACTTTATAGTGGCAACTCTGATGTTTGTAGCTTATAGGGACAAGGTACAAATCAAATGTAACCTTCAGGATGGTTTCTCTTTTTCACCTTCATGTATGATGAAGAACTCTTTTTGCTTTTGGCTATAATTCACAATCTATATATGATAGAGACATAATTGAAACAACACTTTGTTCCTAGTCTTGTGCTACTTACCCATGTGAATTATCATGTATGTGGCATATTGGATAGTAGTCAAAATGTGAAGTTGAATGTATGATGTTTTTCAATTACGTCACAAGTTCGAAAAAGTATGCCTTACATTTTGGCCCATAATTCTAAAACTATATAATCTGGATCCTCAATTCAAAGTGCCGCATAAAGCTAACATCATGCCACTGTTCTGTGTCCATTTTCATGCTTGTTCCATGCTTAGAAGTGGTGAGAATCTTTCAGTGATTAAATTTAAATGCATGTTTTAAATACAAAAAATCTCAATTTATTTCAAATATTTCACGTATATTGTGTCATAATTCGTGATCCATACTAGATAGAGCTTCATTTGCAAATGCAACACATTTTATAGAATATCCCACTGCAGGATGCCGAATTACATGCCTCTAGGTTGTAGAGAAAGTACATAAAACTAACATTGACTCCATACTGGGCAATTTTACATCTCCGGCCATCTGGTCACCCTATAGAAACTAATTTTGTTTATAATCAAGTGAGTTTTTATGCTATTACGCTCATAATGCATCACAATAATCCTTATCAGGTCTATAATGAGCTACAATTGAACAATAGATGAAAATGCATTCTCAACCATGTTTTTTTTTAACCTTAAAAATCCTCATTGAAATAGACTTGTTACACCTATGCAGCTTTTAGCTTATGTGTAATGAGAAAATGTGCCATAAAAAAGTGAAAATGACACATAGAGGTGTTTTTGCATCTGTTTATGCAGCCTAATGTGAAAACAAGTCAAACCAATGTTTTACTTTACAAAAAATAAATTCCCAAATTTCCGCATTTTACCACTTACATAAAACATCTCCTGAGAAAGTTGCATATAAATGAGTCAGGGTACATTTTTTTTTAAAAAATGTTTCCGGCTTGAGAATCAACATAACAAAAGGCTTAATTTGATATATCACATACCTTAAAAAGAAAATCACAATATTGATTTTTTTGCATTTTTCCCAAGCTCTATGTAAAACATCCATTGCACTGGTGCAACAAAAGGTTAAGTCGAAAAACGGAAACAGCTATAAAAATAAATCTGAAATATATATTTCAAAAATTCCTTTTGTTTCTTTGGCCTAAACCCAAAAGGCTTCCAACAACACCTTTTTTTCAAAAATCGAACAATGTAAAAATGTCCTGCGAACTTTTTTTCTTCTCAAAATATTGTCAAAAATAGTCATTTTTAGTATAAATAAGTGAGCGTTTGAGATTTTTTCACCAGATAAAGATTTTTATGGTCACTGTACACTTAGGCTTTGGGTCCACATGTTTTCAATTTTTTGGTTGACCCAGAAAAAAAAATTATTTTTTCAAAAAGCTGCACTGGTGTAGCTCTCTGAAAAAAGGCACGCCCGAATATTTTTTTCTGAAAAAAGGGGTTGCATATGAAAGAGGGCGTCGAAATATTATGATTGAGCACGATTTTTTTTTTCTGACATGGGCGAATTGCAGTATGTAGCTAAGACATGTACACTTTATAGTGGCAACTCTGATGTTTGTGGCTTATAGGGACAAGGTACAAATCAAATGTAACCTTCAGGATGGTTTCTCTTTTTCACCTTCATGTATGATGAAGAACTCTTTTTGCTTTTGGCTATAATTCACAATCTATATATGATAGAGACATAATTGAAACAACACTTTGTTCCTAGTCTTGTGCTACTTACCCACGTGAATTATCATGTATGTGGCTTATTGGATAGTAGTCAAAGTGTGAAGTTGAATGTATGATGTTTTTCAATTACGTCACAAGTTCGAAAAAGTATGCCTTACATTTTGGCCCATAATTCTACAACTATACAATCTGGATCCTCAATTCAAAGTGCCGCATAAAGCTAACATCATGCCACTGTTCTGTGTCCATTTTCATGCTTGTGCCATGCTTACAAGTGGTGAGAATCTTTCAGTGATTAAATGCATGTTTTAAATACAAAAAATCTCAATTTATTTCAAATATTTCACGTATATTTTGTCATAATTCATGATCCATACTAGATAGAGCTTCATTTGCAAATGCAACACATTCTATAGAATATCCCACTGCAGGATGGCAAATTACATGCCTCTAGGATGTAGAGAAAGTACATAAAACTAATATTGACTCCATACTGGGAGATTTTACATCTCCGGCCATCTGGTCACCCTATAGAAACTAATTTTGTTTATAATCAAGTGAGTTTTTATGCTATTACGCTCATAATGCATCACATTAATCCTTATCATGTCTATAATGAGCTACAATTGAACAATAGATGAAAATGCATTCTAAACCATGTTTTTTTTTAACCTTAAAAATCCTCATTGAAATAGACTTGTTACACCTATGCAGCTTTTAGCTTATGTGTAATGAGAAAATGTGCCATAAAAAAGTGAAAATGACACATAGAGGTGTTTTTGCATCTGTTTATGCAGCCTAATGTGAAAACAAGTCAAACCAATGTTTTACTTTACAAAAAATAAATTCCCAAATTTCCGCATTTTACCACTTACATAAAACATCTCCTGAGAAAGTTGCATATAAATGAGTCAGGGTACATTTTTTTTTTTAAACGTTTCCGGCTTGAGAATCAACATAACAAAAGGCTTAATTTGATATATCACATACCTTAAAAAGAGAATCACAATATTGATTTTTTTGCATTTTTCCCAAGCTCAATGTAAAACATCCGTTGCACTGGTGCAACAAAAGGTTAAGTCGAAAAACGGAAACAGCTATAAAAAAAATCTGAAATATGTATTTCAAAAATTCCTTTTGTTTCTTTGGCCTAAACCCAAAAGGCTTTCAACAACACCTTTTTTTCAAAAATCGAACAATGTAAAAATGTCCTGCGAACTTTTTTTCTTCTCAAAATATTGTCAAAAATAGTCATTTTTAGTATAAATAAGTGAGCGTTTGAGATTTTTTCACCAGATAAAGATTTTTATGGTCACTGTACACTTAGGCTTCGGGTCCACATGTTTTCAATTTTTTGGTTGACCCAGAAAAAAAAAATATTTTTTCAAAAAGCTGCATTGGTGTAGCTCTCTGAAAAAAGGCACGCCCGAATATTGTTTTCTGAAAAAAGGGGGTGCATATGAAAGAGGGCGTCGAAATATTATGATTGAGCACGATTTTTTTTTCCAACATGGGCGAATTGCAGTATGTAGCTAAGACATGTACACTTTATAGTGGCAACTCTGATGTTTGTGGCTTATAGGGACAAGGTACAAATCAAATGTAACCTTCAGGTTGGTTTCTCTTGTTCACCTTCATGTCTGTTGAATAACTCTTTTTGCTTTTGGCTATAATTCACAATCTATATATGATAGAGACATAATTGAAACAACACATTGTTCCTAGTCTTGTGCTACTTACCCACGTGAATTATCATGTATGTGGCATATTGGATAGTAGTCAAAGTGTGAAGTTGAATGTATGATGTTTTTCAATTACGTCACAAGTTCGAAAAAGTATGCCTTACATTTTGGCCCATAATTCTAAAACTATACAATCTGGATCCTCAATTCAAAGTGCCGCATAAAGCTAACATCATGCCACTGTTCTGTGTCCATTTTCATGCTTGTGCCATGCTTACAAGTGGTGAGTATCTTTCAGTGATTAAATGCATGTTTTAAATACAAAAAATCTCAATTTATTTCAAATATTTCACGTATATTTTGTCATAATTCATGATCCATACTAGATAGAGCTTCATTTGCAAATGCAACACATTCTATAGAATATCCCACTGCAGGATGCCGAATTACATGCCTCTAGGATGTAGAGAAAGTACATAAAACTAACATTGACTCCATACTGGGCGAGTTTACATCTCCGGCCATCTGGTCACCCTATAGAAACTAATTTTGTTTATAATCAAGTGAGTTTTTATGCTATTACGCTCATAATGCATCACAATAATCCTTATCATGTCTATAATAAGCTACAATTGAACAATAGATGAAAATGCATTCTCAACCATGTTTTTTTTTAACCTTAACAATCCTCATTGAAATAGACTTGTTACACCTATGCAGCTTTTAGCTTATGTGTAATGAGAAAATGTGCCATAAAAAAGTGAAAATGACACATGTTTTTGCATCTGTTTATGCAGCCTAATGTGAAAACAAGTCAAACCAATGTTTTACTTTACAAAAAATAAATTCCCAAATTTCCGCATTTTACCACTTACATAAAACATCTCCTGAGAAAGTTGCATATAAATGAGTCAGGGTACATTTTTTTTTAAAAACGTTTCCGGCTTGAGAATCAACATAACAAAAGGCTTAATTTGATATATCACATACCTTAAAAAGAAAATCACAATATTGATTTTTTTGCATTTTTCCCAAGCTCTATGTAAAACATCCGTTGCACTGGTGCAACAAAAGGTTAAGTCGAAAAACGGAAACAGCTATAAAAAAAAATCTGAAATATATATTTCAAAAATTCCTTTTGTTTCTTTGGCCTAAACCTAAAAGGCTTCCAACAACACCTTTTTTTCAAAAATCGAACAATGTAAAAATGTCCTGCGAACTTTTTTTCTTCTCAAAATATTGTCAAAAATAGTCATTTTTAGTATAAATAAGTGAGCGTTTGAGATTTTTTCACCAGATAAAGATTTTTATGGTCACTGTACACTTAGGCTTTGGGTCCACATGTTTTCAATTTTTTGGTTGACCCAGAAAAAAAAAATATTTTTTCAAAAAGCTGCATTGGTGTAGCTCTCTGAAAAAAGGCACGCCCGAATATTTTTTTCTGAAAAAAGGGGTTGCATATGAAAGAGGGCGTCGAAATATTATGATTGAGCACGATCTTTTTTTTCCGACATGGGCGAATTGCAGTATGTAGCTAAGACATGTACACTTTTTAGTGGCAACTCTGATGTTTGTGGCTTATAGGGACAAGGTACAAATCAAATGTAACCTTCAGGTTGGTTTCTCTTTTTCACCTTCATGTCTGTTGAATAACTCTTTTTGCTTTTGGCTATAATTCACAATCTATATATGATAGAGACATAATTGAAACAACACATTGTTCCTAGTCTTGTGCTACTTACCCACGTGAATTATCATGTATGTGGCATATTGGATAGTAGTCAAAGTGTGAAGTTGAATGTATGATGTTTTTCAATTACGTCACAAGTTCGAAAAAGTATGCCTTACATTTTGGCCCATAATTCTAAAACTATACAATCTGGATCCTCAATTCAAAGTGCCGCATAAAGCTAACATCATGCCACTGTTCTGTGTCCATTTTCATGCTTGTGCCATGCTTACAAGTGGTGAGAATCTTTCAGTGATTAAATGCATGTTTTAAATACAAAAAATCTCAATTTATTTCAAATATTTCACGTATATTTTGTCATAATTCATGATCCATACTAGATAGAGCTTCATTTGCAAATGCAACACATTCTATAGAATATCCCACTGCAGGATGCCGAATTACATGCCTCTAGGATGTAGAGAAAGTACATAAAACTAACATTGACTCCATACTGGGCGAGTTTACATCTCCGGCCATCTGGTCACCCTATAGAAACTAATTTTGTTTATAATCAAGTGAGTTTTTATGCTATTACGCTCATAATGCATCACAATAATCCTTATCATGTCTATAATGAGCTACAATTGAACAATAGATGAAAATGCATTCTCAACCATGTTTTTTTTTAACCTTAACAATCCTCATTGAAATAGACTTGTTACACCTATGCAGCTTTTAGCTTATGTGTAATGAGAAAATGTGCCATAAAAAAGTGAAAATGACACATGTTTTTGCATCTGTTTATGCAGCCTAATGTGAAAACAAGTCAAACCAATGTTTTACTTTACAAAAAATAAATTCCCAAATTTCCGCATTTTACCACTTACATAAAACATCTCCTGAGAAAGTTGCATATAAATGAGTCAGGGTACATTTTTTTTTAAAAACGTTTCCGGCTTGAGAATCAACATAACAAAAGGCTTAATTTGATATATCACATACCTTAAAAAGAAAATCACAATATTGATTTTTTTGCATTTTTCCCAAGCTCTATGTAAAACATCCGTTGCACTGGTGCAACAAAAGGTTAAGTCGAAAAACGGAAACAGCTATAAAAAAAAATCTGAAATATATATTTCAAAAATTCCTTTTGTTTCTTTGGCCTAAACCTAAAAGGCTTCCAACAACACCTTTTTTTCAAAAATCGAACAATGTAAAAATGTCCTGCGAACTTTTTTTCTTCTCAAAATATTGTCAAAAATAGTCATTTTTAGTATAAATAAGTGAGCGTTTGAGATTTTTTCACCAGATAAAGATTTTTATGGTCACTGTACACTTAGGCTTTGGGTCCACATGTTTTCAATTTTTTGGTTGACCCAGAAAAAAAAATTATTTTTTCAAAAAGCTGCACTGGTGTAGCTCTCTGAAAAAAGGCACGCCCGAATATTTTTTTCTGAAAAAAGGGGTTGCATATGAAAGAGGGCGTCGAAATATTATGATTGAGCACGATTTTTTTTTTCCGACATGGGCGAATTGCAGTATGTAGCTAAGACATGTACACTTTATAGTGGCAACTCTGATGTTTGTGGCTTATAGGGACAAGGTACAAATCAAATGTAACCTTCAGGTTGGTTTCTCTTTTTCACCTTCATGTATGTTGAATAACTCTTTTTGCTTTTGGCTATAATTCACAATCTATATATGATAGAGACATAATTTAAACAACACTTTGTTCCTAGTCTTGTGCTACTTACCCACGTGAATTATCATGTATGTGGCATATTGGATAGTAGTCAAAGTGTGAAGTTGAATGTATGATGTTTTTCAATTACGTCACAAGTTCGAAAAAGTATGCCTTACATTTTGGCCCATAATTCTAACACTATACAATCTGGATCCTCAATTCAAAGTGCCGCATAAAGCTAACATCATGCCACTGTTCTGTGTCCATTTTCATGCTTGTGCCATGCTTACAAGTGGTGAGAATCTTTCAGTGATTAAATGCATGTTTTAAATACAAAAAATCTCAATTTATTTCAAATATTTCACGTATATTGTGTCATAATTCATGATCCATACTAGATAGAGCTTCATTTGCAAATGCAACACATTCTATAGAATATCCCACTGCAGGATGCCGAATGACATGCCTCTAGGATGTAGAGAAAGTACATAAAACTAACATTGACTCCATACTGGGCGATTTTACATCTCCGGCCATCTGGTCACCCTATAGAAACTAATTTTGTTTATAATCAAGTGAGTTTTTATGCTATTACGCTCATAATGCATCACATTAATCCTTACCATGTCTATAATGAGCTTCAATTGAACAATAGATGAAAATGCATTCTCAACCATGTTTTTTTAACCTTAAAAATCCTCATTGAAATAGACTTGTTACACCTATGCAGCTTTTAGCTTATGTGTAATGAGAAAATGTGCCATAAAAAAGTGAAAATGACACATAGAGGTGTTTTTGCATCTGTTTATGCAGCCTAATGTGAAAACAAGTCAAACCAATGTTTTACTTTACAAAAAATAAATTCCCAAATTTCCGCATTTTACCACTTACATAAAACATCTCCTGAGAAAGTTGCATATAAATGAGTCAGGGTACATTTTTTTTTAAAAACGTTTCCGGCTTGAGAATAAACATAACAAAAGGCTTAATTTGATATATCACATACCTTAAAAAGAAAATCACAATATTGATTTTTTTGCATTTTTCCCAAGCTCAATGTAAAACATCCGTGCACTGGTGCAACAAAAGGTTAAGTCGAAAAATGGAAACAGCTATAAAAAAAAATCTGAAATACATATGTCAAAAATTCCTTTTGTTTCTTTGGCCTAAACCCAAGAGGCTTCCAACAACACCTTTTTTTTCAAAAATCGAACAATGTAAAAATGTCCTGCAAACTTTTTTTCTTCTCAAAATATTGTCAAAAATAGTCATTTTTAGTATAAATAAGTGAGCGTTTGAGATTTTTTCGCCAGATAAAGTTTTTTATGGTCACTGTACACTTAGGCTTCGGGTCCACATGTTTTCAATTTTTTGGTTGACCCAGAAAAAAAAATTATTTTTTCAAAAAGCTGCACTGGTGTAGCTCTCTGAAAAAAGGCACGCCCGAATATTTTTTTCTGAAAAAAGGGGGTGCATATGAAAGAGGGCGTCGAAATATTATGATTGAGCACGATTTTTTTTTCCGACATGGGCGAATTGCAGTATGTAGCTAAGACATGTACACTTTATAGTGGCAACTCTGATGTTTGTGGCTTATAGGGACAAGGTACAAATCAAATGTAACCTTCAGGATGGTTTCTCTTTTTCACCTTCATGTATGTTGAAGAACTCTTTTTGCTTTTGGCTATAATTGACAATCTATATATGATAGAGACATAATTGAAACAACACTTTGTTCCTAGTCTTGTGCTACTTACCCATGTGAATTATCATGTATGTGGCATATTGGATATTAGTCAAAATGTGAAGTTGAATGTATGATGTTTTTCAATTACGTCACAAGTTCAAAAAAGTATGCCTTACATTTTGGCCCATAATTCTAAAACTATACAATCTGGATCCTCAATTCAAAGTGCCGCATAAAGCTAACAGCATGCCACTGTTCTGTGTCCATTTTCATGCTTGTTCAATGCTTAGAAGTGGTGAGAATCTTTCAGTGATTAAATTTAAATGCATGTTTTAAATACAAAAAATCTCAATTTATTTCAAATATTTCACGTATATTGTGTCATAATTCATGATCCATACTAGATAGAGCTTCATTTGCAAATGCAACACATTCTATAGAATATCCCACTGCAGGATGCCGAATTACATGCCTCTAGGTTGTAGAGAAAGTACATAAAACTAACATTGACTCCATACTGGGCAATTTTACATCTCCGGCCATCTGCTCACCCTATAGAAACTAATTTTGTTTATAATCAAGTGAGTTTTTATGCTATTACGCTCATAATGCATCACATTAATCCTTATCATGTCTATAATGAGCTACAATTGAACAATAGATGAAAATGCATTCTCAACCATGTTTTTTTTTAACCTTAAAAATCCTCATTGAAATAGACTTGTTACACCTATGCAGCTTTTAGCTTATGTGTAATGAGAAAATGTGCCATAAAAAAGTGAAAATGACACATAGAGGTGTATTTGCATCTGTTTATGCAGCCTAATGTGAAAACAAGTCAAACCAATGTTTTACTTTACAAAAAATAAATTCCCAAATTTCCGCATTTTACCACTTACATAAAACATCTCCTGAGAAAGTTGCATATAAATGAGTCAGGGTAAATTTTTTTTTAAAAACGTTTCCGGCTTGAGAATCAACATAACAAAAGGCTTAATTTGATATATCACATACCTTAAAAAGAAAATCACAATATTGATTTTTTTGCATTTTTCCCAAGCTCTATGTAAAACATCCGTTGCACTGGTGCAACAAAAGGTTAAGTCGAAAAACGGAAACAGCTATAAAAAAAAATCTGAAATATATATTTCAAAAATTCCTTTTGTTTCTTTGGCCTAAACCCAAAAGGCTTCCAACAACACCTTTTTTTCAATAATCGAACAATGTAAAAATGTCCTGCGAACTTTTTTTCTTCTCAAAATATTGTCAAAAATAGTCATTTTTAGTATAAATAAGTGAGCGTTTGAGATTTTTTTTACCAGATAAAGATTTTTATGGTCACTGTACACTTAGGCTTCGGGTCCACATGTTTTCAATTTTTTGGTTGACCCAGAAAAAAAAAATATTTTTTCAAAAAGCTGCACTGGTGTAGCTCTCTGAAAAAAGGCACGCCCGAATATGTTTTTTCTGAAAAAAGGGGGTGCATATGAAAGAGGGCGTCGAAATATTATGATTGAGCACAATTGTTTTTTCCAACATGGGCGAATTGCAGTATGTAGCTAAGACATGTACACTTTATAGTGGCAACTCTGATGTTTGTGGCTTATAGGGACAAGGTACAAATCAAATGTAACCTTCAGGATGGTTTCTCTTTTTCACCTTCATGTATGTTGAAGAACTCTTTTTGCTTTTGGCTATAATTCACAATCTATATATGATAGAGACATAATTGAAACAACACTTTGTTCCTAGTCTTGTGCTACTTACCCATGTGAATTATCATGTGTGTGGCATATTGGATAGTAGTCAAAATGTGAAGTTGAATGTATGATGTTTTTCAATTACGTCACAAGTTCGAAAAAGTATGCCTTACATTTTGGCCCATAATTCTAAAACTATACAATTTGGATCCTCAATTCAAAGTGCCGCATAAAGCTAACATCATGCCACTGTTCTGTGTCCATTTTCATGCTTGTGCCATGCTTATAAGTGGTGAGAATCTTTCAGTGATTAAATGCATGTTTTAAATACAAAAAATCTCAATTTATTTCAAATATTTTACGTATATTGTGTCATAATTCATGATCCATACTAGATAGAGCTTCATTTGCAAATGCAACACATTCTATAGAATATCCCACTGCAGGATAGCAAATTACATGCCTCTAGGATGTAGAGAAAGTACATAAAACTAATATTGACTCCATACTGGGAGATTTTACATCTCCGGCCATCTGGTCACCCTATAGAAACTAATTTTGTTTATAATCAAGTGAGTTTTTATGCTATTACGCTCATAATGCATCACATTAATCCTTATCATGTCTATAATGAGCTACAATTGAACAATAGATGAAAATGCATTCTAAACCATGTTTTTTTTTAACCTTAAAAATCCTCATTGAAATAGACTTGTTACACCTATGCAGCTTTTAGCTTATGTGTAATGAGAAAATGTGCCATAAAAAAGTGAAAATGACACATAGAGGTGTTTTTGCATCTGTTTATGCAGCCTAATGTGAAAACAAGTCAAACCAATGTTTTACTTTACAAAAAATAAATTCCCAAATTTCCGCATTTTACCACTTACATAAAACATCTCCTGAGAAAGTTGCATATAAATGAGTCAGGGTACATTTTTTTTTTTAAACGTTTCCGGCTTGAGAATCAACATAACAAAAGGCTTAATTTGATATATCACATACCTTAAAAAGAAAATCACAATATTGATTTTTTTGCATTTTTCCCAAGCTCAATGTAAAACATCCGTTGCACTGGTGCAACAAAAGGTTAAGTCGAAAAACGGAAACAGCTATAAAAAAAATCTGAAATATGTATTTCAAAAATTCCTTTTGTTTCTTTGGCCTAAACCCAAAAGGCTTTCAACAACACCTTTTTTTCAAAAATTGAACAATGTAAAAATGTCCTGCGAACTTTTTTTCTTCTCAAAATATTGTCAAAAATAGTCATTTTTAGTATAAATAAGTGAGCGTTTGAGATTTTTTCACCAGATAAAGATTTTTATGGTCACTGTACACTTAGGCTTCGGGTCCACATGTTTTCAATTTTTTGGTTGACCCAGAAAAAAAAATTATTTTTTCAAAAAGCTGCATTGGTGTAGCTCTCTGAAAAAAGGCACGCCTGAATATTGTTTTCTGAAAAAAGGGGGTGCATATGAAAGAGGGCGTCGAAATATTATGATTGAGCACGATTTTTTTTTCCAACATGGGCGAATTGCAGTATGTAGCTAAGACATGTACACTTTATAGTGGCAACTCTGATGTTTGTAGCTTATAGGGACAAGGTACAAATCAAATGTAACCTTCAGGATGGTTTCTCTTTTTCACCTTCATGTATGTTGAAGAACTCTTTTTGCTTTTGGCTATAATTGACAATCTATATATGATAGAGACATAATTGAAACAACACTTTGTTCCTAGTCTTGTGCTACTTACCCATGTGAATTATCATGTATGTGGCATATTGGATAGTAGTCAAAATGTGAAGTTGAATGTATGATGTTTTTCAATTACGTCACAAGTTCGAAAAAGTATGCCTTACATTTTGGCCCATAATTCTAAAACTATATAATCTGGATCCTCAATTCAAAGTGCCGCATAAAGCTAACATCATGCCACTGTTCTGTGTCCATTTTCATGCTTGTTCCATGCTTAGAAGTGGTGAGAATCTTTCAGTGATTAAATTTAAATGCATGTTTTAAATACAAAAAATCTCAATTTATTTCAAATATTTCACGTATATTGTGTCATAATTCGTGATCCATACTAGATAGAGCTTCATTTGCAAATGCAACACATTTTATAGAATATCCCACTGCAGGATGCCGAATTACATGCCTCTAGGTTGTAGAGAAAGTACATAAAACTAACATTGACTCCATACTGGGCAATTTTACATCTCCGGCCATCTGGTCACCCTATAGAAACTAATTTTGTTTATAATCAAGTGAGTTTTTATGCTATTACGCTCATAATGCATCACAATAATCCTTATCATGTCTATAATGAGCTACAATTGAACAATAGATGAAAATGCATTCTCAACCATGTTTTTTTTTAACCTTAAAAATCCTCATTGAAATAGACTTGTTACACCTATGCAGCTTTTAGCTTATGTGTAATGAGAAAATGTGCCATAAAAAAGTGAAAATGACACATAGAGGTGTTTTTGCATCTGTTTATGCAGCCTAATGTGAAAACAAGTCAAACCAATGTTTTACTTTACAAAAAATAAATTCCCAAATTTCCGCATTTTACCACTTACATAAAACATCTCCTGAGAAAGTTGCATATAAATGAGTCAGGGTACATTTTTTTTTAAAAACGTTTCCGGCTTGAGAATGAACATAACAAAAGGCTTAATTTGATATATCACATACCTTAAAAAGAAAATCACAATATTGATTTTTTTGCATTTTTCCCAAGCTCAATGTAAAACATCCGTGCACTGGTGCAACAAAAGGTTAAGTCGAAAAACGGAAACAGCTATAAAAAAAAATCTGAAATACATATGTCAAAAATTCCTTTTGTTTCTTTGGCCTAAACCCAAGAGGCTTCCAACAACACCTTTTTTTTCAAAAATCGAACAATGTAAAAATGTCCTGCAAACTTTTTTTCTTCTCAAAATATTGTCAAAAATAGTCATTTTTAGTATAAATAAGTGAGCGTTTGAGATTTTTTCGCCAGATAAAGTTTTTTATGGTCACTGTACACTTAGGCTTCGTGTCCACATGTTTTCAATTTTTTGGTTGACCCAGAAAAAAAAATTATTTTTTCAAAAAGCTGCACTGGTGTAGCTCTCTGAAAAAAGGCACGCCCGAATATTTTTTTCTGAAAAAAGGGGGTGCATATGAAAGAGGGCGTCGAAATATTATGATTGAGCACGATTTTTTTTTCCGACATGGGCGAATTGCAGTATGTAGCTAAGACATGTACACTTTATAGTGGCAACTCTGATGTTTGTAGCTTATAGGGACAAGGTACAAATCAAATGTAACCTTCAGGATGGTTTCTCTTTTTCACCTTCATGTATGTTGAAGAACTCTTTTTGCTTTTGGCTATAATTGACAATCTATATATGATAGAGACATAATTGAAACAACACTTTGTTCCTAGTCTTGTGCTACTTACCCATGTGAATTATCATGTATGTGGCATATTGGATAGTAGTCAAAATGTGAAGTTGAATGTATGATGTTTTTCAATTACGTCACAAGTTCGAAAAAGTATGCCTTACATTTTGGCCCATAATTCTAAAACTATATAATCTGGATCCTCAATTCAAAGTGCCGCATAAAGCTAACATCATGCCACTGTTCTGTGTCCATTTTCATGCTTGTTCCATGCTTAGAAGTGGTGAGAATCTTTCAGTGATTAAATTTAAATGCATGTTTTAAATACAAAAAATCTCAATTTATTTCAAATATTTCACGTATATTGTGTCATAATTCATGATCCATACTAGATAGAGCTTCATTTGCAAATGCAACACATTTTAGAGAATATCCCACTGCAGGATGCCGAATTACATGCCTCTAGGTTGTAGAGAAAGTACATAAAACTAACATTGACTCCATACTGGGCAATTTTACATCTCCGGCCATCTGGTCACCCTATAGAAACTAATTTTGTTTATAATCAAGTGAGTTTTTATGCTATTACGCTCATAATGCATCACAATAATCCTTATCATGTCTATAATGAGCTACAATTGAACAATAGATGAAAATGCATTCTCAACCATGTTTTTTTTTAACCTTAAAAATCCTCATTGAAATAGACTTGTTACACCTATGCAGCTTTTAGCTTATGTGTAATGAGAAAATGTGCCATAAAAAAGTGAAAATGACACATAGAGGTGTTTTTGCATCTGTTTATGCAGCCTAATGTGAAAACAAGTCAAACCAATGTTTTACTTTACAAAAAATAAATTCCCAAATTTCCGCATTTTACCACTTACATAAAACATCTCCTGAGAAAGTTGCATATAAATGAGTCAGGGTACATTTTTTTTTAAAAACGTTTCCGGCTTGAGAATCAACATAACAAAAGGCTTAATTTGATATATCACATACCTTAAAAAGAAAATCACAATATTGATTTTTTTGCATTTTTCCCAAGCTCAATGTAAAACATCCATTGCACTGGTGCAACAAAAGGTTAAGTCGAAAAACGGAAACAGCTATAAAAAAAATCTGAAATATGTATTTCAAAAATTCCTTTTGTTTCTTTGGCCTAAACCCAAAAGGCTTTCAACAACACCTTTTTTTCAAAAATCGAACAATGTAAAAATGTCCTGCGAACTTTTTTTCTTCTCAAAATATTGTCAAAAATAGTCATTTTTAGTATAAATAAGTGAGCGTTTGAGATTTTTTCACCAGATAAAGATTTTTATGGTCACTGTACACTTAGGCTTCGGGTCCACATGTTTTCAATTTTTTGGTTGACCCAGAAAAAAAAATTATTTTTTCAAAAAGCTGCATTGGTGTAGCTCTCTGAAAAAAGGCACGCCCGAATATTTTTTTCTGAAAAAAGGGGGTGCATATGAAAGAGGGCGTCGAAATATTATGATTGAGCACGATTTTTTTTTCCGACATGGGCGAATTGCAGTATGTAGCTAAGACATGTACACTTTATAGTGGCAACTCTGATGTTTGTAGCTTATAGGGACAAGGTACAAATCAAATGTAACCTTCAGGATGGTTTCTCTTTTTCACCTTCATGTATGTTGAAGAACTCTTTTTGCTTTTGGCTATAATTGACAATCTATATATGATAGAGACATAATTGAAACAACACTTTGTTCCTAGTCTTGTGCTACTTACCCATGTGAATTATCATGTATGTGGCATATTGGATAGTAGTCAAAATGTGAAGTTGAATGTATGATGTTTTTCAATTACGTCACAAGTTCGAAAAAGTATGCCTTACATTTTGGCCCATAATTCTAAAACTATATAATCTGGATCCTCAATTCAAAGTGCCGCATAAAGCTAACATCATGCCACTGTTCTGTGTCCATTTTCATGCTTGTTCCATGCTTAGAAGTGGTGAGAATCTTTCAGTGATTAAATTTAAATGCATGTTTTAAATACAAAAAATCTCAATTTATTTCAAATATTTCACGTATATTGTGTCATAATTCATGATCCATACTAGATAGAGCTTCATTTGCAAATGCAACACATTTTAGAGAATATCCCACTGCAGGATGCCGAATTACATGCCTCTAGGTTGTAGAGAAAGTACATAAAACTAACATTGACTCCATACTGGGCAATTTTACATCTCCGGCCATCTGGTCACCCTATAGAAACTAATTTTGTTTATAATCAAGTGAGTTTTTATGCTATTACGCTCATAATGCATCACAATAATCCTTATCATGTCTATAATGAGCTACAATTGAACAATAGATGAAAATGCATTCTCAACCATGTTTTTTTTTAACCTTAAAAATCCTCATTGAAATAGACTTGTTACACCTATGCAGCTTTTAGCTTATGTGTAATGAGAAAATGTGCCATAAAAAAGTGAAAATGACACATAGAGGTGTTTTTGCATCTGTTTATGCAGCCTAATGTGAAAACAAGTCAAACCAATGTTTTACTTTACAAAAAATAAATTCCCAAATTTCCGCATTTTACCACTTACATAAAACATCTCCTGAGAAAGTTGCATATAAATGAGTCAGGGTACATTTTTTTTTAAAAACGTTTCCGGCTTGAGAATCAACATAACAAAAGGCTTAATTTGATATATCACATACCTTAAAAAGAAAATCACAATATTGATTTTTTTGCATTTTTCCCAAGCTCAATGTAAAACATCCATTGCACTGGTGCAACAAAAGGTTAAGTCGAAAAACGGAAACAGCTATAAAAAAAATCTGAAATATGTATTTCAAAAATTCCTTTTGTTTCTTTGGCCTAAACCCAAAAGGCTTTCAACAACACCTTTTTTTCAAAAATCGAACAATGTAAAAATGTCCTGCGAACTTTTTTTCTTCTCAAAATATTGTCAAAAATAGTCATTTTTAGTATAAATAAGTGAGCGTTTGAGATTTTTTCACCAGATAAAGATTTTTATGGTCACTGTACACTTAGGCTTCGGGTCCACATGTTTTCAATTTTTTGGTTGACCCAGAAAAAAAAATTATTTTTTCAAAAAGCTGCATTGGTGTAGCTCTCTGAAAAAAGGCACGCCCGAATATTTTTTTCTGAAAAAAGGGGGTGCATATGAAAGAGGGCGTCGAAATATTATGATTGAGCACGATTTTTTTTTCCAACATGGGCGAATTGCAGTATGTAGCTAAGACATGTACACTTTATAGTGGCAACTCTGATGTTTGTGGCTTATAGGGACAAGGTACAAATCAAATGTAACCTTCAGGTTGGTTTCTCTTTTTCACCTTCATGTATGTTGAAGAACTCTTTTTGCTTTTGGCTATAATTCACAATCTATATATGATAGAGACATAATTGAAACAACACATTGTTCCTAGTCTTGTGCTACTTACCCACGTGAATTATCATGTATGTGGCATATTGGATAGTAGTCAAAGTGTGAAGTTGAATGTATGATGTTTTTCAATTACGTCACAAGTTCGAAAAAGTATGCCTTACATTTTGGCCCATAATTCTAAAACTATACAATCTGGATCCTCAATTCAAAGTGCCGCATAAAGCTAACATCATGCCACTGTTTTGTGTCCATTTTCATGCTTGTGCCATGCTTACAAGTGGTGAGAATCTTTCAGTGATTAAATGCATGTTTTAAATACAAAAAATCTCAATTTATTTCAAATATTTCACGTATATTTTGTCATAATTAATGATCCATACTAGATAGAGCTTCATTTGCAAATGCAACACATTCTATAGAATATCCCACTGCATGATGCCGAATTACATGCCTCTAGGATGTAGAGAAAGTACATAAAACTAACATTGACTCCATACTGGGCGATTTTACATCTCCGGCCATCTGGTCACCCTATAGAAACTAATTTTGTTTATAATCAAGTGAGTTTTTATGCTATTACGCTCATAATGCATCACATTAATCCTTATCATGTCTATAATGAGCTACAATTGAACAATAGATGAAAATGCATTCTCAACCATGTTTTTTTTTAACCTTAAAAATCCTCATTGAAATAGACTTGTTACACCTATGCAGCTTTTAGCTTATGTGTAATGAGAAAATGTGCCATAAAAAAGTGAAAATGACACATAGAGGTGTTTTTGCATCTGTTTATGCAGCCTAATGTGAAAAAAAGTCAAACCAATGTTTTACTTTACAAAAAATAAATTCCCAAATATCCGCATTTTACCACTTACATAAAACATCTCCTGAGAAAGTTGCATATAAATCAGTCAGGGTACATTTTCTTTTTAAAACGTTTCCGGCTTGAGAATCAACATAACAAAAGGCTTAATTTGATATATGACATACCCTAAAAAAAAAATCACAATATTGATTTTTTTGCATTTTTCCCAAGCTCAATGTAAAACATCCGTTGCACTAGTGCAACGAAAGGTTAAGTCGAAAAACGGAAACAGCTATAAAAAAAAATCTGAAATACATATGTCAAAAATTCCTTTTGTTTCTTTGGCCTAAACCCAAGAGGCTTCCAACAACACCTTTTTTTTCAAAAATCGAACAATGTAAAAATGTCCTGCAAACTTTTTTTCTTCTCAAAATATTGTCAAAAATAGTCATTTTTAGTATAAATAAGTGAGCGTTTGAGATTTTTTCACCAGATAAAGTTTTTTATGGTCACTGTACACTTAGGCTTTGGGTCCACATGTTTTCAATTTTTTGGTTGACCCAGAAAAAAAAAATATTTTTTCAAAAAGGTGCACTGGTGTAGCTCTCTGAAAAAAGGCACGCCCGAATATTTTTTTCTGAAAAAAGGGGGTGCATATGAAAGAGGGCGTCGAAATATTATGATTGAGCACGATTTTTTTTTCCGACATGGGCGAATTGCAGTATGTAGCTAAGACATGTACACTTTATAGTGGCAACTCTGATGTTTGTGGCTTATAGGGACAAGGTACAAATCAAATGTAACCTTCAGGATGGTTTCTCTTTTTCACCTTCATGTATGTTGAAGAACTCTTTTTGCTTTTGGCTATAATTCCCAATCTATATATGATAGAGACATAATTGAAACAACACTTTGTTCCTAGTCTTGTGCTACTTACCCATGTGAATTATCATGTGTGTGGCATATTGGATAGTAGTCAAAATGTGAAGTTGAATGTATGATGTTTTTCAATTACGTCACAAGTTCGAAAAAGTATGCCTTACATTTTGGCCCATAATTCTTAAAATATACAATCTGGATCCTCAATTCAAAGTGCCGCATAAAGCTAACATCATGCCACTGTTCTGTGTCCATTTTCATGCTTGTGCCATGCTTAGAAGTGGTGAAAATCTTTCAGTGATTAAATCATGTTTTAAATACAAAAAATCTCAATTTATTTCAAATATTTCATGTATATTGTGTCATAATTCATGATCCATACTAGATAGAGCTTCATTTGCAAATGCAACACATTCTATAGAATATCCCACTGCAGGATGCCGAATCACATGCCTCTAGGATGTAGAGAAAGTACATAAAACGAACATTGACTCCATACTGGGCGATTTTACATCTCCGGCCATCTGGTCACCCTATAGAAACTAATTTTGTTTATAATCAAGTGAGTTTTTATGCTATTACGCTCATAATGCATCACATTAATCCTTATCATGTCTATAATGAGCTACAATTGAACAATAGATGAAAATGCATTCTAAACCATGTTTTTTTTTAACCTTAAAAATCCTCATTGAAATAGACTTGTTACACCTATGCAGCTTTTAGCTTATGTGTAATGAGAAAATGTGCCATAAAAAAGTGAAAATGACACATAGAGGTGTTTTTTCATCTGTTTATGCAGCCTAATGTGAAAACAAGTCAAACCAATGTTTTACTTTACAAAAAATAAATTCCCAAATTTCCGCATTTTACCACTTACATAAAACATCTCCTGAGAAAGTTGCATATAAATGAGTCAGGGTACATTTTTTTTAAAAAACGTTTCCGGCTTGAGAATCTACATAACAAAAGGCTTAATTTGATATATCACATACCTTAAAAAGAAAATCACAATATTGATTTTTTTGCATTTTTCCCAAGCTCAATGTAAAACATCCGTTGCACTGGTGCAACAAAAGGTTAAGTCGAAAAACGGAAACAGCTATAAAAAAAAATCTGAAATATGTATTTCAAAAATTCCTTTTGTTTCTTTGGCCTAAACCCAAAAGGCTTCCAACAACACCTTTTTTTCAAAAATCGAACAATGTCAAAATGTCCTGCGAACTTTTTTTCTTCTCAAAATATTTCTCAAAAGTAGTCATTTTTAGTATAAATAAGTGAGCGTTTGAGATTTTTTCACCAGATAAAGTTCTTTTATGGTCACTGTACACTTAGGCTTTGGGTCCACATGTTTTCAATTTTTTGGTTGACCCAGAAAAAAAAAATCTTTTTTCAAAAAGCTGCACTGGTGTAGCTCTCTGAAAAAAGGCACGACCGAATATTTTTTTCAGAAAAAAGGAGGTGCATATGAAAGAGGGCGTCGAAATATTATGATTGAGCACGATTTTTTTTTCCGACATGGGCGAATTGCAGTATGTAGCTAAGACATGTACACTTTATAGTGGCAACTCTGATGTTTGTGGCTTATAGGGACAAGGTACAAATCAAATGTAACCTTCAGGTTGGTTTTTCTTTTTCACCTTCATGTATGTTGAAGAACTCTTTTTGCTTTTGGCTATAATTCACAATCTATATATGATAGAGACATAATTTAAACATCACATTGTTCCTAGTCTTGTGCTACTTACCCATGTGAATTATCATGTATGTGGCATATTGGATAGTAGTCAAAATGTGAAGTTGAATGTATGATGTTTTTCAATTACGTCACAAGTTCGAAAAAATATGCCTTACATTTTGGCCCATTATTCTTAAAATATACAATCTGGATCCACAATTCAAAGTGCCGCATAAAGCTAACATCCTGCCACTGTTCTGTGTCCATTTTCATGCTTCTGCCATGCTTAGAAGTGGTGAGAATCTTTCAGTGATTAAATGCATGTTTTAAATACAAAAAATCTCAATTTATTTCAAATATTTCACGTGTATTGTGTCATAATTTATGATCCATACTAGATAGAGCTTCATTTGCAAATGCAACACATTCTATAGAACATCCCACTGCAGGATGCCGAATTACATGCCTCTAGGATGTAGAGAAAGTACATAAAACTAACATTGACTCCATACTTGGCGATTTTACATCTCCGGCCATCTGGTCACCCTATAGAAACTAATTTTGTTTATAATCAAGTGAGTTTTTATGCTATTACGCTCATAATGCATCACATTAATCCTTATTATGTCTATAATGAGCTACAATTGAACAATAGATGAAAATGCATTCTAAACCATGTTTTTTTTAACCTTAAAAATCCTCATTGAAATAGACTTGTTACACCTATGCAGCTTTTAGCTTATGTGTAATAAGAAAATGTGCCATAAAAAAGTGAAAATGACACATATAGGTGTTTTTGCATCTGTTTATGCAGCCTAATGTGAAAACAAGTCAAACCAATGTTTTACTTTACAAAAAATAAATTCCCAAATATCCGCATTTTACCACTTACATAAAACATCTCCTGAGAAAGTTGCATATAAATCAGTCAGGGTACATTTTCTTTTTAAAACGTTTCCGGCTTGAGAGTCAACATAACAAAAGGCTTAATTTGATATATGACATACCCTAAAAAAAAAATCACAATATTGATTTTTTTGCATTTTTCCCAAGCTCAATGTAAAACATCCGTTGCACTAGTGCAACGAAAGGTTAAGTCGAAAAACGGAAACAGCTATAAAAAAAAATCTGAAATACATATGTCAAAAATTCCTTTTGTTTCTTTGGCCTAAACCCAAGAGGCTTCCAACAACACCTTTTTTTTCAAAAATCGAACAATGTAAAAATGTCCTGCGAACTTTTTTTCTTCTCAAAATATTGTCAAAAATAGTCATTTTTAGTATAAATAAGTGAGCGTTTGAGATTTTTTCACCAGATAAAGTTTTTTATGGTCACTGTACACTTAGGCTTTGGGTCCACATGTTTTCAATTTTTTGGTTGACCCAGAAAAAGAAATATTTTTTCAAAAAGGTGCACTGGTGTAGCTCTCTGAAAAAAGGCACGCCCGAATATTTTTTTCTGAAAAAAGGGGGTGCATATGAAAGAGGGCGTCGAAATATTATGATTGAGCACGATTTTTTTTTCCGACATGGGCGAATTGCAGTATGTAGCTAAGACATGTACACTTTATAGTGGCAACTCTGATGTTTGTGGCTTATAGGGACAAGGTACAAATCAAATGTAACCTTCAGGATGGTTTCTCTTTTTCACCTTCATGTATGTTGAAGAACTCTTTTTGCTTTTGGCTATAATTCCCAATCTATATATGATAGAGACATAATTGAAACAACACTTTGTTCCTAGTCTTGTGCTACTTACCCATGTGAATTATCATGTGTGTGGCATATTGGATAGTAGTCAAAATGTGAAGTTGAATGTATGATGTTTTTCAATTACGTCACAAGTTCGAAAAAGTATGCCTTACATTTTGGCCCATAATTCTTAAAATATACAATCTGGATCCTCAATTCAAAGTGCCGCATAAAGCTAACATCATGCCACTGTTCTGTGTCCATTTACATGCTTGTGCCATGCTTAGAAGTGGTGAAAATCTTTCAGTGATTAAATCATGTTTTAAATACAAAAAATCTCAATTTATTTCAAATATTTCATGTATATTGTGTCATAATTCATGATCCATACTAGATAGAGCTTCATTTGCAAATGCAACACATTCTATAGAATATCCCACTGCAGGATGCCGAATCACATGCCTCTAGGATGTAGAGAAAGTACATAAAACGAACATTGACTCCATACTGGGCGATTTTACATCTCCGGCCATCTGGTCACCCTATAGAAACTAATTTTGTTTATAATCAAGTGAGTTTTTATGCTATTACGCTCATAATGCATCACATTAATCCTTATCATGTCTATAATGAGCTACAATTGAACAATAGATGAAAATGCATTCTAAACCATGTTTTTTTTTAACCTTAAAAATCCTCATTGAAATAGACTTGTTACACCTATGCAGCTTTTAGCTTATGTGTAATGAGAAAATGTGCCATAAAAAAGTGAAAATGACACATAGAGGTGTTTTTTCATCTGTTTATGCAGCCTAATGTGAAAACAAGTCAAACCAATGTTTTACTTTACAAAAAATAAATTCCCAAATTTCCGCATTTTACCACTTACATAAAACATCTCCTGAGAAAGTTGCATATAAATGAGTCAGGGTACATTTTTTTTAAAAAACGTTTCCGGCTTGAGAATCTACATAACAAAAGGCTTAATTTGATATATCACATACCTTAAAAAGAAAATCACAATATTGATTTTTTTGCATTTTTCCCAAGCTCAATGTAAAACATCCGTTGCACTGGTGCAACAAAAGGTTAAGTCGAAAAACGGAAACAGCTATAAAAAAAAATCTGAAATATGTATTTCAAAAATTCCTTTTGTTTCTTTGGCCTAAACCCAAAAGGCTTCCAACAACACCTTTTTTTCAAAAATCGAACAATGTCAAAATGTCCTGCGAACTTTTTTTCTTCTCAAAATATTTCTCAAAAGTAGTCATTTTTAGTATAAATAAGTGAGCGTTTGAGATTTTTTCACCAGATAAAGTTCTTTTATGGTCACTGTACACTTAGGCTTTGGGTCCACATGTTTTCAATTTTTTGGTTGACCCAGAAAAAAAAAATCTTTTTTCAAAAAGCTGCACTGGTGTAGCTCTCTGAAAAAAGGCACGACCGAATATTTTTTTCAGAAAAAAGGAGGTGCATATGAAAGAGGGCGTCGAAATATTATGATTGAGCACGATTTTTTTTTCCGACATGGGCGAATTGCAGTATGTAGCTAAGACATGTACACTTTATAGTGGCAACTCTGATGTTTGTGGCTTATAGGGACAAGGTACAAATCAAATGTAACCTTCAGGTTGGTTTTTCTTTTTCACCTTCATGTATGTTGAAGAACTCTTTTTGCTTTTGGCTATAATTCACAATCTATATATGATAGAGACATAATTTAAACATCACATTGTTCCTAGTCTTGTGCTACTTACCCATGTGAATTATCATGTATGTGGCATATTGGATAGTAGTCAA
Organism: Triturus cristatus; assembly: GCF_964204655.1. Taxonomy (NCBI): domain Eukaryota; kingdom Metazoa; phylum Chordata; class Amphibia; order Caudata; family Salamandridae; genus Triturus; species Triturus cristatus. The sequence continues at coordinate 206,639,906 of NC_140594.1, read as the reverse complement.
AATGTGAAGTTGAATGTATGATGTTTTTCAATTACGTCACAAGTTCGAAAAAATATGCCTTACATTTTGGCCCATTATTCTTAAAATATACAATCTGGATCCACAATTCAAAGTGCCGCATAAAGCTAACATCCTGCCACTGTTCTGTGTCCATTTTCATGCTTCTGCCATGCTTAGAAGTGGTGAGAATCTTTCAGTGATTAAATGCATGTTTTAAATACAAAAAATCTCAATTTATTTCAAATATTTCACGTGTATTGTGTCATAATTTATGATCCATACTAGATAGAGCTTCATTTGCAAATGCAACACATTCTATAGAACATCCCACTGCAGGATGCCGAATTACATGCCTCTAGGATGTAGAGAAAGTACATAAAACTAACATTGACTCCATACTTGGCGATTTTACATCTCCGGCCATCTGGTCACCCTATAGAAACTAATTTTGTTTATAATCAAGTGAGTTTTTATGCTATTACGCTCATAATGCATCACATTAATCCTTATCATGTCTATAATGAGCTACAATTGAACAATAGATGAAAATGCATTCTAAACCATGTTTTTTTTAACCTTAAAAATCCTCATTGAAATAGACTTGTTACACCTATGCAGCTTTTAGCTTATGTGTAATAAGAAAATGTGCCATATAAAAGTGAAAATGACACATATAGGTGTTTTTGCATCTGTTTATGCAGCCTAATGTGAAAACAAGTCAAACCAATGTTTTACTTTACAAAAAATAAATTCCCAAATATCCGCATTTTACCACTTACATAAAACATCTCCTGAGAAAGTTGCATATAAATCAGTCAGGGTACATTTTCTTTTTAAAACGTTTCCGGCTTGAGAATCAACATAACAAAAGGCTTAATTTGATATATGACATACCCTAAAAAAAAAATCACAATATTGATTTTTTTGCATTTTTCCCAAGCTCAATGTAAAACATCCGTTGCACTAGTGCAACGAAAGGTTAAGTCGAAAAACGGAAACAGCTATAAAAAAAAATCTGAAATACATATGTCAAAAATTCCTTTTGTTTCTTTGGCCTAAACCCAAGAGGCTTCCAACAACACCTTTTTTTTCAAAAATCGAACAATGTAAAAATGTCCTGCGAACTTTTTTTCTTCTCAAAATATTGTCAAAAATAGTCATTTTTAGTATAAATAAGTGAGCGTTTGAGATTTTTTCACCAGATAAAGTTTTTTATGGTCACTGTACACTTAGGCTTTGGGTCCACATGTTTTCAATTTTTTGGTTGACCCAGAAAAAAAAAATATTTTTTCAAAAAGGTGCACTGGTGTAGCTCTCTGAAAAAAGGCACGCCCGAATATTTTTTTCTGAAAAAAGGGGGTGCATATGAAAGAGGGCGTCGAAATATTATGATTGAGCACGATTTTTTTTTCCGACATGGGCGAATTGCAGTATGTAGCTAAGACATGTACACTTTATAGTGGCAACTCTGATGTTTGTGGCTTATAGGGACAAGGTACAAATCAAATGTAACCTTCAGGATGGTTTCTCTTTTTCACCTTCATGTATGTTGAAGAACTCTTTTTGCTTTTGGCTATAATTCCCAATCTATATATGATAGAGACATAATTGAAACAACACTTTGTTCCTAGTCTTGTGCTACTTACCCATGTGAATTATCATGTGTGTGGCATATTGGATAGTAGTCAAAATGTGAAGTTGAATGTAAGATGTTTTTCAATTACGTCACAAGTTCGAAAAAGTATGCCTTACATTTTGGCCCATAATTCTTAAAATATACAATCTGGATCCTCAATTCAAAGTGCCGCATAAAGCTAACATCATGCCACTGTTCTGTGTCCATTTACATGCTTGTGCCATGCTTAGAAGTGGTGAAAATCTTTCAGTGATTAAATCATGTTTTAAATACAAAAAATCTCAATTTATTTCAAATATTTCATGTATATTGTGTCATAATTCATGATCCATACTAGATAGAGCTTCATTTGCAAATGCAACACATTCTATAGAATATCCCACTGCAGGATGCCGAATCACATGCCTCTAGGATGTAGAGAAAGTACATAAAACGAACATTGACTCCATACTGGGCGATTTTACATCTCCGGCCATCTGGTCACCCTATAGAAACTAATTTTGTTTATAATCAAGTGAGTTTTTATGCTATTACGCTCATAATGCATCACATTAATCCTTATCATGTCTATAATGAGCTACAATTGAACAATAGATGAAAATGCATTCTAAACCATGTTTTTTTTTAACCTTAAAAATCCTCATTGAAATAGACTTGTTACACCTATGCAGCTTTTAGCTTATGTGTAATGAGAAAATGTGCCATAAAAAAGTGAAAATGACACATAGAGGTGTTTTTTCATCTGTTTATGCAGCCTAATGTGAAAACAAGTCAAACCAATGTTTTACTTTACAAAAAATAAATTCCCAAATTTCCGCATTTTACCACTTACATAAAACATCTCCTGAGAAAGTTGCATATAAATGAGTCAGGGTACATTTTTTTTAAAAAACGTTTCCGGCTTGAGAATCTACATAACAAAAGGCTTAATTTGATATATCACATACCTTAAAAAGAAAATCACAATATTGATTTTTTTGCATTTTTCCCAAGCTCAATGTAAAACATCCGTTGCACTGGTGCAACAAAAGGTTAAGTCGAAAAACGGAAACAGCTATAAAAAAAAATCTGAAATATGTATTTCAAAAATTCCTTTTGTTTCTTTGGCCTAAACCCAAAAGGCTTCCAACAACACCTTTTTTTCAAAAATCGAACAATGTCAAAATGTCCTGCGAACTTTTTTTCTTCTCAAAATATTTCTCAAAAGTAGTCATTTTTAGTATAAATAAGTGAGCGTTTGAGATTTTTTCACCAGATAAAGTTCTTTTATGGTCACTGTACACTTAGGCTTTGGGTCCACATGTTTTCAATTTTTTGGTTGACCCAGAAAAAAAAAATCTTTTTTCAAAAAGCTGCACTGGTGTAGCTCTCTGAAAAAAGGCACGACCGAATATTTTTTTCAGAAAAAAGGAGGTGCATATGAAAGAGGGCGTCGAAATATTATGATTGAGCACGATTTTTTTTTCCGACATGGGCGAATTGCAGTATGTAGCTAAGACATGTACACTTTATAGTGGCAACTCTGATGTTTGTGGCTTATAGGGACAAGGTACAAATCAAATGTAACCTTCAGGTTGGTTTTTCTTTTTCACCTTCATGTATGTTGAAGAACTCTTTTTGCTTTTGGCTATAATTCACAATCTATATATGATAGAGACATAATTTAAACATCACATTGTTCCTAGTCTTGTGCTACTTACCCATGTGAATTATCATGTATGTGGCATATTGGATAGTAGTCAAAATGTGAAGTTGAATGTATGATGTTTTTCAATTACGTCACAAGTTCGAAAAAATATGCCTTACATTTTGGCCCATTATTCTTAAAATATACAATCTGGATCCACAATTCAAAGTGCCGCATAAAGCTAACATCCTGCCACTGTTCTGTGTCCATTTTCATGCTTCTGCCATGCTTAGAAGTGGTGAGAATCTTTCAGTGATTAAATGCATGTTTTAAATACAAAAAATCTCAATTTATTTCAAATATTTCACGTGTATTGTGTCATAATTTATGATCCATACTAGATAGAGCTTCATTTGCAAATGCAACACATTCTATAGAACATCCCACTGCAGGATGCCGAATTACATGCCTCTAGGATGTAGAGAAAGTACATAAAACTAACATTGACTCCATACTTGGCGATTTTACATCTCCGGCCATCTGGTCACCCTATAGAAACTAATTTTGTTTATAATCAAGTGAGTTTTTATGCTATTACGCTCATAATGCATCACATTAATCCTTATCATGTCTATAATGAGCTACAATTGAACAATAGATGAAAATGCATTCTAAACCATGTTTTTTTTAACCTTAAAAATCCTCATTGAAATAGACTTGTTACACCTATGCAGCTTTTAGCTTATGTGTAATAAGAAAATGTGCCATAAAAAAGTGAAAATGACACATATAGGTGTTTTTGCATCTGTTTATGCAGCCTAATGTGAAAACAAGTCAAACCAATGTTTTACTTTACAAAAAATAAATTCCCAAATTTCCCCATTTTACCACTTACATAAAACATCTCCTGAGAAAGTTGCATATAAATCAGTCAGGGTAAATTTTTTTTTAAAAACGTTTCCGGCATGAGAATCAACATAACAAAAGGCTTAATTTGATATATCACATACCCTAAAAAAAAAAATCACAATATTGATTTGTTTGCATTTTTCCCAAGCTCAATGTAAAACATCCGTTGCACTAGTGCACTGAAAGGTTAAGTCGAAAAACGGAAACAGCTATAAAAAAAAATCTGAAATACATATGTCAAAAATTCCTTTTGTTTCTTTGGCCTAAACCCAAGAGGCTTCCAAAAACACCTTTTTTTGCAAAAATCAAACAATGTAAAAATGTCCTGCGAACTTTTTTTCTTCTCAAAATATTGTCAAAAATAGTCATTTTTAGTATAAATAAGTGAGCGTTTGAGATTTTTTCCCCAGATAAAGTTTTTTATGGCCACTGTACACTTAGGCTTCGGGTCCACATGTTTTCAATTTTTTGGTTGACCCAGAAATTTTTTTTTTTTTTTCAAAAAGCTGCACTGGTGTAGCTCTCTGAAAAAAGGCACGCCCGAATATTTTTTTCTGAAAAAAGGGGGGTGCATATGAAAGAGGGCGTCGAAATATTATGATTGAGCACGATTTTTTTTTCGACATGGGCGAATTTCAGTATGTAGCTAAGACATGTACACTTTATAGTGGCAACTCTGATGTTTGTGGCTTATAGGGACAAGGTACAAATCAAGTGCAACCTTCAGGTTGGTTTTTCTTTTTCACCTTCATGTATGTTGAAGAACTCTTTCTGTTTTTGGCTATAATTCACAATCTATATATGATAGAGACATAATTTAAACAACACATTGTTCCTAGTCTTGTGCTACTTACCCATGTGAATTATCATGTATGTGGCATATTGGATAGTAGTCAAAATGTGAAGTTGAATGTATGATGTTTTTCAATTACGTCACAAGTTCGAAAAAGTATGCCTTACATTTTTGCCCATAATTCTGAAACCATACAATCTGGATCCTCAATTCAAAGTGCAGCATAAAGCTCACATCATGCCACTGTTCTGTGTCCATTTTCATGCTTGTGCCATGCTTATAAGTGGTGAGAATCTTTCAGTGATTAAATGCATGTTTTAAATACAAAAAATCTCAATTTATTTCAAATATTTCACGTATATTGTGTCATAATTCATGATCCATACTAGATAGAGCTTCATTTGCAAATGCAACACATTTTATAGAATATCCCACTGCAGGATGCCGAATTACATGCCTCTAGGTTGTAGAGAAAGTACATAAAACTAACATTGACTCCATACTGGGCAATTTTACATCTCCGGCCATCTGGTCACCCTATAGAAACTAATTTTGTTTATAATCAAGTGAGTTTTTATGCTATTACGCTCATAATGCATCACATTAATCCTTATCATGTCTATAATGAGCTACAATTGAACAATAGATGAAAATGCATTCTAAACCATGTTTTTTTTTAACCTTAAAAATCCTCATTGAAATAGACTTGTTACACCTATGCAGCTTTTAGCTTATGTGTAATGAGAAAATGTGCCATAAAAAAGTGAAAATGACACATAGAGGTGTTTTTGCATCTGTTTATGCAGCCTAATGTGAAAACAAGTCAAACCAATGTTTTACTTTACAAAAAATAAATTCCCAAATTTCCGCATTTTACCACTTACATAAAAGATCTCCTGAGAAAGTTGCATATAAATGAGTCAGGGTACATTTTTTTTTTTAAATGTTTCCGGCTTGAGAATCAACATAACAAAGGCTTAATTTGATATATCACATACCTTAAAAAGAAAATCACAATATTGATTTTTTTGCATTTTTCCCAAGCTCAATGTAAAACATCCGTTGCACTGGTGCAACAAAAGGTTAAGTCGAAAAACGGAAACAGCTATAAAAAAAAATCTGAAATATGTATTTCAAAAATTCCTTTTGTTTCTTTGGCCTAAACCCAAAAGGCTTCCAACAACACCTTTTTTTCAAAAATCGAACAATGTAAAAATGTCCTGCGAACTTTTTTTCTTCTCAAAATATTGTCAAAAATAGTCATTTTTAGTATAAATAAGTGAGCGTTTGAGATTTTTTCACCAGATAAAGATTTTTATGGTCACTGTACACTTAGGCTTCGGGTCCACATGTTTTCAATTTTTTGGTTGACCCAGAAAAAAAAAATATTTTTTCAAAAAGCTGCATTGGTGTAGCTCTCTGAAAAAAGGCACGCCCGAATATTTTTTTCTGAAAAAAGGGGGTACATATGAAAGAGGGCGTCGAAATATTATGATTGAGCACGATTTTTTTTTCCAACATGGGCGAATTGCAGTATGTAGCTAAGACATGTACACTTTATAGTGGCAACTCTGATGTTTGTGGCTTATAGGGACAAGGTACAAATCAAATGTAACCTTCAGGTTGGTTTCTCTTTTTCACCTTCATGTATGTTGAATAACTCTTTTTGCTTTTGGCTATAATTCACAATCTATATATGATAGAGACATAATTGAAACAACACTTTGTTCCTAGTCTTGTGCTACTTACCCATGTGAATTATCATGTATGTGGCATATTGGATAGTAGTCAAAATGTGAAGTTGAATGTATGATGTTTTTCAATTATGTCACAAGTTCGAAAAAGTATGCCTTACATTTCGGCCCATAATTCTAAAACTATACAATCTGGATCCTCAATTCAAAGTGCCGCATAAAGCTAACATCATGCCACTGTTCTGTGTCCATTTTCATGCTTGTGCCATGCTTACAAGTGGTGAGAATCTTTCAGTGATTAAATGCATGTTTTAAATACAAAAAATCTCAATTTATTTCAAATATTTCACGTATATTGTGTCATAATTCATGATCCATACTAGATAGAGCTTCATTTTCAAATGCAACACATTCTATAGAATATCCCACTGCAGGATGCCGAATTACATGCCTCTAGGATGTAGAGAAAGTACATAAAACTAACATTGACTCCATACTGGGCGATTTTACATCTCCGGCCATCTGGTCATCCTATAGAAACTAATTTTGTTTATAATCAAGTGAGTTTTTATGCTATTACGCTCATAATGCATCACATTAATCCTTATCATGTCTATAATGAGCTACAATTGAACAATAGATGAAAATGCATTCTCAACCATGTTTTTTTTTAACCTTAAAAATCCTCATTGAAATAGACTTGTTACACCTATGCAGCTTTTAGCTTATGTGTAATGAGAAAATGTGCCATAAAAAAGTGAAAATGACTCATAGAGGTGTTTTTGCATCTGTTTATGCAGCCTAATGTGAAAACAAGTCAAACCAATGTTTTACTTTACAAAAAATAAATTCCCAAATTTCCGCATTTTACCACTTACATAAAACATCTCCTGAGAAAGTTGCATATAAATCAGTCAGGGTACATTTTCTTTTTAAAACGTTTCCGGCTTGAGAATCAACATAACAAAAGGCTTAATTTGATATATGACATACCCTAAAAAAAAAATCACAATATTGATTTTTTTGCATTTTTCCCAAGCTCAATGTAAAACATCCGTTGCACTAGTGCAACGAAAGGTTAAGTCGAAAAACGGAAACAGCTATAAAAAAAAATCTAAAATACATATGTCAAAAATTCCTTTTGTTTCTTTGGCCTAAACCCAAGAGGCTTCCAACAACACCTTTTTTTTCAAAAATCGAACAATGTAAAAATGTCCTGCGAACTTTTTTTCTTCTCAAAATATTGTCAAAAATAGTCATTTTTAGTATAAATAAGTGAGCGTTTGAGATTTTTTCACCAGATAAAGTTTTTTATGGTCACTGTACACTTAGGCTTTGGGTCCACATGTTTTCAATTTTTTGGTTGACCCAGAAAAAAAAAATATTTTTTCAAAAAGGTGCACTGGTGTAGCTCTCTGAAAAAAGGCACGCCCGAATATTTTTTTCTGAAAAAAGGGGGTGCATATGAAAGAGGGCGTCGAAATATTATGATTGAGCACGATTTTTTTTTCCGACATGGGCGAATTGCAGTATGTAGCTAAGACATGTACACTTTATAGTGGCAACTCTGATGTTTGTGGCTTATAGGGACAAGGTACAAATCAAATGTAACCTTCAGGATGGTTTCTCTTTTTCACCTTCATGTATGTTGAAGAACTCTTTTTGCTTTTGGCTATAATTCCCAATCTATATATGATAGAGACATAATTGAAACAACACTTTGTTCCTAGTCTTGTGCTACTTACCCATGTGAATTATCATGTGTGTGGCATATTGGATAGTAGTCAAAATGTGAAGTTGAATGTATGATGTTTTTCAATTACGTCACAAGTTCGAAAAAGTATGCCTTACATTTTGGCCCATAATTCTTAAAATATACAATCTGGATCCTCAATTCAAAGTGCCGCATAAAGCTAACATCATGCCACTGTTCTGTGTCCATTTTCATGCTTGTGCCATGCTTAGAAGTGGTGAAAATCTTTCAGTGATTAAATCATGTTTTAAATACAAAAAATCTCAATTTATTTCAAATATTTCATGTATATTGTGTCATAATTCATGATCCATACTAGATAGAGCTTCATTTGCAAATGCAACACATTCTATAGAATATCCCACTGCAGGATGCCGAATCACATGCCTCTAGGATGTAGAGAAAGTACATAAAACGAACATTGACTCCATACTGGGCGATTTTACATCTCCGGCCATCTGGTCACCCTATAGAAACTAATTTTGTTTATAATCAAGTGAGTTTTTATGCTATTACGCTCATAATGCATCACATTAATCCTTATCATGTCTATAATGAGCTACAATTGAACAATAGATGAAAATGCATTCTAAACCATGTTTTTTTTTAACCTTAAAAATCCTCATTGAAATAGACTTGTTACACCTATGCAGCTTTTAGCTTATGTGTAATGAGAAAATGTGCCATAAAAAAGTGAAAATGACACATAGAGGTGTTTTTGCATCTGTTTATGCAGCCTAATGTGAAAACAAGTCAAACCAATGTTTTACTTTACAAAAAATAAATTCCCAAATTTCCGCATTTTACCACTTACATAAAACATCTCCTGAGAAAGTTGCATATAAATGAGTCAGGGTACATTTTTTTTAAAAAACGTTTCCGGCTTGAGAATCTACATAACAAAAGGCTTAATTTGATATATCACATACCTTAAAAAGAAAATCACAATATTGATTTTTTTGCATTTTTCCCAAGCTCAATGTAAAACATCCGTTGCACTGGTGCAACAAAAGGTTAAGTCGAAAAACGGAAACAGCTATAAAAAAAAATCTGAAATATGTATTTCAAAAATTCCTTTTGTTTCTTTGGCCTAAACCCAAAAGGCTTCCAACAACACCTTTTTTTCAAAAATCGAACAATGTCAAAATGTCCTGCGAACTTTTTTTCTTCTCAAAATATTTCTCAAAAGTAGTCATTTTTAGTATAAATAAGTGAGCGTTTGAGATTTTTTCACCAGATAAAGTTCTTTTATGGTCACTGTACACTTAGGCTTTGGGTCCACATGTTTTCAATTTTTTGGTTGACCCAGAAAAAAAAAATCTTTTTTCAAAAAGCTGCACTGGTGTAGCTCTCTGAAAAAAGGCACGACCGAATATTTTTTTCAGAAAAAAGGAGGTGCATATGAAAGAGGGCGTCGAAATATTATGATTGAGCACGATTTTTTTTTCCGACATGGGCGAATTGCAGTATGTAGCTAAGACATGTACACTTTATAGTGGCAACTCTGATGTTTGTGGCTTATAGGGACAAGGTACAAATCAAATGTAACCTTCAGGTTGGTTTTTCTTTTTCACCTTCATGTATGTTGAAGAACTCTTTTTGCTTTTGGCTATAATTCACAATCTATATATGATAGAGACATAATTTAAACATCACATTGTTCCTAGTCTTGTGCTACTTACCCATGTGAATTATCATGTATGTGGCATATTGGATAGTAGTCAAAATGTGAAGTTGAATGTATGATGTTTTTCAATTACGTCACAAGTTCGAAAAAATATGCCTTACATTTTGGCCCATTATTCTTAAAATATACAATCTGGATCCACAATTCAAAGTGCCGCATAAAGCTAACATCCTGCCACTGTTCTGTGTCCATTTTCATGCTTCTGCCATGCTTAGAAGTGGTGAGAATCTTTCAGTGATTAAATGCATGTTTTAAATACAAAAAATCTCAATTTATTTCAAATATTTCACGTGTATTGTGTCATAATTTATGATCCATACTAGATAGAGCTTCATTTGCAAATGCAACACATTCTATAGAACATCCCACTGCAGGATGCCGAATTACATGCCTCTAGGATGTAGAGAAAGTACATAAAACTAACATTGACTCCATACTTGGCGATTTTACATCTCCGGCCATCTGGTCACCCTATAGAAACTAATTTTGTTTATAATCAAGTGAGTTTTTATGCTATTACGCTCATAATGCATCACATTAATCCTTATCATGTCTATAATGAGCTACAATTGAACAATAGATGAAAATGCATTCTAAACCATGTTTTTTTTAACCTTAAAAATCCTCATTGAAATAGACTTGTTACACCTATGCAGCTTTTAGCTTATGTGTAATAAGAAAATGTGCCATAAAAAAGTGAAAATGACACATATAGGTGTTTTTGCATCTGTTTATGCAGCCTAATGTGAAAACAAGTCAAACCAATGTTTTACTTTACAAAAAATAAATTCCCAAATTTCCCCATTTTACCACTTACATAAAACATCTCCTGAGAAAGTTGCATATAAATCAGTCAGGGTAAATTTTTTTTTAAAAACGTTTCCGGCATGAGAATCAACATAACAAAAGGCTTAATTTGATATATCACATACCCTAAAAAAAAAAATCACAATATTGATTTGTTTGCATTTTTCCCAAGCTCAATGTAAAACATCCGTTGCACTAGTGCACTGAAAGGTTAAGTCGAAAAACGGAAACAGCTATAAAAAAAAATCTGAAATACATATGTCAAAAATTCCTTTTGTTTCTTTGGCCTAAACCCAAGAGGCTTCCAAAAACACCTTTTTTTGCAAAAATCAAACAATGTAAAAATGTCCTGCGAACTTTTTTTCTTCTCAAAATATTGTCAAAAATAGTCATTTTTAGTATAAATAAGTGAGCGTTTGAGATTTTTTCCCCAGATAAAGTTTTTTATGGCCACTGTACACTTAGGCTTCGGGTCCACATGTTTTCAATTTTTTGGTTGACCCAGAAAAAATTTTTTTTTTTTCAAAAAGCTGCACTGGTGTAGCTCTCTGAAAAAAGGCACGCCCGAATATTTTTTTCTGAAAAAAGGGGGGTGCATATGAAAGAGGGCGTCGAAATATTATGATTGAGCACGATTTTTTTTTTCGACATGGGCGAATTTCAGTATGTAGCTAAGACATGTACACTTTATAGTGGCAACTCTGATGTTTGTGGCTTATAGGGACAAGGTACAAATCAAGTGCAACCTTCAGGTTGGTTTTTCTTTTTCACCTTCATGTATGTTGAAGAACTCTTTCTGTTTTTGGCTATAATTCACAATCTATATATGATAGAGACATAATTTAAACAACACATTGTTCCTAGTCTTGTGCTACTTACCCATGTGAATTATCATGTATGTGGCATATTGGATAGTAGTCAAAATGTGAAGTTGAATGTATGATGTTTTTCAATTACGTCACAAGTTCGAAAAAGTATGCCTTACATTTTTGCCCATAATTCTGAAACCATACAATCTGGATCCTCAATTCAAAGTGCAGCATAAAGCTCACATCATGCCACTGTTCTGTGTCCATTTTCATGCTTGTGCCATGCTTATAAGTGGTGAGAATCTTTCAGTGATTAAATGCATGTTTTAAATACAAAAAATCTCAATTTATTTCAAATATTTCACGTATATTGTGTCATAATTCATGATCCATACTATATAGAGCTTCATTTGCAACTGCAACCCATTCTATAGAATATCCCACTGCATGATGCCAAATTACATGCCTCTAGGATGTAGAGAAAGTACATAAAACTAACATTGACTGCATACTGGCCGATTTTACATCTCCGGACATCTGGTCACCCTATAGAAACTACTTTTGTTTATAATCAAGTGAGTTTTTATGCTATTACGCTCATAATGCATCACATTAATCCTTATCATGTCTATAATGAGCTACAATTGAACAATAGATGAAAATGCATTCTAAACCATGTTTTTTTAACCTTAAAAATCCTCATTGAAATAGACTTGTTACACCTATGCAGCTTTTAGCTTATGTGTAATAAGAAAATGTGCCATAAAAAAGTGAAAATGACACATAGAGGTGTTTTTGCATCTGTTTATGCAGCCTAATGTGAAAACAAGTCAAACCAATGTTTTACTTTACAAAAAATAAATTCCCAAATTTCCCCATTTTACCACTTACATAAAACATCTCCTGAGAAAGTAGCATATAAATCAGTCAGGGTACATTTTTTTTTAAAAACGTTTCCGGCTTGAGAATCAACATAACAAAAGGCTTAATTTGATATATCACATACCCTAAAAAAAAAATCACAATATTGATTTTTTTGCATTTTTCCCAAGCTCAATGTAAAACATCCGTTGCACTGGTGCAACGAAAGGTTAAGTCGAAAAACGGAAACAGCTATAAAAAAAAATCTGAAATACATATGTCAAAAATTCCTTTTGTTTCTTTGGCCTAAACCCAAGAGGCTTCCAACAACACCGTTTTTTTCAAAAATCGAACAATGTAAAAATGTCCTGCAAACTTTTTTTCTTCTCAAAATATTGTCAAAAATAGTAATTTTTAGTATAAATAAGTGAGCGTTTGAGATTTTTTCACCAGATAAAGTTTTTTATGATCACTGTACACTTAGGCTTCGGGTCCACATGTTTTCAATTTTTTGGTTGACCCAGAAAAAAAAATTCTTTTTTCAAAAAGCTGCACTGGTGTAGCTCTCTGAAAAAAGGTACGCCCGAATATTTTTTTCTGAAAAAAGGGGGGTGCATATGAAAGAGGGCGTCGAAATATTATGATTGAGCATGATTTTTTTTTCCGACATGGGCGAATTGCAGTATGTAGCTAAGACATGTACACTTTATAGTGGCAACTCTGATGTTTGTGGCTTATAGGGACAAGGTACAAATCAAGTGTAACCTTCAGGTTAGTTTTTCTTTTTCACCTTCATGTATGTTGACGAACTCTTTTTGCTTTTGGCTATAATTCACAATCTATATATGATAGAGACATAATTTAAACAACACATTGTTCCTAGTCTTGTGCTACTTACCCATGTGAATTATCATGTATTTGGCATATTGGATAGTAGTCAAAATGTGAAGTTGAATGTATGATGTTTTTCAATTACGTCACAAGTTCGAAAAAGTATGCCTTACATTTTTGCCCATAATTCTGAAACCATACAATCTGGATCCTCAATTCAAAGTGCAGCATACAGCTCACATCATGCCACTGTTCTGTGTCCATTTTCATGCTTGTGCCATGCTTATAAGTGGTGAGAATCATTCAGTGATTAAATGCATGTTTTAAATACAAAAAATCTCAATTTATTTCAAATATTTCACGTATATTATGTCATAATTCATGATCCATACTATATAGAGCTTCATTTGCAACTGCAACCCACTCTATAGAATATCCCACTGCATGATGCCAAATTACATGCCTCTAGGATGTAGAGAAAGTACATAAAACTAACATTGACTGCATACTGGGCGATTTTACATCTCCGGCCATCTGGTCACCCTATAGAAACTAATTTTGTTTATAATCAAGTGAGTTTTTATGCTATTACGCTCATAATGCATCACATTAATCCTTATCATGTCTATAATGAGCTACAATTGAACAATAGGTGAAAATGCATTCTAAACCATGTTTTTTTTAACCTTAAAAATCCTCATAGAAATAGACTTGTTACACCTATGCAGCTTTTAGCTTATGTGTAATAAGAAAATGTGCCATAAAAAAGTGAAAATGACACATAGAGGTGTTTTTGCATCTGTTTATGCAGCCTAATGTGAAAACAAGTCAAACCAATGTTTTACTTTACAAAAAATAAATTCCCAAATTTCCCCATTTTACCACTTACATAAAACATCTCCTGAGAAAGTTGCATATAAATGAGTCAGGGTACATTTTTTTAAAAAAACGTTTCCGGCTTGAGAATCTACATAACAAAAGGCTTAATTTGATATATCACATACCTTAAAAAGAAAATCACAATATTGATTTTTTTGCATTTTTCCCAAGCTCAATGTAAAACATCCGTTGCACTGGTGCAACAAAAGGTTAAGTCGAAAAACGGAAACAGCTATAAAAAAAAATCTGAAATATGTATTTCAAAAATTCCTTTTGTTTCTTTGGCCTAAACCCAAAAGGCTTCCAACAACACCTTTTTTTCAAAAATCGAACAATGTCAAAATGTCCTGCGAACTTTTTTTCTTCTCAAAATATTTCTCAAAAGTAGTCATTTTTAGTATAAATGAGTGAGCGTTTGAGATTTTTTCACCAGATAAAGTTCTTTTATGGTCACTGTACACTTAGGCTTTGGGTCCACATGTTTTCAATTTTTTGGTTGACCCAGAAAAAAAAATTCTTTTTGCAAAAAGCTGCACTGGTGTAGCTCTCTGAAAAAAGGCACGACCGAATATTTTTTTCAGAAAAAAGGAGGTGCATATGAAAGAAGGCGTCGAAATATTATGATTGAGCCCGATTTTTTTTTCCGACATGGGTGAATTGCAGTATGTAGCTAAGACATGTACACTTTATAGTGGCAACTCTGATGTTTGTGGCTTATAGGGACAAGGTACAAATCAAATGTAACCTTCAGGTTGGTTTTTCTTTTTCACCTTCATGTATGTTGAAGAACTCTTTTTGCTTTTGGCTATAATTCACAATCTGTATATGATAGAGACTAATTTAAACATCACATTGTTCCTAGTCTTGTGCTATTTACCCATGTGAATTATCATGTATGTGGCATATTGGATAGTAGTCAAAATGTGAAGTTGAATGTATGATGTTTTTCAATTACGTCACAAGTTCGAAAAAATATGCCTTACATTTTGGCCCATTACTCTGAAACTATACAATCTGGATCCACAATTCAAAGTGCCGCATAAAGCTAACATCCTGCCACTGTTTTGTGTCCATTTTCATGCTTCTGCCATGCTTAGAAGTGGTGAGAATCTTTCAGTGATTAAATGCATGTTTTAAATACAAAAAATCTCAATTTATTTCAAATATTTCACATGTATTGTGTCATAATTTATGATCCATACTAGATAGAGCTTCATTTGCAAATGCAACACATTCTATAGAACATCCCACTGCAGGATGCCGAATTACATGCCTCTAGGATGTAGAGAAAGTACATAAAACTAACATTGACTCCATACTGGGCGATTTTACATCTCCGGCCATCTGGTCACCCTATAGAAACTAATTTTGTTTATAATCAAGTGAGTTTTTATGCTATTACGCTCATAATACATCACATTAATCCTTATCATGTCTATAATGAGCTACAATTGAACAATACATGAAAATGCATTCTAAACCATGTTTTTTTAACCTTAAAAATCCTCATTGAAATAGACTTGTTACACCTATGCAGCTTTTAGCTTATGTGTAATAAGAAAATGTGCCATAAAAAAGTGAAAATGACACATATAGGTGTTTTTGCATCTGTTTATGCAGCCTAATGTGAAAACAAGTCAAACCAATGTTTTACTTTACAAAAAATAAATTCCCAAATTTCCCCATTTTACCACTTACATAAAACATCTCCTGAGAAAGTTGCATATAAATCAGTCAGGGTACATTTTTTTTTAAAAACGTTTCCGGCATGAGAATCAACATAACAAAAGGCTTAATTTGATATATCACATACCCTAAAAAAAAAATCACAATATTGATTTGTTTGCATTTTTCCCAAGCTCAATGTAAAACATCCGTTGCACTAGTGCACTGAAAGGTTAAGTCGAAAAACGGAAACAGCTATAAAAAAAAATCTGAAATACATATGTCAAAAATTCCTTTTGTTTCTTTGGCCTAAACCCAAGAGGCTTCCAAAAACACTTTTTTTTGCAAAAATCAAACAATGTAAAAATGTCCTGCGAACTTTTTTTCTTCTCAAAATATTGTCAAAAATAGTCATTTTTAGTATAAATAAGTGAGCGTTTGAGATTTTTTCCCCAGATAAAGTTTTTTATGGCCACTGTACACTTAGGCTTCGGGTCCACATGTTTTCAATTTTTTGGTTGACCCAGAAAAAATATTTTTTTTTTCAAAAAGCTGCACTGGTGTAGCTCTCTGAAAAAAGGCACGCCCGAATATTTTTTTCTGAAAAAAGGGGGGTGCATATGAAAGAGGGCGTCGAAATATTATGATTGAGCATGATTTTTTTTTCCGACATGGGCGAATTGCAGTATGTAGCTAAGACATGTACACTTTATAGTGGCAACTCTGATGTTTGTGGCTTATAGGGACAAGGTACAAATCAAGTGTAACCTTCAGGTTAGTTTTTCTTTTTCACCTTCATGTATGTTGACGAACTCTTTTTGCTTTTGGCTATAATTCACAATCTATATATGATAGAGACATAATTTAAACAACACATTGTTCCTAGTCTTGTGCTACTTACCCATGTGAATTATCATGTATTTGGCATATTGGATAGTAGTCAAAATGTGAAGTTGAATGTATGATGTTTTTCAATTACGTCACAAGTTCGAAAAAGTATGCCTTACATTTTTGCCCATAATTCTGAAACCATACAATCTGGATCCTCAATTCAAAGTGCAGCATACAGCTCACATCATGCCACTGTTCTGTGTCCATTTTCATGCTTGTGCCATGCTTATAAGTGGTGAGAATCTTTCAGTGATTAAATGCATGTTTTAAATACAAAAAATCTCAATTTATTTCAAATATTTCACGTATATTGTGTCATAATTCATGATCCATACTATATAGAGCTTCATTTGCAACTGCAACCCATTCTATAGAATATCCCACTGCATGATGCCAAATTACATGCCTCTAGGATGTAGAGAAAGTACATAAAACTAACATTGACTGCATACTGGGCGATTTTACATCTCCGGCCATCTGGTCACCCTATAGAAACTAATTTTGTTTATAATCAAGTGAGTTTTTATGCTATTACGCTCATAATGCATCACATTAATCCTTATCATGTCTATAATGAGCTACAATTGAACAATAGGTGAAAATGCATTCTAAACCATGTTTTTTTTAACCTTAAAAATCCTCATTGAAATAGACTTGTTACACCTATGCAGCTTTTAGCTTATGTGTAATAAGAAAATGCGCCATAAAAAAGTGAAAATGACACATAGAGGTGTTTTTGCATCTGTTTATGCAGCCTAATGTGAAAACAAGTCAAACCAATGTTTTACTTTACAAAAAATAAATTCCCAAATTTCCCCATTTTACCACTTACATAAAACATCTCCTGAGAAAGTTGCATATAAATGAGTCAGGGTACATTTTTTTAAAAAAACGTTTCCGGCTTGAGAATCTACATAACAAAAGGCTTAATTTGATATATCACATACCTTAAAAAGAAAATCACAATATTGATTTTTTTGCATTTTTCCCAAGCTCAATGTAAAACATCCGTTGCACTGGTGCAACAAAAGGTTAAGTCGAAAAACGGAAACAGCTATAAAAAAAAATCTGAAATATGTATTTCAAAAATTCCTTTTGTTTCTTTGGCCTAAACCCAAAAGGCTTCCAACAACACCTTTTTTTCAAAAATCGAACAATGTCAAAATGTCCTGCGAACTTTTTTTCTTCTCAAAATATTTCTCAAAAGTAGTCATTTTTAGTATAAATAAGTGAGCGTTTGAGATTTTTTCACCAGATAAAGTTCTTTTATGGTCACTGTACACTTAGGCTTTGGGTCCACATGTTTTCAATTTTTTGGTTGACCCAGAAAAAAAAATTCTTTTTGCAAAAAGCTGCACTGGTGTAGCTCTCTGAAAAAAGGCACGACCGAATATTTTTTTCAGAAAAAAGGAGGTGCATATGAAAGAAGGCGTCGAAATATTATGATTGAGCCCGATTTTTTTTTCCGACATGGGTGAATTGCAGTATGTAGCTAAGACATGTACACTTTATAGTGGCAACTCTGATGTTTGTGGCTTATAGGGACAAGGTACAAATCAAATGTAACCTTCAGGTTGGTTTCTCTTTTTCACCTTCATGTATGTTGAATAACTCTTTTTGCTTTTGGCTATAATTCACAATCTATATATGATAGAGACTAATTTAAACATCACATTGTTCCTAGTCTTGTGCTACTTACCCATGTGAATTATCATGTATGTGGCATATTGGATAGTAGTCAAAATGTGAAGTTGAATGTATGATGTTTTTCAATTACGTCACAAGTTCGAAAAAATATGCCTTACATTTTGGCCCATTACTCTGAAACTATACAATCTGGATCCACAATTCAAAGTGCCGCATAAAGCTAACATCCTGCCACTGTTTTGTGTCCATTTTCATGCTTCTGCCATGCTTAGAAGTGGTGAGAATCTTTCAGTGATTAAATGCATGTTTTAAATACAAAAAATCTCAATTTATTTCAAATATTTCACATGTATTGTGTCATAATTTATGATCCATACTAGATAGAGCTTCATTTGCAAATGCAACACATTCTATAGAACATCCCACTGCAGGATGCCGAATTACATGCCTCTAGGATGTAGAGAAAGTACATAAAACTAACATTGACTCCATACTGGGCGATTTTACATCTCCGGCCATCTGGTCACCCTATAGAAACTAATTTTGTTTATAATCAAGTGAGTTTTTATGCTATTACGCTCATAATGCATCACATTAATCCTTATCATGTCTATAATGAGCTACAATTGAACAATACATGAAAATGCATTCTAAACCATGTTTTTTTTAACCTTAAAAATCCTCATTGAAATAGACTTGTTACACCTATGCAGCTTTTAGCTTATGTGTAATAAGAAAATGTGCCATAAAAAAGTGAAAATGACACATATAGGTGTTTTTGCATCTGTTTATGCAGCCTAATGTGAAAACAAGTCAAACCAATGTTTTACTTTACAAAAAATAAATTCCCAAATTTCCCCATTTTACCACTTACATAAAACATCTCCTGAGAAAGTTGCATATAAATC
Source organism: Triturus cristatus (assembly GCF_964204655.1). Taxonomy (NCBI): domain Eukaryota; kingdom Metazoa; phylum Chordata; class Amphibia; order Caudata; family Salamandridae; genus Triturus; species Triturus cristatus. The sequence goes on along the minus strand of NC_140594.1, from coordinate 206,620,509 downwards.
AGTCAGGGTACATTTTTTTTTAAAAACGTTTCCGGCATGAGAATCAACATAACAAAAGGCTTAATTTGATATATCACATACCCTAAAAAAAAATCACAATATTGATTTGTTTGCATTTTTCCCAAGCTCAATGTAAAACATCCGTTGCACTAGTGCACTGAAAGGTTAAGTCGAAAAACGGAAACAGCTATAAAAAAAAATCTGAAATACATATGTCAAAAATTCCTTTTGTTTCTTTGGCCTAAACCCAAGAGGCTTCCAAAAACACCTTTTTTTGCAAAAATCAAACAATGTAAAAATGTCCTGCGAACTTTTTTTCTTCTCAAAATATTGTCAAAAATAGTCATTTTTAGTATAAATAAGTGAGCGTTTGAGATTTTTTCCCCAGATAAAGTTTTTTATGGCCACTGTACACTTAGGCTTCGGGTCCACATGTTTTCAATTTTTTGGTTGACCCAGAAAAAATATTTTTTTTTTCAAAAAGCTGCACTGGTGTAGCTCTCTGAAAAAAGGCACGCCCGAATATTTTTTTCTGAAAAAAGGGGGGTGCATATGAAAGAGGGCGTCGAAATATTATGATTGAGCACGATTTTTTTTTTCGACATGGGCGAATTTCAGTATGTAGCTAAGACATGTACACTTTATAGTGGCAACTCTGATGTTTGTGGCTTATAGGGACAAGGTACAAATCAAGTGCAACCTTCAGGTTGGTTTTTCTTTTTCACCTTCATGTATGTTGAAGAACTCTTTCTGTTTTTGGCTATAATTCACAATCTATATATGATAGAGACATAATTTAAACAACACATTGTTCCTAGTCTTGTGCTACTTACCCATGTGAATTATCATGTATGTGGCATATTGGATAGTAGTCAAAATGTGAAGATGAATGTATGATGTTTTTCAATTACGTCACAAGTTCGAAAAAGTATGCCTTACATTTTTGCCCATAATTCTGAAACCATACAATCTGGATCCTCAATTCAAAGTGCAGCATAAAGCTCACATCATGCCACTGTTCTGTGTCCATTTTCATGCTTGTGCCATGCTTATAAGTGGTGAGAATCTTTCAGTGATTAAATGCATGTTTTAAATACAAAAAATCTCAATTTATTTCAAATATTTCACGTATATTGTGTCATAATTCATGATCCATACTATATAGAGCTTCATTTGCAACTGCAACCCATTCTATAGAATATCCCACTGCATGATGCCAAATTACATGCCTCTAGGATGTAGAGAAAGTACATAAAACTAACATTGACTGCATACTGGCCGATTTTACATCTCCGGACATCTGGTCACCCTATAGAAACTACTTTTGTTTATAATCAAGTGAGTTTTTATGCTATTACGCTCATAATGCATCACATTAATCCTTATCATGTCTATAATGAGCTACAATTGAACAATAGATGAAAATGCATTCTAAACCATGTTTTTTTAACCTTAAAAATCCTCATTGAAATAGACTTGTTACACCTATGCAGCTTTTAGCTTATGTGTAATAAGAAAATGTGCCATAAAAAAGTGAAAATGACACATAGAGGTGTTTTTGCATCTGTTTATGCAGCCTAATGTGAAAACAAGTCAAACCAATGTTTTACTTTACAAAAAATAAATTCCCAAATTTCCCCATTTTACCACTTACATAAAACATCTCCTGAGAAAGTAGCATATAAATCAGTCAGGGTACATTTTTTTTTAAAAACGTTTCCGGCTTGAGAATCAACATAACAAAAGGCTTAATTTGATATATCACATACCCTAAAAAAAAAATCACAATATTGATTTTTTTGCATTTTTCCCAAGCTCAATGTAAAACATCCGTTGCACTAGTGCAACGAAAGGTTAAGTCGAAAAACGGAAACAGCTATAAAAAAAAATCTGAAATACATATGTCAAAAATTCCTTTTGTTTCTTTGGCCTAAACCCAAGAGGCTTCCAACAACACCGTTTTTTTCAAAAATCGAACAATGTAAAAATGTCCTGCAAACTTTTTTTCTTCTCAAAATATTGTCAAAAATAGTAATTTTTAGTATAAATAAGTGAGCGTTTGAGATTTTTTCACCAGATAAAGTTTTTTATGATCACTGTACACTTAGGCTTCGGGTCCACATGTTTTCAATTTTTTGGTTGACCCAGAAAAAAAAATTCTTTTTTCAAAAAGCTGCACTGGTGTAGCTCTCTGAAAAAAGGTACGCCCGAATATTTTTTTCTGAAAAAAGGGGGGTGCATATGAAAGAGGGCGTCGAAATATTATGATTGAGCATGATTTTTTTTTCCGACATGGGCGAATTGCAGTATGTAGCTAAGACATGTACACTTTATAGTGGCAACTCTGATGTTTGTGGCTTATAGGGACAAGGTACAAATCAAGTGTAACCTTCAGGTTAGTTTTTCTTTTTCACCTTCATGTATGTTGACGAACTCTTTTTGCTTTTGGCTATAATTCACAATCTATATATGATAGAGACATAATTTAAACAACACATTGTTCCTAGTCTTGTGCTACTTACCCATGTGAATTATCATGTATTTGGCATATTGGATAGTAGTCAAAATGTGAAGTTGAATGTATGATGTTTTTCAATTACGTCACAAGTTCGAAAAAGTATGCCTTACATTTTTGCCCATAATTCTGAAACCATACAATCTGGATCCTCAATTCAAAGTGCAGCATACAGCTCACATCATGCCACTGTTCTGTGTCCATTTTCATGCTTGTGCCATGCTTATAAGTGGTGAGAATCTTTCAGTGATTAAATGCATGTTTTAAATACAAAAAATCTCAATTTATTTCAAATATTTCACGTATATTATGTCATAATTCATGATCCATACTATATAGAGCTTCATTTGCAACTGCAACCCACTCTATAGAATATCCCACTGCATGATGCCAAATTACATGCCTCTAGGATGTAGAGAAAGTACATAAAACTAACATTGACTGCATACTGGGCGATTTTACATCTCCGGCCATCTGGTCACCCTATAGAAACTAATTTTGTTTATAATCAAGTGAGTTTTTATGCTATTACGCTCATAATGCATCACATTAATCCTTATCATGTCTATAATGAGCTACAATTGAACAATAGGTGAAAATGCATTCTAAACCATGTTTTTTTTAACCTTAAAAATCCTCATAGAAATAGACTTGTTACACCTATGCAGCTTTTAGCTTATGTGTAATAAGAAAATGTGCCATAAAAAAGTGAAAATGACACATAGAGGTGTTTTTGCATCTGTTTATGCAGCCTAATGTGAAAACAAGTCAAACCAATGTTTTACTTTACAAAAAATAAATTCCCAAATTTCCCCATTTTACCACTTACATAAAACATCTCCTGAGAAAGTTGCATATAAATGAGTCAGGGTACATTTTTTTAAAAAAACGTTTCCGGCTTGAGAATCTACATAACAAAAGGCTTAATTTGATATATCACATACCTTAAAAAGAAAATCACAATATTGATTTTTTTGCATTTTTCCCAAGCTCAATGTAAAACATCCGTTGCACTGGTGCAACAAAAGGTTAAGTCGAAAAACGGAAACAGCTATAAAAAAAAATCTGAAATATGTATTTCAAAAATTCCTTTTGTTTCTTTGGCCTAAACCCAAAAGGCTTCCAACAACACCTTTTTTTCAAAAATCGAACAATGTCAAAATGTCCTGCGAACTTTTTTTCTTCTCAAAATATTTCTCAAAAGTAGTCATTTTTAGTATAAATAAGTGAGCGTTTGAGATTTTTTCACCAGATAAAGTTCTTTTATGGTCACTGTACACTTAGGCTTTGGGTCCACATGTTTTCAATTTTTTGGTTGACCCAGAAAAAAAAATTCTTTTTGCAAAAAGCTGCACTGGTGTAGCTCTCTGAAAAAAGGCACGACCGAATATTTTTTTCAGAAAAAAGGAGGTGCATATGAAAGAAGGCGTCGAAATATTATGATTGAGCCCGATTTTTTTTTCCGACATGGGTGAATTGCAGTATGTAGCTAAGACATGTACACTTTATAGTGGCAACTCTGATGTTTGTGGCTTATAGGGACAAGGTACAAATCAAATGTAACCTTCAGGTTGGTTTCTCTTTTTCACCTTCATGTATGTTGAAGAACTCTTTTTGCTTTTGGCTATAATTCACAATCTATATATGATAGAGACTAATTTAAACATCACATTGTTCCTAGTCTTGTGCTACTTACCCATGTGAATTATCATGTATGTGGCATATTGGATAGTAGTCAAAATGTGAAGTTGAATGTATGATGTTTTTCAATTACGTCACAAGTTCGAAAAAATATGCCTTACATTTTGGCCCATTACTCTGAAACTATACAATCTGGATCCACAATTCAAAGTGCCGCATAAAGCTAACATCCTGCCACTGTTTTGTGTCCATTTTCATGCTTCTGCCATGCTTAGAAGTGGTGAGAATCTTTCAGTGATTAAATGCATGTTTTAAATACAAAAAATCTCAATTTATTTCAAATATTTCACATGTATTGTGTCATAATTTATGATCCATACTAGATAGAGCTTCATTTGCAAATGCAACACATTCTATAGAACATCCCACTGCAGGATGCCGAATTACATGCCTCTAGGATGTAGAGAAAGTACATAAAACTAACATTGACTCCATACTGGGCGATTTTACATCTCCGGCCATCTGGTCACCCTATAGAAACTAATTTTGTTTATAATCAAGTGAGTTTTTATGCTATTACGCTCATAATGCATCACATTAATCCTTATCATGTCTATAATGAGCTACAATTGAACAATACATGAAAATGCATTCTAAACCATGTTTTTTTTAACCTTAAAAATCCTCATTGAAATAGACTTGTTACACCTATGCAGCTTTTAGCTTATGTGTAATAAGAAAATGTGCCATAAAAAAGTGAAAATGACACATATAGGTGTTTTTGCATCTGTTTATGCAGCCTAATGTGAAAACAAGTCAAACCAATGTTTTACTTTACAAAAAATAAATTCCCAAATTTCCCCATTTTACCACTTACATAAAACATCTCCTGAGAAAGTTGCATATAAATCAGTCAGGGTACATTTTTTTTTAAAAACGTTTCCGGCATGAGAATCAACATAACAAAAGGCTTAATTTGATATATCACATACCCTAAAAAAAAATCACAATATTGATTTGTTTGCATTTTTCCCAAGCTCAATGTAAAACATCCGTTGCACTAGTGCACTGAAAGGTTAAGTCGAAAAACGGAAACAGCTATAAAAAAAAATCTGAAATACATATGTCAAAAATTCCTTTTGTTTCTTTGGCCTAAACCCAAGAGGCTTCCAAAAACACCTTTTTTTGCAAAAATCAAACAATGTAAAAATGTCCTGCGAACTTTTTTTCTTCTCAAAATATTGTCAAAAATAGTCATTTTTAGTATAAATAAGTGAGCGTTTGAGATTTTTTCCCCAGATAAAGTTTTTTATGGCCACTGTACACTTAGGCTTCGGGTCCACATGTTTTCAATTTTTTGGTTGACCCAGAAAAAATATTTTTTTTTTCAAAAAGCTGCACTGGTGTAGCTCTCTGAAAAAAGGCACGCCCGAATATTTTTTTCTGAAAAAAGGGGGGTGCATATGAAAGAGGGCGTCGAAATATTATGATTGAGCACGATTTTTTTTTTCGACATGGGCGAATTTCAGTATGTAGCTAAGACATGTACACTTTATAGTGGCAACTCTGATGTTTGTGGCTTATAGGGACAAGGTACAAATCAAGTGCAACCTTCAGGTTGGTTTTTCTTTTTCACCTTCATGTATGTTGAAGAACTCTTTCTGTTTTTGGCTATAATTCACAATCTATATATGATAGAGACATAATTTAAACAACACATTGTTCCTAGTCTTGTGCTACTTACCCATGTGAATTATCATGTATGTGGCATATTGGATAGTAGTCAAAATGTGAAGATGAATGTATGATGTTTTTCAATTACGTCACAAGTTCGAAAAAGTATGCCTTACATTTTTGCCCATAATTCTGAAACCATACAATCTGGATCCTCAATTCAAAGTGCAGCATAAAGCTCACATCATGCCACTGTTCTGTGTCCATTTTCATGCTTGTGCCATGCTTATAAGTGGTGAGAATCTTTCAGTGATTAAATGCATGTTTTAAATACAAAAAATCTCAATTTATTTCAAATATTTCACGTATATTGTGTCATAATTCATGATCCATACTATATAGAGCTTCATTTGCAACTGCAACCCATTCTATAGAATATCCCACTGCATGATGCCAAATTACATGCCTCTAGGATGTAGAGAAAGTACATAAAACTAACATTGACTGCATACTGGCCGATTTTACATCTCCGGACATCTGGTCACCCTATAGAAACTACTTTTGTTTATAATCAAGTGAGTTTTTATGCTATTACGCTCATAATGCATCACATTAATCCTTATCATGTCTATAATGAGCTACAATTGAACAATAGATGAAAATGCATTCTAAACCATGTTTTTTTAACCTTAAAAATACTCATTGAAATAGACTTGTTACACCTATGCAGCTTTTAGCTTATGTGTAATAAGAAAATGTGCCATAAAAAAGTGAAAATGACACATAGAGGTGTTTTTGCATCTGTTTATGCAGCCTAATGTGAAAACAAGTCAAACCAATGTTTTACTTTACAAAAAATAAATTCCCAAATTTCCCCATTTTACCACTTACATAAAACATCTCCTGAGAAAGTAGCATATAAATCAGTCAGGGTACATTTTTTTTTAAAAACGTTTCCGGCTTGAGAATCAACATAACAAAAGGCTTAATTTGATATATCACATACCCTAAAAAAAAAATCACAATATTGATTTTTTTGCATTTTTCCCAAGCTCAATGTAAAACATCCGTTGCACTAGTGCAACGAAAGGTTAAGTCAAAAAACGGAAACAGCTATAAAAAAAAATCTGAAATACATATGTCAAAAATTCCTTTTGTTTCTTTGGCCTAAACCCAAGAGGCTTCCAACAACACCGTTTTTTTCAAAAATCGAACAATGTAAAAATGTCCTGCAAACTTTTTTTCTTCTCAAAATATTGTCAAAAATAGTAATTTTTAGTATAAATAAGTGAGCGTTTGAGATTTTTTCACCAGATAAAGTTTTTTATGATCACTGTACACTTAGGCTTCGGGTCCACATGTTTTCAATTTTTTGGTTGACCCAGAAAAAAAAATTCTTTTTTCAAAAAGCTGCACTGGTGTAGCTCTCTGAAAAAAGGTACGCCCGAATATTTTTTTCTGAAAAAAGGGGGGTGCATATGAAAGAGGGCGTCGAAATATTATGATTGAGCATGATTTTTTTTTCCGACATGGGCGAATTGCAGTATGTAGCTAAGACATGTACACTTTATAGTGGCAACTCTGATGTTTGTGGCTTATAGGGACAAGGTACAAATCAAGTGTAACCTTCAGGTTAGTTTTTCTTTTTCACCTTCATGTATGTTGACGAACTCTTTTTGCTTTTGGCTATAATTCACAATCTATATATGATAGAGACATAATTTAAACAACACATTGTTCCTAGTCTTGTGCTACTTACCCATGTGAATTATCATGTATTTGGCATATTGGATAGTAGTCAAAATGTGAAGTTGAATGTATGATGTTTTTCAATTACGTCACAAGTTCGAAAAAGTATGCCTTACATTTTTGCCCATAATTCTGAAACCATACAATCTGAATCCTCAATTCAAAGTGCAGCATACAGCTCACATCATGCCACTGTTCTGTGTCCATTTTCATGCTTGTGCCATGCTTATAAGTGGTGAGAATCTTTCAGTGATTAAATGCATGTTTTAAATACAAAAAATCTCAATTTATTTCAAATATTTCACGTATATTGTGTCATAATTCATGATCCATACTATATAGAGCTTCATTTGCAACTGCAACCCATTCTATAGAATATCCCACTGCATGATGCCAAATTACATGCCTCTAGGATGTAGAGAAAGTACATAAAACTAACATTGACTGCATACTGGGCGATTTTACATCTCCGGCCATCTGGTCACCCTATAGAAACTAATTTTGTTTATAATCAAGTGAGTTTTTATGCTATTACGCTCATAATGCATCACATTAATCCTTATCATGTCTATAATGAGCTACAATTGAACAATAGGTGAAAATGCATTCTAAACCATGTTTTTTTTAACCTTAAAAATCCTCATTGAAATAGACTTGTTACACCTATGCAGCTTTTAGCTTATGTGTAATAAGAAAATGTGCCATAAAAAAGTGAAAATGACACATAGAGGTGTTTTTGCATCTGTTTATGCAGCCTAATGTGAAAACAAGTCAAACCAATGTTTTACTTTACAAAAAATAAATTCCCAAATTTCCCCATTTTACCACTTACATAAAACATCTCCTGAGAAAGTTGCATATAAATGAGTCAGGGTACATTTTTTAAAAAAAACGTTTCCGGCTTGAGAATCTACATAACAAAAGGCTTAATTTGATATATCACATACCTTAAAAAGAAAATCACAATATTGATTTTTTTGCATTTTTCCCAAGCTCAATGTAAAACATCCGTTGCACTGGTGCAACAAAAGGTTAAGTCGAAAAACGGAAACAGCTATAAAAAAAAATCTGAAATATGTATTTCAAAAATTCCTTTTGTTTCTTTGGCCTAAACCCAAAAGGCTTCCAACAACACCTTTTTTTCAAAAATCGAACAATGTCAAAATGTCCTGCGAACTTTTTTTCTTCTCAAAATATTTCTCAAAAGTAGTCATTTTTAGTATAAATAAGTGAGCGTTTGAGATTTTTTCACCAGATAAAGTTCTTTTATGGTCACTGTACACTTAGGCTTTGGGTCCACATGTTTTCAATTTTTTGGTTGACCCAGAAAAAAAAATTCTTTTTGCAAAAAGCTGCACTGGTGTAGCTCTCTGAAAAAAGGCACGACCGAATATTTTTTTCAGAAAAAAGGAGGTGCATATGAAAGAAGGCGTCGAAATATTATGATTGAGCCCGATTTTTTTTTCCGACATGGGTGAATTGCAGTATGTAGCTAAGACATGTACACTTTATAGTGGCAACTCTGATGTTTGTGGCTTATAGGGACAAGGTACAAATCAAATGTAACCTTCAGGTTGGTTTTTCTTTTTCACCTTCATGTATGTTGAAGAACTCTTTTTGCTTTTGGCTATAATTCACAATCTATATATGATAGAGACTAATTTAAACATCACATTGTTCCTAGTCTTGTGCTACTTACCCATGTGAATTATCATGTATGTGGCATATTGGATAGTAGTCAAAATGTGAAGTTGAATGTATGATGTTTTTCAATTACGTCACAAGTTCGAAAAAATATGCCTTACATTTTGGCCCATTACTCTGAAACTATACAATCTGGATCCACAATTCAAAGTGCCGCATAAAGCTAACATCCTGCCACTGTTCTGTGTCCATTTTCATGCTTCTGCCATGCTTAGAAGTGGTGAGAATCTTTCAGTGATTAAATGCATGTTTTAAATACAAAAAATCTCAATTTATTTCAAATATTTCACATGTATTGTGTCATAATTTATGATCCATACTAGATAGAGCTTCATTTGCAAATGCAACACATTCTATAGAACATCCCACTGCAGGATGCCGAATTACATGCCTCTAGGATGTAGAGAAAGTACATAAAACTAACATTGACTCCATACTGGGCGATTTTACATCTCCGGCCATCTGGTCACCCTATAGAAACTAATTTTGTTTATAATCAAGTGAGTTTTTATGCTATTACGCTCATAATGCATCACATTAATCCTTATCATGTCTATAATGAGCTACAATTGAACAATACATGAAAATGCATTCTAAACCATGTTTTTTTTAACCTTAAAAATCCTCATTGAAATAGACTTGTTACACCTATGCAGCTTTTAGCTTATGTGTAATAAGAAAATGTGCCATAAAAAAGTGAAAATGACACATATAGGTGTTTTTGCATCTGTTTATGCAGCCTAATGTGAAAACAAGTCAAACCAATGTTTTACTTTACAAAAAATAAATTCCCAAATTTCCCCATTTTACCACTTACATAAAACATCTCCTGAGAAAGTTGCATATAAATCAGTCAGGGTACATTTTTTTTTAAAAACGTTTCCGGCATGAGAATCAACATAACAAAAGGCTTAATTTGATATATCACATACCCTAAAAAAAAAATCACAATATTGATTTGTTTGCATTTTTCCCAAGCTCAATGTAAAACATCCGTTGCACTAGTGCACTGAAAGGTTAAGTCGAAAAACGGAAACAGCTATAAAAAAAAATCTGAAATACATATGTCAAAAATTCCTTTTGTTTCTTTGGCCTAAACCCAAGAGGCTTCCAAAAACACCTTTTTTTGCAAAAATCAAACAATGTAAAAATGTCCTGCGAACTTTTTTTCTTCTCAAAATATTGTCAAAAATAGTCATTTTTAGTATAAATAAGTGAGCGTTTGAGATTTTTTCCCCAGATAAAGTTTTTTATGGCCACTGTACACTTAGGCTTCGGGTCCACATGTTTTCAATTTTTTGGTTGACCCAGAAAAAATATTTTTTTTTTCAAAAAGCTGCACTGGTGTAGCTCTCTGAAAAAAGGCACGCCCGAATATTTTTTTCTGAAAAAAGGGGGGTGCATATGAAAGAGGGCGTCGAAATATTATGATTGAGCACGATTTTTTTTTTCGACATGGGCGAATTTCAGTATGTAGCTAAGACATGTACACTTTATAGTGGCAACTCTGATGTTTGTGGCTTATAGGGACAAGGTACAAATCAAGTGCAACCTTCAGGTTGGTTTTTCTTTTTCACCTTCATGTATGTTGAAGAACTCTTTTTGCTTTTGGCTATAATTCACAATCTATATATGATAGAGACATAATTTAAACATCACATTGTTCCTAGTCTTGTGCTACTTACCCATGTGAATTATCATGTATGTGGCATATTGGATAGTAGTCAAAATGTGAAGTTGAATGTATGATGTTTTTCAATTACGTCAGAAGTTCGAAAAAATATGCCTTACATTTTGGCCCATTACTCTGAAACTATACAATCTGGATCCACAATTCAAAGTGCCGCATAAAGCTAACATCCTGCCACTGTTCTGTGTCCATTTTCATGCTTCTGCCATGCTTAGAAGTGGTGAGAATCTTTCAGTGATTAAATGCATGTTTTAAATACAAAAAATCTCAATTTATTTCAAATATTTCACATGTATTGTGTCATAATTTATGATCCATACTAGATAGAGCTTCATTTGCAAATGCAACACATTCTATAGAACATCCCACTGCAGGATGCCGAATTACATGCCTCTAGGATGTAGAGAAAGTACATAAAACTAACATTGACTCCATACTGGGCGATTTTACATCTCCGGCCATCTGGTCACCCTATAGAAACTAATTTTGTTTATAATCAAGTGAGTTTTTATGCTATTACGCTCATAATGCATCACATTAATCCTTATCATGTCTATAATGAGCTACAATTGAACAATACATGAAAATGCATTCTAAACCATGTTTTTTTTAACCTTAAAAATCCTCATTGAAATAGACTTGTTACACCTATGCAGCTTTTAGCTTATGTGTAATAAGAAAATGTGCCATAAAAAAGTGAAAATGACACATATAGGTGTTTTTGCATCTGTTTATGCAGCCTAATGTGAAAACAAGTCAAACCAATGTTTTACTTTACAAAAAATACATTCCCAAATTTCCCCATTTTACCACTTACATAAAACATCTCCTGAGAAAGTTGCATATAAATCAGTCAGGGTACATTTTTTTTTAAAAACGTTTCCGGCATGAGAATCAACATAACAAAAGGCTTAATTTGATATATCACATACCCTAAAAAAAAAATCACAATATTGATTTGTTTGCATTTTTCCCAAGCTCAATGTAAAACATCCGTTGCACTAGTGCACTGAAAGGTTAAGTCGAAAAACGGAAACAGCTATAAAAAAAAATCTGAAATACATATGTCAAAAATTCCTTTTGTTTCTTTGGCCTAAACCCAAGAGGCTTCCAAAAACACCTTTTTTTGCAAAAATCAAACAATGTAAAAATGTCCTGCGAACTTTTTTTCTTCTCAAAATATTGTCAAAAATAGTCATTTTTAGTATAAATAAGTGAGCGTTTGAGATTTTTTCCCCAGATAAAGTTTTTTATGGCCACTGTACACTTAGGCTTCGGGTCCACATGTTTTCAATTTTTTGGTTGACCCAGAAAAAATATTTTTTTTTTCAAAAAGCTGCACTGGTGTAGCTCTCTGAAAAAAGGCACGCCCGAATATTTTTTTCTGAAAAAAGGGGGGTGCATATGAAAGAGGGCGTCGAAATATTATGATTGAGCACGATTTTTTTTTTCGACATGGGCGAATTTCAGTATGTAGCTAAGACATGTACACTTTATAGTGGCAACTCTGATGTTTGTGGCTTATAGGGACAAGGTACAAATCAAGTGCAACCTTCAGGTTGGTTTTTCTTTTTCACCTTCATGTATGTTGAAGAACTCTTTTTGCTTTTGGCTATAATTCACAATCTATATATGATAGAGACATAATTTAAACATCACATTGTTCCTAGTCTTGTGCTACTTACCCATGTGAATTATCATGTATGTGGCATATTGGATAGTAGTCAAAATGTGAAGTTGAATGTATGATGTTTTTCAATTACGTCACAAGTTCGAAAAAATATGCCTTACATTTTGGCCCATTACTCTGAAACTATACAATCTGGATCCACAATTCAAAGTGCCGCATAAAGCTAACATCCTGCCACTGTTCTGTGTCCATTTTCATGCTTCTGCCATGCTTAGAAGTGGTGAGAATCTTTCAGTGATTAAATGCATGTTTTAAATACAAAAAATCTCAATTTATTTCAAATATTTCACATGTATTGTGTCATAATTTATGATCCATACTAGATAGAGCTTCATTTGCAAATGCAACACATTCTATAGAACATCCCACTGCAGGATGCCGAATTACATGCCTCTAGGATGTAGAGAAAGTACATAAAACTAACATTGACTCCATACTGGGCGATTTTACATCTCCGGCCATCTGGTCACCCTATAGAAACTAATTTTGTTTATAATCAAGTGAGTTTTTATGCTATTACGCTCATAATGCGTCACATTAATCCTTATCATGTCTATAATGAGCTACAATTGAACAATACATGAAAATGCATTCTAAACCATGTTTTTTTTAACCTTAAAAATCCTCATTGAAATAGACTTGTTACACCTATGCAGCTTTTAGCTTATGTGTAATAAGAAAATGTGCCATAAAAAAGTGAAAATGACACATATAGGTGTTTTTGCATCTGTTTATGCAGCCTAATGTGAAAACAAGTCAAACCAATGTTTTACTTTACAAAAAATACATTCCCAAATTTCCCCATTTTACCACTTACATAAAACATCTCCTGAGAAAGTTGCATATAAATCAGTCAGGGTACATTTTTTTTTAAAAACGTTTCCGGCATGAGAATCAACATAACAAAAGGCTTAATTTGATATATCACATACCCTAAAAAAAAATCACAATATTGATTTGTTTGCATTTTTCCCAAGCTCAATGTAAAACATCCGTTGCACTAGTGCACTGAAAGGTTAAGTCGAAAAACGGAAACAGCTATAAAAAAAAATCTGAAATACATATGTCAAAAATTCCTTTTGTTTCTTTGGCCTTAACCCAAGAGGCTTCCAAAAACACCTTTTTTTGCAAAAATCAAACAATGTAAAAATGTCCTGCGAACTTTTTTTCTTCTCAAAATATTGTCAAAAATAGTCATTTTTAGTATAAATAAGTGAGCGTTTGAGATTTTTTCCCCAGATAAAGTTTTTTATGGCCACTGTACACTTAGGCTTCGGGTCCACATGTTTTCAATTTTTTGGTTGACCCAGAAAAAATATTTTTTTTTTCAAAAAGCTGCACTGGTGTAGCTCTCTGAAAAAAGGCACGCCCGAATATTTTTTTCTGAAAAAAGGGGGGTGCATATGAAAGAGGGCGTCGAAATATTATGATTGAGCACGATTTTTTTTTTCGACATGGGCGAATTTCAGTATGTAGCTAAGACATGTACACTTTATAGTGGCAACTCTGATGTTTGTGGCTTATAGGGACAAGGTACAAATCAAGTGCAACCTTCAGGTTGGTTTTTCTTTTTCACCTTCATGTATGTTGAAGAACTCTTTCTGTTTTTGGCTATAATTCACAATCTATATATGATAGAGACATAATTTAAACAACACATTGTTCCTAGTCTTGTGCTACTTACCCATGTGAATTATCATGTATGTGGCATATTGGATAGTAGTCAAAATGTGAAGTTGAATGTATGATGTTTTTCAATTATGTCACAAGTTCGAAAAAGTATGCCTTACATTTTTGCCCATAATTCTGAAACCATACAATCTGGATCCTCAATTCAAAGTGCAGCATAAAGCTCACATCATGCCACTGTTCTGTGTCCATTTTCATGCTTGTGCCATGCTTATAAGTGGTGAGAATCTTTCAGTGATTAAATGCATGTTTTAAATACAAAAAATCTCAATTTATTTCAAATATTTCACGTATATTGTGTCATAATTCATGATCCATACTATATAGAGCTTCATTTGCAACTGCAACCCATTCTATAGAATATCCCACTGCATGATGCCAAATTACATGCCTCTAGGATGTAGAGAAAGTACATAAAACTAACATTGACTGCATACTGGGCGATTTTACATCTCCGGCCATCTGGTCACCCTATAGAAACTACTTTTGTTTATAATCAAGTGAGTTTTTATGCTATTACGCTCATAATGCATCACATTAATCCTTATCATGTCTATAATGAGCTACAATTGAACAATAGATGAAAATGCATTCTAAACCATGTTTTTTTTAACCTTAAAAATCCTCATTGAAATAGACTTGTTACACCTATGCAGCTTTTAGCTTATGTGTAATAAGAAAATGTGCCATAAAAAAGTGAAAATGACACATAGAGGTGTTTTTGCATCTGTTTATGCAGCCTAATGTGAAAACAAGTCAAACCAATGTTTTACTTTACAAAAAATAAATTCCCAAATTTCCCCATTTTACCACTTACATAAAACATCTCCTGAGAAAGTTGCATATAAATGAGTCAGGGTACATTTTTTTAAAAAAACGTTTCCGGCTTGAGAATCTACATAACAAAAGGCTTAATTTGATATATCACATACCTTAAAAAGAAAATCACAATATTGATTTTTTTGCATTTTTCCCAAGCTCAATGTAAAACATCCGTTGCACTGGTGCAACAAAAGGTTAAGTCGAAAAACGGAAACAGCTATAAAAAAAAATCTGAAATATGTATTTCAAAAATTCCTTTTGTTTCTTTGGCCTAAACCCAAAAGGCTTCCAACAACACCTTTTTTTCAAAAATCGAACAATGTCAAAATGTCCTGCGAACTTTTTTTCTTCTCAAAATATTTCTCAAAAGTAGTCATTTTTAGTATAAATAAGTGAGCGTTTGAGATTTTTTCACCAGATAAAGTTCTTTTATGGTCACTGTACACTTAGGCTTTGGGTCCACATGTTTTCAATTTTTTGGTTGACCCAGAAAAAAAAATTCTTTTTGCAAAAAGCTGCACTGGTGTAGCTCTCTGAAAAAAGGCACGACCGAATATTTTTTTCAGAAAAAAGGAGGTGCATATGAAAGAGGGCGTCGAAATATTATGATTGAGCCCGATTTTTTTTTCCGACATGGGTGAATTGCAGTATGTAGCTAAGACATGTACACTTTATAGTGGCAACTCTGATGTTTGTGGCTTATAGGGACAAGGTACAAATCAAATGTAACCTTCAGGTTGGTTTTTCTTTTTCACCTTCATGTATGTTGAAGAACTCTTTTTGCTTTTGGCTATAATTCACAATCTATATATGATAGAGACTAATTTAAACATCACATTGTTCCTAGTCTTGTGCTACTTACCCATGTGAATTATCATGTATGTGGCATATTGGATAGTAGTCAAAATGTGAAGTTGAATGTATGATGTTTTTCAATTACGTCACAAGTTCGAAAAAATATGCCTTACATTTTGGCCCATTACTCTGAAACTATACAATCTGGATCCACAATTCAAAGTGCCGCATAAAGCTAACATCCTGCCACTGTTCTGTGTCCATTTTCATGCTTCTGCCATGCTTAGAAGTGGTGAGAATCTTTCAGTGATTAAATGCATGTTTTAAATACAAAAAATCTCAATTTATTTCAAATATTTCACATGTATTGTGTCATAATTTATGATCCATACTAGATAGAGCTTCATTTGCAAATGCAACACATTCTATAGAACATCCCACTGCAGGATGCCGAATTACATGCCTCTAGGATGTAGAGAAAGTACATAAAACTAACATTGACTCCATACTGGGCGATTTTACATCTCCGGCCATCTGGTCACCCTATAGAAACTAATTTTGTTTATAATCAAGTGAGTTTTTATGCTATTACGCTCATAATGCATCACATTAATCCTTATCATGTCTATAATGAGCTACAATTGAACAATACATGAAAATGCATTCTAAACCATGTTTTTTTTAACCTTAAAAATCCTCATTGAAATAGACTTGTTACACCTATGCAGCTTTTAGCTTATGTGTAATAAGAAAATGTGCCATAAAAAAGTGAAAATGACACATATAGGTGTTTTTGCATCTGTTTATGCAGCCTAATGTGAAAACAAGTCAAACCAATGTTTTACTTTACAAAAAATAAATTCCCAAATTTCCCCATTTTACCACTTACATAAAACATCTCCTGAGAAAGTTGCATATAAATCAGTCAGGGTACATTTTTTTTTAAAAACGTTTCCGGCATGAGAATCAACATAACAAAAGGCTTAATTTGATATATCACATACCCTAAAAAAAAAATCACAATATTGATTTGTTTGCATTTTTCCCAAGCTCAATGTAAAACATCCGTTGCACTAGTGCACTGAAAGGTTAAGTCGAAAAACGGAAACAGCTATAAAAAAAAATCTGAAATACATATGTCAAAAATTCCTTTTGTTTCTTTGGCCTAAACCCAAGAGGCTTCCAAAAACACCTTTTTTTGCAAAAATCAAACAATGTAAAAATGTCCTGCGAACTTTTTTTCTTCTCAAAATATTGTCAAAAATAGTCATTTTTAGTATAAATAAGTGAGCGTTTGAGATTTTTTCCCCAGATAAAGTTTTTTATGGCCACTGTACACTTAGGCTTCGGGTCCACATGTTTTCAATTTTTTGGTTGACCCAGAAAAAATATTTTTTTTTTCAAAAAGCTGCACTGGTGTAGCTCTCTGAAAAAAGGCACGCCCGAATATTTTTTTCTGAAAAAAGGGGGGTGCATATGAAAGAGGGCGTCGAAATATTATGATTGAGCACGATTTTTTTTTTCGACATGGGCGAATTTCAGTATGTAGCTAAGACATGTACACTTTATAGTGGCAACTCTGATGTTTGTGGCTTATAGGGACAAGGTACAAATCAAGTGCAACCTTCAGGTTGGTTTTTCTTTTTCACCTTCATGTATGTTGAAGAACTCTTTTTGCTTTTGGCTATAATTCACAATCTATATATGATAGAGACTAATTTAAACATCACATTGTTCCTAGTCTTGTGCTACTTACCCATGTGAATTATCATGTATGTGGCATATTGGATAGTAGTCAAAATGTGAAGTTGAATGTATGATGTTTTTCAATTACGTCACAAGTTCGAAAAAATATGCCTTACATTTTGGCCCATTACTCTGAAACTATACAATCTGGATCCACAATTCAAAGTGCCGCATAAAGCTAACATCCTGCCACTGTTCTGTGTCCATTTTCATGCTTCTGCCATGCTTAGAAGTGGTGAGAATCTTTCAGTGATTAAATGCATGTTTTAAATACAAAAAATCTCAATTTATTTCAAATATTTCACATGTATTGTGTCATAATTTATGATCCATACTAGATAGAGCTTCATTTGCAAATGCAACACATTCTATAGAACATCCCACTGCAGGATGCCGAATTACATGCCTCTAGGATGTAGAGAAAGTACATAAAACTAACATTGACTCCATACTGGGCGATTTTACATCTCCGGCCATCTGGTCACCCTATAGAAACTAATTTTGTTTATAATCAAGTGAGTTTTTATGCTATTACGCTCATAATGCATCACATTAATCCTTATCATGTCTATAATGAGCTACAATTGAACAATACATGAAAATGCATTCTAAACCATGTTTTTTTTAACCTTAAAAATCCTCATTGAAATAGACTTGTTACACCTATGCAGCTTTTAGCTTATGTGTAATAAGAAAATGTGCCATAAAAAAGTGAAAATGACACATATAGGTGTTTTTGCATCTGTTTATGCAGCCTAATGTGAAAACAAGTCAAACCAATGTTTTACTTTACAAAAAATAAATTCCCAAATTTCCCCATTTTACCACTTACATAAAACATCTCCTGAGAAAGTTGCATATAAATCAGTCAGGGTACATTTTTTTTTAAAAACGTTTCCGGCATGAGAATCAACATAACAAAAGGCTTAATTTGATATATCACATACCCTAAAAAAAAATCACAATATTGATTTGTTTGCATTTTTCCCAAGCTCAATGTAAAACATCCGTTGCACTAGTGCACTGAAAGGTTAAGTCGAAAAACGGAAACAGCTATAAAAAAAAATCTGAAATACATATGTCAAAAATTCCTTTTGTTTCTTTGGCCTAAACCCAAGAGGCTTCCAAAAACACCTTTTTTTGCAAAAATCAAACAATGTAAAAATGTCCTGCGAACTTTTTTTCTTCTCAAAATATTGTCAAAAATAGTCATTTTTAGTATAAATAAGTGAGCGTTTGAGATTTTTTCCCCAGATAAAGTTTTTTATGGCCACTGTACACTTAGGCTTCGGGTCCACATGTTTTCAATTTTTTGGTTGACCCAGAAAAAATATTTTTTTTTTCAAAAAGCTGCACTGGTGTAGCTCTCTGAAAAAAGGCACGCCCGAATATTTTTTTCTGAAAAAAGGGGGGTGCATATGAAAGAGGGCGTCGAAATATTATGATTGAGCACGATTTTTTTTTTCGACATGGGCGAATTTCAGTATGTAGCTAAGACATGTACACTTTATAGTGGCAACTCTGATGTTTGTGGCTTATAGGGACAAGGTACAAATCAAGTGCAACCTTCAGGTTGGTTTTTCTTTTTCACCTTCATGTATGTTGAAGAACTCTTTCTGTTTTTGGCTATAATTCACAATCTATATATGATAGAGACATAATTTAAACAACACATTGTTCCTAGTCTTGTGCTACTTACCCATGTGAATTATCATGTATGTGGCATATTGGATAGTAGTCAAAATGTGAAGTTGAATGTATGATGTTTTTCAATTATGTCACAAGTTCGAAAAAGTATGCCTTACATTTTTGCCCATAATTCTGAAACCATACAATCTGGATCCTCAATTCAAAGTGCAGCATAAAGCTCACATCATGCCACTGTTCTGTGTCCATTTTCATGCTTGTGCCATGCTTATAAGTGGTGAGAATCTTTCAGTGATTAAATGCATGTTTTAAATACAAAAAATCTCAATTTATTTCAAATATTTCACGTATATTGTGTCATAATTCATGATCCATACTATATAGAGCTTCATTTGCAACTGCAACCCATTCTATAGAATATCCCACTGCATGATGCCAAATTACATGCCTCTAGGATGTAGAGAAAGTACATAAAACTAACATTGACTGCATACTGGCCGATTTTACATCTCCGGACATCTGGTCACCCTATAGAAACTACTTTTGTTTATAATCAAGTGAGTTTTTATGCTATTACGCTCATAATGCATCACATTAATCCTTATCATGTCTATAATGAGCTACAATTGAACAATAGATGAAAATGCATTCTAAACCATGTTTTTTTAACCTTAAAAATCCTCATTGAAATAGACTTGTTACACCTATGCAGCTTTTAGCTTATGTGTAATAAGAAAATGTGCCATAAAAAAGTGAAAATGACACATAGAGGTGTTTTTGCATCTGTTTATGCAGCCTAATGTGAAAACAAGTCAAACCAATGTTTTACTTTACAAAAAATAAATTCCCAAATTTCCCCATTTTACCACTTACATAAAACATCTCCTGAGAAAGTAGCATATAAATCAGTCAGGGTACATTTTTTTTTAAAAACGTTTCCGGCTTGAGAATCAACCTAACAAAAGGCTTAATTTGATATATCACATACCCTAAAAAAAAAATCACAATATTGATTTTTTTGCATTTTTCCCAAGCTCAATGTAAAACATCCGTTGCACTAGTGCAACGAAAGGTTAAGTCGAAAAACGGAAACAGCTATAAAAAAAAATCTGAAATACATATGTCAAAAATTCCTTTTGTTTCTTTGGCCTAAACCCAAGAGGCTTCCAACAACACCGTTTTTTTCAAAAATCGAACAATGTAAAAATGTCCTGCAAACTTTTTTTCTTCTCAAAATATTGTCAAAAATAGTAATTTTTAGTATAAATAAGTGAGCGTTTGAGATTTTTTCACCAGATAAAGTTTTTTATGGTCACTGTACACTTAGGCTTCGGGTCCACATGTTTTCAATTTTTTGGTTGACCCAGAAAAAAAAATTCTTTTTTCAAAAAGCTGCACTGGTGTAGCTCTCTGAAAAAAGGTACGCCCGAATATTTTTTTCTGAAAAAAGGGGGGTGCATATGAAAGAGGGCGTCGAAATATTATGATTGAGCATGATTTTTTTT
The DNA here is from genome assembly GCF_964204655.1 of Triturus cristatus. Lineage (NCBI taxonomy): Eukaryota > Metazoa > Chordata > Amphibia > Caudata > Salamandridae > Triturus > Triturus cristatus. The sequence continues at coordinate 206,599,642 of NC_140594.1, read as the reverse complement.
TCCGACATGGGCGAATTGCAGTATGTAGCTAAGACATGTACACTTTATAGTGGCAACTCTGATGTTTGTGGCTTATAGGGACAAGGTACAAATCAAGTGTAACCTTCAGGTTAGTTTTTCTTTTTCACCTTCATGTATGTTGACGAACTCTTTTTGCTTTTGGCTATAATTCACAATCTATATATGATAGAGACATAATTTAAACAACACATTGTTCCTAGTCTTGTGCTACTTACCCATGTGAATTATCATGTATTTGGCATATTGGATAGTAGTCAAAATGTGAAGTTGAATGTATGATGTTTTTCAATTACGTCACAAGTTCGAAAAAGTATGCCTTACATTTTTGCCCATAATTCTGAAACCATACAATCTGGATCCTCAATTCAAAGTGCAGCATACAGCTCACATCATGCCACTGTTCTGTGTCCATTTTCATGCTTGTGCCATGCTTATAAGTGGTGAGAATCTTTCAGTGATTAAATGCATGTTTTAAATACAAAAAATCTCAATTTATTTCAAATATTTCACGTATATTGTGTCATAATTCATGATCCATACTATATAGAGCTTCATTTGCAACTGCAACCCATTCTATAGAATATCCCACTGCATGATGCCAAATTACATGCCTCTAGGATGTAGAGAAAGTACATAAAACTAACATTGACTGCATACTGGGCGATTTTACATCTCCGGCCATCTGGTCACCCTATAGAAACTAATTTTGTTTATAATCAAGTGAGTTTTTATGCTATTACGCTCATAATGCATCACATTAATCCTTATCATGTCTATAATGAGCTACAATTGAACAATAGGTGAAAATGCATTCTAAACCATGTTTTTTTTAACCTTAAAAATCCTCATTGAAATAGACTTGTTACACCTATGCAGCTTTTAGCTTATGTGTAATAAGAAAATGTGCCATAAAAAAGTGAAAATGACACATAGAGGTGTTTTTGCATCTGTTTATGCAGCCTAATGTGAAAACAAGTCAAACCAATGTTTTACTTTACAAAAAATAAATTCCCAAATTTCCCCATTTTACCACTTACATAAAACATCTCCTGAGAAAGTTGCATATAAATGAGTCAGGGTACATTTTTTTAAAAAAACGTTTCCGGCTTGAGAATCTACATAACAAAAGGCTTAATTTGATATATCACATACCTTAAAAAGAAAATCACAATATTGATTTTTTTGCATTTTTCCCAAGCTCAATGTAAAACATCCGTTGCACTGGTGCAACAAAAGGTTAAGTCGAAAAACGGAAACAGCTATAAAAAAAAATCTGAAATATGTATTTCAAAAATTCCTTTTGTTTCTTTGGCCTAAACCCAAAAGGCTTCCAACAACACCTTTTTTTCAAAAATCGAACAATGTCAAAATGTCCTGCGAACTTTTTTTCTTCTCAAAATATTTCTCAAAAGTAGTCATTTTTAGTATAAATAAGTGAGCGTTTGAGATTTTTTCACCAGATAAAGTTCTTTTATGGTCACTGTACACTTAGGCTTTGGGTCCACATGTTTTCAATTTTTTGGTTGACCCAGAAAAAAAAATTCTTTTTGCAAAAAGCTGCACTGGTGTAGCTCTCTGAAAAAAGGCACGACCGAATATTTTTTTCAGAAAAAAGGAGGTGCATATGAAAGAGGGCGTCGAAATATTATGATTGAGCACGATTTTTTTTTCCGACATGGGTGAATTGCAGTATGTAGCTAAGACATGTACACTTTATAGTGGCAACTCTGATGTTTGTGGCTTATAGGGACAAGGTACAAATCAAATGTAACCTTCAGGTTGGTTTTTCTTTTTCACCTTCATGTATGTTGAAGAACTCTTTTTGCTTTTGGCTATAATTCACAATCTATATATGATAGAGACTAATTTAAACATCACATTGTTCCTAGTCTTGTGCTACTTACCCATGTGAATTATCATGTATGTGGCATATTGGATAGTAGTCAAAATGTGAAGTTGAATGTATGATGTTTTTCAATTACGTCACAAGTTCGAAAAAATATGCCTTACATTTTGGCCCATTACTCTGAAACTATACAATCTGGATCCACAATTCAAAGTGCCGCATAAAGCTAACATCCTGCCACTGTTCTGTGTCCATTTTCATGCTTCTGCCATGCTTAGAAGTGGTGAGAATCTTTCAGTGATTAAATGCATGTTTTAAATACAAAAAATCTCAATTTATTTCAAATATTTCACATGTATTGTGTCATAATTTATGATCCATACTAGATAGAGCTTAATTTGCAAATGCAACACATTCTATAGAACATCCCACTGCAGGATGCCGAATTACATGCCTCTAGGATGTAGAGAAAGTACATAAAACTAACATTGACTCCATACTGGGCGATTTTACATCTCCGGCCATCTGGTCACCCTATAGAAACTAATTTTGTTTATAATCAAGTGAGTTTTTATGCTATTACGCTCATAATGCATCACATTAATCCTTATCATGTCTATAATGAGCTACAATTGAACAATACATGAAAATGCATTCTAAACCATGTTTTTTTTAACCTTAAAAATCCTCATTGAAATAGACTTGTTACACCTATGCAGCTTTTAGCTTATGTGTAATAAGAAAATGTGCCATAAAAAAGTGAAAATGACACATATAGGTGTTTTTGCATCTGTTTATGCAGCCTAATGTGAAAACAAGTCAAACCAATGTTTTACTTTACAAAAAATAAATTCCCAAATTTCCCCATTTTACCACTTACATAAAACATCTCCTGAGAAAGTTGCATATAAATCAGTCAGGGTACATTTTTTTTTAAAAACGTTTCCGGCATGAGAATCAACATAACAAAAGGCTTAATTTGATATATCACATACCCTAAAAAAAAAATCACAATATTGATTTGTTTGCATTTTTCCCAAGCTCAATGTAAAACATCCGTTGCACTAGTGCACTGAAAGGTTAAGTCGAAAAACGGAAACAGCTATAAAAAAAAATCTGAAATACATATGTCAAAAATTCCTTTTGTTTCTTTGGCCTAAACCCAAGAGGCTTCCAAAAACACCTTTTTTTGCAAAAATCAAACAATGTAAAAATGTCCTGCAAACTTTTTTTCTTCTCAAAATATTGTCAAAAATAGTCATTTTTAGTATAAATAAGTGAGCGTTTGAGATTTTTTCCCCAGATAAAGTTTTTTATGGCCACTGTACACTTAGGCTTCGGGTCCACATGTTTTCAATTTTTTGGTTGACCCAGAAAAAATATTTTTTTTTTCAAAAAGCTGCACTGGTGTAGCTCTCTGAAAAAAGGCACGCCCGAATATTTTTTTCTGAAAAAAGGGGGGTGCATATGAAAGAGGGCGTCGAAATATTATGATTGAGCACGATTTTTTTTTTCGACATGGGCGAATTTCAGTATGTAGCTAAGACATGTACACTTTATAGTGGCAACTCTGATGTTTGTGGCTTATAGGGACAAGGTACAAATCAAGTGCAACCTTCAGGTTGGTTTTTCTTTTTCACCTTCATGTATGTTGAAGAACTCTTTTTGCTTTTGGCTATAATTCACAATCTATATATGATAGAGACTAATTTAAACATCACATTGTTCCTAGTCTTGTGCTACTTACCCATGTGAATTATCATGTATGTGGCATATTGGATAGTAGTCAAAATGTGAAGTTGAATGTATGATGTTTTTCAATTACGTCACAAGTTCGAAAAAATATGGCTTACATTTTGGCCCATTACTCTGAAACTATACAATCTGGATCCACAATTCAAAGTGCCGCATAAAGCTAACATCCTGCCACTGTTCTGTGTCCATTTTCATGCTTCTGCCATGCTTAGAAGTGGTGAGAATCTTTCAGTGATTAAATGCATGTTTTAAATACAAAAAATCTCAATTTATTTCAAATATTTCACATGTATTGTGTCATAATTTATGATCCATACTAGATAGAGCTTCATTTGCAAATGCAACACATTCTATAGAACATCCCACTGCAGGATGCCGAATTACATGCCTCTAGGATGTAGAGAAAGTACATAAAACTAACATTGACTCCATACTGGGCGATTTTACATCTCCGGCCATCTGGTCACCCTATAGAAACTAATTTTGTTTATAATCAAGTGAGTTTTTATGCTATTACGCTCATAATGCATCACATTAATCCTTATCATGTCTATAATGAGCTACAATTGAACAATACATGAAAATGCATTCTAAACCATGTTTTTTTTAACCTTAAAAATCCTCATTGAAATAGACTTGTTACACCTATGCAGCTTTTAGCTTATGTGTAATAAGAAAATGTGCCATAAAAAAGTGAAAATGACACATATAGGTGTTTTTGCATCTGTTTATGCAGCCTAATGTGAAAACAAGTCAAACCAATGTTTTACTTTACAAAAAATAAATTCCCAAATTTCCCCATTTTACCACTTACATAAAACATCTCCTGAGAAAGTTGCATATAAATCAGTCAGGGTACATTTTTTTTTAAAAACGTTTCCGGCATGAGAATCAACATAACAAAAGGCTTAATTTGATATATCACATACCCTAAAAAAAAAATCACAATATTGATTTGTTTGCATTTTTCCCAAGCTCAATGTAAAACATCCGTTGCACTAGTGCACTGAAAGGTTAAGTCGAAAAACGGAAACAGCTATAAAAAAAAATCTGAAATACATATGTCAAAAATTCCTTTTCTTTCTTTGGCCTAAACCCAAGAGGCTTCCAAAAACACCTTTTTTTGCAAAAATCAAACAATGTAAAAATGTCCTGCGAACTTTTTTTCTTCTCAAAATATTGTCAAAAATAGTCATTTTTAGTATAAATAAGTGAGCGTTTGAGATTTTTTCCCCAGATAAAGTTTTTTATGGCCACTGTACACTTAGGCTTCGGGTCCACATGTTTTCAATTTTTTGGTTGACCCAGAAAAAATATTTTTTTTTTCAAAAAGCTGCACTGGTGTAGCTCTCTGAAAAAAGGCACGCCCGAATATTTTTTTCTGAAAAAAGGGGGGTGCATATGAAAGAGGGCGTCGAAATATTATGATTGAGCACGATTTTTTTTTTCGACATGGGCGAATTTCAGTATGTAGCTAAGACATGTACACTTTATAGTGGCAACTCTGATGTTTGTGGCTTATAGGGACAAGGTACAAATCAAGTGCAACCTTCAGGTTGGTTTTTCTTTTTCACCTTCATGTATGTTGAAGAACTCTTTCTGTTTTTGGCTATAATTCACAATCTATATATGATAGAGACATAATTTAAACAACACATTGTTCCTAGTCTTGTGCTACTTACCCATGTGAATTATCATGTATGTGGCATATTGGATAGTAGTCAAAATGTGAAGTTGAATGTATGATGTTTTTCAATTATGTCACAAGTTCGAAAAAGTATGCCTTACATGTTTGCCCATAATTCTGAAACCATACAATCTGGATCCTCAATTCAAAGTGCAGCATAAAGCTCACATCATGCCACTGTTCTGTGTCCATTTTCATGCTTGTGCCATGCTTATAAGTGGTGAGAATCTTTCAGTGATTAAATGCATGTTTTAAATACAAAAAATCTCAATTTATTTCAAATATTTCACGTATATTGTGTCATAATTCATGATCCATACTATATAGAGCTTCATTTGCAACTGCAACCCATTCTATAGAATATCCCACTGCATGATGCCAAATTACATGCCTCTAGGATGTAGAGAAAGTACATAAAACTAACATTGACTGCATACTGGCCGATTTTACATCTCCGGACATCTGGTCACCCTATAGAAACTACTTTTGTTTATAATCAAGTGAGTTTTTATGCTATTACGCTCATAATGCATCACATTAATCCTTATCATGTCTATAATGAGCTACAATTGAACAATAGATGAAAATGCATTCTAAACCATGTTTTTTTAACCTTAAAAATCCTCATTGAAATAGACTTGTTACACCTATGCAGCTTTTAGCTTATGTGTAATAAGAAAATGTGCCATAAAAAAGTGAAAATGACACATAGAGGTGTTTTTGCATCTGTTTATGCAGCCTAATGTGAAAACAAGTCAAACCAATGTTTTACTTTACAAAAAATAAATTCCCAAATTTCCCCATTTTACCACTTACATAAAACATCTCCTGAGAAAGTAGCATATAAATCAGTCAGGGTACATTTTTTTTTAAAAACGTTTCCGGCTTGAGAATCAACATAACAAAAGGCTTAATTTGATATATCACATACCCTAAAAAAAAAATCACAATATTGATTTTTTTGCATTTTTCCCAAGCTCAATGTAAAACATCCGTTGCACTAGTGCAACGAAAGGTTAAGTCGAAAAACGGAAACAGCTATAAAAAAAAATCTGAAATACATATGTCAAAAATTCCTTTTGTTTCTTTGGCCTAAACCCAAGAGGCTTCCAACAACACCGTTTTTTTCAAAAATCGAACAATGTAAAAATGTCCTGCAAACTTTTTTTCTTCTCAAAATATTGTCAAAAATAGTAATTTTTAGTATAAATAAGTGAGCGTTTGAGATTTTTTCACCAGATAAAGTTTTTTATGGTCACTGTACACTTAGGCTTCGGGTCCACATGTTTTCAATTTTTTGGTTGACCCAGAAAAAAAAATTCTTTTTTCAAAAAGCTGCACTGGTGTAGCTCTCTGAAAAAAGGTACGCCCGAATATTTTTTTCTGAAAAAAGGGGGGTGCATATGAAAGAGGGCGTCGAAATATTATGATTGAGCATGATTTTTTTTTCCGACATGGGCGAATTGCAGTATGTAGCTAAGACATGTACACTTTATAGTGGCAACTCTGATGTTTGTGGCTTATAGGGACAAGGTACAAATCAAGTGTAACCTTCAGGTTAGTTTTTCTTTTTCACCTTCATGTATGTTGACGAACTCTTTTTGCTTTTGGCTATAATTCACAATCTATATATGATAGAGACATAATTTAAACAACACATTGTTCCTAGTCTTGTGCTACTTACCCATGTGAATTATCATGTATTTGGCATATTGGATAGTAGTCAAAATGTGAAGTTGAATGTATGATGTTTTTCAATTACGTCACAAGTTCGAAAAAGTATGCCTTACATTTTTGCCCATAATTCTGAAACCATACAATCTGGATCCTCAATTCAAAGTGCAGCATACAGCTCACATCATGCCACTGTTCTGTGTCCATTTTCATGCTTGTGCCATGCTTATAAGTGGTGAGAATCTTTCAGTGATTAAATGCATGTTTTAAATACAAAAAATCTCAATTTATTTCAAATATTTCACGTATATTGTGTCATAATTCATGATCCATACTATATAGAGCTTCATTTGCAACTGCAACCCATTCTATAGAATATCCCACTGCATGATGCCAAATTACATGCCTCTAGGATGTAGAGAAAGTACATAAAACTAACATTGACTGCATACTGGGCGATTTTACATCTCCGGCCATCTGGTCACCCTATAGAAACTAATTTTGTTTATAATCAAGTGAGTTTTTATGCTATTACGCTCATAATGCATCACATTAATCCTTATCATGTCTATAATGAGCTACAATTGAACAATAGGTGAAAATGCATTCTAAACCATGTTTTTTTTAACCTTAAAAATCCTCATTGAAATAGACTTGTTACACCTATGCAGCTTTTAGCTTATGTGTAATAAGAAAATGTGCCATAAAAAAGTGAAAATGACACATAGAGGTGTTTTTGCATCTGTTTATGCAGCCTAATGTGAAAACAAGTCAAACCAATGTTTTACTTTACAAAAAATAAATTCCCAAATTTCCCCATTTTACCACTTACATAAAACATCTCCTGAGAAAGTTGCATATAAATGAGTCAGGGTACATTTTTTTAAAAAAACGTTTCCGGCTTGAGAATCTACATAACAAAAGGCTTAATTTGATATATCACATACCTTAAAAAGAAAATCACAATATTGATTTTTTTGCATTTTTCCCAAGCTCAATGTAAAACATCCGTTGCACTGGTGCAACAAAAGGTTAAGTCGAAAAACGGAAACAGCTATAAAAAAAAATCTGAAATATGTATTTCAAAAATTCCTTTTGTTTCTTTGGCCTAAACCCAAAAGGCTTCCAACAACACCTTTTTTTCAAAAATCGAACAATGTCAAAATGTCCTGCGAACTTTTTTTCTTCTCAAAATATTTCTCAAAAGTAGTCATTTTTAGTATAAATAAGTGAGCGTTTGAGATTTTTTCACCAGATAAAGTTCTTTTATGGTCACTGTACACTTAGGCTTTGGGTCCACATGTTTTCAATTTTTTGGTTGACCCAGAAAAAAAAATTCTTTTTGCAAAAAGCTGCACTGGTGTAGCTCTCTGAAAAAAGGCACGACCGAATATTTTTTTCAGAAAAAAGGAGGTGCATATGAAAGAGGGCGTCGAAATATTATGATTGAGCCCGATTTTTTTTTCCGACATGGGTGAATTGCAGTATGTAGCTAAGACATGTACACTTTATAGTGGCAACTCTGATGTTTGTGGCTTATAGGGACAAGGTACAAATCAAATGTAACCTTCAGGTTGGTTTTTCTTTTTCACCTTCATGTATGTTGAAGAACTCTTTTTGCTTTTGGCTATAATTCACAATCTATATATGATAGAGACTAATTTAAACATCACATTGTTCCTAGTCTTGTGCTACTTACCCATGTGAATTATCATGTATGTGGCATATTGGATAGTAGTCAAAATGTGAAGTTGAATGTATGATGTTTTTCAATTACGTCACAAGTTCGAAAAAATATGCCTTACATTTTGGCCCATTACTCTGAAACTATACAATCTGGATCCACAATTCAAAGTGCCGCATAAAGCTAACATCCTGCCACTGTTCTGTGTCCATTTTCATGCTTCTGCCATGCTTAGAAGTGGTGAGAATCTTTCAGTGATTAAATGCATGTTTTAAATACAAAAAATCTCAATTTATTTCAAATATTTCACATGTATTGTGTCATAATTTATGATCCATACTAGATAGAGCTTCATTTGCAAATGCAACACATTCTATAGAACATCCCACTGCAGGATGCCGAATTACATGCCTCTAGGATGTAGAGAAAGTACATAAAACTAACATTGACTCCATACTGGGCGATTTTACATCTCCGGCCATCTGGTCACCCTATAGAAACTAATTTTGTTTATAATCAAGTGAGTTTTTATGCTATTACGCTCATAATGCATCACATTAATCCTTATCATGTCTATAATGAGCTACAATTGAACAATACATGAAAATGCATTCTAAACCATGTTTTTTTTAACCTTAAAAATCCTCATTGAAATAGACTTGTTACACCTATGCAGCTTTTAGCTTATGTGTAATAAGAAAATGTGCCATAAAAAAGTGAAAATGACACATATAGGTGTTTTTGCATCTGTTTATGCAGCCTAATGTGAAAACAAGTCAAACCAATGTTTTACTTTACAAAAAATAAATTCCCAAATTTCCCCATTTTACCACTTACATAAAACATCTCCTGAGAAAGTTGCATATAAATCAGTCAGGGTACATTTTTTTTTAAAAACGTTTCCGGCATGAGAATCAACATAACAAAAGGCTTAATTTGATATATCACATACCCTAAAAAAAAATCACAATATTGATTTGTTTGCATTTTTCCCAAGCTCAATGTAAAACATCCGTTGCACTAGTGCACTGAAAGGTTAAGTCGAAAAACGGAAACAGCTATAAAAAAAAATCTGAAATACATATGTCAAAAATTCCTTTTGTTTCTTTGGCCTAAACCCAAGAGGCTTCCAAAAACACCTTTTTTTGCAAAAATCAAACAATGTAAAAATGTCCTGCGAACTTTTTTTCTTCTCAAAATATTGTCAAAAATAGTCATTTTTAGTATAAATAAGTGAGAGTTTGAGATTTTTTCCCCAGATAAAGTTTTTTATGGCCACTGTACACTTAGGCTTCGGGTCCACATGTTTTCAATTTTTTGGTTGACCCAGAAAAAATATTTTTTTTTTCAAAAAGCTGCACTGGTGTAGCTCTCTGAAAAAAGGCACGCCCGAATATTTTTTTCTGAAAAAAGGGGGGTGCATATGAAAGAGGGCGTCGAAATATTATGATTGAGCACGATTTTTTTTTTCGACATGGGCGAATTTCAGTATGTAGCTAAGACATGTACACTTTATAGTGGCAACTCTGATGTTTGTGGCTTATAGGGACAAGGTACAAATCAAGTGCAACCTTCAGGTTGGTTTTTCTTTTTCACCTTCATGTATGTTGAAGAACTCTTTTTGCTTTTGGCTATAATTCACAATCTATATATGATAGAGACTAATTTAAACATCACATTGTTCCTAGTCTTGTGCTACTTACCCATGTGAATTATCATGTATGTGGCATATTGGATAGTAGTCAAAATGTGAAGTTGAATGTATGATGTTTTTCAATTACGTCACAAGTTCGAAAAAATATGCCTTACATTTTGGCCCATTACTCTGAAACTATACAATCTGGATCCACAATTCAAAGTGCCGCATAAAGCTAACATCCTGCCACTGTTCTGTGTCCATTTTCATGCTTCTGCCATGCTTAGAAGTGGTGAGAATCTTTCAGTGATTAAATGCATGTTTTAAATACAAAAAATCTCAATTTATTTCAAATATTTCACATGTATTGTGTCATAATTTATGATCCATACTAGATAGAGCTTCATTTGCAAATGCAACACATTCTATAGAACATCCCACTGCAGGATGCCGAATTACATGCCTCTAGGATGTAGAGAAAGTACATAAAACTAACATTGACTCCATACTGGGCGATTTTACATCTCCGGCCATCTGGTCACCCTATAGAAACTAATTTTGTTTATAATCAAGTGAGTTTTTATGCTATTACGCTCATAATGCATCACATTAATCCTTATCATGTCTATAATGAGCTACAATTGAACAATACATGAAAATGCATTCTAAACCATGTTTTTTTTAACCTTAAAAATCCTCATTGAAATAGACTTGTTACACCTATGCAGCTTTTAGCTTATGTGTAATAAGAAAATGTGCCATAAAAAAGTGAAAATGACACATATAGGTGTTTTTGCATCTGTTTATGCAGCCTAATGTGAAAACAAGTCAAACCAATGTTTTACTTTACAAAAAATAAATTCCCAAATTTCCGCATTTTACCACTTACATTAAACATCTCCTGAGAAAGTTGCATATAAATGAGTCAGGGTACATTTTTAAAAAAAAACGTTTCCAGCTTGAGAATCAACATAACAAAAGGCTTAATTTGATATATCACATACCCTAAAAACAAAAATCACAATATTGATTTTTTTGCATTTTTCCCAAGCTCAATGTAAAACATCCGTTGCACTAGTGCAACGAAAGGTTAAGTTGAAAAACGGAAATAGCTATAAAAAAAAATCTGAAATATCTATTTCAAAAATTCCTTTCGATTTCTGAGTAAAAGGTGTTGTTGGAAGCCTTTTGGGTTTAGGCCAAAGAAACAAAAGGAATTTTTGAAATAGATATTTCAGATTTTTTTTTATAGCTATTTCCGTTTTTCAACTTAACCTTTCGTTGCACCAGTGCAACGGATGTTTTACATTGAGCTTGGGAAAAATGCAAAAAAATCAATATTGTGATTTTTTTTTAGGGTCTGTGATATATCAAATTAAGCCTTTTGTTATGTTGATTCTCAAGCCGGAAACGTTTTAAAAAAAAAAATGTACCCTGACTAATTTATATGCAACTTTCTCAGAATTATGGGCCAAAATGTAAGGCATACTTTTTCGAACTTGTGCTGTAATTGAAAAACGTTAGAACAAAGGGCAAACCCAATAGTCACTGGGACCTGGGTAACAAACAGTATAAATGCAAATGGTCCCAGAACATACGTAAAATTGAAAAAAGGTAAACAAAATAACTGTTGCAACGAATAAGGCAGAACCAAAGTGTTATTTAATCACACTTGGAACAAGCACATAAATGCATTTGAAAAAATCACACTATTTATAAAGGTGCAGGGTGCCACGGGGAAGGGGAAGGAGTGACGAGTTAGGTAGGGTAGTAGGATAAGTGACATATAAGTGTTCATAACAATAATACAAATCAATTGCTGGGCACGTTGCTGTCGTGCCGATTAGTCAGGATTAGAGTCATTCATTGACAAAATTGAATGTTTAACCGAACAACCATATACAAGTGATAGTCCACAGTGCTCAACGCACTATTGAATGTATTGGCATGGTGGGATGTCGACGTTTCGACCCCTCTTCCAAGGTAGGTTGATTAAATCCTTACAGGTGGGGTCTTCCTCAGGACAAAGAGGATGGTTGAAAGGGGAAGGTGGGCACCAGTTAAAGGAACGAACATCTAATCAGTGTCAGCTTAACAGCAGGGCAAAAAGGCTCCAAAGACGGGTGGGAGTGAAAAACACGTGTATTGCTTGAAACAAAAGGGAGGAATTGATTACTCCATCGAAGCACACCGTCGCGTAGATCGGTATGTTGAGTGAAAATGAATCACTGGAAAAACAGCCTCTTTTCGTTTTAAAAAGTAGAGGTTGATTTTTTTTTTTTTTTTTTTTTTTTCTCTTTTTTTTTTCTTTTTTTTTTTTTTCTTTTTTCAGTGAAGAAAGCTGTACACTTAGGCTTCGGGTCCACATGTTTTCAATTTTTTGGTTGACCCAGAAAAAAAAAATATTTTTTCAAAAAGCTGCACTGGTGTAGCTCTCTGAAAAAAGGCACGCCCGAATATTTTTTTCTGTAAAAAGGGGGGTGCATATGAAAGAGTGCGTAGAAATATTATGATTGAGCACGATTTTTTTTTTCGACATGGGCAAATTGCAGTATGTAGCTAAGACATGTACACTTTATAGTGGCAACTCTGATGTTTGTGGCTTATAGGGACAATGTACAAATCAAGTGTAACCTTCAGGTTGGTTTTTCTTTTTCACCTTCATGTATGTTGACGAACTCTTTTTGCTTTTGGCTATAATTCACAATCTATATATGATAGAGACATAATTTAAACAACACATTGTTCCTAGTCTTGTGCTACTTACCCATGTGAATTATCATGTATTTGGCATATTGGATAGTAGTCAAAATGTGAAGTTGAATGTATGATGTTTTTCAATTACGTCACAAGTTCGAAAAAGTATGCCTTACATTTTTGCCCATAATTCTGAAACCATACAATCTGGATCCTCAATTCAAAGTGCAGCATACAGCTCACATCATGCCACTGTTCTGTGTCCATTTTCATGCTTGTGCCATGCTTATAAGTGGTGAGAATCTTTCAGTGATTAAATGCATGTTTTAAATACAAAAAATCTCAATTTATTTCAAATATTTCACGTATATTGTGTCATAATTCATGATCCATACTAGATAGAGCTTCATTTTCAAATGCAACACATTCTATAGAATATCCCACTGCAGGATGCCGAATTACATGCCTCTAGGATGTAGAGAAAGTACATAAAACTAACATTGACTCCATACTGGGCGATTTTACATCTCCGGCCATCTGGTCATCCTATAGAAACTAATTTTGTTTATAATCAAGTGAGTTTTTATGCTATTACGCTCATAATGCATCACATTAATCCTTATCATGTCTATAATGAGCTACAATTGAACAATAGATGAAAATGCATTCTCAACCATGTTTTTTTTTAACCTTAAAAATCCTCATTGAAATAGACTTGTTACACCTATGCAGCTTTTAGCTTATGTGTAATAAGAAAATGTGCCATAAAAAAGTGAAAATGACACATAGAGGTGTTTTTGCATCTGTTTATGCAGCCTAATGTGAAAACAAGTCAAACCAATGTTTTACTTTACAAAAAATAAATTCCCAAATTTCCGCATTTTACCACTTACATAAAACATCTCCTGAGAAAGTGGCATATAAATGAGTCAAGGTACATTTTCTTTTTTTAAAACGTTTCCGGCTTGAGAATCAACATAACAAAAGGCTTAATTTGATATATCACATACCCTAAAAAAAAATCACAATATTGATTTCTTTGCATTTTTCCCAAGCTCAATGTAAAACATCCGTTGCACTGGTGCAACGAAAGGTTAAGTTGAAAAACGGAAACAGCTATAAAAAAAAATCTGAAATATCTATTTCAAAAATTCCTTTTGTTTCTTTGGCCTAAACCCAAAAGGCTTCCAACAACACCTTTTTTTCAAAAATCGAACAATGTAAAAATGTCCTGCAAACTTTTTTTCTTCTCAAAATATTGTCAAAAATAGTCATTTTTAGTATAAATAAGTGAGCGTTTGAGATTTTTTCACCAGATAAAGTTTTTTATGGTCACTGTACACTTAGGCTACGGGTCCACATGTTTTCAATTTTTTGGTTGACCCAGAAAACAAATATTATTTTTTCAAAAAGCTGCACTGGTGTAGCTCTCTGAAAAAAGGCACGCCCGAATATTTTTTTCTGAAAAAAGGGGGGTACATATGAAAGAGGGCGTCGAAATATTATGATTGAGCACGATTTCTTTTTTTCGACATGGGCGAATTGCAGTATGTAGCTAAGACATGTACACTTTATAGTGGCAACTCTGATGTTTGTGGCTTATAGGGACAAGGTACAAATCAAGTGTAACCTTCAGGTTGGTTTTTCTTTTTCACCTTCATGTACGTTGAAGAACTCTTTTTGCTTTTGGCTATAATTCACAATCTATATATGATAGAGACATAATTTAAACAACACATTGTTCCTAGTCTTGTGCTACTTACCCATGTGAATTATTATGTATGTGGCATATTGGATAGTAGTCAAAATGTGAAGTTGAATGTATGATGTTTTTCAATTACGTCACAAGTTCGAAAAAGTATGCCTTACATTTTGGCCCATAATTCTGAAACCATACAATCTGCATCCTCACTTCAAAGTGCAGCATAATGCTAACATCATGCCACTGTTCTCTGTCCATTTTCATGCTTGTGCCATGCTTAGAAGTGGTGAGAATCTTTCAGTGATTAAATGCATGTTTTAAATACAAAAAATCTCAATTTATTTCAAATATTTCACGTATATTGTGTCATAATTCATGAGGCATACTAGATAGAGCTTCATTTGCAAATGCAACACATTCTATAGACTATCCCACTGCAGGTTGCCAAATTACATGCCTCTAGGATGTAGAGAAAGTACATAAAACTAACATTGACTCCATACTGGGCGATTTTACATCTCCGGCCATCTGGTCACCCTATAGAAACCAATTTTGTTTATAATCAAGTGAGTTTTTATGCTATCACGCTCATAATGCATAACATTAATCCTTATCATGTCTATAATGAGCTACAATTGAATAATAGATGAAAATGCATTCTAAACCATGTTTTTTTTTAACCTTAAAAATCCTCATTGAAATAGACTTGTTACACTTATGCAGCTTTTAGCTTATGTGTAATAAGAAAATGTGCCATAAAAAAGTGAAAATGACACATAGAGGTGTTTTTGCATCTGTTTATGCAGCCTAATGTGAAAACAAGTCAAACCAATGTTTTACTTTACAAAAAATAAATTCCCAAATTTCCGCATTTTACCACTTACATAAAACATCTCCTGAGAAAGTTGCATATAAATGAGTCAGGGTACATTTTTTTAAAAAAACGTTTCCAGCTTGAGAATCAACATAACAAAAGGCTTAATTTGATATATCACATACCCTAAAAAAAAAAATCACAATATTGATTTTTTTGCATTTTTCCCAAGCTCAATGTAAAACATCCGTTGCACTGGTGCAACGAAAGGTTAAGTTGAAAAACGGAAATAGCTATAAAAAAAAATCTGAAATATCTATTTCAAAAATTCCTTTTGTTTCTTTGGCCTAAACCCAAAAGGCTTCCAACAACACCTTTTTCTCAAAAATCGAACAGTGTAAAAATGTCCTGCAAACTTTTTTTCTTCTCAAAATATTGTCAAAAATAGTCATTTTTATTATAAATAAGTGAGCGTTTGAGATTTTTTCACCAGATAAAGTTTGTTATGGTCACTGTACACTTAGGCTTTGGGTCCACATGTTTTCAATTTTTTGGTTGACCCAGAAAAAAAAAATATTTTTTCAAAAAGCTGCACTGGTGTAGCTCTCTGAAAAAAGGCACGCCCGAATATTTTTTTCTGTAAAAAGGGGGGTGCATATGAAAGAGTGCGTGGAAATATTATGATTGAGCATGAGTTTTTTTTTTCGACATGGGCGAATTGCAGTATGTAGCTAAGACATGTACACTTTATAGTGGCAACTCTGATGTTTGTGGCTTATAGGGACAAGGTACAAATCAAGTGTAACCTTCAGGTTGGTTTTTCTTTTTCACCTTCATGTATGTTGAAGAACTCGTTTTGCTTTTGGCTATAATTCACAATCTATATATGATAGAGACATAATTTAAACAACATATTGTTCCTAATCTTGTGCTACTTACCCATGTGAATTATTATGTATGTGGCATATTGGATAGTAGTCAAAATGTGAAGTTGAATGTATGATGTTTTTCAATTACAGCACAAGTTCGAAAAAGTATGCCTTACATTTTGGCCCATAATTCTGAAACCATACAATCTGGATCCTCAATTCAAAGTGCAGCATAAAGCTAACATCATGCCACTGTTCTGTGTCCAGTTTCATGCTTGTGCCATGCTTAGAAGTGGTGAGAATCTTTCAGTGATTAAATGCATGTTTTAAATACAAAAAATCTCAATTTATTTCAAATATTTCACGTATATTGTGTCATAATTCATGATCCATACTAGATAGAGCTTCATTTGCAAATGCAACACATTCTATAGGATATCCCACTGCAGGATGCCAAATTACATGCCTCTAGGATGTAGAGAAAGTACATAAAACTAACATTGACTCCATACTGGGCGATTTTACATCTCCGGCCATCTGGTCACCCTATAGAAAATAATTTTGTTTATAATCAAGTGAGTTTTTATGCTATCACGCTCATAATGCATAACATTAATCCTTATCATGTCTATAATGAGCTACAATTGAACAATAGATGAAAATGCATTCTAAACCATGTTTTTTAACCTTAAAAATCCTCATTGAAATAGACTTGTTACACCTATGCAGCTTTTAGCTTATGTGTAATAAGAAAATGTGCCATAAAAAAGTGAAAATGACACATAGAGGTGTTTTTGCATCTGTTTATGCAGCCTAATGTGAAAACAAGTCAAACCAATGTTTTACTTTACAAAAAATAAATTCCCAAATTTCCGCATTTTACCACTTACATTAAACATCTCCTGAGAAAGTTGCATATAAATGAGTCAGGGTACATTTTTTTTTTTAAAACGTTTCCGGCTTGAGAATCAACATAACAAAAGGCTTAATTTGATATATCACATACCCTAAAAAAAAATCACAATATTGATTTTTTTGCATTTTTCCCAAGCTCAATGTAAAACATCCGTTGCACTGGTGCAACGAAAGGTTAAGTTGAAAAACGGAAATAGCTATAAAAAAAAATCTGAAATATCTATTTCAAAAATTCCTTTTGTTTCTTTGGCCTAAACCCAAAAGGCTTCCAACAACACCTTTTTCTCAAAAATCGAACAATGTAAAAATGTCCTGCGAACTTTTTTTCTTCTCAAAATATTGTCAAAAATAGTCATTTTTAGTATAAATAAGTGAGCGTTTGAGATTATTTCACCAGATAAAGTTTTTTATGGTCACTGTACACTTAGGCTTCGGGTCCACATGTTTTCAATTTTTTGGTTGACCCAGAAAAAAAAAATATTTTTTCAAAAAGCTGCACTGGTGTAGCTCTCTGAAAAAAGGCACGCCCGAATATTTTTTTCTGTAAAAAGGGGGGTGCATATGAAAGAGTGCGTAGAAATATTATGATTGAGCACGATTTTTTTTTTTCGACATGGGCGAATTGCAGTATGTAGCTAAGACATGTACACTTTATAGTGGCAACTCTGATGTTTGTGGCTTATAGGGACAATGTACAAATCAAGTGTAACCTTCAGGTTGGTTTTTCTTTTTCACCTTCATGTATGTTGAAGAACTCTTTTTGCTTTTGGCTATAATTCACAATCTATATAGGATAGAGACATAATTTAAACAACACATTGTTCCTAGTCTTGTGCTACTTACCCATGTGAATTATTATGTATGTGGCATATTGGATAGTAGTCAAAATGTGAAGTTGAATGTATGATGTTTTTCATTTACGTCACAAGTTCGAAAAAGTATGCCTTACATTTTGGCCCATAATTCTGAAACCATACAATCTGGATCCTCACTTCAAAGTGCAGCATAAAGCTAACATCATGCCACTGTTCTGTGTCCATTTTCATGCTTGTGCCATGCTTAGAAGTGGTGAGAATCTTTCAGTGATTAAATGCATGTTTTAAATACAAAAAATCTCAATTTATTTCAAATATTTCACGTATATTGTGTCATAATTCATGATCCATACTAGATAGAGCTTCATTTGCAAATGCAACACATTCTATAGAATATCCCACTGCAGGATGCCAAATTACATGCCTCTAGGATGTAGAGAAAGTACATAAAACTAACATTGACTCCATACTGGGCGATTTTACATCTCCGGCCATCTGGTCATCCTATAGAAAACAATTTTGTTTATAATCAAGTGAGTTTTTATGCTATCACGCTCATAATGCATAACATTAATCCTTATCATGTCTATAATGAGCTACAATTGAACAATAGATGAATATGCATTCTAAACCATGTTTTTTAACCTTAAAAATCCTCATTGAAATAGACTTGTTACACCTATGCAGCTTTTAGCTTATGTGTAATAAGAAAATGTGCCATAAAAAAGTGAAAATGACACATAGAGGTGTTTTTGCATCTGTTTATGCAGCCTAATGTGAAAATAAGTCAAACCAATGTTTTACTTTACAAAAAATAAATTCCCAAATTTCCGCATTTTACCACTTACATTAAACATCTCCTGAGAAAGTTGCATATAAATGAGTCAGGGTACATTTTTTTTTTTAAAACGTTTCCGGCTTGAGAATCAACATAACAAAAGGCTTAATTTGATATATCACATACCCTAAAAAAAAATCACAATATTGATTTTTTTGCATTTTTCCCAAGCTCAATGTAAAACATCCGTTGCACTGGTGCAACGAAAGGTTAAGTGGAAAAACGGAAATAGCTATAAAAAAAAATCTGAAATATCTATTTCAAAAATTCCTTTTGTTTCTTTGGCCTAAACCCAAAAGGCTTCCAACAACACCTTTTTCTCAAAAATCGAACAATGTAAAAATGTCCTGCGAACTTTTTTTCTTCTCAAAATATTGTCAAAAATAGTCATTTTTAGTATAAATAAGTGAGCGTTTGAGATTATTTCACCAGATAACGTTTTTTATGGTCACTGTACACTTAGGCTTCGGGTCCACATGTTTTCAATTTTTTGGTTGACCCAGAAAAAAGAAATATTTTTTCAAAAAGCTGCACTGGTGTAGCTCTCTGAAAAAAGGCACGCCCGAATATTTTTTTCTGTAAAAAGGGGGGTGCATATGAAAGAGTGCGTAGAAATATTATGATTGAGCACGATTTTTTTTTTCGACATGGGCGAATTGCAGTATGTAGCTAAGACATGTACACTTTATAGTGGCAACTCTGATGTTTGTGGCTTATAGGGACAATGTACAAATCAAGTGTAACCTTCAGGTTGGTTTTTCTTTTTCACCTTCATGAATGTTGAAGAACTCTTTTTGCTTTTGGCTATAATTCACAATCTATATATGATAGAGACATAATTTAAACAACACATTGTTCCTAGTCGTGTGCTACTTACCCATGTGAATTATCATGTATGTGGCATATTGGATAGTAGTCAAAATGTGAAGTTGAATGTATGATGTTTTTCAATTACGTCACAAGTTCGAAAAAGTATGCCTTACATTTTGGCCCATAATTCTTACACCATACAATCTGTATCCTCAATTCAAAGTGCAGCATAAAGCTAACATCATGACACTGTTCTGTGTCCATTTTCATGCTTGTGCCATGCTTAGAAGTGGTGAGAATCTTTCAGTGATTAAATGCATGTTTTAAATACAAAAAATCTCAATTTATTTCAAATATTTCACGTATATTGTGTCATAATTCATGATCCATACTAGATAGAGCTTCATTTGCAAATGCAACACATTCTATAGAATATCCCACTGCAGGATGCCAAATTACATGCCTCTAGGATGTAGAGAAAGTACATAAAACTAACATTGACTCCATACTGGGCGATTTTACATCTCCGGCCATCTGGTCATCCTATAGAAAACAATTTTGTTTATAATCAAGTGAGTTTTTATGCTATCACGCTCATAATGCATAACATTAATCCTTATCATGTCTATAATGAGCTACAATTGAACAATAGATGAAAATGCATTCTAAACCATGTTTTTTAACCTTAAAAATCCTCATTGAAATAGACTTGTTACACCTATGCAGCTTTTAGCTTATGTGTAATAAGAAAATGTGCCATAAAAAAGTGAAAATGACACATAGAGGTGTTTTTGCATCTGTTTATGCAGCCTAATGTGAAAACAAGTCAAACCAATGTTTTACTTTACAAAAAATAAATTCCCAAATTTCCGCATTTTACCACTTACATTAAACATCTCCTGAGAAAGTTGCATATAAATGAGTCAGGGTACATTTTTTTTTTAAAACGTTTCCGGCTTGAGAATCAACATAACAAAAGGCTTAATTTGATATATCACATACCCTAAAAAAAAATCACAATATTGATTTTTTTGCATTTTTCCCAAGCTCAATGTAAAACATCCGTTGCACTGGTGCAACGAAAGGTTAAGTTGAAAAACGGAAATAGCTATAAAAAAAAATCTGAAATATCTATTTCAAAAATTCCTTTTGTTTCTTTGGCCTAAACCCAAAAGGCTTCCAACAACACCTTTTTCTCAAAAATCGAACAATGTAAAAATGTCCTGCGAACTTTTTTTCTTCTCAAAATATTGTCAAAAATAGTCATTTTTAGTATAAATAAGTGAGCGTTTGAGATTATTTCACCAGATAAAGTTTTTTATGGTCACTGTACACTTAGGCTTCGGGTCCACATGTTTTCAATTTTTTGGTTGACCCAGAAAAAAGAAATATTTTTTTAAAAAGCTGCACTGGTGTAGCTCTCTGAAAAAAGGCACGCCCGAATATTTTTTTCTGTAAAAAGGGGGGTGCATATGAAAGAGTGCGTAGAAATATTATGATTGAGCACGATTTTTTTTTTCGACATGGGCGAATTGCAGTATGTAGCTAAGACATGTACACTTTATAGTGGCAACTCTGATGTTTGTGGCTTATAGGGACAATGTACAAATCAAGTGTAACCTTCAGGTTGGTTTTTCTTTTTCACCTTCATGTATGTTGAAGAACTCTTTTTGCTTTTGGCTATAATTCACAATCTATATATGATAGAGACATAATTTAAACAACACATTGTTCCTAATCTTGTGCTACTTACCCATGTGAATTATTATGTATGTGGCATATTGGATAGTAGTCAAAATGTGAAGTTGAATGTATGATGTTTTTCAATTACAGCACAAGTTCGAAAAAGTATGCCTTACATTTTGGCCCATAATTCTGAAACCATACAATCTGGATCCTCAATTCAAAGTGCAGCATAAAGCTAACATCATGCCACTGTTCTGTGTCCAGTTTCATGCTTGTGCCATGCTTAGAAGTGGTGAGAATCTTTCAGTGATTAAATGCATGTTTTAAATACAAAAAATCTCAATTTATTTCAAATATTTCACGTATATTGTGTCATAATTCATGATCCATACTAGATAGAGCTTCATTTGCAAATGCAACACATTCTATAGGATATCCCACTGCAGGATGCCAAATTACATGCCTCTAGGATGTAGAGAAAGTACATAAAACTAACATTGACTCCATACTGGGCGATTTTACATCTCCGGCCATCTGGTCACCCTATAGAAAATAATTTTGTTTATAATCAAGTGAGTTTTTATGCTATCACGCTCATAATGCATAACATTAATCCTTATCATGTCTATAATGAGCTACAATTGAACAATAGATGAAAATGCATTCTAAACCATGTTTTTTAACCTTAAAAATCCTCATTGAAATAGACTTGTTACACCTATGCAGCTTTTAGCTTATGTGTAATAAGAAAATGTGCCATAAAAAAGTGAAAATGACACATAGAGGTGTTTTTGCATCTGTTTATGCAGCCTAATGTGAAAACAAGTCAAACCAATGTTTTACTTTACAAAAAATAAATTCCCAAATTTCCGCATTTTACCACTTACATTAAACATCTCCTGAGAAAGTTGCATATAAATGAGTCAGGGTACATTTTTTTTTTTAAAACGTTTCCGGCTTGAGAATCAACATAACAAAAGGCTTAATTTGATATATCACATACCCTAAAAAAAAATCACAATATTGATTTTTTTGCATTTTTCCCAAGCTCAATGTAAAACATCCGTTGCACTGGTGCAACGAAAGGTTAAGTTGAAAAACGGAAATAGCTATAAAAAAAAATCTGAAATATCTATTTCAAAAATTCCTTTTGTTTCTTTGGCCTAAACCCAAAAGGCTTCCAACAACACCTTTTTCTCAAAAATCGAACAATGTAAAAATGTCCTGCGAACTTTTTTTCTTCTCAAAATATTGTCAAAAATAGTCATTTTTAGTATAAATAAGTGAGCGTTTGAGATTATTTCACCAGATAAAGTTTTTTATGGTCACTGTACACTTAGGCTTCGGGTCCACATGTTTTCAATTTTTTGGTTGACCCAGAAAAAAAAAATATTTTTTCAAAAAGCTGCACTGGTGTAGCTCTCTGAAAAAAGGCACGCCCGAATATTTTTTTCTGTAAAAAGGGGGGTGCATATGAAAGAGTGCGTAGAAATATTATGATTGAGCACGATTTTTTTTTTTCGACATGGGCGAATTGCAGTATGTAGCTAAGACATGTACACTTTATAGTGGCAACTCTGATGTTTGTGGCTTATAGGGACAATGTACAAATCAAGTGTAACCTTCAGGTTGGTTTTTCTTTTTCACCTTCATGTATGTTGAAGAACTCTTTTTGCTTTTGGCTATAATTCACAATCTATATAGGATAGAGACATAATTTAAACAACACATTGTTCCTAGTCTTGTGCTACTTACCCATGTGAATTATTATGTATGTGGCATATTGGATAGTAGTCAAAATGTGAAGTTGAATGTATGATGTTTTTCATTTACGTCACAAGTTCGAAAAAGTATGCCTTACATTTTGGCCCATAATTCTGAAACCATACAATCTGGATCCTCACTTCAAAGTGCAGCATAAAGCTAACATCATGCCACTGTTCTGTGTCCATTTTCATGCTTGTGCCATGCTTAGAAGTGGTGAGAATCTTTCAGTGATTAAATGCATGTTTTAAATACAAAAAATCTCAATTTATTTCAAATATTTCACGTATATTGTGTCATAATTCATGATCCATACTAGATAGAGCTTCATTTGCAAATGCAACACATTCTATAGAATATCCCACTGCAGGATGCCAAATTACATGCCTCTAGGATGTAGAGAAAGTACATAAAACTAACATTGACTCCATACTGGGCGATTTTACATCTCCGGCCATCTGGTCATCCTATAGAAAACAATTTTGTTTATAATCAAGTGAGTTTTTATGCTATCACGCTCATAATGCATAACATTAATCCTTATCATGTCTATAATGAGCTACAATTGAACAATAGATGAATATGCATTCTAAACCATGTTTTTTAACCTTAAAAATCCTCATTGAAATAGACTTGTTACACCTATGCAGCTTTTAGCTTATGTGTAATAAGAAAATGTGCCATAAAAAAGTGAAAATGACACATAGAGGTGTTTTTGCATCTGTTTATGCAGCCTAATGTGAAAATAAGTCAAACCAATGTTTTACTTTACAAAAAATAAATTCCCAAATTTCCGCATTTTACCACTTACATTAAACATCTCCTGAGAAAGTTGCATATAAATGAGTCAGGGTACATTTTTTTTTTAAAAACGTTTCCGGCTTGAGAATCAACATAACAAAAGGCTTAATTTGATATATCACATACCCTAAAATAAAATCACAATATTGATTTTTTTGCATTTTTCCCAAGCTCAATGTAAAACATCCGTTGCACTGGTGCAACGAAAGGTTAAGTGGAAAAACGGAAATAGCTATAAAAAAAAATCTGAAATATCTATTTCAAAAATTCCTTTTGTTTCTTTGGCCTAAACCCAAAAGGCTTCCAACAACACCTTTTTCTCAAAAATCGAACAATGTAAAAATGTCCTGCGAACTTTTTTTCTTCTCAAAATATTGTCAAAAATAGTCATTTTTAGTATAAATAAGTGAGCGTTTGAGATTATTTCACCAGATAACGTTTTTTATGGTCACTGTACACTTAGGCTTCGGGTCCACATGTTTTCAATTTTTTGGTTGACCCAGAAAAAAGAAATATTTTTTCAAAAAGCTGCACTGGTGTAGCTCTCTGAAAAAAGGCACGCCCGAATATTTTTTTCTGTAAAAAGGGGGGTGCATATGAAAGAGTGCGTAGAAATATTATGATTGAGCACGATTTTTTTTTTCGACATGGGCGAATTGCAGTATGTAGCTAAGACATGTACACTTTATAGTGGCAACTCTGATGTTTGTGGCTTATAGGGACAATGTACAAATCAAGTGTAACCTTCAGGTTGGTTTTTCTTTTTCACCTTCATGAATGTTGAAGAACTCTTTTTGCTTTTGGCTATAATTCACAATCTATATATGATAGAGACATAATTTAAACAACACATTGTTCCTAGTCGTGTGCTACTTACCCATGTGAATTATCATGTATGTGGCATATTGGATAGTAGTCAAAATGTGAAGTTGAATGTATGATGTTTTTCAATTACGTCACAAGTTCGAAAAAGTATGCCTTACATTTTGGCCCATAATTCTTACACCATACAATCTGTATCCTCAATTCAAAGTGCAGCATAAAGCTAACATCATGACACTGTTCTGTGTCCATTTTCATGCTTGTGCCATGCTTAGAAGTGGTGAGAATCTTTCAGTGATTAAATGCATGTTTTAAATACAAAAAATCTCAATTTATTTCAAATATTTCACGTATATTGTGTCATAATTCATGATCCATACTAGATAGAGCTTCATTTGCAAATGCAACACATTCTATAGAATATCCCACTGCAGGATGCCAAATTACATGCCTCTAGGATGTAGAGAAAGTACATAAAACTAACATTGACTCCATACTGGGCGATTTTACATCTCCGGCCATCTGGTCATCCTATAGAAAACAATTTTGTTTATAATCAAGTGAGTTTTTATGCTATCACGCTCATAATGCATAACATTAATCCTTATCATGTCTATAATGAGCTACAATTGAACAATAGATGAAAATGCATTCTAAACCATGTTTTTTA
Organism: Triturus cristatus; assembly: GCF_964204655.1. Classification (NCBI taxonomy): domain Eukaryota; kingdom Metazoa; phylum Chordata; class Amphibia; order Caudata; family Salamandridae; genus Triturus; species Triturus cristatus. The sequence goes on along the minus strand of NC_140594.1, from coordinate 206,574,136 downwards.
ACCTTAAAAATCCTCATTGAAATAGACTTGTTACACCTATGCAGCTTTTAGCTTATGTGTAATAAGAAAATGTGCCATAAAAAAGTGAAAATGACACATAGAGGTGTTTTTGCATCTGTTTATGCAGCCTAATGTGAAAACAAGTCAAACCAATGTTTTACTTTACAAAAAATAAATTCCCAAATTTCCGCATTTTACCACTTACATTAAACATCTCCTGAGAAAGTTGCATATAAATGAGTCAGGGTACATTTTTTTTTTAAAACGTTTCCGGCTTGAGAATCAACATAACAAAAGGCTTAATTTGATATATCACATACCCTAAAAAAAAATCACAATATTGATTTTTTTGCATTTTTCCCAAGCTCAATGTAAAACATCCGTTGCACTGGTGCAACGAAAGGTTAAGTTGAAAAACGGAAATAGCTATAAAAAAAAATCTGAAATATCTATTTCAAAAATTCCTTTTGTTTCTTTGGCCTAAACCCAAAAGGCTTCCAACAACACCTTTTTCTCAAAAATCGAACAATGTAAAAATGTCCTGCGAACTTTTTTTCTTCTCAAAATATTGTCAAAAATAGTCATTTTTAGTATAAATAAGTGAGCGTTTGAGATTATTTCACCAGATAAAGTTTTTTATGGTCACTGTACACTTAGGCTTCGGGTCCACATGTTTTCAATTTTTTGGTTGACCCAGAAAAAAGAAATATTTTTTTAAAAAGCTGCACTGGTGTAGCTCTCTGAAAAAAGGCACGCCCGAATATTTTTTTCTGTAAAAAGGGGGGTGCATATGAAAGAGTGCGTAGAAATATTATGATTGAGCACGATTTTTTTTTTCGACATGGGCGAATTGCAGTATGTAGCTAAGACATGTACACTTTATAGTGGCAACTCTGATGTTTGTGGCTTATAGGGACAATGTACAAATCAAGTGTAACCTTCAGGTTGGTTTTTCTTTTTCACCTTCATGTATGTTGAAGAACTCTTTTTGCTTTTGGCTATAATTCACAATCTATATATGATAGAGACATAATTTAAACAACACATTGTTCCTAGTCGTGTGCTACTTACCCATGTGAATTATCATGTATGTGGCATATTGGATAGTAGTCAAAATGTGAAGTTGAATGTATGAGTTTTTTCAATTACGTCACAAGTTCGAAAAAGTATGCCTTACATTTTGGCCCATAATTCTTACACCATACAATCTGTATCCTCAATTCAAAGTGCAGCATAAAGCTAACATCATGCCACTGTTCTGTGTCCATTTTCATGCTTGTGCCATGCTTAGAAGTGGTGAGAATCTTTCAGTGATTAAATGCATGTTTTAAATACAAAAAATCTCAATTTATTTCAAATATTTCACGTATATTGTGTCATAATTCATGATCCATACTAGATAGAGCTTCATTTGCAAATGCAACACATTCTATAGAATATCCCACTGCAGGATGCCAAATTACATGCCTCTAGGATGTAGAGAAAGTACATAAAACTATCATTGACTCCATACTGGGCGATTTTACATCTCCGGCCATCTGGTCACCCTATAGAAACTAATTTTGTTTATAATCAAGTGAGTTTTTATGCTATTACGCTCATAATGCATCACATTAATCCTTATCATGTCTATAATGAGCTACAATTGAATAATAGATGAAAATGCATTTTAAACCATGTTTTTTTTAACCTTAAAAATCCTCATTGAAATAGACTTGTTACACCTATGCAGCTTTTAGCTTATGTGTAATAAGAAAATGTGCCATAAAAAAGTGAAAATGACACATAGAGGTGTTTTTGCATCTGTTTATGCAGCCTAATGTGAAAACAAGTCAAACCAATGTTTTACTTTACAAAAAATAAATTCCCAAATTTCCGCATTTTACCACTTACATAAAACATCTCCTGAGAAAGTTGCATATAAATGAGTCAGGGTACATGTTTTTTTTAAAAAACGTTTCCGGCTTGAGAATCAACATAACAAAAGGCTTAATTTGATATATCACATACCCTAAAAAAAAAATCATAATATTGATTTTTTTGCATTTTTCCCAAGCTCAATGTAAAACATCCGTTGCACTAGTGCAACGAAAGGTTAAGTCGAGAAACGGAAACAGCTATAAAAAAAAATCTGAAATATATATTTCAAAAATTCCTTTTGTTTCTTTGGCCTAAACCCAAGAGGCTTCCAACAACACCTTTTTTTAAAAAATCGAACAATGTAAAAATGTCCTGCGAACTTTTTTTCTTCTCAAAATATTGTCAAAAATAGTCATTTTTTGTATAAATAAGTGAGCGTTTGAGATTTTTTCACCAGATAAAGTTTTTTATGGTCACTGTACACTTAGGCTTCGGGTCCACATGTTTTCAATTTTTTGGTTGACCCAGAAAACAAAAATTACTTTTTTCAAAAAGCTGCACTGGTGTAGCTCTCTGAAAAAAGGCACGCCCGCATATTTTTTTCTGAAAAAAGGGGGGTGCATATGAAAGAGGGCGTCGAAATATTATGATTGAGCACGATTTCTTTTTTTCGACATGGGCGAATTGCAGTATGTAGCTAAGACATGTACACTTTATAGTGGCAACTCTGATGTTTGTGGCTTATAGGGACAAGGTACAAATCAAGTGTAACCTTCAGGTTGGTTTTTCTTTTTCACCTTCATGTATGTTGAAGAACTCTTTTTGCTTTTTCTATAATTCGCAATCTATATATGATAGAGACATAATTTAAACAACACATTGTTCCTAGTCTTGTGCTACTTACCCATGTGAATTATCATGTATGTGGCATATTGGATAGTAGTCAAAATGTGAAGTTGAATGTATGATGTTTTTCAATTACGTCACAAGTTCGAAAAAGTATGCCTTACATTTTGGCCCATAATTCTGAAACCATACAATCTGGATCCTCAATTCAAAGTGCAGCATAAAGCTAACATCATGCCACTGTTCTGTGTCCATTTTGATGCTTTTGCCTTGCTTAGAAGTGGTGAGAATCTTTCAGTGATTAAATGCAAGTTTTAAATACAAAAAATCTCAATTTATTTCAAATATTTCACGTATATTGTGTCATAATTCATGATCCATACTAGATAGAGCTTCATTTGCAAATGCAACACATTCTATAGAATATCCCACTGCAGGATGCCAAATTACATGCCTCTAGGATGTAGAGAAAGTACATAAAACTAACATTGACTCCATACTGGGCGATTTTACATCTCCGGCCATCTGGTCACCCTATAGAAACTAATTTTGTTTATAATCAAGTGAGTTTTTATGCTATTACGCTCATAATGCATCACATTAATCCTTATCATGTCTATAATGAGCTGCAATTGAATAATAGATGAAAATGCATTCTAAACCATGTTTTTTTAACATTAAAAATCCTCATTGAAATAGACTTGTTACACCTATGCAGCTTTTAGCTTATGTGTAATAAGAAAATGTGCCATAAAAAAGTGAAAATGACACATAGAGGTGTTTTTGCATCTGTTTATGCAGCCTAATGTGAAAACAAGTCAAACCAATGTTTTACTTTACAAAAAATAAATTCCCAAATTTCCGCATTTTACCACTTACATAAAACATTTCCTGAGAAAGTGGCATATAAATGAGTCAAGGTACATTTTTTTTTTAAAAACGTTTCCGGCTTGAGAATCAACATAACAAAAGGCTTAATTTGATATATCACATACCCTAAAAAAAAACTCACAATATTGATTTCTTTGCATTTTTCCCAAGCTCAATGTAAAACATCCGTTGCACTGGTGCAACGAAAGGTTAAGTTGAAAAACGGAAACAGCTATAAAAAAAAATCTGAAATATCTATTTCAAAAATTCCTTTTGTTTCTTTGGCCTAAACCCAAAAGGCTTCCAACAACACCTTTTTTTCAAAAATCGAACAATGTAAAAATGTCCTGCAAACTTTTTTTCTTCTCAAAATATTGTCAAAAATAGTCATTTTTAGTATAAATAAGTGAGCGTTTGAGATTTTTTCACCAGATAAAGTTTTTTATGGTCACTGTACACTTAGGCTACGGGTCCACATGTTTTCAATTTTTTGGTTGACCCAGAAAACAAATATTATTTTTTCAAAAAGCTGCACTGGTGTAGCTCTCTGAAAAAAGGCACGCCCAAATATTTTTTTCTGAAAAAAGGGGGGTACATATGAAAGAGGGCGTCGAAATATTATGATTGAGCACGATTTCTTTTTTTCGACATGGGCGAATTGCAGTATGTAGCTAAGACATGTACACTTTATAGTGGCAACTCTGATGTTTGTGGCTTATAGGGACAAGGTACAAATCAAGTGTAACCTTCAGGTTGGTTTTTCTTTTTCACCTTCATGTACGTTGAAGAACTCTTTTTGCTTTTGGCTATAATTCACAATCTATATATGATAGAGACATAATTTAAACAACACATTGTTCCTAGTCTTGTGCTACTTACCCATGTGTATTATCATGTATGTGGCATATTGGATAGTAGTCAAAATGTGATGTTGAATGTATGATGTTTTTCAATTACGTCACAAGTTTGAAAAAGTATGCCTTACATTTTGGCCCATAATTCTGAAACCATACAATCTCGATCCTCAATTCAAAGTGCCGCATAAAGCTACCATAATGCCACTGTTCTGTGTCCATTTTCATGCTTGTGCCATGCTTAGAAATGGTGAAAATCTTTCAGTGATTACATGCATGTTTTAAATACAAAAAATCTCAATTTATTTCAAATATTTCACGTATATTGTGTCATAATTCATGATCCATACTAGATAGAGCTTCATTTGCAAATGCAACACATTCTATAGAATATCCCACTGCAGGATGCCAAATTACATGCCTCTAGGATGTAGAGAAAGTACATAAAACAAACATTGACTCCATACTGGACGATTTTACATCTCCGGCCATCTGGTCACCCTATAGAAACTAATTTTGTTTATAATCAAGTGAGTTTTTATGCTTTTACGCTCATAATGCATCACATTAATCCTTATCATGTCTATAATGAGCTACAATTGAACAATAGATGAAAATGCATTCTAAACCATGTTATTTTTTTAACCTTAAAAATCCTCATTGAAATAAACTTGTTACACCTACGCAGCTTTTAGCTTATGTGTAATAAGAAAAGGTGCCATAAAAAAGTGAAAATGACACATAGAGGTGTTTTTGCATCTGTTTATGCAGCCTAATGTGAAAACAAGTCAAACCAATGTTTTACTTTACAAAAAATAAATTCCCAAATTTCCGCATTTTACCACTTACATAAAACATCTCCTGAGAAAGTTGCATATAAATGAGTCAGGGTACATGTTTTTTTTTAAAAACGTTTCCGGCTTGAGAATCAACATAACAAAAGGATTAATTTGATATATCACATACCCTAAAAAAGAAAATCACAATATTGATTTTTTTGCATTTTTCCCAAGCTCAATGTAAAACATCCGTTGCACTGGTGCAACGAAAGGTTACGTCGAAAAACGGAAACAGCTATAAAAAAAATCTGAAATATATATTTCAAAGATTCCTTTTGTTTCTTTGGCCTAACCCAAAAGGCTTCCAACAACACCTTTTTTTAAAAAATCGAACAATGTAAAAATGTCCTGAGAACTTTTTTTCTTCTCAAAATATTGTCAAAAATAGTCATTTTTTGTATAAATAAGTGAGCGTTTGAGATTTTTTCACCAGATAAAGTTTTTTATGGTCACTGTACACTTAGGCTTCGGGTCCACATGTTTTCAATTTTTTGGTTGACCCAGAAAACAAAAATTACTATTTTCAAAAAGCTGCACTGGTGTAGCTCTCTGAAAAAAGGCACGCCCGCATATTTTTTTCTGAAAAAAGGGGGGTGCATATGAAAGAGGGCGTCGAAATATTATGATTGAGCACGATTTCTTTTTTTTTACATGGGTGAATTGCAGTATGTAGCTAAGACATGTACACTTTATAGTGGCAACTCTGATGTTTGTGGCTTATAGGGACAAGGTACAAATCAAGTGTAACCTTCAGGTTGGTTTTTCTTTTTCACCTTCATGTATGTTGAAGAACTCTTTTTGCTTTTTCTATAATTCACAATCTATATATGATAGAGACATAATTTAAACAACACATTGTTCCTAGTCTTGTGCTACTTACCCATGTGAATTATCATGTATGTGGCATATTGGATAGTAGTCAAAATGTGAAGTTGAATGTATGATGTTTTTCAATTACGTCACAAGTTCGAAAAAGTATGCCTTACATTTTGGCCCATAATTCTGAAACCATACAATCTGGATCCTCAATTCAAAGTGCAGCATAAAGCTAACATCATGCCACTGTTCTGTGTCCATTTTCATGCTTTTGCCTTGCTTAGAAGTGGTGAGAATCTTTCAGTGATTAAATGCAAGTTTTAAATACAAAAAATCTCAATTTATTTCAAATATTTCACGTATATTGTGTCATAATTCATGATCCATACTAGATAGAGCTTCATTTGCAAATGCAACACATTCTATAGAATATCCCACTGCAGGATGCCAAATTACATGCCTCTAGGATGTAGAGAAAGTACATAAAACTATCATTGACTCCATACTGGGCGATTTTACATCTCCGGCCATCTGGTCACCCTATAGAAACTAATTTTGTTTATAATCAAGTGAGTTTTTATGCTATTACGCTCATAATGCATCACATTAATCCTTATCATGTCTATAATGAGCTACAATTGAATAATAGATGAAAATGCATTTTAAACCATGTTTTTTTTAACCTTAAAAATCCTCATTGAAATAGACTTGTTACACCTATGCAGCTTTTAGCTTATGTGTAATAAGAAAATGTGCCATAAAAAAGTGAAAATGACACATAGAGGTGTTTTTGCATCTGTTTATGCAGCCTAATGTGAAAACAAGTCAAACCAATGTTTTACTTTACAAAAAATAAATTCCCAAATTTCCGCATTTTACCACTTACATAAAACATCTCCTGAGAAAGTTGCATATAAATGAGTCAGGGTACATGTTTTTTTTAAAAAACGTTTCCGGCTTGAGAATCAACATAACAAAAGGCTTAATTTGATATATCACATACCCTAAAAAAAAATCATAATATTGATTTTTTTGCATTTTTCCCAAGCTCAATGTAAAACATCCGTTGCACTAGTGCAACGAAAGGTTAAGTCGAGAAACGGAAACAGCTATAAAAAAAAATCTGAAATATATATTTCAAAAATTCCTTTTGTTTCTTTGGCCTAAACCCAAGAGGCTTCCAACAACACCTTTTTTTTAAAAATCGAACAATGTAAAAATGTCCTGCGAACTTTTTTTCTTCTCAAAATTTTGTCAAAAATAGTCATTTTTTGTATAAATAAGTGAGCGTTTGAGATTTTTTCACCAGATAAAGTTTTTTATGGTCACTGTACACTTAGGCTTCGGGTCCACATGTTTTCAATTTTTTGGTTGACCCAGAAAACAAAAATTACTTTTTTCAAAAAGCTGCACTGGTGTAGCTCTCTGAAAAAAGGCACGCCCGCATATTTTTTTCTGAAAAAAGGGGGGTGCATATGAAAGAGGGCGTCAAAATATTATGATTGAGCACGATTTCTTTTTTTCGACATGGGCGAATTGCAGTATGTAGCTAAGACATGTACACTTTATAGTGGCAACTCTGATGTTTGTGGCTTATAGGGACAAGGTACAAATCAAGTGTAACCTTCAGGTTGGTTTTTCTTTTTCACCTTCATGTATGTTGAAGAACTCTTTTTGCTTTTTCTATAATTCGCAATCTATATATGATAGAGACATAATTTAAACAACACATTGTTCCTAGTCTTGTGCTACTTACCCATGTGAATTATCATGTATGTGGCATATTGGATAGTAGTCAAAATGTGAAGTTGAATGTATGATGTTTTTCAATTACGTCACAAGTTCGAAAAAGTATGCCTTACATTTTGGCCCATAATTCTGAAACCATACAATCTGGATCCTCAATTCAAAGTGCAGCATAAAGCTAACATCATGCCACTGTTCTGTGTCCATTTTGATGCTTTTGCCTTGCTTAGAAGTGGTGAGAATCTTTCAGTGATTAAATGCAAGTTTTAAATACAAAAAATCTCAATTTATTTCAAATATTTCACGTATATTGTGTCATAATTCATGATCCATACTAGATAGAGCTTCATTTGCAAATGCAACACATTCTATAGAATATCCCACTGCAGGATGCCAAATTACATGCCTCTAGGATGTAGAGAAAGTACATAAAACTAACATTGACTCCATACTGGGCGATTTTACATCTCCGGCCATCTGGTCACCCTATAGAAACTAATTTTGTTTATAATCAAGTGAGTTTTTATGCTATTACGCTCATAATGCATCACATTAATCCTTATCATGTCTATAATGAGCTGCAATTGAATAATAGATGAAAATGCATTCTAAACCATGTTTTTTTAACATTAAAAATCCTCATTGAAATAGACTTGTTACACCTATGCAGCTTTTAGCTTATGTGTAATAAGAAAATGTGCCATAAAAAAGTGAAAATGACACATAGAGGTGTTTTTGCATCTGTTTATGCAGCCTAATGTGAAAACAAGTCAAACCAATGTTTTACTTTACAAAAAATAAATTCCCAAATTTCCGCATTTTACCACTTACATAAAACATCTCCTGAGAAAGTGGCATATAAATGAGTCAAGGTACATTTTTTTTTTAAAAACGTTTCCGGCTTGAGAATCAACATAACAAAAGGCTTAATTTGATATATCACATACCCTAAAAAAAAACTCACAATATTGATTTCTTTGCATTTTTCCCAAGCTCAATGTAAAACATCCGTTGCACTGGTGCAACGAAAGGTTAAGTTGAAAAACGGAAACAGCTATAAAAAAAAATCTGAAATATCTATTTCAAAAATTCCTTTTGTTTCTTTGGCCTAAACCCAAAAGGCTTCCAACAACACCTTTTTTTCAAAAATCGAACAATGTAAAAATGTCCTGCAAACTTTTTTTCTTCTCAAAATATTGTCAAAAATAGTCATTTTTAGTATAAATAAGTGAGCGTTTGAGATTTTTTCACCAGATAAAGTTTTTTATGGTCACTGTACACTTAGGCTACGGGTCCACATGTTTTCAATTTTTTGGTTGACCCAGAAAACAAATATTATTTTTTCAAAAAGCTGCACTGGTGTAGCTCTCTGAAAAAAGGCACGCCCAAATATTTTTTTCTGAAAAAAGGGGGGTACATATGAAAGAGGGCGTCGAAATATTATGATTGAGCACGATTTCTTTTTTTCGACATGGGCGAATTGCAGTATGTAGCTAAGACATGTACACTTTATAGTGGCAACTCTGATGTTTGTGGCTTATAGGGACAAGGTACAAATCAAGTGTAACCTTCAGGTTGGTTTTTCTTTTTCACCTTCATGTACGTTGAAGAACTCTTTTTGCTTTTGGCTATAATTCACAATCTATATATGATAGAGACATAATTTAAACAACACATTGTTCCTAGTCTTGTGCTACTTACCCATGTGTATTATCATGTATGTGGCATATTGGATAGTAGTCAAAATGTGATGTTGAATGTATGATGTTTTTCAATTACGTCACAAGTTTGAAAAAGTATGCCTTACATTTTGGCCCATAATTCTGAAACCATACAATCTCGATCCTCAATTCAAAGTGCCGCATAAAGCTACCATAATGCCACTGTTCTGTGTCCATTTTCATGCTTGTGCCATGCTTAGAAATGGTGAAAATCTTTCAGTGATTACATGCATGTTTTAAATACAAAAAATCTCAATTTATTTCAAATATTTCACGTATATTGTGTCATAATTCATGATCCATACTAGATAGAGCTTCATTTGCAAATGCAACACATTCTATAGAATATCCCACTGCAGGATGCCAAATTACATGCCTCTAGGATGTAGAGAAAGTACATAAAACAAACATTGACTCCATACTGGACGATTTTACATCTCCGGCCATCTGGTCACCCTATAGAAACTAATTTTGTTTATAATCAAGTGAGTTTTTATGCTTTTACGCTCATAATGCATCACATTAATCCTTATCATGTCTATAATGAGCTACAATTGAACAATAGATGAAAATGCATTCTAAACCATGTTATTTTTTTAACCTTAAAAATCCTCATTGAAATAAACTTGTTACACCTACGCAGCTTTTAGCTTATGTGTAATAAGAAAAGGTGCCATAAAAAAGTGAAAATGACACATAGAGGTGTTTTTGCATCTGTTTATGCAGCCTAATGTGAAAACAAGTCAAACCAATGTTTTACTTTACAAAAAATAAATTCCCAAATTTCCGCATTTTACCACTTACATAAAACATCTCCTGAGAAAGTTGCATATAAATGAGTCAGGGTACATGTTTTTTTTTAAAAACGTTTCCGGCTTGAGAATCAACATAACAAAAGGATTAATTTGATATATCACATACCCTAAAAAAGAAAATCACAATATTGATTTTTTTGCATTTTTCCCAAGCTCAATGTAAAACATCCGTTGCACTGGTGCAACGAAAGGTTACGTCGAAAAACGGAAACAGCTATAAAAAAAATCTGAAATATATATTTCAAAGATTCCTTTTGTTTCTTTGGCCTAACCCAAAAGGCTTCCAACAACACCTTTTTTTAAAAAATCAAACAATGTAAAAATGTCCTGAGAACTTTTTTTCTTCTCAAAATATTGTCAAAAATAGTCATTTTTTGTATAAATAAGTGAGCGTTTGAGATTTTTTCACCAGATAAAGTTTTTTATGGTCACTGTACACTTAGGCTTCGGGTCCACATGTTTTCAATTTTTTGGTTGACCCAGAAAACAAAAATTACTATTTTCAAAAAGCTGCACTGGTGTAGCTCTCTGAAAAAAGGCACGCCCGCATATTTTTTTCTGAAAAAAGGGGGGTGCATATGAAAGAGGGCGTCGAAATATTATGATTGAGCACGATTTCTTTTTTTTTACATGGGTGAATTGCAGTATGTAGCTAAGACATGTACACTTTATAGTGGCAACTCTGATGTTTGTGGCTTATAGGGACAAGGTACAAATCAAGTGTAACCTTCAGGTTGGTTTTTCTTTTTCACCTTCATGTATGTTGAAGAACTCTTTTTGCTTTTTCTATAATTCACAATCTATATATGATAGAGACATAATTTAAACAACACATTGTTCCTAGTCTTGTGCTACTTACCCATGTGAATTATCATGTATGTGGCATATTGGATAGTAGTCAAAATGTGAAGTTGAATGTATGATGTTTTTCAATTACGTCACAAGTTCGAAAAAGTATGCCTTACATTTTGGCCCATAATTCTGAAACCATACAATCTGGATCCTCAATTCAAAGTGCAGCATAAAGCTAACATCATGCCACTGTTCTGTGTCCATTTTCATGCTTTTGCCTTGCTTAGAAGTGGTGAGAATCTTTCAGTGATTAAATGCAAGTTTTAAATACAAAAAATCTCAATTTATTTCAAATATTTCACGTATATTGTGTCATAATTCATGATCCATACTAGATAGAGCTTCATTTGCAAATGCAACACATTCTATAGAATATCCCACTGCAGGATGCCAAATTACATGCCTCTAGGATGTAGAGAAAGTACATAAAACTATCATTGACTCCATACTGGGCGATTTTACATCTCCGGCCATCTGGTCACCCTATAGAAACTAATTTTGTTTATAATCAAGTGAGTTTTTATGCTATTACGCTCATAATGCATCACATTAATCCTTATCATGTCTATAATGAGCTACAATTGAATAATAGATGAAAATGCATTTTAAACCATGTTTTTTTTAACCTTAAAAATCCTCATTGAAATAGACTTGTTACACCTATGCAGCTTTTAGCTTATGTGTAATAAGAAAATGTGCCATAAAAAAGTGAAAATGACACATAGAGGTGTTTTTGCATCTGTTTATGCAGCCTAATGTGAAAACAAGTCAAACCAATGTTTTACTTTACAAAAAATAAATTCCCAAATTTCCGCATTTTACCACTTACATAAAACATCTCCTGAGAAAGTTGCATATAAATGAGTCAGGGTACATGTTTTTTTTAAAAAACGTTTCCGGCTTGAGAATCAACATAACAAAAGGCTTAATTTGATATATCACATACCCTAAAAAAAAATCATAATATTGATTTTTTTGCATTTTTCCCAAGCTCAATGTAAAACATCCGTTGCACTAGTGCAACGAAAGGTTAAGTCGAGAAACGGAAACAGCTATAAAAAAAAATCTGAAATATATATTTCAAAAATTCCTTTTGTTTCTTTGGCCTAAACCCAAGAGGCTTCCAACAACACCTTTTTTTTAAAAATCGAACAATGTAAAAATGTCCTGCGAACTTTTTTTCTTCTCAAAATTTTGTCAAAAATAGTCATTTTTGTATAAATAAGTGAGCGTTTGAGATTTTTTCACCAGATAAAGTTTTTTATGGTCACTGTACACTTAGGCTTCGGGTCCACTTGTTTTCAATTTTTTGGTTGACCCAGAAAACAAAAATTACTTTTTTCAAAAAGCTGCACTGGTGTAGCTCTCTGAAAAAAGGCACGCCCGCATATTTTTTTCTGAAAAAAGGGGGGTGCATATGAAAGAGGGCGTCGAAATATTATGATTGAGCACGATTTCTTTTTTTCGACATGGGCGAATTGCAGTATGTAGCTAAGACATGTACACTTTATAGTGGCAACTCTGATGTTTGTGGCTTATAGGGACAAGGTACAAATCAAGTGTAACCTTCAGGTTGGTTTTTCTTTTTCACCTTCATGTATGTTGAAGAACTCTTTTTGCTTTTTCTATAATTCACAATCTATATATGATAGAGACATAATTTAAACAACACATTGTTCCTAGTCTTGTGCTACTTACCCATGTAAATTATTATGTATGTGGCATATTGGATAGTAGTCAAAATGTGAAGTTGAATGTATGATGTTTTTCAATTACGTCACAAGTTCGAAAAAGTATGCCTTACATTTTGGCCCATAATTCTGAAACCATACAATCTGGATCCTCAATTCAAAGTGCAGCATAAAGCTAACATCATGCCACTGTTCTGTGTCCATTTTCATGCTTTTGCCTTGCTTAGAAGTGGTGAGAATCTTTCAGTGATTAAATGCAAGTTTTAAATACAAAAAATCTCAATTTATTTCAAATATTTCACGTATATTGTGTCATAATTCATGATCCATACTAGATAGAGCTTCATTTGCAAATGCAACACATTCTATAGAATATCCCACTGCAGGATGCCAAATTACATGCCTCTAGGATGTAGAGAAAGTACATAAAACTAACATTGACTCCATACTGGGCGATTTTACATCTCCGGCCATCTGGTCACCCTATAGAAACTAATTTTGTTTATAATCAAGTGAGTTTTTATGCTATTACGCTCATAATGCATCACATTAATCCTTATCATGTCTATAATGAGCTACAATTGAATAATAGATGAAAATGCATTCTAAACCATGTTTTTTTTTTAACCTTAAAAATCCTCATTGAAATAGACTTGTTACACCTATGCAGCTTTTAGCTTATGTGTAATAAGAAAATGTGCCATAAAAAAGTGAAAATGACACATAGAGGTGTTTTTTTGCATCTGTTTATGCAGCCTAATGTGAAAACAAGTCAAACCAATGTTTTACTTTACAAAAAATAAATTCCCAAATTTCCGCATTTTACCACTTACATAAAACATCTCCTGAGAAAGTTGCATATAAATGAGTCAGGGTACATGTTTTTTTTTAAAAACGTTTCCGGCTTGAGAATCAACATAACAAAAGGCTTAATTTGATATATCACATACCCTAAAAAAAAAAATCATAATATTGATTTTTTTGCATTTTTCCCAAGCTCAATGTAAAACATCCGTTGCACTAGTGCAACGAAAGGTTAAGTCGAGAAACGGAAACAGCTATAAAAAAAAATCTGAAATATATATTTCAAAAATTATTTTTGTTTCTTTGGCCTAAACCCAAGAGGCTTCCAACAACACCTTTTTTTAAAAAATCGAACAATGTAAAAATGTCCTGCGAACTTTTTTTCTTCTCAAAATATTGTCAAAAATAGTCATTTTTTGTATAAATAAGTGAGCGTTTGAGATTTTTTCACCAGATAAAGTTTTTTATGGTCACTGTACACTTAGGCTTCGGGTCCACATGTTTTCAATTTTTTGGTTGACCCAGAAAACAAAAATTACTTTTTTCAAAAAGCTGCACTGGTGTAGCTCTCTGAAAAAAGGCACGCCCGAATATTTTTTTCTGAAAAAAGGGGGGTGCATATGAAAGAGGGCGTCGAAATATTATGATTGAGCACGATTTCTTTTTTCGACATGGGCGAATTGCAGTATGTAGCTAAGACATGTACACTTTATAGTGGCAACTCTGATGTTTGTGGCTTATAGGGACAAGGTACAAATCAAGTGTAACCTTCAGGTTGGTTTTTCTTTTTCACCTTCATGTATGTTGAAGAACTCTTTTTGCTTTTTCTATAATTCACAATCTATATATGATAGAGAGATAATTTAAACAACACATTGTTCCTAGTCTTGTGCTACTTACCCATGTGAATTATCATGTATGTGGCATATTGGATAGTAGTCAAAATGTGAAGTTGAATGTATGATGTTTTTCAATTACGTCACAAGTTCGAAAACGTATGCCTTACATTTTGGCCCATAATTCTGAAACCATACAATCTGGATACTCAATTCAAAGTGCAGCATAAAGCTAACATCATGCCACTGTTCTGTGTCCATTTTCATGCTTTTGCCTTGCTTAGAAGTGGTGAGAATCTTTCAGTGATTGAATGCAAGTTTTAAATACAAAAAATCTCAATTTATTTCAAATATTTCACGTATATTGTGTCATAATTCATGATCCATACTAGATAGAGCTTCATTTGCAAATGCAACACATTCTATATAATATCCCACTGCAGGATGCCAAATTACATGCCTCTAGGATGTAGAGAAAGTACATAAAACTAACATTGACTCTATACTGGGCGATTTTACATCTCCGGTCATCTGGTCACCCTATCGAAACTAATTTTGTTTATAATCAAGTGAGTTTTTATGCTATTACGCTCATAATGCATCACATTAATCCTTATCATGTCTATAATGAGCTACAATTGAATAATAGATGAAAATGCATTCTAAACCATGTTTTTTTTTTAACCTTAAAAATCCTCATTGAAATAGACTTGTTACACCTATGCAGCTTTTAGCTTATGTGTAATAAGAAAATGTGCCATAAAAAAGTGAAAATGACACATAGAGGTGTTTTTGCATCTGTTTATGTAGCCTAATGTGAAAACAAGTCAAACCAATGTTTTACTTAACAAAAAATAAATTCCCAAATTTCCGCATTTTACCACTTACATAAAACATCTCCTTAGAAAGTTGCATATAAATGAGTCAGGGTACATTTTTTTTAAAAACGTTTCCAGCTTGAGAATCAACATAACAAAAGGCTTAATTTGATATATCACATACCCTAAAAAAAAAATCACAATATTGATTTTTTTGCATTTTGCCCAAGCTCAATGTAAAACATCCGTTGCACTACTGCAACGAAAGGTTAAGTTGAAAAACGGAAATAGCTATAAAAAAAAATCTGAAATATCTATTTCAAAAATTCCTTTTGTTTCTTTGGCCTAAACCCAGAAGGCTTCCAGCAACACCTTTTTCTCAAAAATCGAACAATGTAAAAATGTCCTGCGAACTTTTTTTCTTCTCAAAATATTGTCAAAAATAGTCATTTTTATTATAAATAAGTGAGCGTTTGGGATTTTTTCACCAGATAAAGTTTTTTATGGTCACTGTACACTTAGGCTTTGGGTCCACATGATTTCAATTTTTTGGTTGACCCAGAAAAAAAAATTATTTTTTCAAAAAGCTGCACTGGTTTAGCTCTCTGAAAAAAGGAACGCCCGAATATTTTTTTCTGTAAAAAGGGGGGTGCATACGAAAGAGTGCGTGGAAATATTATGATTGAGCATGATTTTTTTTTTTCGACCTGGGCGAATTGCAGTATGTAGCTAAGACATGTACAATTTATAGTGGCAACTCTGATGTTTGTGGCTTATAGGGACAATGTACAAATCAAGTGTAACCTTCAGGTTGGTTTTTCTTTTTCACCTTCATGTATGTTGAAGAACTCTTTTTGCTTTTGGCTATAATTCACAATCTATATATGATAGAGACATAATTTAAACAACACATTGTTCCTAGTCTTGTGCTACTTACCCATGTGAATTATTATGTATGTGGCATATTGGATAGTAGTCAAAATGTGAAGTTGAATGTATGATGTTTTTCAATTACAGCACAAGTTCGAAAAAGTATGCCTTACATTTTGGCCCATAATTCTGAAACCATACAATCTGGATCCTCACTTCAAAGTGCAGCATAAAGCTAACATCATGCCACTGTTCTGTGTCCATTTTCATGCTTGTGCCATGCTTAGAAGTGGTGAGAATCTTTCAGTGATTAAATGCATGTTTTAAATACAAAAAATCTCAATTTATTTCAAATATTTCACGTATATTGTGTCGTAATTCATGATCCATACTAGATAGAGCTTCATTTGCAAATGCAACACATTCTATAGAATATCCCACTGCAGGATGCCAAATTACATGCCTCTAGGATGTAGAGAAAGTACATAAAACTAACATTGACTCCATACTGGGCGATTTTACATCTCCGGCCATCTGGTCACCCTATAGAAACTAATTTTGTTTATAATCAAGTGAGTTTTTATGCTATCACGCTCATAATGCATAACATTAATCCTTATCATGTCTATAATGAGCTACAATTGAACAATAGATGAAAATGCATTCTGAACCATGTTTTTTTAACCTTAAAAATCCTCATTGAAATAGACTTGTTACACCTATGCAGCTTTTAGCTTATGTGTAATAAGAAAATGTGCCATAAAAAAGTGAAAATGACACATAGAGGTGTTTTTGCATCTGTTTATGCAGCCTAATGTGAAAACAAGTCAAACCAATGTTTTACTTTACAAAAAATAAATTCCCAAATTTCCGCATTTTACCACTTACATTAAACATCTCCCGAGAAAGTTGCATATAAATGAGTCAGGGTACATTTTTTTTTAAAAACGTTTCCGGCTTGAGAATCAACATAACAAAAGGCTTAATTTGATATATCACATACCCTAAAAAAAAATCACAATATTGATTTTTTTGCATTTTTCCCAAGCTCAATGTAAAACATCCGTTGCACTGGTGCAACGAAAGGTTAAGTTGAAAAACGGAAATAGCTATAAAAAAAAATCTGAAATATCTATTTCAAAAATTCCTTTTGTTTCTTTGGCCTAAACCCAAAAGGCTTCCAACAACACCTTTTTCTCAAAAATCGAACAATGTAAAAATGTCCTGCGAACTTTTTTTCTTCTCAAAATATTGTCAAAAATAGTCATTTTTAGTATAAATAAGTGAGCGTTTGAGATTATTTCACCAGATAAAGTTTTTTATGGTCACTGTACACTTAGGCTTCGGGTCCACATGTTTTCAATTTTTTGGTTGACCCAGAAAAGAAAATTATTTTTTCAAAAAGCTGCACTGGTGTAGCTCTCTGGAAAAAGGCACGCCCGAATATTTTTTTTCTGAAAAAAGGGGGGTGCATATGAAAGAGGGCGTCGAAATATTATGATTGAGCACAATTTTTTTTTTCGAAATGGGCGAATTGCAGTATGTAGCTAAGACATTTACACTTTATAGTGGCAACTCTGATGTTTGTGGCTTATAGGGACAAGGTACAAATCAAGTGTAACCTTCAGGTTGGTTTTTCTTTTTCACCTTCATGTATGTTGAAGTACTCTTTTTGCTTTTGGCTATAATTCACAATCTATATATGATAGAGACATAATTTAAACAACACATTGTTCCCAGTCTTGTGCTACTTACCCATGTGAATTATCATGTATGTGGCATATTGGATAGTAGTCAAAATGTGAAGTTGAATGTATGATGTTTTTCAATTACGTCACAAGTTCGAAAAAGTATGCCTTACATTGTGGCCCATAATTCTGAAACCATACAATCTGGATCCTCACTTCAAAGTGCAGCATAAAGCTAACATCATGCCACTGTTCTGTGTCCATTTTCATGCTTGTGCCATGCTTAGAAGTGGTGAGAATCTTTCAGTGATTAAATGCATGTTTTAAATACAAAAAATCTCAATTTATTTCAAATATTTCACGTATATTGTGTCATAATTCATGATCCATACTAGATAGAGCTTCATTTGCAAATGCAACACATGCTATAGAATATCCCACTGCAGGATGCCAAATTACATGCCTCTAGGATGTAGAGAAAGTACATAAAACTAACATTGACTCCATACTGGGCGATTTTACATCTCCGGCCATCTGGTCACCCTATAGAAACTAATTTTGTTTATAATCAAGTGAGTTTTTATGCTATTACGCTCATAATGCAACACATTAATCCGTATCATGTCTATAATGAGCTACAATTGAACAATAGATGAAAATGCATTCTAAACCATGTTTTTTTTAACCTTAAAAATCCTCATTGAAATAGACTTGTTACACCTATGCAGCTTTTAGCTTATGTGTAATAAGAAAATGGGCCATAAAAAAGTGAAAATGACACATAGAGGTGTTTTTGCATCTGTTTTACAGTCTAATGTGAAAACAAGTCAAACCAATGTTTTACTTTACAAAAAATAAATTCCCAAATTTCCGCATTTTACCACTTACATTAAACATCTCCTGAGAAAGTTGCATATAAATGAGTCAGGGTACATTTTTTTTTTAAAACGTTTCCGGCTTGAGAATCAACATAACAAAAGGCTTAATTTGATATATCACATACCCTAAAAAAAAATCACAATATTGATTTCTTTGCATTTTTCCCAAGCTCAATGTAAAACATCTGTTGCACTGGTGCAACGAAAGGTTAAGTTGAAAAACGGAAACAGCTATAAAAAAAAATCTGAAATATCTATTTCAAAAATTCCTTTTGTTTCTTTGGCCTAAACCCAAAAGGCTTCCAACAACACCTTTTTTTCAAAAATCGAACAATGTAAAAATGTCCTGCAAACTTTTTTTCTTCTCAAAATATTGTCAAAAATAGTCATTTTTAGTATAAATAAGTGAGCGTTTGAGATTTTTTCACCAGATAAAGTTTTTTATGGTCACTGTACACTTAGGCTATGTGTCCATATGTTTTCAATTTTTTGGTTGACCCAGAAAACAAATATTATTTTTTCAAAAAGCTGCACTGGTGTAGCTCTCTGAAAAAAGGCACGCCCGAATATTTTTTTCTGAAAAAAGGGGGGTACATATGAAAGAGGGCGTTGAAATATTATGATTGAGCACGATTTCTTTTTTTCGACATGGGCGAATTGCAGTATGTAGCTAAGACATGTACACTTTATAGTGGAAACTCTGATGTTTGTGGCTTATAGGGACAAGGTACAAATCAAGTGTAACCTTCAGGTTGGTTTTTCTTTTTCACCTTCATGTATGTTGAAGAACTCTTTTTGCTTTTTCTATAATTCACAATCTATATATGATAGAGACATAATTTAAACAACACATTGTTCCTAGTCTTGTGCTACTTACCCATGTGAATTATCATGTATGTGGCATATTGGATAGTAGTCAAAATGTGAAGTTGAATGTATGATGTTTTTCAATTACGTCACAAGTTTGAAAAAGTATGCCTTACATTTTGGCCCATAATTCTGAAACCAGACAATCTGGATCCTCAATTCAAAGTGCAGCATAAAGCTAACATCATGCCACTGTTCTGTGTCCATTTTGATGCTTTTGCCTTGCTTAGAAGTGGTGAGAATCTTTCAGTGATTAAATGCAAGTTTTAAATACAAAAAATCTCAATTTATTTCAAATATTTCACGTATATTGTGTCATAATTCATGATCCATACTAGATAGAGCTTCATTTGCAAATGCAACACATTCTATTGAATATCCCACTGCAGGATGCCAAATTACATGCCTCTAGGATGTAGAGAAAGTACATAAAACTAACATTGACTCCATACTGGGCGATTTTACATCTCCGGCCATCTGGTCACCCTATAGAAACTAATTTTGTTTATAATCAAGTGAGTTTTTATGCTATTACGCTCATAATGCATCACATTAATCCTTATCATGTCTATAATGAGCTACAATTTAATAATAGATGAAAATGCATTCTAAATCATGTTTTTTTAACATTAAAAATCCTCATTGAAATAGACTTGTTACACCTATGCAGCTTTTAGCTTATGTGTAATAAGAAAATGTGCCATAAAAAAGTGAAAATGACACATAGAGGTGTTTTTGCATCTGTTTATGCAGCCTAATGTGAAAACAAGTCAAACCAATGTTTTACTTTACAAAAAATAAATTCCCAAATTTCCGCATTTTACCACTTACATAAAACATCTCCTGAGAAAGTGGCATATAAATGAGTCAAGGTACATTTTTTTTTTAAAAACGTTTCCGGCTTGAGAATCAACATAACAAAAGGCTTAATTTGATATATCACATACCCTAAAAAAAAACTCACAATATTGATTTCTTTGCATTTTTCCCAAGCTCAATGTAAAACATCCGTTGCACTGGTGCAACGAAAGGTTAAGTTGAAAAACGGAAACAGCTATAAAAAAAAATCTGAAATATCTATTTCAAAAATTCCTTTTGTTTCTTTGGCCTAAACCCAAAAGGCTTCCAACAACACCTTTTTTTCAAAAATCGAACAATGTAAAAATGTCCTGCAAACTTTTTTTCTTCTCAAAATATTGTCAAAAATAGTCATTTTTAGTATAAATAAGTGAGCGTTTGAGATTTTTTCACCAGATAAAGTTTTTTAGGGTCACTGTACACTTAGGCTACGGGTCCACATGTTTTCAATTTTTTGGTTGACCCAGAAAACAAATATAATTTTTTCAAAAAGCTGCACTGGTGTAGCTCTCTGAAAAAAGGCACGCCCGAATATTTTTTTCTGAAAAAAGGGGGGTACATATGAAAGAGGGCGTCAAAATATTATGATTGAGCACGATTTCTTTTTTTCGACATGGGCGAATTGCAGTATGTAGCTAAGACATGTACACTTTATAGTGGCAACTCTGATATTTGTGGCTTATAGGGACAAAGTACAAATCAAGTGTAACCTTCAGGTTGGTTTTTCTTTTTCACCTTCATGTACGTTGAAGAACTCTTTTTGCTTTTGGCTATAATTCACAATCTATATATGATAGAGACATAATTTAAACAACACATTTTTCCTAGTCTTGTGCTACTTACCCATGTGTATTATCATGTATGTGGCATATTGGATAGTAGTCAAAATGTGAAGTTGAATGTATGATGTTTTTCAATTACGTCACAAGTTTGAAAAAGTATGCCTTACATTTTGGCCCATAATTCTGAAACCATACAATCTCGATCCTCAATTCAAAGTGCCGCATAAAGCTAACATCATGCCACTGTTCTGTGTCCATTTTCATGCTTGTGCCATGCTTAGAAATGGTGAAAATCTTTCAGTGATTACATGCATGTTTTAAATACAAAAAATCTCAATTTATTTCAAATATTTCACGTATATTGTGTCATAATTCATGATCCATACTAGATAGAGCTTCATGTGCAAATGAAACACATTCTATAGAATATCCCACTGCAGGATGCCAAATTACATGCCTCTAGGATGTAGAGAAAGTACATAAAACAAACATTGACTCCATACTGGACGATTTTACATCTCCGGCCATCTGGTCACCCTATAGAAACTAATTTTGTTTATAATCAAGTGAGTTTTTATGCTATTACGCTCATAATGCATCACATTAATCCTTATCATGTCTATAATGAGCTACAATTGAACAATAGATGAAAATGCATTCTAAACCATGTTATTTTTTTAACCTTAAAAATCCTCATTGAAATAAACTTGTTACACCTACGCAGCTTTTAGCTTATGTGTAATAAGAAAAGGTGCCATAAAAAAGTGAAAATGACACATAGAGGTGTTTTTGCATCTGTTTATGCAGCCTAATGTGAAAACAAGTCAAACCAATGTTTTACTTTACAAAAAATAAATTCCCAAATTTCCGCATTTTACCACTTACATAAAACATCTCCTGAGAAAGTTGCATATAAATGAGTCAGGGTACATGTTTTTTTTTAAAAACGTTTCCGGCTTGAGAATCAACATAACAAAAGGCTTAATTTGATATATCACATACCCTAAAAAAAAATCATAATATTGATTTTTTTGCATTTTTCCCAAGCTCAATGTAAAACATCCGTTGCACTAGTGCAACGAAAGGTTAAGTCGAAAAACGGAAACAGCTATAAAAAAAAACTCTGAAATATATATTTCAAAAATTCCTTTTGTTTCTTTGGCCTAAACCCAAGAGGCTTCCAACAACACCTTTTTTTTAAAAATCGAACAATGTAAAAATGTCCTGCGAACTTTTTTTCTTCTCAAAATATTGTCAAAAATAGTCATTTTTTGTATAAATAAGTGAGCGTTTGAGATTTTTTCACCAGATAAAGTTTTTTATGGTCACTGTACACTTAGGCTTCGGGTCCACATGTTTTCAATTTTTTGGTTGACCCAGAAAACTAAAATTACTTTTTTCAAAAAGCTGCACTGGTGTAGCTCTCTGAAAAAAGGCACGCCCGCATATTTTTTTCTGAAAAAAGGGGGGTGCATATGAAAGAGGGCGTCGAAATATTATGATTGAGCACGATTTCTTTTTTTTGACATGGGTGAATTGCAGTATGTAGCTAAGACATGTACACTTTATAGTGGCAACTCTGATGTTTGTGGCTTATAGGGACAAGGTACAAATCAAGTGTAACCTTCAGGTTGGTTTTTCTTTTTCACCTTCATGTATGTTGAAGAACTCTTTTTGCTTTTTCTATAATTCACAATCTATATATGATAGAGACATAATTTAAACAACACATTGTTCCTAGTCTTGTGCTACTTACCCATGTGAATTATCATGTATGTGGCATATTGGATAGTAGTCAAAATGTGAAGTTGAATGTATGATGTTTTTCAATTACGTCACAAGTTCGAAAAAGTATGCCTTACATTTTGGCCCATAATTCTGAAACCATACAATCTGGATCCTCACTTCAAAGTGCAGCATAAAGCTAACATCATGCCACTGTTCTGTGTCCATTTTCATGCTTGTGCCATGCTTAGAAGTGGTGAGAATCTTTCAGTGATTAAATGCATGTTTTAAATACAAAAAATCTCAATTTATTTCAAATATTTCACGTATATTGTGTCATAATTCATGATCCATACTAGATAGAGCTTCATTTGCATATGCAACACATTCTATAGAATATCCCACTGCAGGATGCCAAATTACATGCCTCTAGGATGTAGAGAAAGTACATAAAACTAACATTGACTCCATACTGGGCGATTTTACATCTCCGGCCATCTGGTCACCCTATAGAAACTAATTTTGTTTATAATCAAGTGAGTTTTTATGCTATTACGCTCATAATGCATCACATTAATCCTTATCATGTCTATAATGAGCTACAATTGAATAATAGATGAAAATGCATTCTAAACCATGTTTTTTTAACATTAAAAATCCTCATTGAAATAGACTTGTTACACCTATGCAGCTTTTAGCTTATGTGTAATAAGAAAATGTGCCATAAAAAAGTGAAAATGACACATAGAGGTGTTTTTGCATCTGTTTATGCAGCCTAATGTGAAAACAAGTCAAACCAATGTTTTACTTTACAAAAAATAAATTCCCAAATTTCCGCATTTTACCACTTACATAAAACATCTCCTGAGAAAGTGGCATATAAATGAGTCAAGGTACATTTTTTTTTTTAAAACGTTTCCGGCTTGAGAACCAACATAACAAAAGGCTTAATTTGATATATCACATACCCTAAAAAAAAACTCACAATATTGATTTCTTTGCATTTTTCCCAAGCTCAATGTAAAACATCCGTTG
Source organism: Triturus cristatus (assembly GCF_964204655.1). Taxonomy (NCBI): domain Eukaryota; kingdom Metazoa; phylum Chordata; class Amphibia; order Caudata; family Salamandridae; genus Triturus; species Triturus cristatus. Next base: position 206,550,065 of record NC_140594.1, on the reverse strand, counting down.
CACTGGTGCAACGAAAGGTTAAGTTGAAAAACGGAAACAGCTATAAAAAAAAATCTGAAATATCTATTTCAAAAATTCCTTTTGTTTCTTTGGCCTAAACCCAAAAGGCTTCCAACAACACCTTTTTTTCAAAAATCAAACAATGTAAAAATGTCCTGCAAACTTTTTTTCTTCTCAAAATATTGTCAAAAATAGTCATTTTTAGTATAAATAAGTGAGCGTTTGAGATTTTTTCACCAGATAAAGTTTTTTATGGTCACTGTACACTTAGGCTACGGGTCCACATGTTTTCAATTTTTTGGTTGACCCAGAAAACAAATATTATTTTTTCAAAAAGCTGCACTGGTGTAGCTCTCTGAAAAAAGGCACGCCCGAATATTTTTTTCTGAAAAAAGGGGGGTACATATGAAAGAGGGCGTCGAAATATTATGATTGAGCACGATTTCTTTTTTTCGACATGGGCGAATTGCAGTATGTAGCTAAGACATGTACACTTTATAGTGGCAACTCTGATGTTTGTGGCTTATAGGGACAAGGTACAAATCAAGTGTAACCTTCAGGTTGGTTTTTCTTTTTCACCTTCATGTACGTTGAAGAACTCTTTTTGCTTTTGGCTATAATTCACAATCTATATATGATAGAGACATAATTTAAACATCACATTGTTCCTAGTCTTGTGCTACTTACCCATGTGTATTATCATGTATGTGGCATATTGGATAGTAGTCAAAATGTGATGTTGAATGTATGATGTTTTTCAATTACGTCACAAGTTTGAAAAAGTATGCCTTACATTTTGGCCCATAATTCTGAAACCATACAATCTCGATCCTCAATTCAAAGTGCCGCATAAAGCTAACATCATGCCACTGTTCTGTGTCCATTTTCATGCTTGTGCCATGCTTAGAAATGGTGAAAATCTTTCAGTGATTACATGCATGTTTTAAATACAAAAAATCTCAATTTATTTCAAATATTTCACGTATATTGTGTCATAATTCATGATCCATACTAGATAGAGCTTCATTTGCAAATGCAACACATTCTATGGAATATCCCACTGCAGGATGCCAAATTACATGCCTCTAGGATGTAGAGAAAGTACATAAAACAAACATTGACTCCATACTGGACGATTTTACATCTCCGGCCATCTGGTCACCCTATAGAAATTAATTTTGTTTATAATCAAGTGAGTTTTTATGCTATTACGCTCATAATGCATCACATTAATCCTTATCATGTCTATAATGAGCTACAATTGAACAATAGATGAAAATGCATTCTAAACCATGTTACTTTTTTTAACCTTAAAAATCCTCATTGAAATAAACTTGTTACACCTACGCAGCTTTTAGCTTATGTGTAATAAGAAAAGGTGCCATAAAAAAGTGAAAATGACACATAGAGGTGTTTTTGCATCTGTTTATGCAGCCTAATGTGAAAACAAGTCAAACCAATGTTTTACTTTACAAAAAATAAATTCCCAAATTTCCGCATTTTACCACTTACATAAAACATCTCCTGAGAAAGTTGCATATAAATGAGTCAGGGTACATGTTTTTTTTTAAAAACGTTTCCGGCTTGAGAATCAACATAACAAAAGGCTTAATTTGATATATCACATACCTTAAAAAGAAAATCACAATATTGATTTTTTTGCATTTTTCCCAAGCTCAATGTAAAACATCCGTTGCACTGGTGCAACGAAAGGTTACGTCGAAAAACGGAAACAGCTATAAAAAAAATCTGAAATATGTATTTCAAAAATTCCATTTGTTTCTTTGGCCTAACCCAAAAGGCTTCCAACAACACCTTTTTTTAAAAAATCGAACAATGTAAAAATGTCCTGAGAACTTTTTTTCTTCTCAAAATATTGTCAAAAATAGTCATTTTTTGTATAAATAAGTGAGCTTTTGAGATTTTTTCACCAGATAAAGTTTTTTATGGTCACTGTACACTTAGGCTTCGGGTCCACATGTTTTCAATTTTTTGGTTGACCCAGAAAACAAAAATTACTTTTTTCAAAAAGCTGCACTGGTGTAGCTCTCTGAAAAAAGGCACGCCCGCATATTTTTTTCTGAAAAAAGGGGGGTGCATATGAAAGAGGGCGTCGAAATATTATGATTGAGCACGATTTCTTTTTTTTGACATGGGTGAATTGCAGTATGTAGCTAAGACATGTACACTTTATAGTGGCAACTCTGATGTTTGTGGCTTATAGGGACAAGGTACAAATCAAGTGTAATCTTCAGGTTGGTTTTTCTTTTTCACCTTCATGTATGTTGAAGAACTCTTTTTGCTTTTTCTATAATTCACAATCTATATATGATAGAGACATAATTTAAACAACACATTGTTCCTAGTCTTGTGCTACTTACCCATGTGAATTATCATGTATGTGGCATATTGGATAGTAGTCAAAATGTGAAGTTGAATGTATGATGTTTTTCAATTACGTCACAAGTTCGAAAAAGTATGCCTTACATTTTGGCCCATAATTCTGAAACCATACAATCTGGATCCTCAATTCAAAGTGCAGCATAAAGCTAACATCATGCCACTGTTCTGTGTCCATTTTCATGCTTTTGCCTTGCTTAGAAGTGGTGAGAATCTTTCAGTGATTAAATGCAAGTTTTAAATACAAAAAATCTCAATTTATTTCAAATATTTCACGTATATTGTGTCATAATTCATGATCCATACTAGATAGAGCTTCATTTGCAAATGCAACACATTCTATAGAATATCCCACTGCAGGATGCCAATTTACATGCCTCTAGGATGTAGAGAAAGTACATAAAACTAACATTGACTCCATGCTGGGCGATTTTACATCTCCGGCCATCTGGTCACCCTATAGAAACTAATTTTGTTTATAATCAAGTGAGTTTTTATGCTATTACGCTCATAATGCATCACATTAATCCTTATCATGTCTATAATTAGCTACAATTGAATAATAGATGAAAATGCATTTTAAACCATGTTTTTTTTAACCTTAAAAATCCTCATTGAAATAGACTTGTTACACCTATGCAGCTTTTAGCTTATGTGTAATAAGAAAATGTGCCATAAAAAAGTGAAAATGACACATAGAGGTGTTTTTGCATCTGTTTATGCAGCCTAATGTGAAAACAAGTCAAACCAATGTTTTACTTTACAAAAAATAAATTCCCAAATTTCCGCATTTTACCACTTACATAAAACATCTCCTGAGAAAGTTGCATATAAATGAGTCAGGGTACATGTTTTTTTTTTAAAAAGTTTCCGGCTTGAGAATCAACATAACAAAAGGCTTAATTTGATATATCACATACCCTAAAAAAAAATCATAATATTAATTTTTTTGCATTTTTCCCAAGCTCAATGTAAAACATCCGTTGCACTAGTGCAACGAAAGGTTAAGTCGAGAAACGGAAACAGCTATAAAAAAAAATCTGAAATATATATTTCAAAAATTCCTTTTGTTTCTTTGGCCTAAACCCAAGAGGCTTCCAACAACACCTTTTTTTAAAAAATCGAACAATGTAAAAATGTCCTGCGAACTTTTTTTCTTCTCAAAATATTGTCAAAAATAGTCATTTTTTGTATAAATAAGTGAGCGTTTGAGATTTTTTCACCAGATAAAGTTTTTTAGGGTCACTGTACACTTAGGCTTCGGGTCCACATGTTTTCAATTTTTTGGTTGACCCAGAAAACAAAAATTACTTTTTTCAAAAAGCTGCACTGGTGTAGCTCTCTGAAAAAAGGCACGCCCGCATATTTTTTTCTGAAAAAAGGGGGGTGCATATGAAAGAGGGCGTCGAAATATTATGATTGAGCACGATTTCTTTTTTTCGACATGGGCGAATTGCAGTATGTAGCTAAGACATGTACACTTTATAGTGGCAACTCTGATGTTTGTGGCTTATAGGGACAAGGTACAAATCAAGTGTAACCTTCAGGTTGGTTTTTCTTTTTCACCTTCATGTATGTTGAAGAACTCTTTTTGCTTTTTCTATAATTCACAATCTATATATGATAGAGACATAATTTAAACAACACATTGTTCCTAGTCTTGTGCTACTTACCCATGTGAATTATCATGTATGTGGCATATTGGATAGTAGTCAAAATGTGAAGTTGAATGTATGATGTTTTTCAATTACGTCACAAGTTCGAAAAAGTATGCCTTACATTTTGGCCCATAATTCTGAAACCATACAATCTGGATCCTCAATTCAAAGTGCAGCATAAAGCTAACATCATGCCACTGTTCTGTGTCCATTTTCATGCTTTTGCCTTGCTTAGAAGTGGTGAGAATCTTTCAGTGATTAAATGCAAGTTTTAAATACAAAAAATCTCAATTTATTTCAAATATTTCACGTATATTGTGTCATAATTCATGATCCATACTAGATAGAGCTTCATTTGCAAATGCAACACATTCTATAGAATATCCCACTGCAGGATGCCAAATTACATGCCTCTAGGATGTAGAGAAAGTACATAAAACTAACATTGACTCCATGCTGGGCGATTTTACATCTCCGGCCATCTGGTCACCCTATAGAAACTAATTTTGTTTATAATCAAGTGAGTTTTTATGCTATTACGCTCATAATGCATCACATTAATCCTTATCATGTCTATAATGAGCTACAATTGAATAATAGATGAAAATGCATTTTAAACCATGTTTTTTTTTAACCTTAAAAATCCTCATTGAAATAGACTTGTTACACCTATGCAGCTTTTAGCTTATGTGTAATAAGAAAATGTGCCATAAAAAAGTGAAAATGACACATAGAGGTGTTTTTGCATCTGTTTATGCAGCCTAATGTGAAAACAAGTCAAACCAATGTTTTACTTTACAAAAAATAAATTCCCAAATTTCCGCATTTTACCACTTACATAAAACATCTCCTGAGAAAGTTGCATATAAATGAGTCAGGGTACATGTTTTTTTTTAAAAAAGTTTCCGGCTTGAGAATCAACATAACAAAAGGCTTAATTTGATATATCACATACCCTAAAAAAAAATCATAATATTAATTTTTTTGCATTTTTCCCAAGCTCAATGTAAAACATCCGTTGCACTAGTGCAACGAAAGGTTAAGTCGAGAAACGGAAACAGCTATAAAAAAAAATCTGAAATATATATTTCAAAAATTCCTTTTGTTTCTTTGGCCTAAACCCAAGAGGCTTCCAACAACACCTTTTTTTAAAAATCGAACAATGTAAAAATGTCCTGCGAACTTTTTTTCTTCTCAAAATATTGTCAAAAATAGTCATTTTTTGTATAAATAAGTGAGCGTTTGAGATTTTTTCACCAGATAAAGTTTTTTAGGGTCACTGTACACTTAGGCTTCGGGTCCACATGTTTTCAATTTTTTGGTTGACCCAGAAAACAAAAATTACTTTTTTCAAAAAGCTGCACTGGTGTAGCTCTCTGAAAAAAGGCACGCCCGCATATTTTTTTCTGAAAAAAGGGGGGTGCATATGAAAGAGGGCGTCGAAATATTATGATTGAGCACGATTTCTTTTTTTCGACATGGGCGAATTGCAGTATGTAGCTAAGACATGTACACTTTATAGTGGCAACTCTGATGTTTGTGGCTTATAGGGACAAGGTACAAATCAAGTGTAACCTTCAGGTTGGTTTTTCTTTTTCACCTTCATGTATGTTGAAGAACTCTTTTTGCTTTTTCTATAATTCACAATCTATATATGATAGAGACATAATTTAAACAACACATTGTTCCTAGTCTTGTGCTACTTACCCATGTGAATTATCATGTATGTGGCATATTGGATAGTAGTCAAAATGTGAAGTTGAATGTATGATGTTTTTCAATTACGTCACAAGTTCGAAAAAGTATGCCTTACATTTTGGCCCATAATTCTGAAACCATACAATCTGGATCCTCAATTCAAAGTGCAGCATAAAGCTAACATCATGCCACTGTTCTGTGTCCATTTTCATGCTTTTGCCTTGCTTAGAAGTGGTGAGAATCTTTCAGTGATTAAATGCAAGTTTTAAATACAAAAAATCTCAATTTATTTCAAATATTTCACGTATATTGTGTCATAATTCATGATCCATACTAGATAGAGCTTCATTTGCAAATGCAACACATTCTATAGAATATCCCACTGCAGGATGCCAAATTACATGCCTCTAGGATGTAGAGAAAGTACATAAAACTAACATTGACTCCATACTGGGCGATTTTACATCTCCGGCCATCTGGTCACCCTATAGAAACTAATTTTGTTTATAATCAAGTGAGTTTTTATGCTATTACGCTCATAATGCATCACATTAATCCTTATCATGTCTATAATGAGCTACAATTGAATAATAGATGAAAATGCATTCTAAACCATGTTTTTTTTTTAACCTTAAAAATCCTCATTGAAATAGACTTGTTACACCTATGCAGCTTTTAGCTTATGTGTAATAAGAAAATGTGCCATAAAAAAGTGAAAATGACACATAGAGGTGTTTTTGCATCTGTATATGCAGCCTAATGTGAAAACAAGTCAAACCAATGTTTTACTTTACAAAAAATAAATTCCCAAATTTCCGCATTTTACCACTTACATAAAACATCTCCTGAGAAAGTTGCATATAAATGAGTCAGGGTACATGTTTTTTTTTAAAAACGTTTCCGGCTTGAGAATCAACATAACAAAAGGCTTAATTTGATATATCACATACCCTAAAAACAAATAAAAAATCATAATATTGATTTTTTTGCATTTTTCCCAAGCTCAATGTAAAACATCCGTTGCACTAGTGCAACGAAAGGTTAAGTCGAGAAACGGAAACAGCTATAAAAAAAAATCTGAAATATATATTTCAAAAATTCCTTTTGTTTCTTTGGCCTAAACCCAAGAGGCTTCCAACAACACCTTTTTTTTAAAAATCGAACAATGTAAAAATGTCCTGCGAACTTTTTTTCTTCTCAAAATATTGTCAAAAATAGTCATTTTTTGTATAAATAAGTGAGCGTTTGAGATTTTTTGACCAGATAAAGTTTTTTATGGTCACTGTACACTTAGGCTTCGGGTCCACATGTTTTCAATTTTTTGGTTGACCCAGAAAACAAAAATTACTTTTTTCAAAAAGCTGCACTGGTGTAGCTTTCTGAAAAAAGGCACGCCCGCATATTTTTTTCTGAAAAAAGGGGGGTGCATATGAAAGAGGGCGTCGAAATATTATGATTGAGCACGATTTCTTTTTTTCGACATGGGTGAATTGCAGTATGTAGCTAAGACATGTACACTTTATAGTGGCAACTCTGATGTTTGTGGCTTATAGGGACAAGGTACAAATCAAGTGTAATCTTCAGGTTGGTTTTTCTTTTTCACCTTCATGTATGTTGAAGAACTCTTTTTGCTTTTTCTATAATTCACAATCTATATATGATAGAGACATAATTTAAACAACACATTGTTCCTAGTCTTGTGCTACTTACCCATGTGAATTATCATGTATGTGGCATATTGGATAGTAGTCAAAATGTGAAGTTGAATGTATGATGTTTTTCAATTACGTCACAAGTTCGAAAAAGTATGCCTTACATTTTGGCCCATAATTCTGAAACCATACAATCTGGATCCTCAATTCAAAGTGCAGCATAAAGCTAACATCATGCCACTGTTCTGTGTCCATTTTCATGCTTTTGCCTTGCTTAGAAGTGGTGAGAATCTTTCAGTGATTAAATGCAAGTTTTAAATACAAAAAATCTCAATTTATTTCAAATATTTCACGTATATTGTGTCATAATTCATGATCCATACTAGATAGAGCTTCATTTGCAAATGCAACACATTCTATAGAATATCCCACTGCAGGATGCCAATTTACATGCCTCTAGGATGTAGAGAAAGTACATAAAACTAACATTGACTCCATGCTGGGCGATTTTACATCTCCGGCCATCTGGTCACCCTATAGAAACTAATTTTGTTTATAATCAAGTGAGTTTTTATGCTATTACGCTCATAATGCATCACATTAATCCTTATCATGTCTATAATGAGCTACAATTGAATAATAGATGAAAATGCATTTTAAACCATGTTTTTTTTAACCTTAAAAATCCTCATTGAAATAGACTTGTTACACCTATGCAGCTTTTAGCTTATGTGTAATAAGAAAATGTGCCATAAAAAAGTGAAAATGACACATAGAGGTGTTTTTGCATCTGTTTATGCAGCCTAATGTGAAAACAAGTCAAACCAATGTTTTACTTTACAAAAAATAAATTCCCAAATTTCCGCATTTTACCACTTACATAAAACATCTCCTGAGAAAGTTGCATATAAATGAGTCAGGGTACATGTTTTTTTTTTAAAAACGTTTCCGGCTTGAGAATCAACATAACAAAAGGCTTAATTTGATATATCACATACCCTAAAAAAAAAATCACAATATTGATTTTTTTGCATTTTTCCCAAGCTCAATGTAAAACATCCGTTGCACTGGTGCAACGAAAGGTTAAGTTGAAAAACGGAAATAGCTATAAAAAAAAATCTGAAATATCTATTTCAAAAATTCCTTTTGTTTCTTTGGCCTAAACCCAAAAGGCTTCCAACAACACCTTTTTCTCAAAAATCGAACAATGTAAAAATGTCCTGCGAACTTTTTTTCTTCTCAAAATATTGTCAAAAATAGTCATTTTTATTATAAATAAGTGAGCGTTTGAGATTTTTTCACCAGATAAAGTTTTTTATGGTCACTGTACACTTAGGCTTTGGGTCCACATGTTTTCAATTTTTTGGTTGACCCAGAAAAAAAAATTATTTTTTCAAAAAGCTGCACTGGTGTAGCTCTCTGAAAAAAGGAACGCCCGAATATTTTTTTCTGTAAAAAGGGGGGTGCATATGAAAGAGTGCGTGGAAATATTATGATTGAGCATGATTTTTTTTTTTCGACCTGGGCGAATTGCAGTATGTAGCTAAGACATGTACAATTTATAGTGGCAACTCTGATGTTTGTGGCTTATAGGGACAATGTACAAATCAAGTGTAACCTTCAGGTTGGTTTTTCTTTTTCACCTTCATGTATGTTGAAGAACTCTTTTTGCTTTTGGCTATAATTCACAATCTATATATGATAGAGACATAATTTAAACAACACATTGTTCCTAGTCTTGTGCTACTTACCCATGCGAATTATTATGTATGTGGCATATTGGATAGTAGTCAAAATGTGAAGTTGAATGTATGATGTTTTTCAATTACGTCACAAGTTCGAAAAAGTCTGCCTTACATTGTGGCCCATAATTCTGAAACCATACAATCTGGATCCTCACTTCAAAGTGCAGCATAAAGCTAACATCATGCCACTGTTCTGTGTCCATTTTCATGCTTGTGCCATGCTTAGAAGTGGTGAGAATCTTTCAGTGATTAAATGCATGTTTTAAATACAAAAAATCTCAATTTATTTCAAATATTTCACGTATATTGTGTCATAATTCATGATCCATACTAGATAGAGCTTCATTTGCAAATGCAACGCATTCTATAGAATATCCCACTGCAGGATGCCAAATTACATGCCTCTAGGATGTAGAGAAAGTACATAAAACTAACATTGACTCCATACTGGGCGATTTTACATCTCCGGCCATCTGGTCACCCTATAGAAACTAATTTTGTTTATAATCAAGTGAGTTTTTATGCTATTACGCTCATAATGCAACAAATTAATCCGTATCATGTCTATAATGAGCTACAATTGAACAATAGATGAAAATGCATTCTAAACCATGTTTTTTTTAACCTTAAAAATCCTCATTGAAATAGACTTGTTACACCTATGCAGCTTTTAGCTTATGTGTAATAAGAAAATGGGCCATAAAAAAGTGAAAATGACACATAGAGGTGTCTTTGCATCTGTTTATGCAGCCTAATGTGAAAACAAGTCAAACCAATGTTTTACTTTACAAAAAATAAATTCACAAATTTCTGCATTTTACCACTTACATAAAACATCTCCTGAGAAAGTTGCATATAAATGAGTCAGGGTACATTTTTTTTTAAAAACGTTTCCGGCTTGAGAATCAACATAACAAAAGGCTTAATTTGATATATCACATACCCTAAAAAAAAATCACAATATTGGTTTTTTTGCATTTTTCCCAAGCTCAATGTAAAACATCCGTTGCACTAGTGCAACGAAAGGTTAAGTCGAAAAACGGAAACAGCTATAAAAAAAATCTGAAATATATATTTCAAAAATTCCTTTTGTTTCTTTGGCCTAAACCCAAAAGGCTTCCAACAACACCTTTTTTTTCAAAAATCCAACAATGTAAAAATGTCCTGCGAACTTTTTTTCTTCTCAAAATATTGTCAAAAATAGTCATTTTTAGTATAAATAAGTGAGCGTTTGAGATTTTTTCACCAGATAAAGTTTTTTATGGTCACTGTACACTTAGGCTTCGGTTCCACATGTTTTCAATTTTTTGGTTGACCCCGAAAAAAAATTTTTTTTTTCAAAAAGCTGCACTGGTGTAGCTCTCTGGAAAAAGGCACGCCCGAATATTTTTTTCTGAAAAAAGGGGGGTACATATGAAAGAGGGCGTCGAAATATTATGATTGAGCACAATTTTTTTTTTCGAAATGGGCGAATTGCAGTATGTAGCTAAGACATTTACACTTTATAGTGGCAACTCTGATGTTTGTGGCTTATAGGGACAAGGTACAAATCAAGTGTAACCTTCAGGTTGGTTTTTCTTTTTCACCTTCATGTATGTTGAAGAACTCTTTTTGCTTTTGGCTATAATTCACAATCTATATATGATAGAGACATAATTTAAACAACACATTGTTCCCAGTCTTGTGCTACTTACCCATGTGAATTATCATGTATGTGGCATATTGGATAGTAGTCAAAATGTGATGTTGAATGTATGATGTTTTTCAATTACGTCACAAGTTCGAAAAAGTATGCCTTACATTTTGGCCCATAATTCTGAAACCATACGATCTGGATCCTCAATTCAAAGTGCAGCATAAAGCTAACATCATGCCACTGTTCTGTGTCCATTTTCATGCTTGTGCCATGCTTAGAAGTGGTGAGAATCTTTCAGTGATTAAATACATGTTTTAAATACAAAAAATCTCAATTTATTTCAAATATTTCACGTGTATTGTGTCATAATTCATGATCCATACTAGATAGAGCTTCATTTGAAAATGCAACACATTCTATAGAATATCCCACTGCAGGATGCCAAATTACATGCCTCTAGGATGTAGAGAAAGTACATAAAACTAACATTGACTCCATACTGGGCGATTTTACATCTCCGGCCATCTGGTCACCCTATAGAAACTAATTTTGTTTATAATCAAGTGAGTTTTTATGCTATTACGCTCATAATGCATCACATTAATCCGTATCATGTCTATAATGAGCTACAATTGAACAATAGATGAAAATGCATTCTAAACCATGTTTTTTTTAACCTTAAAAATCCTCATTGAAATAGACTTGTTACACCTATGCAGCTTTTAGCTTATGTGTAATAAGAAAATGTGCCATAAAAAAGTGAAAATGACACATAGAGGTGTTTTTGCATCTGTTTATGCAGCCTAATGTGAAAACAAGTCAAACCAATGTTTTACTTAACAAAAAATAAATTCCCAAATTTCCGCATTTTACCACTTACATAAAACATCTCCTGAGAAAGTGGCATATAAATGAGTCAAGGTACATTTTTTTTTTAAAACGTTTCCGGCTTGAGAATCAACATAACAAAAGGCTTAATTTGATATATCACATACCTAAAAAAAATCACAATATTGATTTCTTTGCATTTTTCCCAAGCTCAATGTAAAACATCCGTTGCACTAGTGCAACGAAAGGTTAAGTCGAGAAACGGAAACAGCTATAAAAAAAAATCGAACAATGTAAAAATGTCCTGCGAACTTTTTTTCTTCTCAAAATATTGTCAAAATAGTCATTTTTTGTATAAATAAGTGAGCGTTTGAGATTTTTTCACCAGATAAAGTTTTTTATGGTCACTGTACACTTAGGCTTCGGGTCCACATGTTTTCAATTTTTTGGTTGACCCAGAAAACAAAAATTACTTTTTTCAAAAAGCTGCACTGGTGTAGCTCTCTGAAAAAAGGCACGCCCGAATATTTTTTTCTGAAAAAAGGGGGGTGCATATGAAAGAGGGCGTCGAAAAATTATGATTGAGCACGATTTCTTTTTTTCGACATGGGCGAATTGCAGTATGTAGCTAAAACATGTACACTTTATAGTGGCAACTCTGATGTTTGTGGCTTATAGGGACAAGGTACAAATCAAGTGTAACCTTCAAGTTGGTTTTTCTTTTTCACCTTCATGTATGTTGAAGAACTCTTTTTGCTTTTTCTATAATTCACAATCTATATATGATAGAGACATAATTTAAACAACACATTGTTCCTAGTCTTGTGCTGCTTACCCATGTGAATTATCATGTATGTGGCATATTGGATAGTAGTCAAAATGTGAAGTTGAATGTATGATGTTTTTCAATTACGTCACAAGTTCGAAAAAGTATGCCTTACATTTTGGCCCATAATTATGAAACCATACAATCTGGATCCTCAATTCAAAGTGCAGCATAAAGCTAACATCATGCCACTGTTCTCTGTCCATTTTCATGTTTTTGCCTTGCTTAGAAGTGGTGAGAATCTTTCAGTGATTAAATGCAAGTTTTAAATACAAAAAATCTCAATTTATTTCAAATATTTCACGTATATTGTGTCATAATTCATGATCCATACTAGATAGAGCTTCATTTGCAAATGCAACACATTCTATAGAATATCCCACTGCAGGATGCCAAATTACATGCCTCTAGGATGTAGAGAAAGTACATAAAACTAACATTGACTCCATACTGGGCGATTTTACATCTCCGGCCATCTGGTCACCCTATAGAAACTAATTTTGTTTATAATCAAGTGAGTTTTTATGCTATTACGCTCATAATGCATCACATTAATCCTTATCATGTCTATAATGAGCTACAATTGAATAATAGATGAAAATGCATTCTAAACCATGTTTTTTTTTTAACCTTAAAAATCCTCATTGAAATAGACTTGTTACACCTATGCAGCTTTTAGCTTATGTGTAATAAGAAAATGTGCCATAAAAAAGTGAAAATGACACATAGAGGTGTTTTTGCATCTGTTTATGCAGCCTAATGTGAAAACAAGTCAAACCAATGTTTTACTTTACAAAAAATAAATTCCCAAATTTCCGCATTTTACCATTTACATAAAACATCTCCTGAGAAAGTTGCATTTAAATGAGTCAGGGTACATTTAAAAAAAAAAACGTTTCCAGCTTGAGAATCAACATAACAAAAGGCTTAATTTGATATATCACATACCCTAAAAAAAATCACAATATTGATTTTTTTGCATTTTTCCCAAGCTCAATGTAAAACATCCGTTGCACTAGTGCAACGAAAGGTTAAGTCGAAAAACGGAAACAGCTATAAAAAAAAACTGAAATACATATGTCAACAATTCCTTTTGTTTCTTTGGCCTAAACCCAAGAGGCTTCCAACAACACCTTTTTTTTCAAAAAATAACAATGTAAAAATGTCCTGCGAACTTTTTTTCTTCTGAAAATATTGTCAAAAATAGTCATTTTTAGTATAAATAAGTGAGCGTTTGAGATTTTTTCACCAGATAAAGTTTTTTATGGTCACTGTACACTTAGGCTTCAGGTCCACATATTTTCAATTTTTTGGTTGACCCAGAAAAAAAAAGTATTTTTTCAAAAAGCTGCACTGGTGTAGCTCTCTGAAAAAAGGCAACCCCGAATATTTTTTTCTGTAAAAAGGGGGGTGCATATGAAAGAGTGCGTAGAAATATTTTGATTGAGCACGATTTTTTTTTCCGACATGGGCGAATTGCAGTATGTAGCTAAGACATGTACACTTTATAGTGGCAACTTTGATGTTTGTGGCTTATAGGGACAAGGTACAAATCAAGTGTAACCTTCAGGTTGGTTTTTCTTTTTCACCTTCATGTATGTTGAAGAACTCTTTTTTGCTTTTGGCTATAATTCACAATCTATATATGATAGAGACATAATTTAAACAACACATTGTTCCTAGTCTTGTGCTACTTACCCATGTGAATTATTATGTATGTGGCATATTGGATAGTAGTCAAAATGTGAAGTTGAATGTATGATGTTTTTCAATTACGTCACAAGTTCGAAAAAGTATGCCTTACATTTTGGCCCATAATTCTGAAACCATACAATCTGGATACTCACTTCAAAGTGCAGCATAAAGCTAACATCATGCCACTGTTCTGTGTCCATTTCCATGCTTGTGCCATGCTTAGAAGTGGTGAGAATCTTTCAGTGATTAAATGCATGTTTTAAATACAAAAAATCTCAATTTATTTCAAATATTTCACGTATATTGTGTCATAATTCATGATCCATACTAGATAGAGCTTCATTTGCAAATGCAACACATTCTATAGAATATCCCACTGCAGGATGTCAAATTACATGCCTCTAGGATGTAGAGAAAGTACATAAAACTAACATTGACTCCATACTGGGCGATTTTACATCTCCGGCCATCTGGTCACCCTATAGAAACTAATTTTGTTTTTAATCAAGTGAGTTTTTATGCTATCACGCTCATAATGCATAACATTAATCCTTATCATGTCTATAATGAGCTACAATTGAACAATAGATGAAAATGCATTCTAAACCATGTTTTTTTAAGCTTAAAAATCCTCATTGAAATAGACTTGTTACACCTATGCAGCTTTTAGCTTATGTGTAATAAGAAAATGTGCCATAAAAAAGTGAAAATGACACATAGAGGTGTTTTTGCATCTGTTTATGCAGCCTAATGTGAAAACAAGTCAAACCAATGTTTTACTTTACAAAAAATAAATTCCCAAATTTCCGCATTTTACCACTTACATTAAACATCTCCTGAGAAAGTTGCATATAAATGAGTCAGGGTACATTTTATTTTTTAAAAACGTTTCCGGCTTGAGAATCAACATAACAAAAGGCTTAATTTGATATATCACATACCCTAGAAAAAAATCACAATATTGATTTTTTTTCATTTTTCCCAAGCTCAATGTAAAACATCCGTTGCACTGGTGCAACGAAAGGTTAAGTTGAAAAACAGAAATAGCTATAAAAAAAAATCTGAAATATCTATTTCAAAAATTCCTTTTGTTTCTTTGGCCTAAACCCAAAAGGCTTCCAACAACACCTTTTTCTCAAAAATCGAACAATGTAAAAATGTCCTGTGCACTTTTTTACTTCTCAAAATATTGTCAAAAATAGCCATTTTAGTATAAATAAGTGAGCGTTTGAGATTATTTCATCAGATAACGTTTTTTATGGTCACTGTACACTTAGGCTTCGGGTCCACATGTTTTCAATTTTTTGGTTGACCCAGAAAAAAAAATTATTTTTTCAAAAAGCTGCACTGGTGTAGCTCTCTGAAAAAAGGCACGTCCGAATATTTTTTTCTGTAAAAAGGGGGGTGCATATGAAAGAGTGCGTAGAAATATTATGATTGAGCACGATTGTTTTTTTTCGACATGGGTGAATTGCAGTATGTAGCTAAGACATGTACACTTTATAGTGGCAACTCTTATGTTTGTGGCTTATAGGGACAAGGTACAAATCAAGTGTAACCTTCAGGTTGGTTTTTCTTTTTCACCTTCATGTATGTTGAAGAACTCTTTTTGCTTTTGGCTATAATTCACAATCTATATATGATAGAGACATAATTTAAACAACACATTGTTCCTAGTCTTGTGCTACTTACCCATGTGAATTATTATGTATGTGGCATTTTGGATAGTAGTCAAAATGTGAAGTTGAATGTATGATGTTTTTCAATTACGTCACAAGTTCGAAAAAGTATGCCTTACACTTTGGCCCATAATTCTGACACCATACAATCTGGATCCTCAATTCAAAGTGCAGCATAAAGCTAACATCATGCCACTGGTCTGTGTCCATTTTCATGCTTGTGCCATGCTTAGAAGTGGTGAGAATCTTTCAGTGATTAAATGCATGTTTTAAATACAATAAATCTCAATTTATTTCAAATATTTCACGTATATTGTGTCATAATTCATGATCCATACTAGATAGAGCTTCATTTGCAAATGCAACACATTCTATAGAATATCCCACTGCAGGATGCCAAATTACATGCCTCTAGGATGTAGAGAAAGTACATAAAACTAACATTGACTCCATACTGGGCGATTTTACATCTCCGGCCATCTGATCACCCTATAGAAACTAATTTTGTTTATAATCAAGTGAGTTTTTATGCTATCACGCTCATAATGCATAACATTAATCCTTATCATGTCTATAATGAGCTACAATTGAACAATAGATGAAAATGCATTCTAAACCATGTTTTTTTAACCTTAAAAATCCTCATTGAAATAGACTTGTTACACCTATGCAGCTTTTAGCTTATGTGTAATAAGAAAATGTGCCATAAAAAAGTGAAAATGACACATAGAAGTGTTTTTGCATCTGTTTATGCAGCCTAATGTGAAAACAAGTCAAACCAATGTTTTACTTTACAAAAAATAAATTCCCAAATTTCCGCATTTTACCACTTACATTAAACATCTCCTGAGAAAGTTGCATATAAATGAGTCAGGGTACATTTTTTTTTTTTAAACGTTTCCGGCTTGAGAATCAACATAACAAAAGGCTTAATTTGATATATCACATACCCTAAAAAAAAATCACAATATTGATTTTTTTGCATTTTTCCCAAGCTCAATGTAAAACATCCGTTGCACTGGTGCAACGAAAGGTTAAGTTGAAAAACGGAAATAGCTATAAAAAAAAATCTGAAATATCTATTTCAAAAATTCCTTTTGTTTCTTTGGCCTAAACCCAAAAGGCTTCCAACAACACCTTTTTCTCAAAAATCGAACAATGTAAAAATGTCCTGCGAATTTTTTTTCTTCTCAAAATATTGTCAAAAATAGTCATTTTTAGTATAAATAAGTGAGCGTTTGAGATTTTTTCACCAGATAAAGTTTTTTATGGTCACTGTACACTTAGGCTTTGGGTCCACATGTTTTCAATTTTTTGGTTGACCCAGAAAAAAAACAATATTTTTTCAAAAAGCTGCACTGGTGTAGCTCTCTGAAAAAAGGCACGCCCGAATATTTTTTTCTGTAAAAAGGGGGGTGCATATGAAAGAGTGCGGGGAAATATTATGATTGAGCATGATTTTTTTTTTCGACATGGGCGAATTGCAGTATGTAGCTAAGACATGTACACTTTATAGTGGCAACTCTGATGTTTGTGGCTTATAGGGACAAGGTACAAATCAAGTGTAACCTTCAGGTTGGTTTTTCTTTTTCACCTTCATGTATGTTGAAGAACTCTTTTTGCTTTTTCTATAATTCACAATCTGTATATGATAGAGACATAATTTAAACAACACATTGTTCCTAGTCTTGTGCTACTTACCCATGTGAATTATCATGTATGTGGCATATTGGATAGTAGTCAAAATGTGAAGTTGAATGTATGATGTTTTTCAATTACGTCACAAGTTCGAAAAAGTATGCCTTACATTTTGGCCCATAATTCTGAAACCATACAATCTGGATCCTCAATTCAAAGTGCAGCATAAAGCTAACATCATGCCACTGTTCTGTGTCCATTTTCATGCTTTTGCCTTGCTTAGAAGTGGTGAGAATCTTTCAGTGATTAAATGCAAGTTTTAAATACAAAAAATCTCAATTTATTTCAAATATTTCACGTATATTGTGTCATAATTCATGATCCATACTAGATAGAGCTTCATTTGCAAATGCAACACATTCTATAGAATATCCCACTGCAGGATGCCAAATTACATGCCTCTAGGATGTAGAGAAAGTACATAAAACTAACATTGACTCCATACTGGGCGATTTTACATCTCCGGCCATCTGGTCACCCTATAGAAACTAATTTTATTTATAATCAAGTGAGTTTTTATGCTATTACACTCATAATGCATCACATTAATCCTTATCATGTCTATAATGAGCTACAATTGAATAATATATGAAAATGCATTCTAAACCATGTTTTTTTTTTAACCTTAAAAATCCTCATTGAAATAGACTTGTTACACCTATGCAGCTTTTAGCTTATGTGTAATAAGAAAATGTGCCATAAAAAAGTGAAAATGACACATAGAGGTGTTTTTGCATCTGTTTATGCAGCCTAATGTGAAAACAAGTCAAACCAATGTTTTACTTTACAAAAAATAAATTCCCAAATTTCCGCATTTTACCACTTACATAAAACATCTCCTGAGAAAGTTGCATATAAATGAGTCAGGGTACATGTTTTTTTTTAAAAACGTTTCCGGCTTGAGAATCAACATAACAAAAGGCTTAATTTGATATATCACATACCCTAAAAAAAAAATCATAATATTGATTTTTTTGCATTTTTCCCAAGCTCAATGTAAAACATCCGTTGCACTAGTGCAACGAAAGGTTAAGTCGAGAAACGGAAACAGCTATAAAAAAAAATCTGAAATATATATTTCAAAAATTCCTTTTGTTTCTTTGGCCTAAACCCAAGAGGCTTCCAACAACACCTTTTTTTAAAAGATCGAACAATGTAAAAATGTCCTGCGAACTTTTTTTCTTCTCAAAATATTGTCAAAAATAGTCATTTTTTGTATAAATAAGTGAGCGTTTGAGATTTTTTCACCAGATAAAGTTTTTTATGGTCACTGTACACTTAGGCTTCGGGTCCACATGTTTTCAATTTTTTGGTTGACCCAGAAAACAAAAATTACTTTTTTCAAAAAGCTGCACTGGTGTAGCTCTCTGAAAAAAGGCACGCCCGAATATTTTTTTCTGAAAAAAGGGGGGTGCATATGAAAGAGGGCGTCGAAATATTATGATTGAGCACGATTTCTTTTTTTCGACATGGGCGAATTGCAGTATGTAGCTAAGACATGTACACTTTATAGTGGCAACTCTGATGTTTGTGGCTTATAGGGACAAGGTGTGGTAAATATTTAAATTACCTGTACTATTTTTTATGCGGTAAAGTCTAGTAAGAATAACTCAGTCAAAATAAGAGGCAGAATCCGTGGTATTAGAGGTTCTGAAAAGGGCTTTATTCCTTACAAAGGAATTATAGTTCGAACTAGGCAATCATATTCCATCACCACGAAGGTTCAGGAAGGGATCAGCAATACATTATTGACAAGTAACAATATTTATATGGAAAGCATTGCATTAGGACAGATGCAGGAGGCGTAACAGCTGATAATACAGATAAGAATACACATACGTAATGAAAAATAGGCGTATACTAGAAACGTCATTAAAAATGATGTCACAAGTGGGTGGATCCATAAGAGAATCCTGCAGTGTCAGCAGAAATATTTGACAGAGATGCGCGCGCAGCTGCATGACGCGTGTTTGACGTACAACTAGAGGGTGAAGGGAACTTGACATTTGGCCCTACATGTGGAGACAGAAGTCTGGGGTGTCAGGACAACCTAGTCCTAAATCATATCTAATATCTTGTGTTTAAGGAACTATATTATCTGGAAGGAAGGGTCTTCTCGGACAGATCCTATTCTATACTGACTGTTAGTGCGTGTACAAGCGTCTATGTGTCTACATGTGATGCGAGGGGGCAGGAATCTTTCATAGTAACAGGGGCTATGAATTACTTGCAAAAAGACAGCGAGGCCGAGCCTTTTGCTCGGTAGCTGGAGGGATGTTTACCTAAACTACTAGACAGGAATGCATTGGATGAGGAGCGGAGCAGATAACTTGAAGGCTGAATACAGTTTTTTTGGCAGGCAACAGGCCGCGTCAGGCACCATTAGCCGCGCAGGGAGTAAGACAAAGTTCATGGACACGGATGCAGGTCCAAGCTGGAGCATTTCAGAGGCAGAAACAGAAAAAGGCTTGATGGCAGAATTCAGGGCCTACTCGCCTTAACTGCAAAACTAGAAAAGTGAACCACATAAAGTCGGTGGCCTTTCATACTTAGGAATGGAATATTCGACCCATTCATGGCGGATCTGAAAGAGGGCATGTTGACGTTGGACGCACATGTATTTGCGTCTTCATAGCTGGAACTGGAGGGAACATACATGTACTTATAGCATGTACATGGAGCCGTTGGGGTCTAAGATAGGGGACACAATTGACCATAAAAATTCATATTTCCACATTCCCTCCTTGTCCCCTACGGACCCTCATGAAATATCCATCTTCATCAATCCATCAATCTGTTCATATAGCATCATTTGTTCTTCTTTCTTCTTCCGAGATCTTGAATGAAAATTTGAAGGCGGGATACACGATGTGGCACACAGACCACAAATCGCTGGCCCACATTGTAGACACAAGCAGCAACTAAATAGTATGAGAAAGCCAATACCTAGGAAGGATAGGATCCTCCATCCCCAGGCTGACAACACGCTCCAGAACCAACCGGACCAAGTCCAGGTGCCTGGATTCTGGTGTATCTGGCTTACGATCTTATGAAGTCGAGTTATGGCTTTATATACTGACGGCACGTTTTCTGGTATGAAAACACAGCAACTTGATCCGATGACCCTACAAGCTCCGCCCCTATTGGCCAGAATGACGTCAAGGACAAGACGATTTTGGAGAACAACAATCCGCATCGCAGACTGCTCCTCCGTTAAGTTGCCCAAAGCGGAAGTAGTTTCATTCACTACTGCTTCAAGGGTTCTAGTTAATCTACGTATCAGCTTACTATTGGTGACTGTACCTATGTAGGGAAAGAAACCTTTATTGAAATCTGTGTATTTCTCCCATGCTGTTTCAGTGTAGTCGACAATCGGGAGGTCTCTCTGCTGTCTATTGTGTACTAAATGGGTGTTCCTATGATAATCAGGCGGGGCTAGGAAAACAGGTGGCAGAAGGAATGCAATGTAACAGGTACCATCCCAATCTAGGGGTAGGAGTATGTATGCGGTGTGACCACAGATGAAGTAGGAGTGACGGGAAGCTCTAAATGTAGATTTGCCTTTATCACTGAATTCTATTACAGTGGTACATTTACTATGGCCCATGTGTTTTGAACCATTCTTTCTTACACATAATTCGCCTCTAACTGGAAATACTGACATAGCGGGCAAGATTGGTGTAGCTTCGGATTCAATATTCAGGATCATAAGATTAAGTGTAAAGTTACCTAATCCATATACTTCATTTTCTAGATCAGTTCCTGTTCTTTTGGGAAGTCCCTCCTTGTTAGGGTAGCAGACTTTAAGTAAAACTAGGTTCAGGTTTCCCCATACCCAATTGTCTTGGTAAACTACTGTATTTGAATCTAGGGAATTAATCAAACTAAACCATGCTCCACAGGAGCCATTGTGTGTGAATGGATACGGAAAGAGGGGCAGAACTCCCTTGTATTTCTGATAGGGAGGAAGTCGGCCACATATCCAACAATTTGTAGCATTGCTGGTCTGATGAGAATGATGTAACATACTAATGAATGTGTTGTTGCGCAGCGCAAATCTATAGGACAACTCATGTGGGGGTAATTCGCTAAAAGAGTGTTCGGTAGTAGCATTGGAAGTACGCTTGGAGATAGGGTAATACATGTGTAATAATATACCGGAGATAATAATCAGAAGACTTAGAAAAAACATAATTAACAATGTCACTATGCAGTGACTACGAAGTGATTTACAGTACGCATGTGTCCTGAGCTGTTTCTGTCCATTTTTCTCTCTATTTCGGTCTAGAGGATACATGTCAGAGACAAATTCAACCGATTCACCTTGGAGAGGACTTAAACAATCAAATTGTCTGACTTGCTAGACCTTAGTTTCAGTTTATAGTTTTCACTCTTGGTTTGTTCAACCAGGGGTAGTTTTGAATCAGTCTGTGAGGGAATGCAGGGCTGAGGGTTCACGTCGGACGGTAGTCCATAAAATTTTTTGATGTGGCTCAAGTGCAACCACCCTTTACGTCCCTCAATCTTCACGGCTGTCCTTGTGGTCAAAATGACGAGCTTCGGCGACCGCCACCGAGGCTCCAGCTGGCTCCTCCTGTCAAAATTCCTCACAAACACGAGGTCCCCCGGAATCACGTCGTGGGGCTTCACCTCAGTGTTGTCGGGAAAAGCTGCAGCTACCTGTGAATGACAAGATTGTAGTGCAGACATCAAGGAAGCCAGGTAATCTGTCAGCATATTACAATCAACATCAGTTATTTTACGAGGTATAGGCGTCCCCCACATATTTGGTGGTCTACCGAAGATCACCTCATACGGGGATAGCCCTGTTCGAGAGTGTGCTACCATTCTCATGTAAAAGAGCGCAACTGGTAAAGCTACTATCCAGTCGACACCTTTTTCTCTACATATTTTTGACAGTCTAATTTTCAGAGTTTGATTATGTCGTTCCACGAGACCTGCTGCCTCGGGATGTCGGACACAGTGGAATTTCCATTGGTAGCCTAACAGAAGTGAAACATGTTTCATGAGCTCGGATGAGAACGGTTGGCCATTATCTGAGTACACGATACGGGGCAAACCATACCGTGGGAAGAATTCTCGAACTAACTGTTTGGCAGTAGTCGGGGCAGTGTAATCTGAGACGGGATACGCCTCTGTCCACCGGGAAAGAGCGCATACAACTACGAGGACATATTTGAATCCTCGACAACGTTCCATCTGGATATAATCCATCTGGAGGACTTCAAAAGGGTGATCGGGGGGTTGAAATCCACCCTGGTCTACAGGTACGCCTTTTCCTGGATTGAACTGACAACAAATCATACAGGTACGTACTTTCTGTTTAGCCGCTGCTCGTAAGTGTTTATTAAACCAAATGTGTTGAATACTGTCTAGCATAGCTTTCTCTCCTAGGTGCGCTGGACTATGTATTGTGTTAATGATGACCTGAACCATTGAGTCGGGGAGAAACCATATAGATTTTCCCTTCGTCATCCATCCTTGATCCGTTTGGATCCCTCCTAATTCAGTCCATCTCTTTATTTCTTCTGGTGTAGCATGTGTCTGTATGTCAATTACATCAAGGGCGGGATCCTTAACTGTCATGCAGTGTGTTGGTGTCGGAACTATTGTCTTTGTCGTGTCAATTGGACGAGTCTGATTCTGAGCAGTCTGTTTAGCTGTTCTGTCAGCTAGGTCATTACCCTGAGAAATAATGTCAGTTACTTTTGTATGGGCTTTACACTTCATGATAGATATTGAAGTAGGCAGATGTATTGCATCTAACAGAGCTTGAATAAGGGGACCGTGCTGGATGTGGGCACCGTGAGAAGTTAAATAACCTCTCTCTCGCCACAGTACGCCGAAGTCATGGACGACTCCGAATGCATAACGTGAATCTGTGTATATGTTGACTTTCTTATTTTTGGCTTGAATACAGGCTTGTGTCAGAGCGATGAGCTCTGCTGCTTGAGCTGACAAGGTATCGATACAATTTGTTTCAATAATTTCAGTGTCTGTTGTGACTGCATAAGCGGCCACTAATTCTCCTGCATTTGTTCTCATGCATGAACCATCTACATATAATGTCAGGTCTGGGTCTGATAATGGAATATCTGTCAAGTCTTGTCTGGGTTTCGTTGTAATAGTAATGACTTCAATACAATCATGTGCCAATGGGTCTGTTCCATTTAATGGCAAAAGTGTGGCAGGATTTAATGTACTACAGCGTCTGATTTCTATGTGTGGCTGGAACAATGTTAATTCGTAACCCGTCAGTCTTGCTATAGTCAAGTGTTGTGTTTGGGTCCGGTTCAGGAGAACCTCTACTGCGTGTGGTACTTGTACTGTCAATTGATGTCCTAACACTATGGCGTCGCTTTGTCTGATTGCTAAAGCTGTTGCTGCGACTGATTTCAGGCACGCAGGAAGAGCCTGAGCTACGGGATCTAATGTACTAGAAAAATAAGCACATGGCTTGTGTGATCCTGCTTGTTCCTGCGTGAGTACTGACAAAGCAGTACCTTCACGTTCTGTAACAAAAAGTGTAAAACGTTTGCTGTAACATGGCGTTGCTAAAACAGGTGCTTGGCATAAAGCTTTCTTTAAGCTTTCAAAAGCTTGTGTATGTTCCTGAGTCCAAGGGAGGACAGTCGGTGTCGCTGCCTCCTGTGTTGTTAACTGAATGAGTGGTTTAGCTAAAAATGCATATTGGGGGATCCACTGCCTACAGTACGAAGTGAGGCCTATGAAGGCCCGTACCTCCTTTTGTGTCTTGGGTGGTGGCATGTTTACAATTAACTGGATGCGATCAGGTGTGAGCTGTCTCCCCCATTTGGACAGCAAGTGCCCTAGGTACACAACTTGCTGTATACAGAATTGTAGTTTCGAAGGGGACACTTTGTGCCCCTTGTCGGCTAAGAAATGTAAAACCGTCAGTGATGCTTTTTCACATTCAGGTTCGCTTCGTGCGGTGATCAGCAGATCATCGACGTATTGAAGCAGGGCAGTGTTAGCTGGCATGTGAATACTGTCAAGTTCTCTTTTCAGTGCTTGGCTATAGATGCTGGGGCTTTCTGTGAATCCTTGAGGTGCGCGTGTGAATTTAAAACTTCGTCCATTTAAACTGAATCCGAACAAATATTGGCTTTCCGGATCGATTGGGACGCTAAAGAAAGCGTTCTTGAGATCAATTACAGTAAAGAACGTTGCTTCTGAATCTATGGCCGTTAATAATGAAGAGATATCTGGGACCACGGGGTATTGTGGTACAATGCATTTATTTAATTCTCGCAGATCAATAACTAATCGATATACTGGTGGTGCTTTTGGATCGGTTCGTTTAAGAATCGGAATTATCGGGGAATTACATATATTGGAGTCGGTTTCTACAACCACTCCTTGTGCGATGAGCTCGTCAATGATTTGCAGTAAAGCCACAACAGCATCTGGCGGTAATTTGTATTGTCGCATTCGTGGTAGTACCACTCCTGTTTTGAGTGTGACTCGATATGGTGTAATGTGCATACAACCTACATCAGTGGGGCCTTGTGCCCATAAATGTGCAGGTAGATTCTGTAACCGGTGATCCATGTCTCTAGACACGTAGTGACCTTTAAAGTCACGCAAAAATAGTCGTACTCCTTCCGGAGAACAACATATTACAGCTCCTAGAGCCTTCAATGTTTTTATACCTAACAAGTTTTCTGGACATGATTTCGTAAGTAATAGATCTGTAGTCCGTGTTAGTGGACCAACTGTAAATGCAAGTGGTTGCGATACTTCGTTAACAGTAGGCTTTCCTGAAAAACCAAGGGAAATATTTTGTGAGCCTGAGAGGGGTACCCCTGGGACTTCGCTGTGACGGATAGTGGTTCTGCTTGCCCCTGTATCGAGTAGAAACTTTCTATCTTTCCCTAATAACTGACTTTGTACATAAGGACCCTCTTGGTCTACTGGAACCTCAATAAGGGGTAAGCCAACTTCCCTCTCTAGGCTATTTCATGTGTAGCGCTGATACTCTGGATAGTCATTTTGTGCATACTGGTACATCTGTTGTGTCGTGTTTTGTGTTGCAGCAATAGGCTGTGGCTGTTGTTGTAATTGTTGTTGTGGTTGTGGTGCGGTCTGTTGTACAGCTGGCATAGGCTGTATATTCTGAGGTACTTGTTGTTGGATCTGATCCTGTCTAGGCGGACGTGGTCTCTCTTTCGTTATACCCGTAGAGATATTATGTTTCAGAACTGCGCAATCGTGTATATAATGACCTGGCTGTTTACAATAGTTGCATGTCCCTCTAACAGGACCTACTGAATCATTGGACTGTGTCATACCCTTTTTATGACCGTCGACTGGAACTGACTGAGCAACAAGCATTTTCATTTTTGTCTTTCATACGTCTTTGTTCATGTTCTTGTTCTTCCCTAATTCTATTGTGATGATATTGTAACATTTGTAACATCTGTGACGGTGTGTTTCCTTGCCAGGTACTCTCGAATTTCAGTACTCTACTCTTGACTTGGGGCAGGGAATTCTCAACTAATTTTGTCACAAACAGATGTGGATACGATTCACTACTTGCTTTTATGCCACTATTAATACCAAAACATTTTTCAAATCGGGAATAGAAATCACTAGTGTCTTCATCTTGTTTTTGTTTACAGGCTGAGATTGCACCCCAATCTTCCTTTTTCGTAGTTAATAAACGTGGTAGTACCTGCACTAATAATCCTGGTAATGCTGTAGTCCTTTCCCCAAGCCCTGAACCTGCAGCTCGGGCCTTTTCTTCGTTTTCTAATACTGTCCAATCTATCTTTTGGTCTCCCACCTCCCATTCCTTTTCTTTGAGTTTCTCGTAAATACCGGCGGGTAATAGGACTTTTAATATTTTCATAAGGTCCGGGTAAGTATACTCTCCCAAGAGTAACATGTCTTTTATCTCACGGTGGAAACCTGCTGGGTCTTTGTCATGGCTAGGTACTACTTTCTTCATCTCTAATAATTCAATTTTAGTTATGGGCGCGTACACAAACACGCGTTTAAAAATATTGTCCTCACCTCTGACTGGGTGCACTTCGCGTAAGGGATTCTGTCTGTCTATGTGATACGTTTTTCTTTCCAACTTGGGGGGAACTGAAACATGCTCTGGGCATACGAAGACAATGTACTGGTGTCGATATTCTAGAATTTCCTTAATTAAATCAGTACCTGAACCTCTCCATCTATTCGTGAGTAATTCTATCAGTATATCAGGCAGGGGACCGGGATCGGAGTGTTGGCTTCTATATAATATAACGAGATGTTGTATCATGTATATACCAGCTAAACGCTGTTCGTCTGGGGTAAGATTCAAAAACGTGTGTGCCAACGCATCATCACTGTATTTTTCAGAACTGTTAGCCCATTGTACTGCTGACCTGGCTAATTCTTGTTCATCCATAGAATCGAGCATATGATACCCCCTTCGGTCTCGGAGTAATTTATCAGCAGCCTGGAATAAGTGTTCAGGGGACTTCATATTTAACATAGGGGCTTGAAAATGTGTGTTACATTCTGGACGTATCGGGCGTATCGGGTCATTAAAGTATCTGGTATTGTTACAAGGTCTTCCCCTACCTACATAAGCTATCGTTTCTAATTGTCCTGTGGGCATTTCTGATTCTTCCTCCTCCTCTCCCTCTGATTCAGTTTTGTCTGCCTCTAATCTGGCTTTATGTATTCGTTCTACTTCTTTGCGGATCTTTCGGCACATAACTACTATGCATGTCTGTTTATCATGCTTTCCCTCGGATATATTCTGACCCCATCGGGTAAGTACTTGCATTTCATCCTGGTCTACCTCGGACCTATCTCTGTCTCTGATCAAGCAGTTTATGAAGAAACGTAACAGTTGTCTCTGTATATCCGCTTTCTGGTATTCCATGGCTTTGTCAATACTTTCAGGGCCTTGCCCTGTTTGGACAAAGCTGTTGTAAATTGAAACAACGATGTGATTAAGCATTTACTAAAGACATTAATTCCCCTTTTATAGATCATGTTTTCTCTGTTATGTTGACCGAAGTTCGGACTCCATTTTGTACTGTCATGCTTCCACGTGTTCCCCACGAGAAGAGTCCAACCTCTGTGTTAGTTGCTCTTGTAATCTGCCTAGTAACAGTCTATAAATAGCTCCTTTGTCCATCTGGCACATGCCCAGACTTGACCACATCTGTTATCAGTTAGCCTTGCTTGACAATGTTTTCGCGGGCTTAAGGAGTACATATTGATTCAGTATCGAAAATGACCATAAATGGTAATGTTCTTCGGCCTCATGTTGTATCCACCCACTTATGAGCCCCTCTATTGTGTATAAAAGGGGACTGTGTACGCAAGTTCTTTGTGCTACTCTATGCAATACTGAAGAGTGTTGTGTGGATTGTAGGACCACCCTTAAGGGTTAATAAATGCTGTCTTTGTACTTTGCAGTTTCCGTGCCAACTTCCTTATAGATTCCATTACAGGAGAGCGAACCCTTGTGTCCTGCGGGCCTAGCTGGGGCCTGTATTCATCAATTGGCGCCCGTCACGTGGGGCTCATCGGCGACTCGGATGCTCGAAGGACTGGTCGCGACGAAGGTGAGGAATTTGACCGGGGACGTGATCACTGCCAGCGGCGTCTTAGCCCTGGCATCCCGAGGTTTTTCTTCCTTCCCTTCCGAGCTGACCGTCTGGGTGGCGCCGGTCCTCGACTGAGACCTCTTCTGTCGGTCTTGCCGTGAAAGCCGTTTGGGCGATTGTGGAGCTTGGCAGTTGGAATCTGGACTCTTGATTGGTAAGAACCGGTGTACGGTACTTGCTCCGAGTTTTTGAAGCCTGATCTGGCTATTTGAGTTTGATTTGTGATGACTAGTCATATTTTGTATTTGTCTTTGTGAAAATATATATGCGTTGCAACACATATAGGCAGGTAATGTGGAGAGATTTCTCCGGAGCTGTGTAACTTTGAACGGCGCAACGATTAAGTGCCATTTTTCTATAATACTGCATATTTTGCATTATTTCTGAGCATGCCTGCTTTCAGCGCACTCCGTAAGTGGTGTTGCTGTTTTGGGAACCGGTTGAACCTCGAGGAATCTGCTCCAGCTCCCCCAGAAGGGACTCCTAATAGGGATATGTATGTGAAGCATGGTCTTTCTTCCATAATGTACAGCACAGTATGGAGGAAATATACAAAAAAAGATCCTGAGTTACGATGGCCTTTGTATGGATCGTTTGATATACGTAAGATTGAGTATGTGGAACAGTGTATGTGTAAGCGGCGTGCTCGTCAGGATATGTTTGAGTGTGTACGGTTGTGGGTGAAGGAGGTGCGTGAGCGAGAGAAGCGTGAGAAAGCGCTGTTTGATAAAGAACAACGGAAGAATGATCATGTGCGAGCACAGGAAGCGAAGCGTCGGGAGGACAGAGAGCAGACGGACAGGCAAGAGAAGAAGCGTAGGCTACAAGTTTCGGGTCAATATGCTGTTCGGCAGCCACTTTACCCTGTCCTTAATAATCTTGATGATGATTTTTATTTACTAGATCGCTCTCCGCCCCCTTATGTTGGCGCATCTGCTCCGAGGCCACAAGATTCCGTCCCGGGTCCGGGTAAGGTAGATACGCGGTCTATGTTATCGGCTGAGCATATGGCTGAGCTTCGGCAAATTTCCTTCCGTGCACTTAAGGGTAAGGTGTCCGTGGATGAATTGTTCCATACTTGGGGGTCGTGGCAGGATAGAGAGAGATTGTATTTTTTGAACCATTTCGCTGAGGAAGTGATTGCTGCTTTTCGGAAATATTCTAGTGTCTTTGAGCCTGAAGAAGTGACATCGGATGCTAAAGCGTTGCATGATGGTGTTTTTTCTCCCTCTAAGGCTCCTGATACGGCTCGGCGGCTATTCGCCTTGCGGGACGCGGTGCTGGCCCATAGAGAAAAAGCGCGCCAACGAGCAGGGGAGGAGACGCAGTTGGATTCGTGTACCGCAGAAGGCCACTCATCCACCCCTCAATCAGATAAGAGCGATCTAGTGCATGCTAAGCCAATGCGCGAGGCGGCGCCTTTGTATGTTCCTCCTAAAGGAGCGGGGACTAGCTCGGACATTACCTCCGCCGATGCTAAGGGATATTTTGTGTATAATTGGGTTTATACTCCGTGGCATAGAGCTGATGTGATGGCTTTAAAGAATGCGCTGCCTGACCCCCGCAAGAATCCAGCGGCCTTCTATGAAGAAGTCGAGGGGGCCTTGAATTCTTGCGTTATGACTCTAGCAGATATAGATTTGTTCTTTGGGCTTATTCTACCACCGGACATGTGGCGATCTGTGCGAAAGGTAGATGATGTTGCCACTTTTAAGGCTCGATGGTCTGAACTGGAGGATGAGGATAGGGAGAGGAAGCCTGCGCAGAAACCGCCCCAGAATATTTTAGATCTCCCTGCTGCTATTGTGGCTAAGTTGAAGACAATTATCCCCCCTAAAAAGATTGACTGGAATATGTTAGCTGCATGTAAACAGAAAGTTGACGAGTCAGTTGCGGACTTTTTTACGCGCTTTGAGGAGACGTTTCATGATTTTAGTGGCCAGTCGCTTACTGACGATACGGGTCGCCACCTTTTTGCGGATAAATATGTGGCTAATCTGCTGCCGGCAGTTGCGGCCCGTTTAAAAGCGAGCGAGAGTTCTTGGTCCTCCGCTACACCGACGGCCCTCCTGACTATCGCCCAGTATTATGAGCGTCAGGAGCAAGAAGCGAAGGGCCAGGAGGAAAAGAAATCGAAAGATTTGAAAACAAAGGTGATGTTGGCACAAGTCTATGGCCCGCCCCGGCGGGGTAGTAATAGAGGTAGGGGAGGATCTTATGGTCCTCCCTCGGGCCGATCTGATTTAAATAGGAACCAATGTGCGTATTGTAAGCAATCGGGTCATTGGGCTAGGGACTGCCCGGTGTTGCATGCATCGCGTCAGGGGCATACCTATGGTGGCCCGCGGGGTAGAGGGGGTTTCTCGAACTTTCGAGGGAATTCTAACGAACAGGCTCGTTTTGACTCTGCTGGGCAGCACCGCGATAGATCAAACGTTTTTGATCGCCAGCATCAGTACCAAGCGTCGGGGATTGACCGATCGGGGTACCATGACTCTCAGCATGCATAGGGATGCGTTGGATGGGGGTTAGAATCAGTTGAGGTGCCAGTTGATCAGAAGGGTCCTTATGTATCGGCTGAGGTTTTGGGCTCTACTGATCAGTTCCTAGTGGATACAGGAGCGACACGTAGTGCACTGTCTAAGCAATTGGTTCCGGGGGCTCCCCCATCCGGCTTAATGGTCACATCGGTAGGGTTTGACGGTACACTCTCCCGAAGCCCTCTTTCACAGCCCCTCATGTTTAAGGTTGATTCTTTTTCTGCACCCTGTCCGTTTCTGCTTGCCCCGTACACACCGGACAACATTATGGGTCTTGATATGTTAAAGCATTTTAGGGCTACGATCCGTTGCTCCCCTGCTGGTGTACGGGTAATATTGAATGACAATTACCCCCGATCAGAACGGATGTGTACGATGTCAGAGGATGCGCTGTTAGCTACCCTCCCTCGTGCTTTGTGGGCAACTTCGGATACTGATGTAGGACAAATGGTGATTCCACCGGTCCACATTAGCGTCCAGGAGGGGGCGGTGTTACCACGCCTCCCACAGTACCGTATTTCCCAGGAGGGCGAGGAGGCTCTCATACAGATAGTGCAGGATAGGAGTAGTGGAGGAAGTCCCCTACAACATTTGTAACAGTCCGATCCTTCCCATACTGAAAAAGGATACGGATGCCAGAGTTTATCGGTTTATAATTGATTTGAGAGAAGTGAACAAGATCGTGATACCTCAGTACCCAGTGGTTTCCGATATCACGACGTTGCTTACCTTGGTCCCGCCTACGGCGACCATGTTCTCAGTGATTGATTTGAAGAATGCTTTCTTTTCCATTCCCATTCACCCTGATAGCCGATATCTTTTTGGGTTTACATTGAATAATAGATCTTATCGTTTCTGTAGGATTCCCCAGGGCTACCCAGAAAGCCCTAGCATTTACAGTCAGGCTTTGAAACGACAATTGGATTCCTTTGCTCTGCTCGAGGGTGTCGCCCTCATTCAATATGTCGATGACATCTTGCTGGCGGCTGACACCCTGGAGTTGTGTGAGAAAAGTACGTTATCCTTACTTTCCTTTTTAGCATCCCACAATCATAAGGTATCTAGGAAGAAATTGCAATTCTGTAGACCAAAGGTGACTTATTTGGGTCACCTTTTGTCTAAGGAGGGACGTGCACTCACACCGGATCGTATCCAAGTAATTCTGGATACACCGAGACCGTCCACACAGAAGGATGTGCGTGCATTTCTGGGTCTTGTTTCTTTTTGCAGACAGTGGATATTGGGGTTTTCGCACATAGCTAAGCCATTGTTAGCCCTCTTGACAAAGGACACGCCTATCCCAATCCCTTGGTCAGATGAGTGTGATACTGCTTTTCAGCAACTACGACAGGCCCTTTGTTCAGCACCAGTGTTAGGGACCCCTGATTATGCAAAACCCTTTTCGTTGTATGTGCATGAGAAAGATGGATGTGCATTGTCAGTTTTAGTGCAGATGCACGGCGATAAGCAGCGCCCTTGTGCATATTTTTCGGCTGTACTTGATCCTGTCGCCCGAGCATTACCGGGGTGTTTTCGCTCGGTTGCGGCGACAGCTGTGTCAATACGCCAAAGTGAGGGAATTGTGTTATCTCATAAGTTGTTGGTATTAGTCCCCCATGACTCATGCCCGCAATCTCGGTTTTATAGTGGATGACTCTCTCTCCATGCGTCAGCAGGTGGTGAAGGTAGCGGCCACCTGCTTTTCCATCTTAGGTTGGCTACGCAAAATCTTAGGGGTGCTCCCAGAGGGTTCCAGACGTCAGGTGGTCCAGGCCTTGGTCACCTCTCGCCTGGACTATGGCAATGTACTTTACCTTGGCATCACTCAGGAGCT
The DNA here is from genome assembly GCF_964204655.1 of Triturus cristatus. Taxonomy (NCBI): domain Eukaryota; kingdom Metazoa; phylum Chordata; class Amphibia; order Caudata; family Salamandridae; genus Triturus; species Triturus cristatus. The sequence continues at coordinate 206,517,521 of NC_140594.1, read as the reverse complement.
GCAGCGAAAACTTCAGCTGATACAGAACTCTGCAGCTCGCCTCCTCTGTAAGGTTCCGTGGAAATCTTCAATCTCCCCTTTTCTCAATGACCTTCATTGGCTTCGCATTACTCACCGAATCAAATTTAAGGCCCTCTGTTTTCTGCATAAAATCAAGCAAGGGCGCGCCCCTGGCTATCTCATGGCCCTTGCTCAACCTTATTCCCCCTCTCGTACTCTCAGATCGTCCACTCAGGGCAATTTTAGGACCCCTCGTTTCAAACTGGCCAGAATGGGCGGCTGTTCCTTTTCCTGTATTGCCCCCAAACTATGGAACTCTCTCCCGTCCACATTGAAATTGGAACCATCTCTCATCAAATTCCGCAAGGACTTAAAAACCTGGCTTTTTTCCGCACAACTTCATTGATGCTCTTCATGAATCTATTGGCGCCGGGAGACCCCTTGCGGGTAGCTGCGCGCCCTATAAATTCAACACCAAATACCAAATGCTGTCGATGCCCTGCTCAATCAAACGAAGACGCAGCATTTGACCAGCGCCCGTTTAACGGGATATGAGTTGACGCTTTTGGCTCCTCATATTACGTTAAAAAGGTGCGTAACGTTAAACCCGGCAACATTGTTGCCATACCCCGAGACCCAGCCTGAGGCGCGGAAAGCGCATGATTGTATTCTCGTGACTGAGGAACAAACAAAGGGTCGTATTGATCTCCAGGATACGCCCTTTCCAGATGTAGATGGAGAACTGTGGGTGGATGGATCATGCCTGAAGCTACCAGATGGTACGACTTCAGCAGCGTATGCGATTACCACATTGCAAACGATAGTGGAGACAGCACGCATACCACAGAAATCAGCTCAAGCAGCGGAACTGATAGCATTAACACGAGCATGTGAGCTCAGTACAGGACTATGTGTGAATGTTTATACAGATAGCCGCTATGCCTTCGGAGTAGCGCACGATTTCGGCCTACTCTGGAAGGAGAGAGGGTTTTTAACGTCACATGGAGTACAGATAATGCATGGAGAGTTAGTTCACAATCTTTTAACCGCATTGACATACCCAAAGAAAATTGCTATCGTTAAGTGTAGCGCCCATAGGAAAGTAGTTGACAAAGTTGGAGAAGGGAATGCGTTGGCAGATCGAGTAGCACGGGAAACTGCGATGCAGCCCGGTACTACTGCCGTGTATGTAGTAAAGTCACAGGTGGAAAGATGGCATGATGCGAAGGAGGAAGTGCGAGAAATGCAAAGGACCGCTTCTGACAAAGAGCGGGAACAATGGGCTAGCGAGGGGGAACTGGATGACGAGGGTTGCTGGAGAAATAAGCAGATGGATAGATGGAAATTACCCACGGCTTTTGTACAGCCTATGGTTCAGATGGCACATGGGCTAGCACATGTTGGAGCTTCCGCAATTGTGAAATTGCTTACCCAAGTCTGGGAGCATCCAGAGATTGCTAGCACAGCGAAGAGGGTGGTGCAGACCTGTATGATCTGCCTAAGGTATAACCCAGGAAAGGGTACTCGAACTCCAGCAGGAGGATTTGTGACACCTACTGCGCCCTTCGAGGTCTTGCAGATGGATTACATCCAGCTTGAGCGCTGTAATAATCTGAAGTATGTTCTAGTAGTGGTCTGCGCTTTCAGCAAATGGGTTGAAGCGTACCCCACGAAAGACAATACTGCAATGACTACTGCGAAGTTGCTGCTGAAAGAGTTCTTCCCTCGATATGGCGTCTGTAGACTTCTGTGGAGTGATAACGGCCCTCACTTTGTAGCGGATGTTATAAAGTATGTCTTGAAGGGCCTAGGCATCACTCAGAAGTTCCACGCCGTGTTTCACCCTCAGTCTGCAGGCCTAGTTGAGAAGTATAATGGTACACTGAAGCTTAAGATCGCTAAGATTCAAGCTTCGACGTCTTTGACTTGGCCAGACGCTCTGCCACTGGCGTTATTGTCAATTAGATCGGTACCACACTCTCGAACTGGCCTTACACCTTATGAAATCGTTTTCGGACGCCCAATGAATATTTGGGGTCCACCAAAACCTAAGGCTGTGTATGATGTACCTTGTGTAATGATGAACGATTATCTGGCACAGTTAACGGATAACTTGGTTTCTATTCATCAACAGGTCCGAGAGGCGCTCCCTGATCGGTCTACCGGTGAAGGACATGGTCTCCGGCCCGGTGACCATGTCATGGTGAAAGTCTTCGACAGAACGAACAGTTTGGAGCCGAGATGGGTGGGCCCTGAGCAGGTCCTCCTCGCAACGAGGACGGCTGTGCGAGTCTCCAACCGAAAGAATTGGATCCACTCTCTGCACTGTAGGAAGGTGCCGCCCGGATTGGTGGAACCTGCCGTGCTGACCGATCAACGAGAAATTTTGGCTGCAGAGACAGGCCGTGCTGCGGAGCCAAACGCCACTGAGGAGCTCTTTCCGGACCACGCGACTCCTGGAGGAAGGCGATATCATCTTCGACCAAGGAAGTGAGTTTTTCAGTACCGGGACATACTGTCAGAACGGCACTTGGGTTAGTGAAACGGAGAGCCGATGAGGCAAGGGGGGGGGATCAGCCCTGCATTAGTGTAGCGACACCCGTCTTGGCCCGCTGGTGAAGAAATCAACCGCTGCCCAAGGGGAAGAGTTCTGACAGACTTTTTAGTTTCAGGAAGATATTGGTTTTATTCTTATCTTTATCTTGACATGGAGAAAAAGAAAATCCTTTGTGCATTAGGGTTCATGTTGACAGTAGCCATTGTTGGGATAACCACATGGTTCGTGGAGGATGTAACTCCCGCTCGGAAAATTCTTGTGTTGACAACTCCGGTGCCTGAGGAGCACTACTTTTATACATTACCGTATCAGGAGTTGAAGCATCGACAATCTTACTTGAATAACACTTTCATCCAGATGCTGCATCATACCCACGTTGCTACGAATGCTACGAACTGTTGGATATGTGGGATGATGCCAGCTCATCAGAAGAAAGGAGGAACGCCATTTATACCACTTCCTTTCTCTCATAATGGCTCTTGTAGAGCATGGTATACCTTGCTTTTTGCTACTCGGAAACCAACAGTGGGACGATTGCTCTTCAGACTCAATAAAGAATGCCATCAAGACAAAAATGGGTATCCACAAGCGAATGGGACAATTTGGGAGTGGGAAGAGTACCGACCAGACAATGAATCCATTCCCTACATCTTTACAAACACAAGAGACACTGTGGGAAAGGACAAGTTTGTAATTCAAGTAGCACAAGCTCAAGCGGACCTGTGTGTCCAGAGTGTGGGTTTTATTCCAGTTGGTGTTAGTGATTGCATTACTGTTTTGAATATTGATGGGTTGAACAATAGTACCTTCTTGGCCTCCCATAATACGTATTTTGTGTGTGGAAATAAAGGTTACTACCGTCTGCCGGCTGGGTGGTCTGGGGTATGCTATGTATCATTTCTATTACCTCCTGTATTCCTAGCACCCGCATCTTATCATAAGGATCTGAAATTATTGAATAATGTGACTGTAAATAGGTATAAACGTACTTTATCAATTGATGATGTAGATCAGACTGATACCAGTCTGCAACAGTATATTGATTTTAACTTAGGACTGTTTTTCTTTGTTGGAGCTGCCCTGAACAGTAGGAAGATCCGAAGATTAACAAGAGTGGTAGAAGCAGTAACAAATCAGACTGCTGCTGCACTTGGGAATCTTACGGAGGAATTACAGATTACTAGAATTGTTGCATTGCAGAATCGTATGGTATTAGACGTTATGCTAGCTGACAGAGGAGGAGCATGTAAAATTATTGGAAGTAGCTGTTGTGTGTTTATCCCTGATCATACGCCATCAGTTTATAATGCCATCAATAAACTGCATAAGATTGCAGCTGAGATCCATACGGAAAACGGCACTTGGTCCTTTTCTGGATGGTTTTGGGCGTTAATTACTGCCTGGGGATGGAAGGTTCTAACTGGTCTCTGCATTATTGTAGCGGTTCTGTTTTCATGCTGTATCTGCGTTCAGTGTGGTCCTTTACTCTGCTCATTATGTGTATCATTTTGTATCCCCGATAAGAAAGCTATTGCCAATGTCACTTATCAGAAACGTTTAGCTAAGGAAGTAGAAGAGATGATGATAATTGATATATATGATGATTATTCTAACAAGCCGGATGTCTTCAGTAAATGCTGAAAGGGTTGTCTGTTGTAAATTGAAACAACGATGTGATTAAGCATTTACTAAAGACATTAATTCCCCTTTTATAGATCATGTTTTCTCTGTTATGTTGACCGAAGTTCGGACTCCATTTTGTACTGTCATGCTTCCACGTGTTCCCCACGAGAAGAGTCCAACCTCTGTGTTAGTTGCTCTTGTAATCTGCCTAGTAACAGTCTATAAATAGCTCCTTTGTCCATCTGGCACATGCCCAGACTTGACCACATCTGTTATCAGTTAGCCTTGCTTGACCATGTTTTCGCGGGCTTAAGGAGTGTGTTAGCTCCGCCCACATATTGATTCAGTATCGAAAATGACCATAAATGGTAATGTTCTTCGGCCTCATGTTGTATCCACCCACTTATGAGCCCCTCTATTGTGTATAAAAGGGGACTGTGTACGCAAGTTCTTTGTGCTACTCTATGCAATACTGAAGAGTGTTGTGTGGATTGTAGGACCACCCTTAAGGGTTAATAAATGCTGTCTTTGTACTTTGCAGTTTCCGTGCCAACTTCCTTATAGATTCCATTACAGGAGAGTGAACCCTTGTGTCCTGCGGGCCTAGCTGGGGCCTGTATTCATCAAAGCGATATATATTGTCTAAATGTTTAATCATTCCTGGTAGCGTTGTTAAATATATTGAGGCTCGTCGTATACGTAGTGATGATAGCACCATTCTGTCATTTTTACCGGGCACTGGATCATATCTACAATCTACAAGATGTTCCTTAAACATGTCGGATGTTGCTATTTGGGGTGTACGTTGGTTTGCTAAATCTCTAAGAGACGATTTGCTTCTTGATGGTGGTGTGGCAAAAATTGCTGTCGCACCTTCTGAGGTGCTAGGCATGAAAGGATTTGTGGGGTGTAAGGTAGAGACTGTGGATGCAGGAAAATCGGTGGAAACAGATGGACCTGTTGGATTGTGCGGAGGAGTTTGTTGTTGCGGAGGTGGGGGCAGATGATCTCGGTGTTGAGCTCCAACGACGGGTGGCGTGTGTGGTGGATCATTAACATATTCGGGAGCTACGTCGTCTAAATAGGAGGAAAGGAAAATATCTTTTGCGGTCTTGGGATGTGCTTTAATCGGGAGTAATGGGGGTGGCAAATCTTTCGGTATTTCCGGGGTGGCCTTAGGTAAACCTTCGGCCAAAAGAGGATACATACCATTCATAAGAGTGTTTCGTTGTCTGTCTACTTGTTCTGTTTTTACTCGGATACCTTCCTTAACTAATACGTTTTCTCGGGCTCTATTTGAGTTCTCCCTACTTTTCTCTTCCAGTCTGAGCGCTTTCTCTGTACGCTTATGCGATTCTTTACGCCATAACTCAATAGCATCTTTCTGTGACTGTCTGGCTTTCTTTTTCCATAATTCTTCTTCTACTCTCATGATGCAATCTGCATCCCATGTCCCAGCTGCGGGCCACCTCTGACTTTCTGCTAGATCCTTGGTGTAGTCCACCCATAAGTCAAGATATAATACGGCATCTAGGCCATGTTTATGATACATAAAATACCCTGGAGTGTCCCTAGGTGGAATGGGAACAGCTTCTTCGAGTACTCCTTTTCTAGTTTTGATCTGTCTTAATTTTGAAAAGAACGGCATCTTTAAACTTTGTTACTTGGTTCTTACTTGAACTGGACTTGAACACAATTAATACGATAGACACAATATTGAACACTCATTCATACCACAATTTTTGGACCCAGTAAAACATTTAACATTTAACATTTAATTTTTTAAACGGACAATGATAATTTAGAAGAAAACTAGTTACTGACATAATACTAATACTAGATAATACTGATTTATATACATGAACATACTGGATATACTGCTAAACAGTACAGATACACTGCTAAAACAGTGCAGACCGGATCTGTGTACCCAAACCCGTCAGGACCGGCACAAATTAATGTGCACGTCTAACTGCCTCCCCAGCAACGGTACTCACCGGGTAGCACGGAACGGAAGGCCTCGGAACTGAACTGAACTGGACCGGACTGGACTCGACTCGACTCGGAACTTCGGAACCTGGTGGGCCTCTGTATACCTCGGATCTTGCTCTCTCAGCTAGGCTCTGGTCGGGATACTTCGCACTTCTCACCGCCTCGTCTGGGTGTTGATCGCAGCCTCAGTCACCCCGCTTGGGCGGAGGGAGATACAGGAAATCCTGCGGGTACGCGTTGTTGTCCGTCCGGCTGTGGCAGGAGACCGGGCCTGCAACGCACCTCCGGCGCGTGAGATGAGAAAGTGTCCCTGTTCGGGCGCCAATTTATGTGGTAAATATTTAAATTACCTGTACTATTTTTTATGCGGTAAAGTCTAGTAAGAATAACTCAGTCAAAATAAGAGGCAGAATCCGTGGTATTAGAGGTTCTGAAAAGGGCTTTATTCCTTACAAAGGAATTATAGTTCGAACTAGGCAATCATATTCCATCACCACGAAGGTTCAGGAAGGGATCAGCAATACATTATTGACAAGTAACAATATTTATATGGAAAGCATTGCATTAGGACAGATGCAGGAGGCGTAACAGCTGATAATACAGATAAGAATACACATACGTAATGAAAAATAGGCGTATACTAGAAACGTCATTAAAAATGATGTCACAAGTGGGTGGATCCATAAGAGAATCCTGCAGTGTCAGCAGAAATATTTGACAGAGATGCGCGCGCAGCTGCATGACGCGTGATTGACGTACAACTAGAGGGTGAAGGGAACTTGACATTTGGCCCTACATGTGGAGACAGAAGTCTGGGGTGTCAGGACAACCTAGTCCTAAATCATATCTAATATCTTGTGTTTAAGGAACTATATTATCTGGAAGGAAGGGTCTTCTCGGACAGATCCTATTCTATACTGACTGTTAGTGCGTGTACAAGCGTCTATGTGTCTACATGTGATGCGAGGGGGCAGGAATCTTTCATAGTAACAGGGGCTATGAATTACTTGCAAAAAGACAGCGAGGCCGAGCCTTTTGCTCGGTAGCTGGAGGGATGTTTACCTAAACTACTAGACAGGAATGCATTGGATGAGGAGCGGAGCAGATAACTTGAAGGCTGAATACAGTTTTTTTGGCAGGCAACAGGCCGCGTCAGGCACCGTTAGCCGCGCAGGGAGTAAGACAAAGTTCATGGACACGGATGCAGGTCCAAGCTGGAGCATTTCAGAGGCAGAAACAGAAAAAGGCTTGATGGCAGAATTCAGGGCCTACTCGCCTTAACTGCAAAACTAGAAAAGTGAACCACAAAAAGTCGGTGGCCTTTCATACTTAGGAATGGAATATTCGACCCATTCATGGCGGATCTGAAAGAGGGCATGTTGACGTTGGACGCACATGTATTTGCGTCTTCATAGCTGGAACTGGAGGGAACATACATGTACTTATAGCATGTACATAGAGCCGTTGGGGTCTAAGATAGGGGACACAATTGACCATAAAAATTCATATTTCCACATTGGTACAAATCAAGTGTAACCTTCAGGTTGGTTTTTCTTTTTCACCTTCATGTATGTTAAAGAACTCTTTTTGCTTTTTCTATAATTCACAATCTATATATGATAGAGACATAATTTAAACAACACATTGTTCCTAGTCTTGTGCTACTTACCCATGTGAATTATCATGTATGTGGCATATTGGATAGTAGTCAAAATGTGAAGTTGAATGTATGATGTTTTTCAATTACGTCACAAGTTCGAAAACGTATGCCTTACATTTTGGCCCATAATTCTGAAACCATACAATCTGGATCCTCAATTCAAAGTGCAGCATAAAGCTAACATCATGCCACTGTTCTGTGTCCATTTTCATGCTTTTGCCTTGCTTAGAAGTGGTGAGAATCTTTCAGTGATTTAATGCAAGTTTTAAATACAAAAAATCTCAATTTATTTCAAATATTTCACGTATATTGTGTCATAATTCATGATCCATACTAGATAGAGCTTCATTTGCAAATGCAACACATTCTATAGAATATCCCACTGCAGGATGCCAAATTACATGCCTCTAGGATGTAGAGAAAGTACATAAAACTAACATTGACTCCATACTGGGCGATTTTACATCTCCGGCCATCTGGTCACCCTATAGAAACTAATTTTGTTTATAATCAAGTGAGTTTTTATGCTATTACGCTCATAATGCATCACATTAATCCTTATCATGTCTATAATGAGCTACAATTGAATAATAGATGAAAATGCATTCTAAACCATGTTTTTTTTTTAACCTTAAAAATCCTCATTGAAATAGACTTGTTACACCTATGCAGCTTTTAGCTTATGTGTAATAAGAAAATGTGCCATAAAAAAGTGAAAATGACACATAGAGGTGTTTTTGCATCTGTTTATGCAGCCTAATGTGAAAACAAGTCAAACCAATGTTTTACTTTACAAAAAATAAATTCCCAAATTTCTGCATTTTACCACTTACATAAAACATCTCCTGAGAAAGTTGCATATAAATGAGTCAGGGTACATTTTTTTAAAAAACGTTTCCAGCTTGAGAATCAACATAACAAAAGGCTTAATTTGATATATCACATACCCTAAAAAAAAAATCACAATATTGATTTTTTTGCATTTTTCCCAAGCTCAATGTAAAACATCCGTTGCACTGGTGCAACGAAAGGTTAAGTTGAAAAACGGAAATAGCTATAAAAAAAAATCTGAAATATCTATTTAAAAAATTCCTTTTGTTTCTTTGGCCTAAACCCAAAAGGCTTCCAACAACACCTTTTTCTCAAAAATCGAACAATGTAAAAATGTCCTGCGAACTTTTTTTCTTCTCAAAATATTGTCAAAAATAGTCATTTTTATTATAAATAAGTGAGCGTTTGAGATTTTTTCACCAGATAAAGTTTTTTATGGTCACTGTACACTTAGGCTTTGGGTCCACATGTTTTCAATTTTTTGGTTGACCCAGAAAAAAAAATTATTTTTTTCAAAAAGCTGCACTGGTGTAGCTCTCTGAAAAAAAGAACGCCCGAATATTTTTTTCTGTAAAAAGGGGGGTGCATATGAAAGAGTGCGTGGAAATATTATGATTGAGCATGATTTTTTTTTTCGACATTGGCGAATTGCAGTATGTAGCTAAGACATGTACAATTTATAGTGGCAACTCTGATGTTTGTGGCTTATAGGGACAAGGTACAAATCAAGTGTAACCTTCAGGTTGGTTTTTCTTTTTCACCTTCATGTATGTTGAAGAACTCTTTTTGCTTTTGGCTATAATTCACAATCTATATATGATAGAGACATAATTTAAACAACACATTGTTCCTAGTCTTGTGCTACTTACCCATGTGAATTATTATGTATGTGGCATATTGGATAGTAGTCAAAATGTGAAGTCGAATGTATGATGTTTTTCAATTACAGCACAAGTTCGAAAAAGTATGCCTTACATTTTGGCCCATAATTCTGAAACCATACAATCTGGATCCTCACTTCAAAGTGCAGCATAAAGCTAACATCATGCCACTGTTCTGTGTCCATTTTCATGCTTGTGCCATGCTGAGAAGTGGTGAGAATCTTTCAGTGATTAAATGCATGTTTTAAATACAAAAAATCTCAATTTATTTCAAATATTTCACGTATATTGTGTCGTAATTCATGATCCATACTAGATAGAGCTTCATTTGCAAATGCAACACATTCTATAGAATATCCCACTGCAGGATGCCAAATTACATGCCTCTAGGATGTAGAGAAAGTACATAAAACTAACATTGACTCCATACTGGGCGATTTTACATCTCCGGCCATCTGGTCACCCTATAGAAACTAATTTTGTTTATAATCAAGTGAGTTTTTATGCTATCACGCTCATAATGCATAACATTAATCCTTATCATGTCTATAATGAGCTACAATTGAACAATAGATAAGAATGCATTCTAAACCATGTTTTTTTAACCTTAAAAATCCTCATTAAAATAGACTTGTTACACCTATGCAGCTTTTAGCTTATGTGTAATAAGAAAATGTGCCATAAAAAAGTGAAAATGACACATAGAGGTGTTTTTGCATCTGTTTATGCAGCCTAATGTGAAAACAAGTCAAACCAATGATTTACTTTACAAAAAATAAATTCCCAAATTTCCGCATTTTACCACTTACATTAAACATCTCCTGAGAAAGTTGCATATAAATGAGTCAGGGTACATTTTTTTTAAAAACGTTTCCAGCTTGAGAATCAACATAACAAAAGGCTTAATTTGTTATATCACATACCCTAAAAAAAAATCACAATATTGATTTTTTTGCATTTTTCCCAAGCTCAATGTAAAACATCCGTTGCACTGGTGCAACGAAAGGTTAAGTTGAAAAACGGAAATAGCTATAAAAAAAAATCTGAAATATCTATTTCAAAAATTCCTTTTGTTTCTTTGGCCTAAACCCAAAAGGCTTCCAACAACACCTTTTTCTCAAAAATCGAACAATGTAAAAATGTCCTGCGAACTTTTTTTCTTCTCAAAATATTGTCAAAAATAGTCATTTTTAGTATAAATAAGTGAGCGTTTGAGATTATTTCACCAGATAAAGTTTTTTATGGTCACTGTACACTTAGGCTTCGGGTCCACATGTTTTCAATTTTTTGGTTGACCCAGAAAAAAATTTATTTTTTCAAAAAGCTGCACTGGTGTAGCTCTCTGAAAAAAGGCACGCCCGAATATTTTTTTCTGTAAAAAGGGGGGTGCATATGAAAGAGTGCGTAGAAATATTATGATTGAGCACGATTTTTTTTTTCGACATGGGCGAATTGCAGTATGTAGCTAAGACATGTACACTTTATAGTGGCAACTCTGATGTGTGTGGCTTATAGGGACAATGTACAAATCAAGTGTAACCTTCAGGTTGGTTTTTCTTTTTCACCTTCATGTATGTTGAAGAACTCTTTTTGCTTTTGGCTATAATTCACAATCTATATATGATAGAGACATAATTTAAACAACACATTGTTCCTAGTCTTGTGCTACTTACCCATGTGAATTATTATGTATGTGGCATATTGGATAGTAGTCAAAATGTGAAGTTGAATGTATGATGTTTTTCAATTACGTCAGAAGTTCGATAAAGTATGCCTTACATTGTGGCCCATAATTCTGAAACCATACAATCTGGATCCTCAATTCAAAGTGCAGCATAAAGCTAACATCATGCCACTGGTCTGTGTCCATTTTCATGCTTGTGCCATGCTTAGAAGTGGTGAGAATCTTTCAGTGATTAAATGCATGTTTTAAATACAAAAAATCTCAATTTATTTCAAATATTTCACGTATATTGTGTCGTAATTCATGATCCATACTAGATAGAGCTTCATTTGCAAATGCAACACATTCTATAGAATATCCCACTGCAGGATGCCAAATTACATGCCTCTAGGATGTAGAGAAAGTACATAAAACTAACATTGACTCCATACTGGGCGATTTTACATCTCCGGCCATCTGGTCACCCTATAGAAACTAATTTTGTTTATAATCAAGTGAGTTTTTATGCTATCACGCTCATAATGCATAACATTAATCCTTATCATGTCTATAATGAGCTACAATTGAACAATAGATAAGAATGCATTCTAAACCATGTTTTTTTAACCTTAAAAATCCTCATTAAAATAGACTTGTTACACCTATGCAGCTTTTAGCTTATGTGTAATAAGAAAATGTGCCATAAAAAAGTGAAAATGACACATAGAGGTGTTTTTGCATCTGTTTATGCAGCCTAATGTGAAAACAAGTCAAACCAATGATTTACTTTACAAAAAATAAATTCCCAAATTTCCGCATTTTACCACTTACATTAAACATCTCCTGAGAAAGTTGCATATAAATGAGTCAGGGTACATTTTTTTTAAAAACGTTTCCAGCTTGAGAATCAACATAACAAAAGGCTTAATTTGTTATATCACATACCCTAAAAAAAAAATCACAATATTGATTTTTTTGCATTTTTCCCAAGCTCAATGTAAAACATCCGTTGCACTGGTGCAACGAAAGGTTAAGTTGAAAAACGGAAATAGCTATAAAAAAAAATCTGAAATATCTATTTCAAAAATTCCTTTTGTTTCTTTGGCCTAAACCCAAAAGGCTTCCAACAACACCTTTTTCTCAAAAATCGAACAATGTAAAAATGTCCTGCGAACTTTTTTTCTTCTCAAAATATTGTCAAAAATAGTCATTTTTAGTATAAATAAGTGAGCGTTTGAGATTATTTCACCAGATAAAGTTTTTTATGGTCACTGTACACTTAGGCTTCGGGTCCACATGTTTTCAATTTTTTGGTTGACCCAGAAAAAAATTTATTTTTTCAAAAAGCTGCACTGGTGTAGCTCTCTGAAAAAAGGCACGCCCGAATATTTTTTTCTGTAAAAAGGGGGGTGCATATGAAAGAGTGCGTAGAAATATTATGATTGAGCACGATTTTTTTTTTCGACATGGGCGAATTGCAGTATGTAGCTAAGACATGTACACTTTATAGTGGCAACTCTGATGTGTGTGGCTTATAGGGACAATGTACAAATCAAGTGTAACCTTCAGGTTGGTTTTTCTTTTTCACCTTCATGTATGTTGAAGAACTCTTTTTGCTTTTGGCTATAATTCACAATCTATATATGATAGAGACATAATTTAAACAACACATTGTTCCTAGTCTTGTGCTACTTACCCATGTGAATTATTATGTATGTGGCATATTGGATAGTAGTCAAAATGTGAAGTTGAATGTATGATGTTTTTCAATTACGTCAGAAGTTCGATAAAGTATGCCTTACATTGTGGCCCATAATTCTGAAACCATACAATCTGGATCCTCACTTCAAAGTGCAGCATAAAGCTAACATCATGCCACTGTTCTGTGTCCATTTTCATGCTTGTGCCATGCTTAGAAGTGGTGAGAATCTTTCAGTGATTAAATGCATGTTTTAAATACAAAAAATCTCAATTTATTTCAAATATTTCACGTATATTGTGTCATAATTCATGATCCATACTAGATAGAGCTTCATTTGCAAATGCAACACATTCTATAGAATATCCCACTGCAGGATGCCAAATTACATGCCTCTAGGATGTAGAGAAAGTACACAAAACTAACATTGACTCCATACTGGGCGATTTTACATCTCCGGCCATCTGGTCACCCTATAAAAACTAATTTTGTTTATAATCAAGTGAGTTTTTATGCTATTACGCTCATAATGCATCACATTAATCCGTATCATGTCTATAATGAGCTACAATTGAACAATAGATGAAAATGCATTCTAAACCATGTTTTTTTTAACCTTAAAAATCCTCATTGAAATAGACTTGTTACACCTATGCAGCTTTTAGCTTATGTGTAATAAGAAAATGTGCCATAAAAAAGTGAAAATGACACATAGAGGTGTTTTTCCATCTGTTTATGCAGCCTAATGTGAAAACAAGTCAAACCAATGTTTTACTTTACAAAAAATAAATTCACAAATTTCCGCATTTTACCACTTACATAAAACATCTCCTGAGAAAGTTGCATATAAATGAGTCAGGGTACATTGTTTTTTAAAAAACGTTTCCGGCTTGAGAATCAACATAACAAAAGGCTTAATTTGATATATCACATACCCTAAAAAAAAAATCACAATATTGATTTTTTTTGCATTTTTCCCAAGCTCAATGTAAAACATCCGTTGCACTGGTGCAACGAAAGGTTAAGTCAAAAAACGGAAACAGCTATAAAAAAAATCTGAAATATATATTTCAAAAATTCCTTTTGTTTCTTTGGCCTAAACCCAAAAGGCTTCCAACAACACCTTTTTTTTCAAAAATCCAACAATGTAAAAATGTCCTGCGAACTTTTTTTCTTCTCAAAATATTGTCAAAAATAGTCATTTTTAGTATAAATAAGTGAGCGTTTGAGATTTTTTCACCAGATAAAGTTTTTTATGGTCACTGTACACTTAGGCTTCGGGTCCACATGTTTTCAATTTTTTGGTTGACCCCGAAAAAAAAATTATTTTTTCAAAAAGCTGCACTGGTGTAGCTCTCTGGAAAAAGGCACGCCCGAATATTTTTTTCTGAAAAAAGGGGGGTGCATATGAAAGAGGGCGTCGAAATATTATGATTGAGCACAATTTTTTTTTTCGAAATGGGCGAATTGCAGTACGTAGCTAAGACATTTACACTTTATAGTGGCAACTCTGATGTTTGTGGCTTATAGGGACAAGGTACAAATCAAGTGTAACCTTCAGGTTGTTTTTTCTTTTTCACCTTCATGTATGTTGAAGAACTCTTTTTGCTTTTGGCTATAATTCACAATCTATATATGATAGAGACATAATTTAAACAACACATTGTTCCCAGTCTTGTGCTACTTACCCATGTAAATTATCATGTATGTGGCATATTGGATAGTAGTCAAAATGTGATGTTGAATGTATGATGTTTTTCAATTACGTCACAAGTTCGAAAAAGTATGCCTTACATTTTGGCCCATAATTCTGAAACCATACGATCTGGATCCTCAATTCAAAGTGCAGCATAAAGCTAACATCATGCCACTGTGCTGTGTCCATTTTCATGCTTGTGCCATGCTTAGAAGTGGTGAGAATCTTTCAGTGATTAAATGCATGTTTTAAATACAAAAAATCTCAATTTATTTCAAATATTTCACGTATATTGTGTCATAATTCATGATCCATACTAGATAGAGCTTCATTTGAAAATGCAACACATTCTATAGAATATCCCACTGCAGGATGCCAAATTACATGCCTCTAGGATGTAGAGAAAGTATATAAAACTAACATTGACTCCATACTGGGCGATTTTACATCTCCGGCCATCTGGTCACCCTATAGAAACTAATTTTGTTTATAATCAAGTGAGTTTTTATGCTATTACGCTCATAATGCATCACATTAATCCGTATCATGTCTATAATGAGCTACAATTGAACAATAGATGAAAATGCATTCTAAACCATGTTTTTTTTAACCTTAAAAATCCTCATTGAAATAGACTTGTTACACCTATGCAGCTTTTAGCTTATGTGTAATAAGAAAATGTGCCATAAAAAAGTGAAAATGACACATAGAGGTGTTTTTGCATCTGTTTATGCAGCCTAATGTGAAAACAAGTCAAACCAATGTTTTACTTAACAAAAAATAAATTCCCAAATTTCCGCATTTTACCACTTACATAAAACATCTCCTGAGAAAGTGGCATATAAATGAGTCAAGGTACATTTTTTTTTAAAAACGTTTCCGGCTTGAGAATCAACATAACAAAAGGCTTAATTTGATATATCACATACCCTAAAAAAAAATCACAATATTGATTTCTTTGCATTTTTCCCAAGCTCAATGTAAAACATCCGTTGCACTAGTGCAACGAAAGGTTAAGTCGAGAAACGGAAACAGCTATAAAAAAAAATCTGAAATATATATTTCAAAAATTCCTTTTGTTTCTTTGGCCTAAACCCAAGAGGCTTCCAACAACACCTTTTTTTAAAAAATCGAACAATGTAAAAATGTCCTGCGAACTTTTTGTCTTCTCAAAATATTGTCAAAAATAGTCATTTTTTGTATAAATAAGTGAGCGTTTGAGATTTTTTCACCAGATAAAGTTTTTTATGGTCACTGTACACTTAGGCTTCGGGTCCACATGTTTTCAATTTTTTGGTTGACCCAGAAAACAAAAATTACTTTTTTCAAAAAGCTGCACTGGTGTAGCTCTCTGAAAAAAGGCACGCCCGAATATTTTTTTCTGAAAAAAGGGGGGTGCATATGAAAGAGGGCGTCGAAAAATTATGATTGAGCACGATTTCTTTTTTTCGACATGGGCGAATTGCAGTATGTAGCTAAAACATGTACACTTTATAGTGGCAACTCTGATGTTTGTGGCTTATAGGGACAAGGTACAAATCAAGTGTAACCTTCAGGTTGGTTTTTCTTTTTCACCTTCATGTATGTTGAAGAACTCTTTTTGCTTTTTCTATAATTCACAATCTATATATGATAGAGACATAATTTAAACAACACGTTGTTCCTAGTCTTGTGCTACTTACCCATGTGAATTATCATGTATGTGGCATATTGGATAGTAGTCAAAATGTGAAGTTGAATGTATGATGTTTTTCAATTACGTCACAAGTTCGAAAAAGTATGCCTTACATTTTGGCCCATAATTATGAAACCATACAATCTGGATCCTCAATTCAAAGTGCAGCATAAAGCTAACATCATGCCACTGTTCTGTGTCCATTTTCATGTTTTTGCCTTGCTTAGAAGTGGTGAGAATCTTTCAGTGATTAAATGCAAGTTTTAAATACAAAAAATCTCAATTTATTTCAAATATTTCACGTATATTGTGTCATAATTCATGATCCATACTAGATAGAGCTTCATTTGCAAATGCAACACATTCTATAGAATATCCCACTGCAGGATGCCAAATTACATGCCTCTAGGATGTAGAGAAAGTACATAAAACTAACATTGACTCCATACTGGGCGATTTTACATCTCCGGCCATCTGGTCACCCTATAGAAACTAATTTTGTTTATAATCAAGTGAGTTTTTATGCTATTACGCTCATAATGCATCACATTAATCCTTATCATGTCTATAATGAGCTACAATTGAATAATAGATGAAAATGCATTCTAAACCATGTTTTTTTACCTTAAAATTCCTCATTGAAATAGACTTGTTACACCTATGCAGCTTTTAGCTTATGTGTAATAAGAAAATGTGCCATAAAAAAGTGAAAATGACACATAGAGGTGTTTTTGCATCTGTTTATG
Source organism: Triturus cristatus (assembly GCF_964204655.1). NCBI lineage: Eukaryota > Metazoa > Chordata > Amphibia > Caudata > Salamandridae > Triturus > Triturus cristatus. Next base: position 206,500,498 of record NC_140594.1, on the reverse strand, counting down.
CAGCCTAATGTGAAAACAAGTCAAACCAATGTTTTACTTTACAAAAAATAAATTCCCAAATTTCCGCATTTTACCATTTACATAAAACATCTCCTGAGAAAGTTGCATATAAATGAGTCAGGGTACATTTTAAAAAAAAAACGTTTCCAGCTTGAGAATCAACATAACAAAAGGCTTAATTTGATATATCACATACCCTAAAAAAAAATCACAATATTGATTTTTTTGCATTTTTCCCAAGCTCAATGTAAAACATCCGTTGCACTAGTGCAACGAAAGGTTAAGTCGAAAAACGGAAACAGCTATAAAAAAAAACTGAAATACATATGTCAACAATTCCTTTTGTTTCTTTGGCCTAAACCCAAGAGGCTTCCAACAACACCTTTTTTTTCAAAAAATGAACAATGTAAAAATGTCCTGCGAACTTTTTTTCTTCTGAAAATATTGTCAAAAATAGTCATTTTTAGTATAAATAAGTGAGCGTTTGAGATTTTTTCACCAGATAAAGTTTTTTATGGTCACTGTACACTTAGGCTTCGGGTCCACATATTTTCAATGTTTTGGTTGACCCAGAAAAAAAAATTATTTTTTCAAAAAGCTGCACTGGTGTAGCTCTCTGAAAAAAGGCACGCCCAAATATTTTTTTCTGTAAAAAGGGGGGTGCATATGAAAGAGTGCGTAGAAATATTTTGATTGAGCACGATTTTTTTTTTCGACATGGGCGAATTGCAGTATGTAGCTAAGACATGTACACTTTATAGTGGCAACTCTGATGTTTGTGGCTTATAGGGACAAGGTACAAATCAAGTGTAACCTTCAGGTTGGTTTTTCTTTTTCACCTTCATGTATGTTGAAGAACTCTTTTTGCTTTTGGCTATAATTCACAATCTATATATGATAGAGACATAATTTAAACAACACATTGTTCCTAGTCTTGTGCTACTTACCCATGTGAATTATTATGTATGTGGCATATTGGATAGTAGTCAAAATGTGAAGTTGAATGTATGATGTTTTTCAATTACGTCACAAGTTCGAAAAAGTATGCCTTACATTTTGGCCCATAATTCTGAAACCATACAATCTGCATCTTCAATTCAAAGTGCAGCGTAAAGCTAACATCATGCCACTGGTATGTGTCCATTTTCATGCTTTTGCCATGCTTAGAAGTGGTGAGAATCTTTCAGTGATTAAATGCATGTTTTAAATACAAAAAATCTCAATGTATTTCAAATATTTCACGTATATTGTGTCATAATTCATGATCCATACTAGATAGAGCTTCATTTGCAAATGCAACACATTCTATAGAATATCCCACTGCAGGATGCCAAATTACATGCCTCTAGGATGTAGAGAAAGTACATAAAACTACCATTGACTCCATACTGGGCGATTTTACATCTCCGGCCATCTGGTCACCCTATAGAAACTAATTTTGTTCATAATCAAGTGAGTTTTTATGCTATCACGCTCATAATGCATAACATTAATCCTTATCATGTCTATAATGAGCTACAATTGAACAATAGATGAAAATGCATTCTAAACCATGTTTTTTTAACCTTAAAAATCCTCATTGAAATAGACTTGTTACACCTATGCAGCTTTTAGCTTATGTGTAATAAGAAAATGTGCCATAAAAAAGTGAAAATGACACATAGAAGTGTTTTTGCATCTGTTTATGCAGCCTAATGTGAAAACAAGTCAAACCAATGTTTTACTTTACAAAAAATAAATTCCCAAATTTCCGCATTTTACCACTTACATTAAACATCTCCTGAGAAAGTTGCATATAAATGAGTCAGGGTACATTTTTTTTTTAAAAAGGTTTCCGGCTTGAGAATCAACTTAACAAAAGGCTTAATTTGATATATCACATACCCTAAAAAAAAATCACAATATTGATTTTTTTGCATTTTTCCCAAGCTCAATGTAAAACATCCGTTGCACTGGTGCAATGAAAGGTTAAGTTGAAAAACGGAAATAGCTATAAAAAAAAATCTGAAATATCTATTTCAAAAATTCCTTTTGTTTCTTTGGCCTAAACCCAAAAGGCTTCCAACAACACCTTTTTCTCAAAAATCGAACAATGTAAAAATGTCCTGCGAACTTTTTTTCTTCTCAAAATATTGTCAAAAATAGTCATTTTTAGTATAAATAAGTGAGCGTTTGAGATTTTTTCACCAGATAAAGTTTTTTATGGTCACTGTACACTTAGGCTTTGGGTCCACATGTTTTCAATTTTTTGGTTGACCCAGAAAAAAAACAATATTTTTTCAAAAAGCTGCACTGGTGTAGCTCTCTGAAAAAAGGCACGCCCGAATATTTTTTTCTGTAAAATGGGGGGTGCATATGAAAGAGTGCGTGGAAATATTATGATTGAGCACGATTTTTTTTTCGACATGGGCGAATTGCAGTATGTAGCTAAGACATGTACACTTTATAGTGGCAACTCTGATGTTTGTGGCTTATAGGGACAAGGTACAAATCCAGTGTAACCTTCAGGTTGGTTTTTCTTTTTCACCTTCATGTATGTTGAAGAACTCTTTTTGCTTTTGGCTATAATTCACAATCTATATATGATAGAGACATAATTTAAACAACACATTGTTCCTAGTCTTGTGCTACTTACCCATGTGAATTATTATGTATGTGGCATATTGGATAGTAGTCAAAATGTGAAGTTGAATGTATGATGTTTTTCAATTACATCACAAGTTCGAAAAAGTATGCCTTACATCTTGGCCCATAATTCTGAAACCATACAATCTGGATCCTCAATTCAAAGTGCAGCATAAAGCTAACATCATGCCACTGTTCTGTGTCCATTTTCATGCTTGTGCCATGCTTAGAAGTGGTGAGAATCTTTCAGTGATTAAATGCATGTTTTAAATACAAAACATCTCAATTTATTTCAAATATTTCACGTATATTGTGTCATAATTCATGATCCATACTAGATAGAGCTTCATTTGCAAATGCAACACATTCTATAGAATATCCCACTGCAGGATGCCAAATTACATGCCTCTAGGATGTAGAGAAAGTACATAAAACTAACATTGACTCCATACTGGGCGATTTTACATCTCCGGCCATCTGGTCACCCTATAGAAACTAATTTTGTTTATAATCAAGTGAGTTTTTATGCTATCATGCTCATAATGCATAACATTAATCCTTATCATGTCTATAATGAGCTACAATTGAACAATAGATGAAAATGCACTCTTTTAACCTTAAAAATCCTCATTGAAATAGACTTGTTACACCTATGCAGCTTTTAGCTTATGTGTAATAAGAAAATGTGCCATAAAAAAGTGAAAATGACACATAGAGGTGTTTTTGCATCTGTTTATGCAGCCTAATGTGAAAACAAGTCAAACCAATGTTTTACTTTACAAAAAATAAATTCCCAAATTTCCGCATTTTACCACTTACATTAAACATCTCCTGAGAAAGTTGCATATAAATGAGTCAGGGTACATGTTTTTTTTAAAAAACGTTCCCGGCTTGAGAATCAACATAACAAAAGGCTTAATTTGATATATCACATACCCTAAAAAAAAATCACAATATTGATTTTTTTGCATTTTTCCCAAGCTCAATGTAAAACATCCGTTGCACTGGTGCAACGAAAGGTTAAGTTGAAAAACGGAAATAGCTATAAAAAAAAATCTGAAATATCTATTTCAAAAATTCCTTTTGTTTCTTTGGCCTAAACCCAAAAGGCTTCCAACAACACCTTTTTCTCAAAAATCGAACAATGTAAAAATGTCCTGCGAACTTTTTTTCTTCTCAAAATATTGTCAAAAATAGTCATTTTTAGTATAAATAAGTGAGCGTTTGAGATTATTTCACCAGATAAAGTTTTATATGGTCACTGTACACTTAGGCTTCGGGTCCACATGTTTTCAATTTTTTGGTTGACCCAGAAAATTTTTTTATTTTTTCAAAAAGCTGCACTGGTGTAGCTCTCTGAAAAAAGGCACGCCCGAATATTTTTTTTCTGTAAAAAGGGGGGTGCATATGAAAGAGTGCGTAGAAATATTATGATTGAGCACGATTTTTTTATTGACATGGGCGAATTGCAGTATGTAGCTAAGACATGTACACTTTATAGTGGCAACTCTGATGTTTGTGGCTTATAGGGACAAGGTACAAATCAAGTGTAACCTTCAGGTTGGTTTTTCTTTTTCACCTTCATGTATGTTGAAGAACTCTTTTTGCTTTTGGCTATAATTCACAATCTATATATGATAGAGACATAATTTAAACAACACATTGTTCCTAGTCTTGTGCTACTTACCCATGTGAATTATTATGTATGTGGCATATTGGATAGTAGTCAAAATGTGAAGTTGAATGTATGATGTTTTTCAATTACGTCACAAGTTCGAAAAAGTATGCCTTACCTTTTGGCCCATAATTCTGAACCCATACAATCTGGATCCTCACTTCAAAGTGCAGAGTAAAGCTAACATCATGCCACTGTTCTGTGTCCATTTTCATGCTTGTGCCATGCTTAGAAGTGGTGAGAATCTTTCAGTGATTAAATGCATGTTTTAAATACAAAAAATCTCAATTTATTTCAAATATTTCACGTATATTGTGTCATAATTCATGATCCATACTAGATAGAGCTTCATTTGCAAATGCAACACATTCTATAGAATATCCCACTGCAGGATGCCAAATTACATGCCTCTAGGATGTAGAGAAAGTACATAAAACTAACATTGACTCCATACTGGGCGATTTTACATCTCCGGCCATCTGGTTACCCTATAGAAACTAATTTTGTTTATAATCAAGTGAGTTTTTATGCTATTACGCTCATAATGCATCACATTAATCCTTATCATGTCTATAATGAGCTACAATTGAATAATAGATGAAAATGCATTCAAAACCATGTTTTTTTTTAACCTAAAAAAAAATCCTCATTGAAATAGACTTGTTACACTTATGCAGCTTTTAGCTTATGTGTAATAAGAAAATGTGCCATAAAAAAGTGAAAATGACACATAGAGGTGTTTTTGCATCTGTTTATGCAGCCTAATGTGAAAACAAGTCAAACCAATGTTTTACTTTACAAAAAATAAATTCCCAAATTTCCGCATTTTACCACTTACATAAAACATCTCCTGAGAAAGTTGCATATAAATGAGTCAGGGTACATTTTTTTTTAAAAACGTTTCCAGCTTGAGAATCAACATAACAAAAGGCTTAATTTGATATATCACATACCCTAAAAAAAAAAATCACAATATTGATTTTTTTGCATTTTTCCCAAGCTCAATGTAAAACATCCGTTGCACTGGTGCAACGAAAGGTTAAGTTGAAAAACGGAAACAGCTATAAAAAAAAATCTGAAATATCTATTTCAAAAATTCCTTTTGTTTCTTTGGCCTAAACCCAAAAGGCTTCCAACAACACCTTTTTCTCAAAAATCGAACAATGTAAAAATGTCCTGCGAACTTTTTTTCTTCTCAAAATATTGTCAAAAATATTCATTTTTAGTATAAATAAGTGAGCATTTGAGATTTTTTCACCAGATAAAGTTTTTTATGGTCACTGTACACTTAGGCTTCGGGTCCACATGTTTTCAATTTTTTGGTTGACCCAGAAAAAAAAAATATTTTTTCAAAAAGCTGCACTGGTGTAGCTCTCTGAAAAAAGGCACGCCCGAATATTTTTTTCTGAAAAAAGGGGGGTGCATATGAAAGAGTGCGTAGAAATATTATGATTGAGCCCGATTTTTTTTTCCCGACATGGGCGAATTGCAGTATGTAGCTAAGACATGTACACTTTATAGTGGCAACTCTGATGTTTGTGGCTTATAGGGACAAGGTACAAATCAAGTGTAACCTTCAGGTTGGTTTTTCTTTTTCACCTTCATGTGTGTTGAAGAACTCTTTTTGCTTTTGGCTATAATTCACAATCTATATATGATAGAGACATAATTTAAACAACACATTGTTCCTAGTCTTGTGCTACTTACCCATGTGAATTATCATGTATGTGGCATATTGGATAGTAGTCAAAATGTGAAGTTGAATGTATGATGTTTTTCAATTACGTCACAAGTTCGAAAAAGTATGCCTTACATTTTGGCCCATAATTCTGAAACCATACAATCTGGATCCTCAATTCAAAGTGCAGCATAAAGCTAACATCATGCCACTGTTCTGTGTCCATTTTCATGCTTTTGCCATGCTTAGAAGTGGTGAGAATCTTTCAGTGATTAAATGCATGTTTTAAATACAAAAAAATCTCAATTTATTTCAAATATTTCACGTATATTGTGTCATAATTCATGATCCATACTAGATAGAGCTTCATTTGCAAATGCAACACATTCTATGGAATATCCCACTGCAGGATGCCAAATTACATGGCTCTAGGATGTAGAGAAAGTACATAAAACTAACATTGACTCCATACTGGGCGATTTTAAATCTCCGGCCATCTGGTCACCCTATAGAAACTAATTTTGTTTATAATCAAGTGAGTTTTTATGCTATTACGCTCATAATGCATCACATTAATCCTTATCATGTCTATAATGAGCTACAATTGAATAATAGATGAAAATGCATTCTAAACCTTGTTTTTTTTTAACCTTAAAAATCCTCATTTAAATAGACTTGTTACAACTATGCAGCTTTTAGCTTATGTGTAATAAGAAAATGTGCCATAAAAAAGTGAAAATGACACATAGAGGTGTTTTTGCATCTGTTTATGCAGCCTAATGTGAAAACAAGTCAAACCAATGTTTTACTTTACAAAAAATAAATTCCCAAATTTCCGCATTTTACCACTTACATAAAACATCTCCTGAGAAAGTTGCATATAAATGAGTCAGGGTACATGTTTTTTTTAAAAACGTTTCCAGCTTGAGAATCAACATAACAAAAGGATTAATTTGATATATCACATACCCTAAAAAAAAATCACAATATTGATTTTTTTGCATTTTTCCCAAGCTCAATGTAAAACATCCGTTGCACTAGTGCAACGAAAGGTTACGTCGAAAAACGGAAACAGCTATAAAAAAAAATCTGAAATACATATGTCAAAAATTCCTTTTGTTTCTTTGGCCTAAACCCAAGAGGCTTCCAACAACACATTTTTTTTCAAAAATCGAACAATGTAAAAATGTCCTGCGAACTTTTTTTCTTCTGAAAATATTGTCAAAAATAGTCATTTTTAGTATAAATAAGTGAGCGTTTGAGATTATTTCACCAGATAAAGTTTTTTATGGTCACTGTACACTTAGGCTTCGGGTCCACATGTTTTCAATTTTTTGGTTGACCCAGAAATTTTTTTTATTTTTTCAAAAAGCTGCACTGGTGTAGCTCTCTGAAAAAAGGCACGCCCGAATATTTTTTTTCTGTAAAAAGGGGGGTGCATATGAAAGAGTGCGTAGAAATATTATGATTGAGCACGATTTTTTTTTTGACATGGGCGAATTGCAGTATGTAGCTAAGACATGTACACTTTATAGTGGCAACTCTGATGTTTGTGGCTTATAGGGACAAGGTACAAATCAAGTGTAACCTTCAGGTTGGTTTTTCTTTTTCACCTTCATGTATGTTGAAGAACTCTTTTTGCTTTTGGCTATAATTCACAATCTATATATGATAGAGACATAATTTAAACAACACATTTTTCCTAGTCTTGTGCTACTTACCCATGTGAATTATTATGTATGTGGCATATTGGATAGTAGTCAAAATGTGAAGTTGAATGTATGATGTTTTTCAATTATGTCACAAGTTCGAAAAAGTATGCCTTACATTTTGGCCCATAATTCTGAACCCATACAATCTGGATCCTCACTTCAAAGTGCAGAATAAAGCTAACATCATGCCACTGTTCTGTGTCCATTTTCATGCTTGTGCCATGCTTAGAAGTGGTGAGAATCTTTCAGTGATTAAATGCATGTTTTAAATACAAAAAATCTCAATTTATTTCAAATATTTCACGTATATTGTGTCATAATTCATGATCCATACTAGATAGAGCTTCATTTGCAAATGCAACACATTCTATGGAATATCCCACTGCAGGATGCCAAATTACATGCCTCTAGGATGTAGAGAAAGTACATAAAACTAACATTGACTCCATACTGGGCGATTTTACATCTCCGGCCATCTGGTTACCCTATAGAAACTAATTTTGTTTATAATCAAGTGAGTTTTTATGCTATTACGCTCATAATGCATCACATTAATCCTTATCGTGTCTATAATGAGCTACAATTGAATAATAGATGAAAATGCATTCTAAACCTTGTTTTTTTTTAACCTTAAAAATCCTCATTGAAATAGACTTGTTACACCTATGCAGCTTTTAGCTTATGTGTAATAAGAAAATGTGCCATAAAAAAGTGAAAATGACACATAGAGGTGTTTTTGCATCTGTTTATGCAGCCTAATGTGAAAACAAGTCAAACCAATGTTTTACTTTACAAAAAATAAATTCCCAAATTTCCGCATTTTACCACTTACATAAAACATCTCCTGAGAAAGTTGCATATAAATGAGTCAGGGTACATGTTTTTTTTAAAAACGTTTCCAGCTTGAGAATCAACATAACAAAAGGATTAATTTGATATATCACATACCCTAAAAAAAAATCACAATATTGATTTTTTTGCATTTTTCCCAAGCTCAATGTAAAACATCCGTTGCACTAGTGCAACGAAAGGTTACGTCGAAAAACGGAAACAGCTATAAAAAAAAATCTGAAATACATATGTCAAAAATTCCTTTTGTTTCTTTGGCCTAAACCCAAGAGGCTTCCAACAACACATTTTTTTTTCAAAAATCGAACAATGTAAAAATGTCCTGCGAACTTTTTTTCTTCTGAAAATATTGTCAAAAATAGTAATTTTTAGTATCAATAAGTGAGTGTTTGAGATTTTTTCACCAGATAAAGTTTTTTATGGTCACTATACACTTAGGCTTCGGGTCCACATTTTTTCAATTTTTTGGTTGACCCAGAAAAAAAAAATCTTTTTTCAAAAAGCTGCACTGGTGTAGCTCTCTGAAAAAAGGCATGCCCGAATATTTTTTTCTGAAAAAAGGGGGGTGCATATGAAAGAGGCCGTCGAAATATTATGATTGAGCACGATTTTTTTTTTCGACACAGGCGAATTGCAGTATGTAGCTAAGACATGTACACTTTATAGTGGCAACTCTGATGTTTGTGGCTTATAGGGACAAGGTACAAATCAAGTGTAACCTTCAGGTTGGTTTTTCTTTTTCACCTTCATGTATGTTGAAGAACTCTTTTTGCTTTTGGCTATAATTCACAATCTATATATGATAGAGACATAATTTAAACAACACATTGTTCCTAGTCTTGTGCTACTTACCCATGTGAATTATTATGTATGTGGCATATTGGATAGTAGTCAAAATGTGAAGTTGAATGTATGATGTTTTTCAATTACGTCACAAGTTCAAAAAGTATGCCTTACATTTTGGCCCATAATTCTGAACCCCTACAATCTGGATCCTCACTTCAAAGTGCAGCATAAAGCTAACATCATGCCACTGTTCTGTGTCCATTTTCATGCTTGTGCCATGCTTAGAAGTGGTGAGAATCTTTCAGTGATTAAATGCATGTTTTAAATACAAAAAATCTCAATTTATTTCAAATATTTCACGTATATTGTGTCATAATTCATGATCCATACTAGATAGAGCTTCATTTGCAAATGCAGCACATTCTATAGAATATCCCACTGCAGGATGCCAAATTACATGCCTCTAGGATGTAGAGAAAGTACATAAAACTAACATTGACTCCATACTGGGCGATTTTACATCTCCGGCCATCTGGTCACCCTATAGAAACTAATTTTGTTTATAATCAAGTGAGTTTTTATGCTATCACGCTCATAATGTATAACATTAATCCTTATCATGTCTATAATGAGCTACAATTGAACAATAGATGAAAATGCATTCTAAACCATGTTTTTTTAAGCTTAAAAATCCTCATTGAAATAGACTTGTTACACCTATGCAGCTTTTAGCTTATGTGTAATAAGAACATGTGCCATAAAAAAGTGAAAATGACACATAGAGGTGTTTTTGCATCTGTTTATGCAGCCTAATGTGAAAACAAGTCAAACCAATGTTTTACTTTACAAAAAATAAATTCCCAAATTTCCGCATTTTACCACTTACATTAAACATCTCCTGAGAAAGTTGCATATAAATGAGTCAGGGTACATTTTTTTTTTAAAAACGTTTCCGGCTTGAGAATCAACATAACAAAAGGCTTAATTTGATATATCACATACCCTAAAAAAAAATCACAATATTGATTTTTTTGCATTTTTCCCAAGCTCAATGTAAAACATCCGTTGCACTGGTGCAACGAAAGGTTAAGTTGAAAAACGGAAATAGCTATAAAAAAAAATCTGAAATATCTATTTCAAAAATTCCTTTTGTTTCTTTGGCCTAAACCCAAAAGGCTTCCAACAACACCTTTTTCTCAAAAATCGAACAATGTAAAAATGTCCTGCGAACTTTTTTTCTTCTCAAAATATTGTCAAAAATAGTCATTTTTAGTATAAATAAGTGAGCGTTTGAGATTATTTCACCAGATAAAGTTTTTTATGGTCACTGTACACATAGGCTTCGGGTCCACATGTTTTAAATTTTTTGGTTGACCCAGAAAAAAAAATTATTTTTTCAAAAAGCTGCACTGGTGTAGCTCTCTGAAAAAAGGCACGCCCGAATATTTTTTTCTGTAAAAAAGGAGGTGCATATGAAAGAGTGCGTAGAAATATTATGATTGAGCACGATTTTTTATTTCGACATGGGCGAATTGCAGTATGTAGCTAAGACATGTACACTTTATAGTGGCAACTCTGATGTTTGTGGCTTATAGGGACAAGGTACAAATCAAGTGTAACCTTCAGGTTGGTTTTTCTTTTTCACCTTCATGTATGTTGAAGAACTCTTTTTGCTTTTGGCTATATTTCAAAATCTATATATGATAGAGACATAATTTAAACAACACATTGTTCCTAGTCTTGTGCTACTTACCCATGTGAATTATTATGTATGTGACATATTGGATAGTCGTCAAAATGTGAAGTTGAATGTATGATGTTTTTCAATTACGTCACAAGTTCGAAAAAGTATGCCTTACATTTTGGCCCATAATTCTGAAACCATACAATCTGGATCCTCACTTCAAAGTGCAGCATAAAGCTAACATCATGCCACTGTTCTGTGTCCATTTTCATGCTTGTGCCATGCTTAGAAGTGGTGAGAATCTTTCAGTGATTAAATGCATGTTTTAAATACAAAAAATCTCAATTTATTTAAAATATTTCACGTATATTGTCTCATAATTCATGATCCATACTAGATAGAGCTTCATTTGCAAATGCAACACATTCTGTAGAATATCCCACTGCAGGATGCCAAATTACATGCCTCTAGGATGTAGAGAAAGTACATAAAACTAACATTGACTCCATACTGGGCGATTTTACATCTCCGGCCATCTGGTCACCCTATAGAAACTAATTTTGTTTATAATCAAGTGAGTTTTTATGCTATCACGCTCATAATGCATCACATTAATCCGTATCATGTCTATAATAAGCTACAATTGAATAATAGATGAAAATGCATTCTAAACCTTGTTTTTTTTTAACCTTAAAAATCCTCATTGAAATAGACTTGTTACACCTATGCAGCTTTTAGCTTATGTGTAATAAGAAAATGTGCCATAAAAAAGTGAAAATGACACATAGAGGTGTTTTTGCATCTGTTTATGCAGCCTAATGTGAAAACAAGTCAAACCAATGTTTTACTTTACAAAAAATAAATTCCCAAATTTCCGCATTTTACCACTTACATAAAACATCTCCTGAGAAAGTTGCATATAAATGAGTCAGGGTACATTTTTTTAAAAAAACGTTTCCAGCTTGAGAATCAACATAACAAAAGGATTAATTTGATATATCACATACCCTAAAAAAAAAATCACAATATTGATTTTTTTGCATTTTTCCCAAGCTCAATGTAAAACATCCGTTGCACTAGTGCAACGAAAGGTTCCGTCGAAAAACGGAAACAGCTATAAAAAAAAAATCTGAAATACATATGTCAAAAATTCCTTTTGTTTCTTTGGCCTAAACCCAAGAGGCTTCCAACAACACATTTTTTTTCAAAAATCGAACAATGTAAAAATGTCCTGCGAACTTTTTTTCTTCTGAAAATATTGTCAAAAATAGTAATTTTTAGTATCAATAAGTGAGTGTTTGAGATTTTTGCACCAGATAAAGTTTTTTATGGTCACTGTACACTTAGGCTTCGGGTCCACATTTTTTTAATTTTTTGGTTGACCCAGAAAAAAAAAATCTTTTTTCAAAAAGCTGCACTGGTGTAGCTCTCTGAAAAAAGGCACGCCCGAATATTTTTTTCTGAAAAAAGGGGGGTGCATATGAAAGAGGCCGTCGAAATATTATGATTGAGCACGATTTTTTTTTTCGACACGAGCGAATTGCAGTATGTAGCTAAGACATGTACACTTTATAGTGGCAACTCTGATGTTTGTGGCTTATAGGGACAAGGTACAAATCAAGTGTAACCTTGAGGTTGGTTTTTCTTTTTCACCTTCATGTATGTTGAAGAACTCTTTTTGCTTTTGGCTATAATTCACAATCTATATATGATAGAGACATAATTTAAACAACACATTGTTCCTAGTCGTGTGCTACTTACCCATGTGAATTATCATGTATGTGGCATATTGGATAGTAGTCAAAATGTGAAGTTGAATGGATGATGTTTTTCAATTACGTCACAAGTTTGAAAAAGTATGCCTTACATTTTGGCCCATAATTCTGAAACCATACAATCTGGATCCTCAATTCAAAGTGCAGCATAAAGTGAACGTCATGCCACTGTTCCGTGTCCATTTTCATGCTTGTGCCATGCTTAGAAGTGGTGAGAATCTTTCAGTGATTAAATGCATGTTTTAAATACAAAAAATCTCAATTCATTTCAAATATTTCACGTATATTGTGTCATAATTCATGATCCATACTAGATAGAGCTTCATTTGCAAATGCAACACATTCTATGGAATATCCCACTGCAGGATGCCAAATTACATGCCTCTAGGATGTAGAGAAAGTACATAAAACTAACATTGACTCCATACTGGGCGATTTTACATCTCCGGCCATCTGGTCACCCTATAGAAACTAATTTTGTTTATAATCAAGTGAGTTTTTATGCTATTACGCTCATAATGCTTCACATTAATCCTTATCATGTCTATAATGAGCTACAATTGAACAATAGATGAAAATGCATTCTAAACCATGTTTTTTTTTACCTTAAAAATCCTCATTGAAATAGACTTGTTACACCTATGCAGCTTTTAGCTTATGTGTAATAAGAAAATGTGCCATAAAAAGGTGAAAATGACACATAGAGGTGTTTTTGCATCTGTTTATGCAGCCTAATGTGAAAACAAGTCAAACCAATGTTTTACTTTACAAAAAATAAATTCCCAAATTTCCGCATTTTACCACTTACATAAAACATCTCCTGAGAAAGTTGCATATAAATGAGTCAGGGCACATTTTTTTTTAAACATTTCCGGCTTGAGAATCAACATAACAAAAGGCTTAATTTGATATATCACATACCTTAAAAAGAAAATCACAATATTGATTTTTTTGCATTTTTCCCAAGCTCAATGTAAAACATCTGTTGCACTGGTGCAACAAAAGGTTAAGTCGAAAAACAGAAACAGCTATAAAAAAAAATCTGAAATATATATTTCAAAAATTCCTTTTGTTTCTTTGGCCTAAACCCAAAAGGCTTCCAACAACACCTTTTTTTCAAAAATCGAACAATGTAAAAATGTCCTGCGAACTTTTTTTCTTCTCAAAATATTGTCAAAAATAGTCATTTTTAGTATAAATAAGTGAGCATTTGAGATTTTTTCACCGGATAAAGTTTTTTATGGTAACTGTACACTTAGGCTTCGGGTCCACATGTTTTCAATTTTTTGGTTGACCCAGAAAAAAAAAATATTTTTTCAAAAAGCTGAATTGGTGTAGCTCTCTGAAAAAAGGCACGCCCGAATATTTTTTTCTGAAAAAAGGGGGTGCATATGAAAGAGGGCGTCGAAATATTATGATTGAGCACGATTTTTTTTTCCAACATGGGCGAATTGCAGTATGTAGCTAAGACATGTACACTTTATAGTGGCAACTCTGATGTTTGTGGCTTATAGGGACAAGGTACAAATCAAATGTAACCTTCAGGTTGGTTTCTCTTTTTCACCTTCATGTATGTTGAAGAACTCTTTTTGCTTTTGGCTATAATTCACAATCTATATATGATAGAGACATAATTGAAACAACACATTGTTCCTAGTCTTGTGCTACTTACCCATGTGAATTATCATGTATGTGGCATATTGGAAAGTAGTCAAAATGTGAAGTTGAATTTATGATGTTTTTCAATTACGTCACAAGTTCGAAAAAGTATGCCTTGTTTTTTGGCCCATAATTCTGAAACTATACAATCTGGATCCTCAATTCAAAGTGCCGCATAAAGCTAACATGATGCCACTGTTCTGTGTCCATTTTCATGCTTGTGCCATGCTTAGAAGTGGTGAGAATCTTTCAGTGATTAAATGCATGTTTTAAATACAAAAAATCTCAATTTATTTCAAATATTTTACGTATATTGTGTCATAATTCATGATCCATACTAGATAGAGCTTCATTTGCAAATGCAACACATTCTATAGAATATCCCACTGCAGGATGCCAAATTACATGCCTCTAGGATGTAGAGAAAGTACATAAAACTAACATTGACTCCATACTGGGCGATTTTACATCTCCGGCCATCTGGTCACCCTATAGAAACTAATTTTGTTTATAATCAAGTGAGTTTTTATACTATTATGCTCATAATGCATCACATTAATCCTTATCATGTCTATAATGAGCTATAATTGAACAATAGATGAAAATGCATTCTAAACCATGTTTTTTTTTAACCTTAAAAATCCTCATTGAAATAGACTTGTTACACCTATTCAGCTTTTAGCTTATGTGTAATGAGAAAATGTGCCATAAAAAAGTGAAAATGACACATAGAGGTGTTTTTGCATCTGTTTATGCAGCCTAATTTGAAAACAAGTCAAACCATTTTTTTACTTTACAAAAAATAAATTCCCAAATTTCCGCATTTTACCACTTACATAAAACATCTCCTGAGAAAGTTGCATATAAATGAGTCAGGGTACATTTTTTTTAAAAAACGTTTCCGGCTTGAGAATCACCATAACAAAAGGCTTAATTTGATATATCACATACCTTAAAAAGAAAATCACAATATTGATTTTTTTGCATTTTTCCCAAGCTCAATGTAAAACATCCGTTGCACTGGTGCAACAAAAGGTTAAGTCGAAAAACGGAAACAGCTATAAAAAAAAATCTGAAATATATATTTCAAAAATTCCTTTTGTTTCTTTGGCCTAAACCCAAAAGGCTTCCAACAACACCTTTTTTTCAAAAATCGAACAATGTAAAAATGTCCTGCGAACTTTTTTTCTTGTCAAAAATAGTCATTTTTAATAAATAAGTGAGCGTTTCAGAGTTTTTTCACCAGATACATTTTTTTATGGTCACTGTACACTTAGGCTTCGGGTCCACATGTTTTCAATTTTTTGGTTGACTCAGAAAAAAAAATTATTTCTTCTAAAAGCTGCACTGGTGTAGCTCTCTGAAAAAAGGCACGCCCGAATATTTTTTTCTGAAAAAAGGGGGTGCATATGAAAGAGGGCGTTGAAATATTATGATTGAGCACGATTTTTTTTCCGACATGGGCGAATTGCAGTATGTAGCTAAGACATGTACACTTTATAGTGGCAACTCTGATGTTTGTGGCTTATAGGGACAAGGTACAAATCAAATGTAACCTTCAGGATGGTTTCTCTTTTTCACCTTCATGTATGTTGAAGAACTCTTTTTGCTTTTGGCTATAATTCACAATCTATATATGATAGAGACATAATTGAAACAACACGTTGTTCCTAGTCTTGTGCTACTTATCAATGTGAATTATCATGTATGTGGCATATTGGATAGTAGTCGAAATGTGAAGTTGAATGTATGATGTTTTTCAATTACGTCACAAGTTCGAAAAAGTATGCCTTACATTTTGGCCCATAATTCTGAAACTATACAATCTGGATCCTCAATTAAAAGTGCCGCATAAAGCTATTATCATGCCACTGTTCTGTGTCCATTTTCATGCTTGTGCCATGCTTAGAAGTGGTGAGAATCTTTCAGTGATTAAATGCATGTTTTAAATACAAAAAATCTCAATTCATTTCAAATATTTCACGTATATTGTGTCATAATTCATGATCCATACTAGATAGAGCTTCATTTGCAAATGCAACACATTCTATGGAATATCCCACTGCAGGATGCCAAATTACATGCCTCTAGGATGTAGAGAAAGTACATAAAACTAACATTGACTCCATACTGGGCGATTTTACATCTCCGGCCATCTGGTCACCCTATAGAAACTAATTTTGTTTATAATCAAGTGAGTTTTTATGCTATTACGCTCATAATGCTTCACATTAATCCTTATCATGTCTATAATGAGCTACAATTGAACAATAGATGAAAATGCATTCTAAACCATGTTTTTTTTTACCTTAAAAATCCTCATTGAAATAGACTTGTTACACCTATGCAGCTTTTAGCTTATGTGTAATAAGAAAATGTGCCATAAAAAGGTGAAAATGACACATAGAGGTGTTTTTGCATCTGTTTATGCAGCCTAATGTGAAAACAAGTCAAACCAATGTTTTACTTTACAAAAAATAAATTCCCAAATTTCCGCATTTTACCACTTACATAAAACATCTCCTGAGAAAGTTGCATATAAATGAGTCAGGGCACATTTTTTTTTAAACATTTCCGGCTTGAGAATCAACATAACAAAAGGCTTAATTTGATATATCACATACCTTAAAAAGAAAATCACAATATTGATTTTTTTGCATTTTTCCCAAGCTCAATGTAAAACATCTGTTGCACTGGTGCAACAAAAGGTTAAGTCGAAAAACAGAAACAGCTATAAAAAAAAATCTGAAATATATATTTCAAAAATTCCTTTTGTTTCTTTGGCCTAAACCCAAAAGGCTTCCAACAACACCTTTTTTTCAAAAATCGAACAATGTAAAAATGTCCTGCGAACTTTTTTTCTTCTCAAAATATTGTCAAAAATAGTCATTTTTAGTATAAATAAGTGAGCATTTGAGATTTTTTCACCGGATAAAGTTTTTTATGGTAACTGTACACTTAGGCTTCGGGTCCACATGTTTTCAATTTTTTGGTTGACCCAGAAAAAAAAAATATTTTTTCAAAAAGCTGAATTGGTGTAGCTCTCTGAAAAAAGGCACGCCCGAATATTTTTTTCTGAAAAAAGGGGGTGCATATGAAAGAGGGCGTCGAAATATTATGATTGAGCACGATTTTTTTTTCCAACATGGGCGAATTGCAGTATGTAGCTAAGACATGTACACTTTATAGTGGCAAGTCCGATGTTTGTGGCTTATAGGGACAAGGTACAAATCAAATGTAACCTTCAGGTTGGTTTCTCTTTTTCACCTTCATGTATGTTGAAGAACTCTTTTTGCTTTTGGCTATAATTCACAATCTATATATGATAGAGACATAATTGAAACAACACATTGTTCCTAGTCTTGTGCTACTTACCCATGTGAATTATCATGTATGTGGCATATTGGAAAGTAGTCAAAATGTGAAGTTGAATTTATGATGTTTTTCAATTACGTCACAAGTTCGAAAAAGTATGCCTTACATTTTGGCCCATAATTCTGAAACTATACAATCTGGGTCCTCAATTCAAAGTGCCGCATAAAGCTAACATGATGCCACTGTTCTGTGTCCATTTTCATGCTTGTGCCATGCTTAGAAGTGGTGAGAATCTTTCAGTGATTAAATGCATGTTTTAAATACAAAAAATCTCAATTTATTTCAAATATTTTACGTATATTGTGTCATAATTCATGATCCATACTAGATAGAGCTTCATTTGCAAATGCAACACATTCTATAGAATATCCCACTGCAGGATGCCAAATTACATGCCTCTAGGATGTAGAGAAAGTACATAAAACTAACATTGACTCCATACTGGGCGATTTTACATCTCCGGCCATCTGGTCACCCTATAGAAACTAATTTTGTTTATAATCAAGTGAGTTTTTATACTATTATGCTCATAATGCATCACATTAATCCTTATCATGTCTATAATGAGCTATAATTGAACAATAGATGAAAATGCATTCTAAACCATGTTTTTTTTTAACCTTAAAAATCCTCATTGAAATAGACTTGTTACACCTATTCAGCTTTTAGCTTATGTGTAATGAGAAAATGTGCCATAAAAAAGTGAAAATGACACATAGAGGTGTTTTTGCATCTGTTTATGCAGCCTAATTTGAAAACAAGTCAAACCAATGTTTTACTTTACAAAAAATAAATTCCCAAATTTCCGCATTTTACCACTTACATAAAACATCTCCTGAGAAAGTTGCATATAAATGAGTCAGGGTACATTTTTTTTAAAAAACGTTTCCGGCTTGAGAATCACCATAACAAAAGGCTTAATTTGATATATCACATACCTTAAAAAGAAAATCACAATATTGATTTTTTTGCATTTTTCCCAAGCTCAATGTAAAACATCCGTTGCACTGGTGCAACAAAAGGTTAAGTCGAAAAACGGAAACAGCTATAAAAAAAAATCTGAAATATATATTTCAAAAATTCCTTTTGTTTCTTTGGCCTAAACCCAAAAGGCTTCCAACAACACCTTTTTTTCAAAAATCGAACAATGTAAAAATGTCCTGCGAACTTTTTTTCTTGTCAAAAATAGTCATTTTTAATAAATAAGTGAGCGTTTCAGAGTTTTTTCACCAGATACATTTTTTTATGGTCACTGTACACTTAGGCTTCGGGTCCACATGTTTTCAATTTTTTGGTTGACTCAGAAAAAAAAATTATTTCTTCTAAAAGCTGCACTGGTGTAGCTCTCTGAAAAAAGGCACGCCCGAATATTTTTTTCTGAAAAAAGGGGGTGCATATGAAAGAGGGCGTTGAAATATTATGATTGAGCACGATTTTTTTTCCGACATGGGCGAATTGCAGTATGTAGCTAAGACATGTACACTTTATAGTGGCAACTCTGATGTTTGTGGCTTATAGGGACAAGGTACAAATCAAATGTAACCTTCAGGATGGTTTCTCTTTTTCACCTTCATGTATGTTGAAGAACTCTTTTTGCTTTTGGCTATAATTCACAATCTATATATGATAGAGACATAATTGAAACAACACGTTGTTCCTAGTCTTGTGCTACTTATCAATGTGAATTATCATGTATGTGGCATATTGGATAGTAGTCGAAATGTGAAGTTGAATGTATGATGTTTTTCAATTACGTCACAAGTTCGAAAAAGTATGCCTTATATTTTGGCCCATAATTCTAAAACTATACAATCTGGATCCTCAATTCAAAGTGCCGCATAAAGCTAACATCATGCCACTGTTCTGTGTCCATTTTCATGCTTGTGCCATGCTTAGAAGTGGTGAGAATCTTTCAGTGATTAAATGCATGTTTTAAATTCAAAAAATCTCAATTTATTTCAAATATTCGACGTATATTGTGTCATAATTCATGATCCATACTAGATAGAGCTTCATTTGCAAATGCAACACATTCTATAGAATATCCCACTGCAGGATGCCAAATTACATGCCTCTAGGATGTAGAGAAAGTACATAAAACTAACATTGACTCCATACTGGGCGATTTTACATCTCCGGCCATCTGGTCACCCTATAGAAACTAATTTTGTTTATAATCAAGTGAGTTTTTATGCTATTACGCTCATAATGCATCACATTAATCCTTATCATGTCTATAATGATCTACAATTGAACAATAGATGAAAATGCATTCTAAACCATGTTTTTTTAACCTTAAAGATCCTCATTGAAATAGACTTGTTACACCTAAGCAGCTTTTAGCTGATGTGTAATGAGAAAATGTGCCATAAAAAAGTGAAAATGACACATAGAGGTGTTTTTGCATCTGTTTATGCAGCCTAATTTGAAAACAAGTCAAACTAATGTTTTACTTTACAAAAAATAAATTCCCAAATTTCCGCATTTTACCACTTACATAAAACATCTCCTGAGAAAGTTGCATATAAATGAGTCAGGGTACATTTTTTTTTTAAAACGTTTCCGGCTTGAGAATCAACATAACAAAAGGCTTAATTTGATATATCACATACCTTAAAAAGAAAATCACAATATTGATGTTTTTGCATTTTTCCCAAGCTCAATGTAAAACATCCGTTGCACTGGTGCAACAAAAGGTTAAGTCGAAAAACGGAAACAGCTATAAAAAAAACATCTGAAATATATATTTCAAAAATTCCTTTTGTTTCTTTGGCCTAAACCCAAAAGGCTTCCAACAACACCTTTTTTTCAAAAATCGAACAATGTAAAAATGTCCTGCGAACTTTTTTCTTCTCAAAATATTGTCAAAAATAGTCAGTTTTTAGTATAAATGAGTGAGCGTTTGAGATTTTTTCACCAGATAAAGTTTTTTATGGTCACTGTACACTTAGGCTTTGGGTCCACATGTTTTCAATTTTTTGGTTGACCCAGAAAAAAAAAATATTTTTTCAAAAAGCTGCACTGGTGTAGCTCTCTGAAAAAAGGCACGCCCGAACATTTTTTTCTGAAAAAAGGGGGTGCATATGAAAGAGGGCGTCGAAATATTATGATTGAGCACGATTTTTTTTTCCGACATTGGCGAATTGCAGTATGTAGCTAAGACATGTACACTTTATAGTGGCAACTCTGATGTTTGTGGCTTATAGGGACAAGGTACAAATCAAGTGTAACCTTCAGGTTGGTTTCTCTTTTTCACCTTCATGTATGTTGAAGAACTCTTTTTGCTTTTGGCTATAATTCACAATCTATATATGATAGAGACATAATTGAAACAACACATTGTTCCTAGTCTTGTGCTACTTACCCATGTGAATTATCATGTATGTGGCATATTGGAAAGTAGTCAAAATGTGAAGTTGAATGTATGATGTTTTTCAATTACGTCACAAAAGCTGCATTGGTGTAGCTCTCTGAAAAAAGGCACGCCCGAATATTTTTTTCTGAAAAAAGGGGGTGCATATGAAAGAGGGCGTCGAAATATTATGATTGAGCACGATTTTTTTTTCCAACATGGGCGAATTGCAGTATGTAGCTAAGACATGTACACTTTATAGTGGCAAGTCCGATGTTTGTGGCTTATAGGGACAAGGTACAAATCAAATGTAACCTTCAGGTTGGTTTCTCTTTTTCACCTTCATGTATGTTGAAGAACTCTTTTTGCTTTTGGCTATAATTCACAATCTATATATGATAGAGACATAATTGAAACAACACATTGTTCCTAGTCTTGTGCTACTTACCCATGTGAATTATCATGTATGTGGCATATTGGAAAGTAGTCAAAATGTGAAGTTGAATGTATGATGTTTTTCAATTACGTCACAAGTTCGAAAAAGTATGCCTTACATTTTGGCCCATAATTCTGAAACTATACAATCTGGATCCTCAATTCAAAGTGCCGCATAAAGCTAACATCATGCCACTGTTCTGTGTCCATTTTCATGCTTGTGATGCTTGTGCCATGCTTAGAAGTGGTGAGAATCTTTCAGTGATTAAATGCATGTTTTAAATACAAAAAATCTCAATTTATTTCAAATATTTTACGTATATTGTGTTATAATTCATGATCCATACTAGATAGAGCTTCATTTGCAAATGCAACACATTCTATAGAATATCCCACTGCAGGATGCCAAATTACATGCCTCTAGGATGTAGAGAAAGTACATAAAACAAACATTGACTCCATACTGGGCGATTTTACATCTCCGGCCATCTGGTCACCCTGTAGAAACTAATTTTGTTTATAATCAAGTGAGTTTTTATGCTATTACGCTCATAATGCATCACATTAATCCTTATCATGTCTATAATGAGCTACAATTGAACAATAGATGAAAATGCATTCTAAACCATGTTTTTTTTTAACCTTAAAAATCCTCATTGAAATAGACTTGTTACACCTATGCAGCTTTTAGCTTATGTGTAATGAAAAAATGTGCCATAAAAAAGTGAAAATGACACATAGAGGTGTTTTTGCATCTGTTTATGCAGCCTAATTTGAAAACAAGTCAAACCAATGTTTTACTTTACAAAAAATAAATTCCCAAATTTCCGTATTTTACCACTTACATAAAACATCTCCTGAGAAAGTTGCATATAAATGAGTCAGGGTAAATTTTTTTTTTTAAACGTTTCCGGCTTGAGAATCAACATAACAAAAGGCTTAATTTGATATCTCACATACCTTAAAAAGAAAATCACAATATTGATTTTTTTGCATTTTTCCCAAGCTCAATGTAAAACATCCGTTGCACTGGTGCAACAAAAGGTTAAGTCGAAAAACGGAAACAGCTATAAAAAAAAATCTGAAATATATATTTCAAAAATTCCTTTTGTTTCTTTGGCCTAAACCCAAAAGGCTTCCAACAACACCTTTTTTTCAAAAATCGAACAATGTAAAAATGTCCTGCGAACTTTTTTTCTTCTCAAAATATTTTCAAAAATAGTCATTTTTAGGATGAATAAGTGAGCGTTTGAGATTTTTTCACCAGATAAAGTTTTTTATGGTCACTGTACACTTAGGCTTCGGGTCCACATGTTTTCAGTTTTTTGGTTGACCCAGAAAAAAAAATTATTTTTTCAAAAAGCTGCACTGGTGTAGCTCTCTGAAAAAAGGCACGCCCGAATATTTTTTTCTGAAAAAAGGGGGTGCATATGAAAGAGGGTGTCGAAAGATTATGATTGAGCACGATGTTTTTTTTCTGACATGGGCGAATCGCAGTATGTAGCTAAGACATGTACACTTTATAGTGGCAACTCTGATGTTTGTGGCTTATAGGGACAAGGTACAAATCAAGTGTAACCTTCAGGATGGTTTCTCTTTTTCACCTTCATGTATGTTGAAGAACTCTTTGTACTTTTGGCTATTATTCACAATCTGTATATGATAGAGACATATGTGAAACAACACGTTGTTCCTAGTCTTGTGCTACTTACCCATGTGAATTATCATGTATGTGGCATATTGGATAGTAGTCAAAATGTGAAGTTGAATGTATGATGTTTTTCAATTACGTCACAAGTTCCAAAAAGTATGCCTTACATTTTGGCCCATACTTCTAAAACTATACAATCTGGATCCTCAATTCAAAGTGCCGCATAAAGCTAACATCATGCCACTGTTCTGTGTCCATTTTCATGCTTGTGCCATGCTTAGAAGTGGTGAGAATCTTTCAGTGATTAAATGCATGTTTTAAATACAAAAAATCTCAATTTATTTCAAATATTTCACGTATATTGTGTCTTAATTCATGATCCATACTAGATAGAGCTTCATTTGCAAATGCAACACATTCTATAGAATATCCCACTGCAGGATGCCGAATTACATGCCTCTAGGATGTAGAGAAAGTACATAAAACTAACATTGATTCCATACTGGGCGATTTTACATCTCCGGCCATCTGGTCACCCTATAGAAACTAATTTTGTTTATAATCAAGTGAGTTTTTATCCTATTACGCTCATAATGCATCACATTAATCCTTATCATGTCTATAATGAGCTACAATTGAACAATAGATGAAAATGCATTCTAAACCATGTTTTTTTTTAACCTTAAAAATCCTCATTGAAATAGATTTGTTACACCTATGCAGCTTTTAGCTTATGTGTAATGAAAAAATGTGCCATAAAAAAGTGAAAATGACACATAGAGGTGTTTTTGCATCTGTTTATGCAGCCTAATTTGAAAACAAGTCAAACCAATGTTTTACTTTACAAAAAATAAATTCCCAAATTTCCGCATTTTACCACTTACATAAAACATCTCCTGAGAAAGTTGCATATAAATGAGTCAGGGTACATTTTTTTTTTAAACGTTTCCGGCTTGAGAATCAACATAACAAAAGGCTTAATTTGATATCTTACATACCTTAAAAAGAAAATCGCAATATTGATTTTTTTGCATTTTTCCCAAGCTCAATGTAAAACATCCGTTGCACTGGTGCAACAAAAGGTTAAGTCGAAAAACAGAAACAGCTATAAAAAAAAATCTGAAATATATATTTCAAAAATTCCTTTTGTTTCTTTGGCCTAAACCCAAAAGGCTTCCAACAACACCTTTTTTTTCAAAAATCGAACAATGTAAAAATGTCCAGCGAACTTTTATTCTTCTCAAAATATTGTCAAAAATAGTCATTTTTAGGATGAATAAGTGAGCGTTTGAGATTTTTTCACCAGATAAAGTTTTTTATGGTCACTGTACACTTAGGCTTCGGGTCCACATGTTTTCAATTTTTTGGTTGACCCAGAAAAAAAATTATTTTTTCAAAAAGCTGCACTGGTGTAGCTCTCTGAAAAAAGGCACGCCTGAATATTTTTTTCTGAAAAAAGGGGGGTGCATATGAAAGAGGGCGTCGGAATATTATGATTGAGCACGATTTTTTTTTTCGACATGGACGTATTGCAGTATGTAGCTAAGACATTTACACTTTATAGTGGCAACTCTGATGTTTGTGGCTTATAGGGACAAGGTACAAATCAAGTGTAACCTTCAGGTTGGTTTTTCTTTTTCACCTTCATGTATGTTGAAGAACTCTTTTTGCTTTTTCTATAATTCACAATCTATATATGATAGAGACATAATTTAAACAACACGTTGTTCCTAGTCTTGTGCTACTTACCCATGTGAATTATCATGTATGTGGCATATTGGATAGTAGTCAAAATGTGAAGTTGAATGTATGATGTTTTTCAATTACGTCACAAGTTCGAAAAAGTATGCCTTACATTTTGGCCCATAATTATGAAACCATACAATCTGGATCCTCAATTCAAAGTGCAGCATAAAGCTAACATCATGCCACTGTTCTGTGTCCATTTTCATGTTTTTGCCTTGCTTAGAAGTGGTGAGAATCTTTCAGTGATTAAATGCAAGTTTTAAATACAAAAAATCTCAATTTATTTCAAATATTTCACGTATATTGTGTCATAATTCATGATCCATACTAGATAGAGCTTCATTTGCAAATGCAACACATTCTATAGAATATCCCACTGCAGGATGCCAAATTACATGCCTCTAGGATGTAGAGAAAGTACATAAAACTAACATTGACTCCATACTGGGCGATTTTACATCTCCGGCCATCTGGTCACCCTATAGAAACTAATTTTGTTTATAATCAAGTGAGTTTTTATGCTATTACGCTCATAATGCATCACATTAATCCTTATCATGTCTATAATGAGCTACAATTGAATAATAGATGAAAATGCATTCTAAACCATGTTTTTTTACCTTAAAATTCCTCATTGAAATAGACTTGTTACACCTATGCAGCTTTTAGCTTATGTGTAATAAGAAAATGTGCCATAAAAAAGTGAAAATGACACATAGAGGTGTTTTTGCATCTGTTTATGCAGCCTAATGTGAAAACAAGTCAAACCAATGTTTTACTTTACAAAAAATAAATTCCCAAATTTCCGCATTTTACCATTTACATAAAACATCTCCTGAGAAAGTTGCATATAAATGAGTCAGGGTACATTTTAAAAAAAAAACGTTTCCAGCTTGAGAATCAACATAACAAAAGGCTTAATTTGATATATCACATACCCTAAAAAAAAATCACAATATTGATTTTTTTGCATTTTTCCCAAGCTCAATGTAAAACATCCGTTGCACTAGTGCAACGAAAGGTTAAGTCGAAAAACGGAAACAGCTATAAAAAAAAACTGAAATACATATGTCAACAATTCCTTTTGTTTCTTTGGCCTAAACCCAAGAGGCTTCCAACAACACCTTTTTTTTCAAAAAATGAACAATGTAAAAATGTCCTGCGAACTTTTTTTCTTCTGAAAATATTGTCAAAAATAGTCATTTTTAGTATAAATAAGTGAGCGTTTGAGATTTTTTCACCAGATAAAGTTTTTTATGGTCACTGTACACTTAGGCTTCGGGTCCACATATTTTCAATGTTTTGGTTGACCCAGAAAAAAAAATTATTTTTTCAAAAAGCTGCACTGGTGTAGCTCTCTGAAAAAAGGCACGCCCAAATATTTTTTTCTGTAAAAAGGGGGGTGCATATGAAAGAGTGCGTAGAAATATTTTGATTGAGCACGATTTTTTTTTTCGACATGGGCGAATTGCAGTATGTAGCTAAGACATGTACACTTTATAGTGGCAACTCTGATGTTTGTGGCTTATAGGGACAAGGTACAAATCAAGTGTAACCTTCAGGTTGGTTTTTCTTTTTCACCTTCATGTATGTTGAAGAACTCTTTTTGCTTTTGGCTATAATTCACAATCTATATATGATAGAGACATAATTTAAACAACACATTGTTCCTAGTCTTGTGCTACTTACCCATGTGAATTATTCTGTATGTGGCATATTGGATAGTAGTCAAAATGTGAAGTTGAATGTATGATGTTTTTCAATTACGTCACAAGTTCGAAAAAGTATGCCTTACATTTTGGCCCATAATTCTGAAACCATACAATCTGCATCCTCAATTCAAAGTGCAGCATAAAGCTAACATCATGCCACTGGTATGTGTCCATTTTCATGCTTGTGCCATGCTTAGAAGTGGTGAGAATCTTTCAGTGATTAAATGCATGTTTTAAATACAAAAAATCTCAATTTATTTCAAATATTTCACGTATATTGTGTCATAATTCATGATCCATACTAGATAGAGCTTCATTTGCAAATGCAACACATTCTATAGAATATCCCACTGCAGGATGCCAAATTACATGCCTCTAGGATGTAGAGAAAGTACATAAAACTAACATTGACTCCATACTGGGCGATTTTACATCTCCGGCCATCTGGTCACCCTATAGAAACTAATTTTGTTTATAATCAAGTGAGTTTTTATGCTATCATGCTCATAATGCATAACATTAATCCTTATCATGTCTATAATGAGCTACAATTGAACAATAGATGAAAATGCATTCTTTTAACCTTAAAAATCCTCATTGAAATAGACTTGTTACACCTATGCAGCTTTTAGCTTATGTGTAATAAGAAAATGTGCCATAAAAAAGTGAAAATGACACATAGAGGTGTTTTTGCATCTGTTTATGCAGCCTAATGTGAAAACAAGTCAAACCAATGTTTTACTTTACAAAAAATAAATTCCCAAATTTCCGCATTTTACCACTTACATTAAACATCTCCTGAGAAAGTTGCATATAAATGAGTCAGGGTACATGTTTTTTTTAAAAAACGTTCCCGGCTTGAGAATCAACATAACAAAAGGCTTAATTTGATATATCACATACCCTAAAAAAAAATCACAATATTGATTTTTTTGCATTTTTCCCAAGCTCAATGTAAAACATCCGTTGCACTGGTGCAACGAAAGGTTAAGTTGAAAAACGGAAATAGCTATAAAAAAAAATCTGAAATATCTATTTCAAAAATTCCTTTTGTTTCTTTGGCCTAAACCCAAAAGGCTTCCAACAACACCTTTTTCTCAAAAATCGAACAATGTAAAAATGTCCTGCGAACTTTTTTTCTTCTCAAAATATTGTCAAAAATAGTCATTTTTAGTATAAATAAGTGAGCGTTTGAGATTATTTCACCAGATAAAGTTTTTTATGGTCACTGTACACTTAGGCTTCGGGTCCACATGTTTTCAATTTTTTGGTTGACCCAGAAAAAAAATTTATTTTTTCAAAAAGCTGCACTGGTGTAGCTCTCTGAAAAAAGGCACGCCCGAATATTTTTTTTCTGTAAAAAGGGGGGTGCATATGAAAGAGTGCGTAGAAATATTATGATTGAGCACGATTTTTTTATTGACATGGGCGAATTGCAGTATGTAGCTAAGACATGTACACTTTATAGTGGCAACTCTGATGTTTGTGGCTTATAGGGACAAGGTACAAATCAAGTGTAACCTTCAGGTTGGTTTTTCTTTTTCACCTTCATGTATGTTGAAGAACTCTTTTTGCTTTTGGCTATAATTCACAATCTATATATGATAGAGACATAATTTAAACAACACATTGTTCCTAGTCTTGTGCTACTTACCCATGTGAATTATTATGTATGTGGCATATTGGATAGTAGTCAAAATGTGAAGTTGAATGTATGATGTTTTTCAATTACGTCACAAGTTCGAAAAAGTATGCCTTACCTTTTGGCCCATAATTCTGAACCCATACAATCTGGATCCTCACTTCAAAGTGCAGAGTAAAGCTAACATCATGCCACTGTTCTGTGTCCATTTTCATGCTTGTGCCATGCTTAGAAGTGGTGAGAATCTTTCAGTGATTAAATGCATGTTTTAAATAAAAAAAATCTCAATTTATTTCAAATATTTCACGTATATTGTGTCATAATTCATGATCCATACTAGATAGAGCTTCATTTGCAAATGCAACACATTCTATAGAATATCCCACTGCAGGATGCCAAATTACATGCCTCTAGGATGTAGAGAAAGTACATAAAACTAACATTGACTCCATACTGGGTGATTTTACATCTCCGGCCATCTGGTTACCCTATAGAAACTAATTTTGTTTATAATCAAGTGAGTTTTTATGCTATTACGCTCATAATGCATCACATTAATCCTTATCATGTCTATAATGAGCTACAATTGAATAATAGATGAAAATGCATTCAAAACCATGTTTTTTTTTAACCTAAAAAAAATCCTCATTGAAATAGACTTGTTACACTTATGCAGCTTTTAGCTTATGTGTAATAAGAAAATGTGCCATAAAAAAGTGAAAATGACACATAGAGGTGTTTTTGCATCTGTTTATGCAGCCTAATGTGAAAACAAGTCAAACCAATGTTTTACTTTACAAAAAATAAATTCCCAAATTTCCGCATTTTACCACTTACATAAAACATCTCCTGAGAAAGTTGCATATAAATGAGTCAGGGTACATTTTTTTTTAAAAACGTTTCCAGCTTGAGAATCAACATAACAAAAGGCTTAATTTGATATATCACATACCCTAAAAAAAAAATCACAATATTGATTTTTTTGCATTTTTCCCAAGCTCAATGTAAAACATCCGTTGCACTGGTGCAACGAAAGGTTAAGTTGAAAAACGGAAACAGCTATAAAAAAAAATCTGAAATATCTATTTCAAAAATTCCTTTTGTTTCTTTGGCCTAAACCCAAAAGGCTTCCAACAACACCTTTTTCTCAAAAATCGAACAATGTAAAAATGTCCTGCGAACTTTTTTTCTTCTCAAAATATTGTCAAAAATATTCATTTTTAGTATAAATAAGTGAGCATTTGAGATTTTTTCACCAGATAAAGTTTTTTATGGTCACTGTACACTTAGGCTTCGGGTCCACATGTTTTCAATTTTTTGGTTGACCCAGAAAAAAAAAATATTTTTTCAAAAAGCTGCACTGGTGTAGCTCTCTGAAAAAAGGCACGCCCGAATATTTTTTTCTGAAAAAAGGGGGGTGCATATGAAAGAGTGCGTAGAAATATTATGATTGAGCCCGATTTTTTTTTCCCGACATGGGCGAATTGCAGTATGTAGCTAAGACATGTACACTTTATAGTGGCAACTCTGATGTTTGTGGCTTATAGGGACAAGGTACAAATCAAGTGTAACCTTCAGGTTGGTTTTTCTTTTTCACCTTCACGTGTGTTGAAGAACTCTTTTTGCTTTTGGCTATAATTCACAATCTATATATGATAGAGACATAATTTAAACAACACATTGTTCCTAGTCTTGTGCTACTTACCCATGTGAATTATCATGTAT
The DNA here is from genome assembly GCF_964204655.1 of Triturus cristatus. Lineage (NCBI taxonomy): Eukaryota > Metazoa > Chordata > Amphibia > Caudata > Salamandridae > Triturus > Triturus cristatus. The sequence continues at coordinate 206,470,417 of NC_140594.1, read as the reverse complement.
GTGGCATATTGGATAGTAGTCAAAATGTGAAGTTGAATGTATGATGTTTTTCAATTACGTCACAAGTTCGAAAAAGTATGCCTTACATTTTGGCCCATAATTCTGAACCCATACAATCTGGATCCTCACTTCAAAGTGCAGAATAAAGCTAACATCATGCCACTGTTCTGTGTCCATTTTCATGCTTGTGCCATGCTTAGAAGTGGTGAGAATCTTTCAGTGATTAAATGCATGTTTTAAATACAAAAAATCTCAATTTATTTCAAATATTTCACGTATATTGTGTCATAATTCATGATCCATACTAGATAGAGCTTCATTTGCAAATGCAACACATTCTATGGAATATCCCACTGCAGGATGCCAAATTACATGCCTCTAGGATGTAGAGAAAGTACATAAAACTAACATTGACTCCATACTGGGCGATTTTACATCTCCGGCCATCTGGTTACCCTATAGAAACTAATTTTGTTTATAATCAAGTGAGTTTTTATGCTATTACGCTCATAATGCATCACATTAATCCTTATCGTGTCTATAATGAGCTACAATTGAATAATAGATGAAAATGCATTCTAAACCTTGTTTTTTTTTAACCTTAAAAATCCTCATTGAAATAGACTTGTTACACCTATGCAGCTTTTAGCTTATGTGTAATAAGAAAATGTGCCATAAAAAAGTGAAAATGACACATAGAGGTGTTTTTGCATCTGTTTATGCAGCCTAATGTGAAAACAAGTCAAACCAATGTTTTACTTTACAAAAAATAAATTCCCAAATTTCCGCATTTTACCACTTACATAAAACATCTCCTGAGAAAGTTGCATATAAATGAGTCAGGGTACATGTTTTTTTTAAAAACGTTTCCAGCTTGAGAATCAACATAACAAAAGGATTAATTTGATATATCACATACCCTAAAAAAAAATCACAATATTGATTTTTTTGCATTTTTCCCAAGCTCAATGTAAAACATCCGTTGCACTAGTGCAACGAAAGGTTACGTCGAAAAACGGAAACAGCTATAAAAAAAAATCTGAAATACATATGTCAAAAATTCCTTTTGTTTCTTTGGCCTAAACCCAAGAGGCTTCCAACAACACATTTTTTTTTCAAAAATCGAACAATGTAAAAATGTCCTGCGAACTTTTTTTCTTCTGAAAATATTGTCAAAAATAGTAATTTTTAGTATCAATAAGTGAGTGTTTGAGATTTTTTCACCAGATAAAGTTTTTTATGGTCACTATACACTTAGGCTTCGGGTCCACATTTTTTCAATTTTTTGGTTGACCCAGAAAAAAAAAATCTTTTTTCAAAAAGCTGCACTGGTGTAGCTCTCTGAAAAAAGGCATGCCCGAATATTTTTTTCTGAAAAAAGGGGGGTGCATATGAAAGAGGCCGTCGAAATATTATGATTGAGCACGATTTTTTTTTTCGACACAGGCGAATTGCAGTATGTAGCTAAGACATGTACACTTTATAGTGGCAACTCTGATGTTTGTGGCTTATAGGGACAAGGTACAAATCAAGTGTAACCTTCAGGTTGGTTTCTCTTTTTCACCTTCATGTATGTTGAAGAACTCTTTTTGCTTTTGGCTATAATTCACAATCTATATATGATAGAGACATAATTGAAACAACACATTATTCCTAGTCTTGTGCTACTTACCCATGTGAATTATCATGTATGTGGCATATTGGATAGTAGTCAAAATGTGAAGTTGAATGTATGATGTTTTTCAATTACGTCACAAGTTTGAAAAAGTATGCCTTACATTTTGGCCCATAAGTCTGAAACTATACAATCTGGATCCTCAATTCAAAGTGCAGCATAAAGCTAACATCATGCCACTGTTCTGTGTCCATTTTCATGCTTGTGCCATGCTTAGAAGTGGTGAGAATCTTTCAGTGATTAAATGCATGTTTTAAATACAAAAAATCTCAATTTATTTCAAATATTTCACGTATATTGTGTCATAATTCATGATCCATACTAGATAGAGCTTCATTTGCAAATGCAACACATTCTATAGAATATCCCACTGCAGGATGCCAAATTACATGCCTCTAGGATGTAGAGAAAGTACATAAAACTAACATTGACTCCATACTGGGCGATTTTACATCTCCGGCCATCTGGTCACCCTATAGAAACTAATTTTGTTTATAATCAAGTGAGTTTTTATGCTATCACGCTCATAATGTATAACATTAATCCTTATCATGTCTATAATGAGCTACAATTGAACAATAGATGAAAATGCATTCTAAACCATGTTTTTTTAAGCTTAAAAATCCTCATTGAAATAGACTTGTTACACCTATGCAGCTTTTAGCTTATGTGTAATAAGAACATGTGCCATAAAAAAGTGAAAATGACACATAGAGGTGTTTTTGCATCTGTTTATGCAGCCTAATGTGAAAACAAGTCAAACCAATGTTTTACTTTACAAAAAATAAATTCCCAAATTTCCGCATTTTACCACTTACATTAAACATCTCCTGAGAAAGTTGCATATAAATGAGTCAGGGTACATTTTTTTTTTAAAAACGTTTCCGGCTTGAGAATCAACATAACAAAAGGCTTAATTTGATATATCACATACCCTAAAAAAAAATCACAATATTGATTTTTTTGCATTTTTCCCAAGCTCAATGTAAAACATCCGTTGCACTGGTGCAACGAAAGGTTAAGTTGAAAAACGGAAATAGCTATAAAAAAAAATCTGAAATATCTATTTCAAAAATTCCTTTTGTTTCTTTGGCCTAAACCCAAAAGGCTTCCAACAACACCTTTTTCTCAAAAATCGAACAATGTAAAAATGTCCTGCGAACTTTTTTTCTTCTCAAAATATTGTCAAAAATAGTCATTTTTAGTATAAATAAGTGAGCGTTTGAGATTATTTCACCAGATAAAGTTTTTTATGGTCACTGTACACATAGGCTTCGGGTCCACATGTTTTAAATTTTTTGGTTGACCCAGAAAAAAAAATTATTTTTTCAAAAAGCTGCACTGGTGTAGCTCTCTGAAAAAAGGCACGCCCGAATATTTTTTTCTGTAAAAAAGGAGGTGCATATGAAAGAGTGCGTAGAAATATTATGATTGAGCACGATTTTTTATTTCGACATGGGCGAATTGCAGTATGTAGCTAAGACATGTACACTTTATAGTGGCAACTCTGATGTTTGTGGCTTATAGGGACAAGGTACAAATCAAGTGTAACCTTCAGGTTGGTTTTTCTTTTTCACCTTCATGTATGTTGAAGAACTCTTTTTGCTTTTGGCTATATTTCAAAATCTATATATGATAGAGACATAATTTAAACAACACATTGTTCCTAGTCTTGTGCTACTTACCCATGTGAATTATTATGTATGTGACATATTGGATAGTTGTCAAAATGTGAAGTTGAATGTATGATGTTTTTCAATTACGTCACAAGTGCGAAAAAGTATGCCTTACATTTTGGCCCATAATTCTGAAACCATACAATCTGGATCCTCACTTCAAAGTGCAGCATAAAGCTAACATCATGCCACTGTTCTGTGTCCATTTTCATGCTTGTGCCATGCTTAGAAGTGGTGAGAATCTTTCAGTGATTAAATGCATGTTTTAAATACAAAAAATCTCAATTTATTTAAAATATTTCACGTATATTGTCTCATAATTCATGATCCATACTAGATAGAGCTTCATTTGCAAATGCAACACATTCTGTAGAATATCCCACTGCAGGATGCCAAATTACATGCCTCTAGGATGTAGAGAAAGTACATAAAACTAACATTGACTCCATACTGGGCGATTTTACATCTCCGGCCATCTGGTCACCCTATAGAAACTAATTTTGTTTATAATCAAGTGAGTTTTTATGCTATCACGCTCATAATGCATCACATTAATCCGTATCATGTCTATAATAAGCTACAATTGAATAATAGATGAAAATGCATTCTAAACCTTGTTTTTTGTTAACCTTAAAAATCCTCATTGAAATAGGCTTGTTACACCTATGCAGCTTTTAGCTTATGTGTAATAAGAAAATGTGCCATAAAAAAGTGAAAATGACACATAGAGGTGTTTTTGCATCTGTTTATGCAGCCTAATGTGAAAACAAGTCAAACCAATGTTTTACTTTACAAAAAATAAATTCCCAAATTTCCGCATTTTACCACTTACATAAAACATCTCCTGAGAAAGTTGCATATAAATGAGTCAGGATACATTTTTTTAAAAAAACGTTTCCAGCTTGAGAATCAACATAACAAAAGGATTAATTTGATATATCACATACCCTAAAAAAAAAATCACAATATTGATTTTTTTGCATTTTTCCCAAGCTCAGTGTAAAACATCCGTTGCACTAGTGCAACGAAAGGTTCCGTCGAAAAACGGAAACAGCTATAAAAAAAAAATCTGAAATACATATGTCAAAAATTCCTTTTGTTTCTTTGGCCTAAACCCAAGAGGCTTCCAACAACACATTTTTTTTCAAAAATCGAACAATGTAAAAATGTCCTGCGAACTTTTTTTCTTCTGAAAATATTGTCAAAAATAGTAATTTTTAGTATCAATAAGTGAGTGTTTGAGATTTTTGCACCAGATAAAGTTTTTTATGGTCACTGTACACTTAGGCTTCGGGTCCACATTTTTTTAATTTTTTGGTTGACCCAGAAAAAAAAAATCTTTTTTCAAAAAGCTGCACTGGTGTAGCTCTCTGAAAAAAGGCACGCCCGAATATTTTTTTCTGAAAAAAGGGGGGTGCATATGAAAGAGGCCGTCGAAATATTATGATTGAGCACGATTTTTTTTTTCGACACGAGCGAATTGCAGTATGTAGCTAAGACATGTACACTTTATAGTGGCAACTCTGATGTTTGTGGCTTATAGGGACAAGGTACAAATCAAGTGTAACCTTGAGGTTGGTTTTTCTTTTTCACCTTCATGTATGTTGAAGAACTCTTTTTGCTTTTGGCTATAATTCACAATCTATATATGATAGAGACATAATTTAAACAACACATTGTTCCTAGTCGTGTGCTACTTACCCATGTGAATTATCATGTATGTGGCATATTGGATAGTAGTCAAAATGTGAAGTTGAATGGATGATGTTTTTCAATTACGTCACAAGTTTGAAAAAGTATGCCTTACATTTTGGCCCATAATTCTGAAACCATACAATCTGGATCCTCAATTCAAAGTGCAGCATAAAGTGAACGTCATGCCACTGTTCCGTGTCCATTTTCATGCTTGTGCCATGCTTAGAAGTGGTGAGAATCTTTCAGTGATTAAATGCATGTTTTAAATACAAAAAATCTCAATTCATTTCAAATATTTCACGTATATTGTGTCATAATTCATGATCCATACTAGATAGAGCTTCATTTGCAAATGCAACACATTCTATGGAATATCCCACTGCAGGATGCCAAATTACATGCCTCTAGGATGTAGAGAAAGTACATAAAACTAACATTGACTCCATACTGGGAGATTTTACATCTCCGGCCATCTGGTCACCCTATAGAAACTAATTTTGTTTATAATCAAGTGAGTTTTTATGCTATTACGCTCATAATGCTTCACATTAATCCTTATCATGTCTATAATGAGCTACAATTGAACAATAGATGAAAATGCATTCTAAACCATGTTTTTTTTTACCTTAAAAATCCTCATTGAAATAGACTTGTTACACCTATGCAGCTTTTAGCTTATGTGTAATAAGAAAATGTGCCATAAAAAGGTGAAAATTACACATAGAGGTGTTTTTGCATCTGTTTATGCAGCCTAATGTGAAAACAAGTCAAACCAATGTTTTACTTTACAAAAAATAAATTCCCAAATTTCCGCATTTTACCACTTACATAAAACATCTCCTGAGAAAGTTGCATATAAATGAGTCAGGGCACATTTTTTTTTAAACATTTCCGGCTTGAGAATCAACATAACAAAAGGCTTAATTTGATATATCACATACCTTAAAAAGAAAATCACAATATTGATTTTTTTGCATTTTTCCCAAGCTCAATGTAAAACATCTGTTGCACTGGTGCAACAAAAGGTTAAGTCGAAAAACAGAAACAGCTATAAAAAAAAATCTGAAATATATATTTCAAAAATTCCTTTTGTTTCTTTGGCCTAAACCCAAAAGGCTTCCAACAACACCTTTTTTTCAAAAATCGAACAATGTAAAAATGTCCTGCGAACTTTTTTTCTTCTCAAAATATTGTCAAAAATAGTCATTTTTAGTATAAATAAGTGAGCATTTGAGATTTTTTCACCGGATAAAGTTTTTTATGGTAACTGTACACTTAGGCTTCGGGTCCACATGTTTTCAATTTTTTGGTTGACCCAGAAAAAAAATATATTTTTTCAAAAAGCTGAATTGGTGTAGCTCTCTGAAAAAAGGCACGCCCGAATATTTTTTTCTGAAAAAAGGGGGTGCATATGAAAGAGGGCGTCGAAATATTATGATTGAGCACGATTTTTTTTTCCAACATGGGCGAATTGCAGTATGTAGCTAAGACATGTACACTTTATAGTGGCAACTCTGATGTTTGTGGCTTATAGGGACAAGGTACAAATCAAATGTAACCTTCAGGTTGGTTTCTCTTTTTCACCTTCATGTATGTTGAAGAACTCTTTTTGCTTTTGGCTATAATTCACAATCTATATATGATAGAGACATAATTGAAACAACACATTGTTCCTAGTCTTGTGCTACTTACCCATGTGAATTATCATGTATGTGGCATATTGGAAAGTAGTCAAAATGTGAAGTTGAATTTATGATGTTTTTCAATTACGTCACAAGTTCGAAAAAGTATGCCTTACATTTTGGCCCATAATTCTGAAACTATACAATCTGGATCCTCAATTCAAAGTGCCGCATAAAGCTAACATGATGCCACTGTTCTGTGTCCATTTTCATGCTTGTGCCATGCTTAGAAGTGGTGAGAATCTTTCAGTGATTAAATGCATGTTTTAAATACAAAAAATCTCAATTTATTTCAAATATTTTACGTATATTGTGTCATAATTCATGATCCATACTAGATAGAGCTTCATTTGCAAATGCAACACATTCTATAGAATATCCCACTGCAGGATGCCAAATTACATGCCTCTAGGATGTAGAGAAAGTACATAAAACTAACATTGACTCCATACTGGGCGATTTTACATCTCCGGCCATCTGGTCACCCTATAGAAACTAATTTTGTTTATAATCAAGTGAGTTTTTATACTATTATGCTCATAATGCATCACATTAATCCTTATCATGTCTATAATGAGCTATAATTGAACAATAGATGAAAATGCATTCTAAACCATGTTTTTTTTTAACCTTAAAAATCCTCATTGAAATAGACTTGTTACACCTATTCAGCTTTTAGCTTATGTGTAATGAGAAAATGTGCCATAAAAAAGTGAAAATGACACATAGAGGTGTTTTTGCATCTGTTTATGCAGCCTAATTTGAAAACAAGTCAAACCAATGTTTTACTTTACAAAAAATAAATTCCCAAATTTCCGCATTTTACCACTTACATAAAACATCTCCTGAGAAAGTTGCATATAAATGAGTCAGGGTACATTTTTTTTAAAAAACGTTTCCGGCTTGAGAATCACCATAACAAAAGGCTTAATTTGATATATCACATACCTTAAAAAGAAATTCACAATATTGATTTTTTTGCATTTTTCCCAAGCTCAATGTAAAACATCCGTTGCACTGGTGCAACAAAAGGTTAAGTCGAAAAACGGAAACAGCTATAAAAAAAAATCTGAAATATATATTTCAAAAATTCCTTTTGTTTCTTTGGCCTAAACCCAAAAGGCTTCCAACAACACCTTTTTTTCAAAAATCGAACAATGTAAAAATGTCCTGCGAACTTTTTTTCTTGTCAAAAATAGTCATTTTTAATAAATAAGTGAGCGTTTCAGAGTTTTTTCACCAGATACATTTTTTTATGGTCACTGTACACTTAGGCTTCGGGTCCACATGTTTTCAATTTTTTGGTTGACTCAGAAAAAAAAATTATTTCTTCTAAAAGCTGCACTGGTGTAGCTCTCTGAAAAAAGGCACGCCCGAATATTTTTTTCTGAAAAAAGGGGGTGCATATGAAAGAGGGCGTTGAAATATTATGATTGAGCACGATTTTTTTTCCGACATGGGCGAATTGCAGTATGTAGCTAAGACATGTACACTTTATAGTGGCAACTCTGATGTTTGTGGCTTATAGGGACAAGGTACAAATCAAATGTAACCTTCAGGATGGTTTCTCTTTTTCACCTTCATGTATGTTGAAGAACTCTTTTTGCTTTTGGCTATAATTCACAATCTATATATGATAGAGACATAATTGAAACAACACGTTGTTCCTAGTCTTGTGCTACTTATCAATGTGAATTATCATGTATGTGGCATATTGGATAGTAGTCGAAATGTGAAGTTGAATGTATGATGTTTTTCAATTACGTCACAAGTTCGAAAAAGTATGCCTTATATTTTGGCCCATAATTCTAAAACTATACAATCTGGATCCTCAATTCAAAGTGCCGCATAAAGCTAACATCATGCCACTGTTCTGTGTCCATTTTCATGCTTGTGCCATGCTTAGAAGTGGTGAGAATCTTTCAGTGATTAAATGCATGTTTTAAATTCAAAAAATCTCAATTTATTTCAAATATTCGACGTATATTGTGTCATAATTCATGATCCATACTAGATAGAGCTTCATTTGCAAATGCAACACATTCTATAGAATATCCCACTGCAGGATGCCAAATTACATGCCTCTAGGATGTAGAGAAAGTACATAAAACTAACATTGACTCCATACTGGGCGATTTTACATCTCCGGCCATCTGGTCACCCTATAGAAACTAATTTTGTTTATAATCAAGTGAGTTTTTATGCTATTACGCTCATAATGCATCACATTAATCCTTATCATGTCTATAATGATCTACAATTGAACAATAGATGAAAATGCATTCTAAACCATGTTTTTTTAACCTTAAAGATCCTCATTGAAATAGACTTGTTACACCTAAGCAGCTTTTAGCTGATGTGTAATGAGAAAATGTGCCATAAAAAAGTGAAAATGACACATAGAGGTGTTTTTGCATCTGTTTATGCAGCCTAATTTGAAAACAAGTCAAACTAATGTTTTACTTTACAAAAAATAAATTCCCAAATTTCCGCATTTTACCACTTACATAAAACATCTCCTGAGAAAGTTGCATATAAATGAGTCAGGGTACATTTTTTTTTTAAAACGTTTCCGGCTTGAGAATCAACATAACAAAAGGCTTAATTTGATATATCACATACCTTAAAAAGAAAATCACAATATTGATGTTTTTGCATTTTTCCCAAGCTCAATGTAAAACATCCGTTGCACTGGTGCAACAAAAGGTTAAGTCGAAAAACGGAAACAGCTATAAAAAAAACATCTGAAATATATATTTCAAAAATTCCTTTTGTTTCTTTGGCCTAAACCCAAAAGGCTTCCAACAACACCTTTTTTTCAAAAATCGAACAATGTAAAAATGTCCTGCGAACTTTTTTCTTCTCAAAATATTGTCAAAAATAGTCAGTTTTTAGTATAAATGAGTGAGCGTTTGAGATTTTTTCACCAGATAAAGTTTTTTATGGTCACTGTACACTTAGGCTTTGGGTCCACATGTTTTCAATTTTTTGGTTGACCCAGAAAAAAAAAATATTTTTTCAAAAAGCTGCACTGGTGTAGCTCTCTGAAAAAAGGCACGCCCGAACATTTTTTTCTGAAAAAAGGGGGTGCATATGAAAGAGGGCGTCGAAATATTATGATTGAGCACGATTTTTTTTTCCGACATTGGCGAATTGCAGTATGTAGCTAAGACATGTACACTTTATAGTGGCAACTCTGATGTTTGTGGCTTATAGGGACAAGGTACAAATCAAGTGTAACCTTCAGGTTGGTTTCTCTTTTTCACCTTCATGTATGTTGAAGAACTCTTTTTGCTTTTGGCTATAATTCACAATCTATATATGATAGAGACATAATTGAAACAACACATTGTTCCTAGTCTTGTGCTACTTACCCATGTGAATTATCATGTATGTGGCATATTGGAAAGTAGTCAAAATGTGAAGTTGAATGTATGATGTTTTTCAATTACGTCACAAAAGCTGCATTGGTGTAGCTCTCTGAAAAAAGGCACGCCCGAATATTTTTTTCTGAAAAAAGGGGGTGCATATGAAAGAGGGCGTCGAAATATTATGATTGAGCATGATTTTTTTTTCCAACATGGGCGAATTGCAGTATGTAGCTAAGACATGTACACTTTATAGTGGCAAGTCCGATGTTTGTGGCTTATAGGGACAAGGTACAAATCAAATGTAACCTTCAGGTTGGTTTCTCTTTTTCACCTTCATGTATGTTGAAGAACTCTTTTTGCTTTTGGCTATAATTCACAATCTATATATGATAGAGACATAATTGAAACAACACATTGTTCCTAGTCTTGTGCTACTTACCCATGTGAATTATCATGTATGTGGCATATTGGAAAGTAGTCAAAATGTGAAGTTGAATGTATGATGTTTTTCAATTACGTCACAAGTTCGAAAAAGTATGCCTTACATTTTGGCCCATAATTCTGAAACTATACAATCTGGATCCTCAATTCAAAGTGCCGCATAAAGCTAACATCATGCCACTGTTCTGTGTCCATTTTCATGCTTGTGATGCTTGTGCCATGCTTAGAAGTGGTGAGAATCTTTCAGTGATTAAATGCATGTTTTAAATACAAAAAATCTCAATTTATTTCAAATATTTTACGTATATTGTGTTATAATTCATGATCCATACTAGATAGAGCTTCATTTGCAAATGCAACACATTCTATAGAATATCCCACTGCAGGATGCCAAATTACATGCCTCTAGGATGTAGAGAAAGTACATAAAACAAACATTGACTCCATACTGGGCGATTTTACATCTCCGGCCATCTGGTCACCCTGTAGAAACTAATTTTGTTTATAATCAAGTGAGTTTTTATGCTATTACGCTCATAATGCATCACATTGATCCTTATCATGTCTATAATGAGCTACAATTGAACAATAGATGAAAATGCATTCTAAACCATGTTTTTTTTTAACCTTAAAAATCCTCATTGAAATAGACTTGTTACACCTATGCAGCTTTTAGCTTATGTGTAATGAAAAAATGTGCCATAAAAAAGTGAAAATGACACATAGAGGTGTTTTTGCATCTGTTTATGCAGCCTAATTTGAAAACAAGTCAAACCAATGTTTTACTTTACAAAAAATAAATTCCCAAATTTCCGTATTTTACCACTTACATAAAACATCTCCTGAGAAAGTTGCATATAAATGAGTCAGGGTAAATTTTTTTTTTTAAACGTTTCCGGCTTGAGAATCAACATAACAAAAGGCTTAATTTGATATCTCACATACCTTAAAAAGAAAATCACAATATTGATTTTTTTGCAGTTTTCCCAAGCTCAATGTAAAACATCCGTTGCACTGGTGCAACAAAAGGTTAAGTCGAAAAACGGAAACAGCTATAAAAAAAAATCTGAAATATATATTTCAAAAATTCCTTTTGTTTCTTTGGCCTAAACCCAAAAGGCTTCCAACAACACCTTTTTTTCAAAAATCGAACAATGTAAAAATGTCCTGCAAACTTTTTTTCTTCTCAAAATATTTTCAAAAATAGTCATTTTTAGGATGAATAAGTGAGCGTTTGAGATTTTTTCACCAGATAAAGTTTTTTATGGTCACTGTACACTTAGGCTTCGGGTCCACATGTTTTCAGTTTTTTGGTTGACCCAGAAAAAAAAATTATTTTTTCAAAAAGCTGCACTGGTGTAGCTCTCTGAAAAAAGGCACGCCCGAATATTTTTTTCTGAAAAAAGGGGGTGCATATGAAAGAGGGTGTCGAAAGATTATGATTGAGCACGATGTTTTTTTTCTGACATGGGCGAATCGCAGTATGTAGCTAAGACATGTACACTTTATAGTGGCAACTCTGATGTTTGTGGCTTATAGGGACAAGGTACAAATCAAGTGTAACCTTCAGGATGGTTTCTCTTTTTCACCTTCATGTATGTTGAAGAACTCTTTGTACTTTTGGCTATTATTCACAATCTGTATATGATAGAGACATATGTGAAACAACACGTTGTTCCTAGTCTTGTGCTACTTACCCATGTGAATTATCATGTATGTGGCATATTGGATAGTAGTCAAAATGTGAAGTTGAATGTATGATGTTTTTCAATTACGTCACAAGTTCCAAAAAGTATGCCTTACATTTTGGCCCATAATTCTAAAACTATACAATCTGGATCCTCAATTCAAAGTGCCGCATAAAGCTAACATCATGCCACTGTTCTGTGTCCATTTTCATGCTTGTGCCATGCTTAGAAGTGGTGAGAATCTTTCAGTGATTAAATGCATGTTTTAAATACAAAAAATCTCAATTTATTTCAAATATTTCACGTATATTGTGTCTTAATTCATGATCCATACTAGATAGAGCTTCATTTGCAAATGCAACACATTCTATAGAATATCCCACTGCAGGATGCCGAATTACATGCCTCTAGGATGTAGAGAAAGTACATAAAACTAACATTGATTCCATACTGGGCGATTTTACATCTCCGGCCATCTGGTCACCCTATAGAAACTAATTTTGTTTATAATCAAGTGAGTTTTTATCCTATTACGCTCATAATGCATCACATTAATCCTTATCATGTCTATAATGAGCTACAATTGAACAATAGATGAAAATGCATTCTAAACCATGTTTTTTTTTAACCTTAAAAATCCTCATTGAAATAGATTTGTTACACCTATGCAGCTTTTAGCTTATGTGTAATGAAAAAATGTGCCATAAAAAAGTGAAAATGACACATAGAGGTGTTTTTGCATCTGTTTATGCAGCCTAATTTGAAAACAAGTCAAACCAATGTTTTACTTTACAAAAAATAAATTCCCAAATTTCCGCATTTTACCACTTACATAAAACATCTCCTGAGAAAGTTGCATATAAATGAGTCAGGGTACATTTTTTTTTTAAACGTTTCCGGCTTGAGAATCAACATAACAAAAGGCTTAATTTGATATCTTACATACCTTAAAAAGAAAATCGCAATATTGATTTTTTTGCATTTTTCCCAAGCTCAATGTAAAACATCCGTTGCACTGGTGCAACAAAAGGTTAAGTCGAAAAACAGAAACAGCTATAAAAAAAAATCTGAAATATATATTTCAAAAATTCCTTTTGTTTCTTTGGCCTAAACCCAAAAGGCTTCCAACAACACCTTTTTTTTCAAAAATCGAACAATGTAAAAATGTCCAGCGAACTTTTATTCTTCTCAAAATATTGTCAAAAATAGTCATTTTTAGGATGAATAAGTGAGCGTTTGAGATTTTTTCACCAGATAAAGTTTTTTATGGTCACTGTACACTTAGGCTTCGGGTCCACATGTTTTCAATTTTTTGGTTGACCCAGAAAAAAAATTATTTTTTCAAAAAGCTGCACTGGTGTAGCTCTCTGAAAAAAGGCACGCCTGAATATTTTTTTCTGAAAAAAGGGGGGTGCATATGAAAGAGGGCGTCGGAATATTATGATTGAGCACGATTTTTTTTTTCGACATGGACGTATTGCAGTATGTAGCTAAGACATTTACACTTTATAGTGGCAACTCTGATGTTTGTGGCTTATAGGGACAAGGTACAAATCAAGTGTAACCTTCAGGTTGGTTTTTCTTTTTCACCTTCATGTATGTTGAAGAACTCTTTTTGCTTTTTCTATAATTCACAATCTATATATGATAGAGACATAATTTAAACAACACGTTGTTCCTAGTCTTGTGCTACTTACCCATGTGAATTATCATGTATGTGGCATATTGGATAGTAGTCAAAATGTGAAGTTGAATGTATGATGTTTTTCAATTACGTCACAAGTTCGAAAAAGTATGCCTTACATTTTGGCCCATAATTATGAAACCATACAATCTGGATCCTCAATTCAAAGTGCAGCATAAAGCTAACATCATGCCACTGTTCTGTGTCCATTTTCATGTTTTTGCCTTGCTTAGAAGTGGTGAGAATCTTTCAGTGATTAAATGCAAGTTTTAAATACAAAAAATCTCAATTTATTTCAAATATTTCACGTATATTGTGTCATAATTCATGATCCATACTAGATAGAGCTTCATTTGCAAATGCAACACATTCTATAGAATATCCCACTGCAGGATGCCAAATTACATGCCTCTAGGATGTAGAGAAAGTACATAAAACTAACATTGACTCCATACTGGGCGATTTTACATCTCCGGCCATCTGGTCACCCTATAGAAACTAATTTTGTTTATAATCAAGTGAGTTTTTATGCTATTACGCTCATAATGCATCACATTAATCCTTATCATGTCTATAATGAGCTACAATTGAATAATAGATGAAAATGCATTCTAAACCATGTTTTTTTACCTTAAAATTCCTCATTGAAATAGACTTGTTACACCTATGCAGCTTTTAGCTTATGTGTAATAAGAAAATGTGCCATAAAAAAGTGAAAATGACACATAGAGGTGTTTTTGCATCTGTTTATGCAGCCTAATGTGAAAACAAGTCAAACCAATGTTTTACTTTACAAAAAATAAATTCCCAAATTTCCGCATTTTACCATTTACATAAAACATCTCCTGAGAAAGTTGCATATAAATGAGTCAGGGTACATTTTAAAAAAAAAACGTTTCCAGCTTGAGAATCAACATAACAAAAGGCTTAATTTGATATATCACATACCCTAAAAAAAAATCACAATATTGATTTTTTTGCATTTTTCCCAAGCTCAATGTAAAACATCCGTTGCACTAGTGCAACGAAAGGTTAAGTCGAAAAACGGAAACAGCTATAAAAAAAAACTGAAATACATATGTCAACAATTCCTTTTGTTTCTTTGGCCTAAACCCAAGAGGCTTCCAACAACACCTTTTTTTTCAAAAAATGAACAATGTAAAAATGTCCTGCGAACTTTTTTTCTTCTGAAAATATTGTCAAAAATAGTCATTTTTAGTATAAATAAGTGAGCGTTTGAGATTTTTTCACCAGATAAAGTTTTTTATGGTCACTGTACACTTAGGCTTCGGGTCCACATATTTTCAATGTTTTGGTTGACCCAGAAAAAAAAATTATTTTTTCAAAAAGCTGCACTGGTGTAGCTCTCTGAAAAAAGGCACGCCCAAATATTTTTTTCTGTAAAAAGGGGGGTGCATATGAAAGAGTGCGTAGAAATATTTTGATTGAGCACGATTTTTTTTTTCGACATGGGCGAATTGCAGTATGTAGCTAAGACATGTACACTTTATAGTGGCAACTCTGATGTTTGTGGCTTATAGGGACAAGGTACAAATCAAGTGTAACCTTCAGGTTGGTTTTTTTTTTTCACCTTCATGTATGTTGAAGAACTCTTTTTGCTTTTGGCTATAATTCACAATCTATATATGATAGAGACATAATTTAAACAACACATTGTTCCTAGTCTTGTGCTACTTACCCATGTGAATTATTATGTATGTGGCATATTGGATAGTAGTCAAAATGTGAAGTTGAATGTATGATGTTTTTCAATTACGTCACAAGTTCGAAAAAGTATGCCTTACATTTTGGCCAATAATTCTGAAACCATACAATCTGCATCCTCAATTCAAAGTGCAGCATAAAGCTCACATCATGCCACTGGTATGTGTCCATTTTCATGCTTGTGCCATGCTTAGAAGTGGTGAGAATCTTTCAGTGATTAAATGCATGTTTTAAATACAAAAAATCTCAATTTATTTCAAATATTTCACGTATATTGTGTCATAATTCATGATCCATACTAGATAGAGCTTCATTTGCAAATGCAACACATTCTATAGAATATCCCACTGCAGGATGCCAAATTACATGCCTCTAGGATGTAGAGAAAGTACATAAAACTAACATTGACTCCATACTGGGCGATTTTACATCTCCGGCCATCTGGTCACCCTATAGAAACTAATTTTGTTTATAATCAAGTGAGTTTTTATGCTATCATGCTCATAATGCATAACATTAATCCTTATCATGTCTATAATGAGCTACAATTGAACAATAGATGAAAATGCATTCTTTTAACCTTAAAAATCCTCATTGAAATAGACTTGTTACACCTATGCAGCTTTTAGCTTATGTGTAATAAGAAAATGTGCCATAAAAAAGTGAAAATGACACATAGAGGTGTTTTTGCATCTGTTTATGCAGCCTAATGTGAAAACAAGTCAAACCAATGTTTTACTTTACAAAAAATAAATTCCCAAATTTCCGCATTTTACCACTTACATTAAACATCTCCTGAGAAAGTTGCATATAAATGAGTCAGGGTACATGTTTTTTTTAAAAAACGTTCCCGGCTTGAGAATCAACATAACAAAAGGCTTAATTTGATATATCACATACCCTAAAAAAAAATCACAATATTGATTTTTTTGCATTTTTCCCAAGCTCAATGTAAAACATCCGTTGCACTGGTGCAACGAAAGGTTAAGTTGAAAAACGGAAATAGCTATAAAAAAAAATCTGAAATATCTATTTCAAAAATTCCTTTTGTTTCTTTGGCCTAAACCCAAAAGGCTTCCAACAACACCTTTTTCTCAAAAATCGAACAATGTAAAAATGTCCTGCGAACTTTTTTTCTTCTCAAAATATTGTCAAAAATAGTCATTTTTAGTATAAATAAGTGAGCGTTTGAGATTATTTCACCAGATAAAGTTTTTTATGGTCACTGTACACTTAGGCTTCGGGTCCACATGTTTTCAATTTTTTGGTTGACCCAGAAAAAAAATTTATTTTTTCAAAAAGCTGCACTGGTGTAGCTCTCTGAAAAAAGGCACGCCCGAATATTTTTTTTCTGTAAAAAGGGGGGTGCATATGAAAGAGTGCGTAGAAATATTATGATTGAGCACGATTTTTTTATTGACATGGGCGAATTGCAGTATGTAGCTAAGACATGTACACTTTATAGTGGCAACTCTGATGTTTGTGGCTTATAGGGACAAGGTACAAATCAAGTGTAACCTTCAGGTTGGTTTTTCTTTTTCACCTTCATGTATGTTGAAGAACTCTTTTTGCTTTTGGCTATAATTCACAATCTATATATGATAGAGACATAATTTAAACAACACATTGTTCCTAGTCTTGTGCTACTTACCCATGTGAATTATTATGTATGTGGCATATTGGATAGTAGTCAAAATGTGAAGTTGAATGTATGATGTTTTTCAATTACGTCACAAGTTCGAAAAAGTATGCCTTACCTTTTGGCCCATAATTCTGAACCCATACAATCTGGATCCTCACTTCAAAGTGCAGAGTAAAGCTAACATCATGCCACTGTTCTGTGTCCATTTTCATGCTTGTGCCATGCTTAGAAGTGGTGAGAATCTTTCAGTGATTAAATGCATGTTTTAAATAAAAAAAATCTCAATTTATTTCAAATATTTCACGTATATTGTGTCATAATTCATGATCCATACTAGATAGAGCTTCATTTGCAAATGCAACACATTCTATAGAATATCCCACTGCAGGATGCCAAATTACATGCCTCTAGGATGTAGAGAAAGTACATAAAACTAACATTGACTCCATACTGGGCGATTTTACATCTCCGGCCATCTGGTTACCCTATAGAAACTAATTTTGTTTATAATCAAGTGAGTTTTTATGCTATTACGCTCATAATGCATCACATTAATCCTTATCATGTCTATAATGAGCTACAATTGAATAATAGATGAAAATGCATTCAAAACCATGTTTTTTTTTAACCTAAAAAAAAATCCTCATTGAAATAGACTTGTTACACTTATGCAGCTTTTAGCTTATGTGTAATAAGAAAATGTGCCATAAAAAAGTGAAAATGACACATAGAGGTGTTTTTGCATCTGTTTATGCAGCCTAATGTGAAAACAAGTCAAATCAATGTTTTACTTTACAAAAAATAAATTCCCAAATTTCCGCATTTTACCACTTACATAAAACATCTCCTGAGAAAGTTGCAAATAAATGAGTCAGGGTACATTTTTTTTTAAAAACGTTTCCAGCTTGAGAATCAACATAACAAAAGGCTTAATTTGATATATCACATACCCTAAAAAAAAAATCACAATATTGATTTTTTTGCATTTTTCCCAAGCTCAATGTAAAACATCCGTTGCACTGGTGCAACGAAAGGTTAAGTTGAAAAACGGAAACAGCTATAAAAAAAAATCTGAAATATCTATTTCAAAAATTCCTTTTGTTTCTTTGGCCTAAACCCAAAAGGCTTCCAACAACACCTTTTTCTCAAAAATCGAACAATGTAAAAATGTCCTGCGAACTTTTTTTCTTCTCAAAATATTGTCAAAAATATTCATTTTTAGTATAAATAAGTGAGCATTTGAGATTTTTTCACCAGATAAAGTTTTTTATGGTCACTGTACACTTAGGCTTCGGGTCCACATGTTTTCAATTTTTTGGTTGACCCAGAAAAAAAAAATATTTTTTCAAAAAGCTGCACTGGTGTAGCTCTCTGAAAAAAGGCACGCCCGAATATTTTTTTCTGAAAAAAGGGGGGTGCATATGAAAGAGTGCGTAGAAATATTATGATTGAGCCCGATTTTTTTTTCCCGACATGGGCGAATTGCAGTATGTAGCTAAGACATGTACACTTTATAGTGGCAACTCTGATGTTTGTGGCTTATAGGGACAAGGTACAAATCAAGTGTAACCTTCAGGTTGGTTTTTCTTTTTCACCTTCATGTGTGTTGAAGAACTCTTTTTGCTTTTGGCTATAATTCACAATCTATATATGATAGAGACATAATTTAAACAACACATTGTTCCTAGTCTTGTGCTACTTACCCATGTGAATTATCATGTATGTGGCATATTGGATAGTAGTCAAAATGTGAAGTTGAATGTATGATGTTTTTCAATTACGTCACAAGTTCGAAAAAGTATGCCTTACATTTTGGCCCATAATTCTGAACCCATACAATCTGGATCCTCACTTCAAAGTGCAGAATAAAGCTAACATCATGCCACTGTTCTGTGTCCATTTTCATGCTTGTGCCATGCTTAGAAGTGGTGAGAATCTTTCAGTGATTAAATGCATGTTTTAAATACAAAAAATCTCAATTTATTTCAAATATTTCACGTATATTGTGTCATAATTCATGATCCATACTAGATAGAGCTTCATTTGCAAATGCAACACATTCTATGGAATATCCCACTGCAGGATGCAAAATTACATGCCTCTAGGATGTAGAGAAAGTACATAAAACTAACATTGACTCCATACTGGGCGATTTTACATCTCCGGCCATCTGGTTACCCTATAGAAACTAATTTTGTTTATAATCAAGTGAGTTTTTATGCTATTACGCTCATAATGCATCACATTAATCCTTATCATGTCTATAATGAGCTACAATTGAATAATAGATGAAAATGCATTCTAAACCTTGTTTTTTTTTAACCTTAAAAATCCTCATTGAAATAGACTTGTTACACCTATGCAGCTTTTAGCTTATGTGTAATAAGAAAATGTGCCATAAAAAAGTGAAAATGACACATAGAGGTGTTTTTGCATCTGTTTATGCAGCCTAATGTGAAAACAAGTCAAACCAATGTTTTACTTTACAAAAAATAAATTCCCAAATTTCCGCATTTTACCACTTACATAAAACATCTCCTGAGAAAGTTGCATATAAATGAGTCAGGGTACATGTTTTTTTTAAAAACGTTTCCAGTTTGAGAATCAACATAACAAAAGGATTAATTTGATATATCACATACCCTAAAAAAAAATCACAATATTGATTTTTTTGCATTTTTCCCAAGCTCAATGTAAAACATCCGTTGCACTAGTGCAACGAAAGGTTACGTCGAAAAACGGAAACAGCTATAAAAAAAAATCTGAAATACATATGTCAAAAATTCCTTTTGTTTCTTTGGCCTAAACCCAAGAGGCTTCCAACAACACATTTTTTTTTCAAAAATCGAACAATGTAAAAATGTCCTGCGAACTTTTTTTCTTCTGAAAATATTGTCAAAAATAGTAATTTTTAGTATCAATAAGTGAGTGTTTGAGATTTTTTCACCAGATAAAGTTTTTTATGGTCACTATACACTTAGGCTTCGGGTCCACATTTTTTCAATTTTTTGGTTGACCCAGAAAAAAAAAATCTTTTTTCAAAAAGCTGCACTGGTGTAGCTCTCTGAAAAAAGGCATGCCCGAATATTTTTTTCTGAAAAAAGGGGGGTGCATATGAAAGAGGCCGTCGAAATATTATGATTGAGCACGATTTTTTTTTTCGACACAGGCGAATTGCAGTATGTAGCTAAGACATGTACACTTTATAGTGGCAACTCTGATGTTTGTGGCTTATAGGGACAAGGTACAAATCAAGTGTAACCTTCAGGTTGGTTTTTCTTTTTCACCTTCATGTATGTTGAAGAACTCTTTTTGCTTTTGGCTATAATTCACAATCTATATATGATAGAGACATAATTCAAACAACATATTGTTCCTAATCTTGTGCTACTTACCCATGTGAATTATTATGTATGTGGCATATTGGATAGTAGTCAAAATGTGAAGTTGAATGTATGATGTTTTTCAATTACAGCACAAGTTCGAAAAAGTATGCCTTACATTTTGGCCCATAATTCTGAAACCATACAATCTGAATCCTCAATTCAAAGTGCAGCATAAAGCTAACATCATGCCACTGTTCTGTGTCCAGTTTCATGCTTGTGCCATGCTTAGAAGTGGTGAGAATCTTTCAGTGATTAAATGCATGTTTTAAATACAAAAAATCTCAATTTATTTCAAATAGTTCACGTATATTGTGTCATAATTCATGATCCATACTAGATAGAGCTTCATTTGCAAATGCAACACATTCTATAGAATATCCCACTGCAGGATGCCAAATTACATGCCTCTAGGATGTAGAGAAAGTACATAAAACTAACATTGACTCCATACTGGGCGATTTTACATCTCCGGCCATCTGGTTACCCTATAGAAACTAATTTTGTTTATAATCAAGTGAGTTTTTATGCTATTACACTCATAATGCATCACATTAATCCTTATCATGTCTATAATGAGCTACAATTGAATAATAGATGAAAATGCATTCAAAACCATGTTTTTTTTTAACCTAAAAAAAAATCCTCATTGAAATAGACTTGTTACACTTATGCAGCTTTTAGCTTATGTGTAATAAGAAAATGTGCCATAAAAAAGTGAAAATGACACATAGAGGTGTTTTTGCATCTGTTTATGCAGCCTAATGTGAAAACAAGTCAAACCAATGTTTTACTTTACAAAAAATAAATTCCCAAATTTCCGCATTTTACCACTTACATAAAACATCTCCTGAGAAAGTTGCATATAAATGAGTCAGGGTACATTTTTTTTTAAAAACGTTTCCAGCTTGAGAATCAACATAACAAAAGGCTTAATTTGATATATCACATACCCTAAAAAAAAAATCACAATATTGATTTTTTTGCATTTTTCCCAAGCTCAATGTAAAACATCCGTTGCACTGGTGCAACGAAAGGTTAAGTTGAAAAACGGAAACAGCTATAAAAAAAAATCTGAAATATCTATTTCAAAAATTCCTTTTGTTTCTTTGGCCTAAACCCAAAAGGCTTCCAACAACACCTTTTTCTCAAAAATCGAACAATGTAAAAATGTCCTGCGAACTTTTTTTCTTCTCAAAATATTGTCAAAAATATTCATTTTTAGTATAAATAAGTGAGCATTTGAGATTTTTTCACCAGATAAAGTTTTTTATGGTCACTGTACACTTAGGCTTCGGGTCCACATGTTTTCAATTTTTTGGTTGACCCAGAAAAAAAAAATATTTTTTCAAAAAGCTGCACTGGTGTAGCTCTCTGAAAAAAGGCACGCCCGAATATTTTTTTCTGAAAAAAGGGGGGTGCATATGAAAGAGTGCGTAGAAATATTATGATTGAGCCCGATTTTTTTTTCCCGACATGGGCGAATTGCAGTATGTAGCTAAGACATGTACACTTTATAGTAGCAACTCTGATGTTTGTGGCTTATAGGGACAAGGTACAAATCAAGTGTAACCTTCAGGTTGGTTTTTCTTTTTCACCTTCATGTGTGTTGAAGAACTCTTTTTGCTTTTGGCTATAATTCACAATCTATATATGATAGAGACATAATTTAAACAACACATTGTTCCTAGTCTTGTGCTACTTACCCATGTGAATTATCATGTATGTGGCATATTGGATAGTAGTCAAAATGTGAAGTTGAATGTATGATGTTTTTCAATTACGTCACAAGTTCGAAAAAGTATGCCTTACATTTTGGCCCATAATTCTGAACCCATACAATCTGGATCCTCACTTCAAAGTGCAGAATAAAGCTAACATCATGCCACTGTTCTGTGTCCATTTTCATGCTTGTGCCATGCTTAGAAGTGGTGAGAATCTTTCAGTGATTAAATGCATGTTTTAAATACAAAAAATCTCAATTTATTTCAAATATTTCACGTATATTGTGTCATAATTCATGATCCATACTAGATAGAGCTTCATTTGCAAATGCAACACATTCTATGGAATATCCCACTGCAGGATGCAAAATTACATGCCTCTAGGATGTAGAGAAAGTACATAAAACTAACATTGACTCCATACTGGGCGATTTTACATCTCCGGCCATCTGGTTACACTATAGAAACTAATTTTGTTTATAATCAAGTGAGTTTTTATGCTATTACGCTCATAATGCATCACATTAATCCTTATCATGTCTATAATGAGCTACAATTGAATAATAGATGAAAATGCATTCTAAACCTTGTTTTTTTTTAACCTTAAAAATCCTCATTGAAATAGACTTGTTACACCTATGCAGCTTTTAGCTTATGTGTAATAAGAAAATGTGCCATAAAAAAGTGAAAATGACACATAGAGGTGTTTTTGCATCTGTTTATGAAGCCTAATGTGAAAACAAGTCAAACCAATGTTTTACTTTACAAAAAATAAATTCCCAAATTTCCGCATTTTACCACTTACATAAAACATCTCCTGAGAAAGTTGCATATAAATGAGTCAGGGTACATGTTTTTTTTAAAAACGTTTCCAGCTTGAGAATCAACATAACAAAAGGATTAATTTGATATATCACATACCCTAAAAAAAAATCACAATATTGATTTTTTTGCATTTTTCCCAAGCTCAATGTAAAACATCCGTTGCACTAGTGCAACGAAAGGTTACGTCGAAAAACGGAAACAGCTATAAAAAAAAATCTGAAATACATATGTCAAAAATTCCTTTTGTTTCTTTGGCCTAAACCCAAGAGGCTTCCAACAACACATTTTTTTTTCAAAAATCGAACAATGTAAAAATGTCCTGCGAACTTTTTTTCTTCTGAAAATATTGTCAAAAATAGTAATTTTTAGTATCAATAAGTGAGTGTTTGAGATTTTTTCACCAGATAAAGTTTTTTATGGTCACTATACACTTAGGCTTCGGGTCCACATTTTTTCAATTTTTTGGTTGACCCAGAAAAAAAAAATCTTTTTTCAAAAAGCTGCACTGGTGTAGCTCTCTGAAAAAAGGCATGCCCGAATATTTTTTTCTGAAAAAAGGGGGGTGCATATGAAAGAGGCCGTCGAAATATTATGATTGAGCACGATTTTTTTTTTCGACACAGGCGAATTGCAGTATGTAGCTAAGACATGTACACTTTATAGTGGCAACTCTGATGTTTGTGGCTTATAGGGACAAGGTACAAATCAAGTGTAACCTTCAGGTTGGTTTTTCTTTTTCACCTTCATGTATGTTGAAGAACTCTTTTTGCTTTTGGCTATAATTCACAATCTATATATGATAGAGACATAATTCAAACAACATATTGTTCCTAATCTTGTGCTACTTACCCATGTGAATTATTATGTATGTGGCATATTGGATAGTAGTCAAAATGTGAAGTTGAATGTATGATGTTTTTCAATTACAGCACAAGTTCGAAAAAGTATGCCTTACATTTTGGCCCATAATTCTGAAACCATACAATCTGAATCCTCAATTCAAAGTGCAGCATAAAGCTAACATCATGCCACTGTTCTGTGTCCAGTTTCATGCTTGTGACATGCTTAGAAGTGGTGAGAATCTTTCAGTGATTAAATGCATGTTTTAAATACAAAAAATCTCAATTTATTTCAAATATTTCACGTATATTGTGTCATAATTCATGATCCATACTAGATAGAGCTTCATTTGCAAATGCAACACATTCTATAGGATATCCCACTGCAGGATGCCAAATTACATGCCTCTAGGATGTAGAGAAAGTACATAAAACTAACATTGACTCCATACTGGGCGATTTTACATCTCCGGCCATCTGGTCACCCTATAGAAAATAATTTTGTTTATAATCAAGTGAGTTTTTATGCTATCACGCTCATAATGCATAACATTAATCCTTATCATGTCTATAATGAGCTACAATTGAACAATAGATGAAAATGCATTCTAAACCATGTTTTTTTAAGCTTAAAAATCCTCATTGAAATAGACTTGTTACACCTATGCAGCTTTTAGCTTATGTGTAATAAGAACATGTGCCATAAAAAAGTGAAAATGACACATAGAGGTGTTTTTGCATCTGTTTATGCAGCCTAATGTGAAAACAAGTCAAACCAATGTTTTACTTTACAAAAAATAAATTCCCAAATTTCCGCATTTTACCACTTACATTAAACATCTCCTGAGAAAGTTGCATATAAATGAGTCAGGGTACATTTTTTTTTTAAAAACGTTTCCGGCTTGAGAATCAACATAACAAAAGGCTTAATTTGATATATCACATACCCTAAAAAAAAATCACAATATTGATTTTTTTGCATTTTTCCCAAGCTCAATGTAAAACATCCGTTGCACTGGTGCAACGAAAGGTTAAGTTGAAAAACGGAAATAGCTATAAAAAAAAATCTGAAATATCTATTTAAAAAATTCCTTTTGTTTCTTTGGCCTAAACCCAAAAGGCTTCCAACAACACCTTTTTCTCAAAAATCGAACAATGTAAAAATGTCCTGCGAACTTTTTTTCTTCTCAAAATATTGTCAAAAATAGTCATTTTTAGTATAAATAAGTGAGCGTTTGAGATTATTTCACCAGATAAAGTTTTTTATGGTCACTGTACACATAGGCTTCGGGTCCACATGTTTTAAATTTTTTGGTTGACCCAGAAAAAAAAATTATTTTTTCAAAAAGCTGCACTGGTGTAGCTCTCTGAAAAAAGGCACGCCCGAATATTTTTTTCTGTAAAAAAGGAGGTGCATATGAAAGAGTGCGTAGAAATATTATGATTGAGCACGATTTTTTATTTCGACATGGGCGAATTGCAGTATGTAGCTAAGACATGTACACTTTATAGTGGCAACTCTGATGTTTGTGGCTTATAGGGACAAGGTACAAATCAAGTGTAACCTTCAGGTTGGTTTTTCTTTTTCACCTTCATGTATGTTGAAGAACTCTTTTTGCTTTTGGCTATAATTCAAAATCTATATATGATAGAGACATAATTTAAACAACACATTGTTCCTAGTCTTGTGCTACTTACCCATGTGAATTATTATGTATGTGACATATTGGATAGTCGTCAAAATGTGAAGTTGAATGTATGATGTTTTTCAATTACGTCACAAGTTCGAAAAAGTATGCCTTACATTTTGGCCCATAATTCTGAAACCATACAATCTGGATCCTCACTTCAAAGTGCAGCATAAAGCTAACATCATGCCACTGTTCTGTGTCCATTTTCATGCTTGTGCCATGCTTAGAAGTGGTGAGAATCTTTCAGTGATTAAATGCATGTTTTAAATACAAAAAATCTCAATTTATTTAAAATATTTCACGTATATTGTCTCATAATTCATGATCCATACTAGATAGAGCTTCATTTGCAAATGCAACACATTCTATAGAATATCCCACTGCAGGATGCCAAATTACATGCCTCTAGGATGTAGAGAAAGTACATAAAACTAACATTGACTCCATACTGGGCGATTTTACATCTCCGGCCATCTGGTCACCCTATAGAAACTAATTTTGTTTATAATCAAGTGAGTTTTTATGCTATCACGCTCATAATGCATCACATTAATCCGTATCATGTCTATAATAAGCTGCAATTGAATAATAGATGAAAATGCATTCTAAACCTTGTTTTTTTTTAACCTTAAAAATCCTCATTGAAATAGACTTGTTACACCTATGCAGCTTTTAGCTTATGTGTAATAAGAAAATGTGCCATAAAAAAGTGAAAATGACACATAGAGGTGTTTTTGCATCTGTTTATGCAGCCTAATGTGAAAACAAGTCAAACCAATGTTTTACTTTACAAAAAATAAATTCCCAAATTTCCGCATTTTACCACTTACATAAAACATCTCCTGAGAAAGTTGCATATAAATGAGTCAGGGTACATTTTTTTTAAAAAACGTTTCCAGCTTGAGAATCAACATAACAAAAGGATTAATTTGATATATCACATACCCTAAAAAAAAAATCACAATATTGATTTTTTTGCATTTTTCCCAAGCTCAATGTAAAACATCCGTTGCACTAGTGCAACGAAAGGTTCCGTCGAAAAACGGAAACAGCTATAAAAAAAAAATCTGAAATACATATGTCAAAAATTCCTTTTGTTTCTTTGGCCTAAACCCAAGAGGCTTCCAACAACACATTTTTTTTCAAAAATCGAACAATGTAAAAATGTCCTGCGAACTTTTTTTCTTCTGAAAATATTGTCAAAAATAGTAATTTTTAGTATCAATAAGTGAGTGTTTGAGATTTTTGCACCAGATAAAGTTTTTTATGGTCACTGTACACTTAGGCTTCGGGTCCACATTTTTTTAATCTTTTGGTTGACCCAGAAAAAAAAAATCTTTTTTCAAAAAGCTGCACTGGTGTAGCTCTCTGAAAAAAGGCACGCCCGAATATTTTTTTCTGAAAAAAGGGGGGTGCATATGAAAGAGGCCGTCGAAATATTATGATTGAGCACGATTTTTTTTTTCGACACGGGCGAATTGCAGTATGTAGCTAAGACATGTACACTTTATAGTGGCAACTCTGATGTTTGTGGCTTATAGGGACAAGGTACAAATCAAGTGTAACCTTGAGGTTGGTTTTTCTTTTTCACCTTCATGTATGTTGAAGAACTCTTTTTGCTTTTGGCTATAATTCACAATCTATATATGATAGAGACATAATTTAAACAACACATTGTTCCTAGTCGTGTGCTACTTACCCATGTGAATTATCATGTATGTGGCATATTGGATAGTAGTCAAAATGTGAAGTTGAATGGATGATGTTTTTCAATTACGTCACAAGTTTGAAAAAGTATGCCTTACATTTTGGCCCATAATTCTGAAACCATACAATCTGGATCCTCAATTCAAAGTGCAGCATAAAGTAAACGTCATGCCACTGTTCTGTGTCCATTTTCATGCTTGTGCCATGCTTAGAAGTGGTGAGAATCTTTCAGTGATTAAATGCATGTTTTAACTACAAAAAATCTCAATTTATTTCAAATATTTCACGTATATTGTGTCATACTTCATGATCCATACTAGATAGAGCTTCATTTGCAAATGCAACACATTCTATAGAATATCCCACTGCAGGATGCTAAATTACATGCCTCTAGGATATAGAGAAAGTACATAAAACTAACATTGACTCCATGCTGGGCGATTTTACATCTCCGGCCATCTCGTCACCCTATAGAAACTAATTTTGTTTATAATCAAGTGAGTTTTTATGCTATTACGCTCATAATGCATCACATTAATCCTTATCATGTCTATAATGGGCGACAATTGCACAATAGATGAAAATGCATTCTAAACCATGTTTTTTTTAACCTTAAAAATCCTCATTGAAATAGACTTGTTACACCTATGCAGCTTTTAGCTTATGTGTAATAAGAAAATGTGCCATAAAAAGGTGAAAATGACACATAGAGGTGTTTTTGCATCTGTTTATTCAGCCTAATGTGAAAACAAGTCAAACCAATGTTTTACTTTACAAAAAATAAATTCCCAAATTTCCGCATTTTACCACTTACATAAAACATCTCCTGAGAAAGTTGCATATAAATGAGTCAGGGTACATTTTTTTTTCAACGTTTCCGGCTTGAGAATCAACATAACAAAAGGCTTAATTTGATATATCACATACCCTAAAAAAAAATCACAATATTGATTTTTTTGCATTTTTCCCAAGCTCAATGTAAAACATCCGTTGCACTGGTGCAACGAAAGGTTAAGTTGAAAAACGGAAATAGCTATAAAAAAAAATCTGAAATATCTATTTAAAAAATTCCTTTTGTTTCTTTGGCCTAAACCCAAAAGGCTTCCAACAACACCTTTTTCTCAAAAATCGAACAATGTAAAAATGTCCTGCGAACTTTTTTTCTTCTCAAAATATTGTCAAAAATAGTCATTTTTAGTATAAATAAGTGAGCGTTTGAGATTATTTCACCAGATAAAGTTTTTTATGGTCACTGTACACATAGGCTTCGGGTTCACATGTTTTAAATTTTTTGGTTGACCCAGAAAAAAAAATTATTTTTTCAAAAAGCTGCACTGGTGTAGCTCTCTGAAAAAAGGCACGCCCGAATATTTTTTTCTGTAAAAAAGGAGGTGCATATGAAAGAGTGCGTAGAAATATTATGATTGAGCACGATTTTTTATTTCGACATGGGCGAATTGCAGTATGTAGCTAAGACATGTACACTTTATAGTGGCAACTCTGATGTTTGTGGCTTATAGGGACAAGGTACAAATCAAGTGTAACCTTCAGGTTGGTTTTTCTTTTTCACCTTCATGTATGTTGAAGAACTCTTTTTGCTTTTGGCTATAATTCAAAATCTATATATGATAGAGACATAATTTAAACAACACATTGTTCCTAGTCTTGTGCTACTTACCCATGTGAATTATTATGTATGTGACATATTGGATAGTCGTCAAAATGTGAAGTTGAATGTATGATGTTTTTCAATTACGTCACAAGTTCGAAAAAGTATGCCTTACATTTTGGCCCATAATTCTGAAACCATACAATCTGGATCCTCACTTCAAAGTGCAGCATAAAGCTAACATCATGCCACTGTTCTGTGTCCATTTTCATGCTTGTGCCATGCTTAGAAGTGGTGAGAATCTTTCAGTGATTAAATGCATGTTTTAAATACAAAAAATCTCAATTTATTTAAAATATTTCACGTATATTGTCTCATAATTCATGATCCATACTAGATAGAGCTTCATTTGCAAATGCAACACATTCTATAGAATATCCCACTGCAGGATGCCAAATTACATGCCTCTAGGATGTAGAGAAAGTACATAAAACTAACATTGACTCCATACTGGGCGATTTTACATCTCCGGCCATCTGGTCACCCTATAGAAACTAATTTTGTTTATAATCAAGTGAGTTTTTATGCTATCACGCTCATAATGCATCACATTAATCCGTATCATGTCTATAATAAGCTACAATTGAATAATAGATGAAAATGCATTCTAAACCTTGTTTTTTTTTAACCTTAAAAATCCTCATTGAAATAGACTTGTTACACCTATGCAGCTTTTAGCTTATGTGTAATAAGAAAATGTGCCATAAAAAAGTGAAAATGACACATAGAGGTGTTTTTGCATCTGTTTATGCAGCCTAATGTGAAAACAAGTCAAACCAATGTTTTACTTTACAAAAAATAAATTCCCAAATTTCCGCATTTTACCACTTACATAAAACATCTCCTGAGAAAGTTGCATATAAATGAGTCAGGGTACATTTTTTTAAAAAAACGTTTCCAGCTTGAGAATCAACATAACAAAAGGATTAATTTGATATATCACATACCCTAAAAAAAAAATCACAATATTGATTTTTTTGCATTTTTCCCAAGCTCAATGTAAAACATCCGTTGCACTAGTGCAACGAAAGGTTCCGTCGAAAAACGGAATCAGCTATAAAAAAAAAATCTGAAATACATATGTCAAAAATTCCTTTTGTTTCTTTGGCCTAAACCCAAGAGGCTTCCAACAACACATTTTTTTTCAAAAATCGAACAATGTAAAAATGTCCTGCGAACTTTTTTTCTTCTGAAAATATTGTCAAAAATAGTAATTTTTAGTATCAATAAGTGAGTGTTTGAGATTTTTGCACCAGATAAAGTTTTTTATGGTCACTGTACACTTAGGCTTCGGGTCCACATTTTTTTAATTTTTTGGTTGACCCAGAAAAAAAAAATCTTTTTTCAAAAAGCTGCACTGGTGTAGCTCTCTAAAAAAAGGCACGCCCGAATATTTTTTTCTGAAAAAAGGGGGGTGCATATGAAAGAGGCCGTCGAAATATTATGATTGAGCACGATTTTTTTTTTGACACGGGCGAATTGCAGTATGTAGCTAAGACATGTACACTTTATAGTGGCAACTCTGATGTTTGTGGCTTATAGGGACAAGGTACAAATCAAGTGTAACCTTGAGGTTGGTTTTTCTTTTTCACCTTCATGTATGTTGAAGA
Organism: Triturus cristatus; assembly: GCF_964204655.1. Lineage (NCBI taxonomy): Eukaryota > Metazoa > Chordata > Amphibia > Caudata > Salamandridae > Triturus > Triturus cristatus. The sequence continues at coordinate 206,439,690 of NC_140594.1, read as the reverse complement.
ACTCTTTTTGCTTTTGGCTATAATTCACAATCTATATATGATAGAGACATAATTTAAACAACACATTGTTCCTAGTCGTGTGCTACTTACCCATGTGAATTATCATGTATGTGGCATATTGGATAGTAGTCAAAATGTGAAGTTGAATGGATGATGTTTTTCAATTACGTCACAAGTTTGAAAAAGTATGCCTTACATTTTGGCCCATAATTCTGAAACCATACAATCTGGATCCTCAATTCAAAGTGCAGCATAAAGTAAACGTCATGCCACTGTTCTGTGTCCATTTTCATGCTTGTGCCATGCTTAGAAGTGGTGAGAATCTTTCAGTGATTAAATGCATGTTTTAACTACAAAAAATCTCAATTTATTTCAAATATTTCACGTATATTGTGTCATACTTCATGATCCATACTAGATAGAGCTTCATTTGCAAATGCAACACATTCTATAGAATATCCCACTGCAGGATGCTAAATTACATGCCTCTAGGATATAGAGAAAGTACATAAAACTAACATTGACTCCATGCTGGGCGATTTTACATCTCCGGCCATCTCGTCACCCTATAGAAACTAATTTTGTTTATAATCAAGTGAGTTTTTATGCTATTACGCTCATAATGCATCACATTAATCCTTATCATGTCTATAATGGGCGACAATTGCACAATAGATGAAAATGCATTCTAAACCATGTTTTTTTTAACCTTAAAAATCCTCATTGAAATAGACTTGTTACACCTATGCAGCTTTTAGCTTATGTGTAATAAGAAAATGTGCCATAAAAAGGTGAAAATGACACATAGAGGTGTTTTTGCATCTGTTTATTCAGCCTAATGTGAAAACAAGTCAAACCAATGTTTTACTTTACAAAAAATAAATTCCCAAATTTCCGCATTTTACCACTTACATAAAACATCTTCTGAGAAAGTTGCATATAAATGAGTCAGGGTACATTTTTTTTTCAACGTTTCCGGCTTGAGAATCAACATAACAAAAGGCTTAATTTGATATATCACATACCCTAAAAAAAAATCACAATATTGATTTTTTTGCATTTTTCCCAAGCTCAATGTAAAACATCCGTTGCACTGGTGCAACGAAAGGTTAAGTTGAAAAACGGAAATAGCTATAAAAAAAAATCTGAAATATCTATTTAAAAAATTCCTTTTGTTTCTTTGGCCTAAACCCAAAAGGCTTCCAACAACACCTTTTTCTCAAAAATCGAACAATGTAAAAATGTCCTGCGAACTTTTTTTCTTCTCAAAATATTGTCAAAAATAGTCATTTTTAGTATAAATAAGTGAGCGTTTGAGATTATTTCACCAGATAAAGTTTTTTATGGTCACTGTACACATAGGCTTCGGGTTCACATGTTTTAAATTTTTTGGTTGACCCAGAAAAAAAAATTATTTTTTCAAAAAGCTGCACTGGTGTAGCTCTCTGAAAAAAGGCACGCCCGAATATTTTTTTCTGTAAAAAAGGAGGTGCATATGAAAGAGTGCGTAGAAATATTATGATTGAGCACGATTTTTTATTTCGACATGGGCGAATTGCAGTATGTAGCTAAGACATGTACACTTTATAGTGGCAACTCTGATGTTTGTGGCTTATAGGGACAAGGTACAAATCAAGTGTAACCTTCAGGTTGGTTTTTCTTTTTCACCTTCATGTATGTTGAAGAACTCTTTTTGCTTTTGGCTATAATTCAAAATCTATATATGATAGAGACATAATTTAAACAACACATTGTTCCTAGTCTTGTGCTACTTACCCATGTGAATTATTATGTATGTGACATATTGGATAGTCGTCAAAATGTGAAGTTGAATGTATGATGTTTTTCAATTACGTCACAAGTTCGAAAAAGTATGCCTTACATTTTGGCCCATAATTCTGAAACCATACAATCTGGATCCTCACTTCAAAGTGCAGCATAAAGCTAACATCATGCCACTGTTCTGTGTCCATTTTCATGCTTGTGCCATGCTTAGAAGTGGTGAGAATCTTTCAGTGATTAAATGCATGTTTTAAATACAAAAAATCTCAATTTATTTAAAATATTTCACGTATATTGTCTCATAATTCATGATCCATACTAGATAGAGCTTCATTTGCAAATGCAACACATTCTATAGAATATCCCACTGCAGGATGCCAAATTACATGCCTCTAGGATGTAGAGAAAGTACATAAAACTAACATTGACTCCATACTGGGCGATTTTACATCTCCGGCCATCTGGTCACCCTATAGAAACTAATTTTGTTTATAATCAAGTGAGTTTTTATGCTATCACGCTCATAATGCATCACATTAATCCGTATCATGTCTATAATAAGCTACAATTGAATAATAGATGAAAATGCATTCTAAACCTTGTTTTTTTTTAACCTTAAAAATCCTCATTGAAATAGACTTGTTACACCTATGCAGCTTTTAGCTTATGTGTAATAAGAAAATGTGCCATAAAAAAGTGAAAATGACACATAGAGGTGTTTTTGCATCTGTTTATGCAGCCTAATGTGAAAACAAGTCAAACCAATGTTTTACTTTACAAAAAATAAATTCCCAAATTTCCGCATTTTACCACTTACATAAAACATCTCCTGAGAAAGTTGCATATAAATGAGTCAGGGTACATTTTTTTAAAAAAACGTTTCCAGCTTGAGAATCAACATAACAAAAGGATTAATTTGATATATCACATACCCTAAAAAAAAAATCACAATATTGATTTTTTTGCATTTTTCCCAAGCTCAATGTAAAACATCCGTTGCACTAGTGCAACGAAAGGTTCCGTCGAAAAACGGAATCAGCTATAAAAAAAAAATCTGAAATACATATGTCAAAAATTCCTTTTGTTTCTTTGGCCTAAACCCAAGAGGCTTCCAACAACACATTTTTTTTCAAAAATCGAACAATGTAAAAATGTCCTGCGAACTTTTTTTCTTCTGAAAATATTGTCAAAAATAGTAATTTTTAGTATCAATAAGTGAGTGTTTGAGATTTTTGCACCAGATAAAGTTTTTTATGGTCACTGTACACTTAGGCTTCGGGTCCACATTTTTTTAATTTTTTGGTTGACCCAGAAAAAAAAAATATTTTTTCAAAAAGCTGCACTGGTGTAGCTCTCTAAAAAAAGGCACGCCCGAATATTTTTTTCTGAAAAAAGGGGGGTGCATATGAAAGAGGCCGTCGAAATATTATGATTGAGCACGATTTTTTTTTTGACACGGGCGAATTGCAGTATGTAGCTAAGACATGTACACTTTATAGTGGCAACTCTGATGTTTGTGGCTTATAGGGACAAGGTACAAATCAAGTGTAACCTTGAGGTTGGTTTTTCTTTTTCACCTTCATGTATGTTGAAGAACTCTTTTTGCTTTTGGCTATAATTCACAATCTATATATGATAGAGACATAATTTAAACAACACATTGTTCCTAGTCGTGTGCTACTTACCCATGTGAATTATCATGTATGTGGCATATTGGATAGTAGTCAAAATGTGAAGTTGAATGGATGATGTTTTTCAATTACGTCACAAGTTTGAAAAAGTATGCCTTACATTTTGGCCCATAATTCTGAAACCATACAATCTGGATCCTCAATTCAAAGTGCAGCATAAAGTAAACGTCATGCCACTGTTCTGTGTCCATTTTCATGCTTGTGCCATGCTTAGAAGTGGTGAGAATCTTTCAGTGATTAAATGCATGTTTTAACTACAAAAAATCTCAATTTATTTCAAATATTTCACGTATATTGTGTCATACTTCATGATCCATACTAGATAGAGCTTCATTTGCAAATGCAACACATTCTATAGAATATCCCACTGCAGGATGCTAAATTACATGCCTCTAGGATATAGAGAAAGTACATAAAACTAACATTGACTCCATGCTGGGCGATTTTACATCTCCGGCCATCTCGTCACCCTATAGAAACTAATTTTGTTTATAATCAAGTGAGTTTTTATGCTATTACGCTCATAATGCATCACATTAATCCTTATCATGTCTATAATGGGCGACAATTGCACAATAGATGAAAATGCATTCTAAACCATGTTTTTTTTAACCTTAAAAATCCTCATTGAAATAGACTTGTTACACCTATGCAGCTTTTAGCTTATGTGTAATAAGAAAATGTGCCATAAAAAGGTGAAAATGACACATAGAGGTGTTTTTGCATCTGTTTATTCAGCCTAATGTGAAAACAAGTCAAACCAATGTTTTACTTTACAAAAAATAAATTCCCAAATTTCCGCATTTTACCACTTACATAAAACATCTCCTGAGAAAGTTGCATATAAATGAGTCAGGGTACATTTTTTTTTCAACGTTTCCGGCTTGAGAATCAACATAACAAAAGGCTTAATTTGATATATCACATACCTTAAAAAGAAAATCACAATATTGATTTTTTTGCATTTTTCCCAAGCTCAATGTAAAACATCCGTTGCACTGGTGCAACAAAAGGTTAAGTCGAAAAACGGAAACAGCTATAAAAAAAAATCTGAAATATATATTTCAAAAATTCCTTTTGTTTCTTTGGCCTAATCCCAAAAGGCTTCCAACAACACCTTTTTTCAAAAATCGAACAATGTAAAAATGTCCTGCGAACTTTTTTTCTTCTCAAAATATTGTCAAAAATAGTCATTTTTAGTATAAATAAGTGAGCGTTTGAGATTTTTTCACCAGATAAAGTTTTTTATGGTCACTGTACACTTAGGCTTCAGGTCCACATGTTTTCAATTTTTTGGTTGACCCAGAAAAAAAAATTATTTTTTCAAAAAGCTGCATTGGTGTAGCTCTCTGAAAAAAGGCACGCCCGAATATTTTTTTCTGAAAAAAGGGGGTGCATATGAAAGAGGGCGTCGAAATATTATGATTGAGCACGATTTTTTTTTCCAACATGGGCGAATTGCAGTATGTAGCTAAGACATGTACACTTTATAGTGGCAACTCTGATGTTTGTGGCTTATAGGGACAAGGTACAAATCAAATGTAACCTTCAGGTTGGTTTCTCTTTTTCACCTTCATGTATGTTGAAGAACTCTTTTTGCTTTTGGCTATAATTCACAATCTATATATGATAGAGACATAATTGAAACAACACATTGTTCCTAGTCTTATGCTACTTACCCATGTGAATTATCATGTATGTGGCATATTGGAAAGTAGTCAAAATGTGAAGTTGAATGTATGATGTTTTTCAATTACGTCACAAGTTCGAAAAAGTATGCCTTACATTTTGGCCCATAATTCTGAAACTATACAATCTGGATCCTCAATTCAAAGTGCCGCATAAAGCTAACATCACGCCACTGTTCTGTGTCCATTTGCATGCTTGTGCCATGCTTAGAAGTGGTGAGAATCTTTCAGTGATTAAATGCATGTTTTAAATACAAAAAATCTCAATTTATTTCAAATATTTTACGTATATTGTGTCATAATTCATGATCCATACTAGATAGAGCTTCATTTGCAAATGCAACACATTCTATAGAATATCCCACTGCAGGATGCTAAATTACATGCCTCTAGGATGTAGAGAAAGTACATAAAACTAACATTGACTCCATACTGGGCGATTTTACATCTCCGGCCATCTGGTCACCCTATAGAAACTAATTTTGTTTATAATCAAGTGAGTTTTTATGCTATTACGCTCATAATGCATCACATTAATCCTTATCATGTCTATAATGAGCTACAATTGAACAATAGATGAAAATGCATTCTAAACCATGTTTTTTTTAACCTTAAAAATCCTCATTGAAATAGACTTGTTACACCTATGCAGCTTTTAGCTTATGTGTAATAAGAAAATGTGCCATAAAAAAGTGAAAATGACACATAGAGGTGTTTTTGCATCTGTTTATGCAGCCTAATGTGAAAACAAGTCAAACCAATGTTTTACTTTACAAAAAATAAATTCCCAAATTTCCGCATTTTACCACTTACATAAAACATCCCCTGAGAAAGTTGCATATAAATGAGTCAGGGTACATATTTTTTTTAAAGACGATTCCGGCTTGAGAATCAACATAACAAAAGGCTTAATTTGATATATCACATACCTTAAAAAGAAAATCACAATATTGATTTTTTTGCATTTTTCCCAAGCTCAATGTAAAACATCCGTTGCACTGGTGCAACAAAAGGGTAAGTCAAAAAACGGAAACAGCTATAAAAAAAAATCTGAAATATATATTTCAAAAATTCCTTTTGTTTCTTTGGCCTAAACCCAAAAGGCTTCCAACAACACCTTTTTTTCAAAAATCGAACAATGTAAAAATGTCCTGCGAACTTTTTTTCTTCTCAAAATATTGTCAAAAATAGTCATTTTTAGTATAAATAAGTGAGCGTTTGAGATTTTTTCACCAGATAACGTTTTTTATGGTCACTGTACACTTAGGCTTCGGGTCCACATGTTTTCAATTTTTTGGTTGACCCAGACAAAAAAAATTATTTTTTCAAAAAGCTGCACTGGTGTAGCTCTCTGAAAAAAGGCACGCCCGAACATTTTTTTCTGAAAAAAGGGGGTGCATATGAAAGAGGGCGTCGAAATATTATGATTGAGCGCGATTTTTTTTTCCGACATTGGCGAATTGCAGTATGTAGCTAAGACATGTACACTTTATAGTGGCAACTCTGATGTTTGTGGCTTATAGGGACAAGGTACAAATCAAGTGTAACCTTCAGGTTGGTTTCTCTTTTTCACCTTCATGTATGTTGAAGAACTCTTTTTGCTTTTGGCTATAATTCACAATCTATATATGATAGAGACATAATTGAAACAACACATTATTCCTAGTCTTGTGCTACTTACCCATGTGAATTATCATGTATGTGGCATATTGGATAGTAGTCAAAATGTGAAGTTGAATGTATGATGTTTTTCAATTACGTCACAAGTTTGAAAAAGTATGCCTTACATTTTGGCCCATAAGTCTGAAACTATACAATCTGGATCCTCAATTCAAAGTGCCGCATAAAGCTATTATCATGCCACTGTTCTGTGTCCATTTTCATGCTTGTGCCATGCTTAGAAGTGGTGAGAATCTTTCAGTGATTAAATGCATGTTTTAAATACAAAAAATCTCAATTCATTTCAAATATTTCACGTATATTGTGTCATAATTCATGATCCATACTAGATAGAGCTTCATTTGCAAATGCAACACAACCTATGGAATATCCCACTGCAGGATGCCAAATGACATGCCTCTAGGATGTAGAGAAAGTACATAAAACTAACATTGACTCCATACTGGGCGATTTTACATCTCCGGCCATCTGGTCACCCTATAGAAACTAATTTTGTTTATAATCAAGTGAGTTTTTATGCTATTACGCTCATAATGCTTCACATTAATCCTTATCATGTCTATAATGAGCTACAATTGAACAATAGATGAAAATGCATTCTAAACCATGTTTTTTTTTACCTTAAAAATCCTTATTGAAATAGACTTGTTACACCTATGCAGCTTTTAGCTTATGTGTAATAAGAAAATGTGCCATAAAAAGGTGAAAATGACACATAGAGGTGTTTTTGCATCTGTTTATGCAGCCTAATGTGAAAACAAGTCAAACCAATGTTTTACTTTACAAAAAATAAATTCCCAAATTTCCGCATTTTACCACTTACATAAAACATCTCCTGAGAAAGTTGCATATAAATGAGTCAGGGCACATTTTTTTTTAAACATTTCCGGCTTGAGAATCAACATAACAAAAGGCTTAATTTGATATATCACATACCTTAAAAAGAAAATCACAATATTGATTTTTTTGCATTTTTCCCAAGCTCAATGTAAAACATCTGTTGCACTGGTGCAACAAAAGGTTAAGTCGAAAAACAGAAACAGCTATAAAAAAAAATCTGAAATATATATTTCAAAAATTCCTTTTGTTTCTTTGGCCTAAACCCAAAAGGCTTCCAACAACACCTTTTTTTCAAAAATCGAACAATGTAAAAATGTCCTGCGAACTTTTTTTCTTCTCAAAATATTGTCAAAAATAGTCATTTTTAGTATAAATAAGTGAGCATTTGAGATTTTTTCACCGGATAAAGTTTTTTATGGTAACTGTACACTTAGGCTTCGGGTCCACATGTTTTCAATTTTTTGGTTGACCCAGAAAAAAAAATATTTTTTCAAAAAGCTGAATTGGTGTAGCTCTCTGAAAAAAGGCACGCCCGAATATTTTTTTCTGAAAAAAGGGGGTGCATATGAAAGAGGGCGTCGAAATATTATGATTGAGCACGATTTTTTTTTCCAACATGGGCGAATTGCAGTATGTAGCTAAGACATGTACACTTTATAGTGGCAACTCTGATGTTTGTGGCTTATAGGGACAAGGTACAAATCAAATGTAACCTTCAGGTTGGTTTCTCTTTTTCACCTTCATGTATGTTGAAGAACTCTTTTTGCTTTTGGCTATAATTCACAATCTATATATGATAGAGACATAATTGAAACAACACATTGTTCCTAGTCTTGTGCTACTTACCCATGTGAATTATCATGTATGTGGCATATTGGAAAGTAGTCAAAATGTGAAGTTGAATGTATGATGTTTTTCAATTACGTCACAAGTTCGAAAAAGTATGCCTTACATTTTGGCCCATAATTCTGAAACTATACAATCTGGATCCTCAATTCAAAGTGCCGCATAAAGCTAACATGATGCCACTGTTCTGTGTCTAATTTCATGCTTGTGCCATGCTTAGAAATGGTGAGAATCTTTCAGTGATTAAATGCATGTTTTAAATACAAAAAATCTCAATTTATTTCAAATATTTTACGTATATTGTGTCATAATTCATGATCCATACTAGATAGAGCTTCATTTGCAAATGCAACACATTCTATAGAATATCCCACTGCAGGATGCCAAATTACATGCCTCTAGGATGTAGAGAAAGTACATAAAACAAACATTGACTCCATACTGGGCGATTTTACATCTCCGGCCATCTGGTCACCCTGTAGAAACTAATTTTGTTTATAATCAAGTGAGTTTTTATGCTATTATGCTCATAATGCATCACATTAATCCTTATCATGTCTATAATGAGCTACAATTGAACAATAGATGAAAATGCATTCTAAACCATGTTTTTTTTTAACCTTAAAAATCCTCATTGAAATAGATTTGTTACACCTATGCAGCTTTTAGCTTATGTGTAATGAAAAAATGTGCCATAAAAAAGTGAAAATGACACATAGAGGTGTTTTTGCATCTGTTTATGCAGCCTAATTTGAAAACAAGTCAAACCAATGTTTTACTTTACAAAAAATAAATTCCCAAATTTCCGCATTTTACCACTTACATAAAACATCTCCTGAGAAAGTTGCATATAAATGAGTCAGGGTACATTTTTTTTTTAAACGTTTCCGGCTTGAGAATCAACATAACAAAAGGCTTAATTTGATATCTTACATACCTTAAAAAGAAAATCACAATATTGATTTTTTTGCATTTTTCCCAAGCTCAATGTAAAACATCCGTTGCACTGGTGCAACAAAAGGTTAAGTCGAAAAACAGAAACAGCTATAAAAAAAAATCTGAAATATATATTTCAAAAATTCCTTTTGTTTCTTTGGCCTAAACCCAAAAGGCTTCCAACAACACCTTTTTTTTCAAAAATCGAACAATGTAAAAATGTCCAGCGAACTTTTTTTCTTCTCAAAATATTGTCAAAAATAGTCATTTTTACAATGAATACGTGAGCGTTTGAGATTTTTTCACCAGATAAAGTTTTTTATGGTCACTGTACACTTAGGCTTCGGGTCCACATGTTTTCAATTTTTTGGTTGACCCAGAAAAAAAATTATTTTTTCAAAAAGCTGCACTGGTGTAGCTCTCTGAAAAAAGGCACGCCCGAATATTTTTTTCTGAAAAAAGGGGGGTGCATATGAAAGAGGGCGTCGGAATATTATGATTGAGCACGATTTTTTTTTTCGACATGGACGTATTGCAGTATGTAGCTAAGACATTTACACTTTATAGTGGCAACTCTGATGTTTGTGGCTTATAGGGACAAGGTACAAATCAAGTGTAACCTTCAGGTTGGTTTTTCTTTTTCACCTTCATGTATGTTGAAGAACTCTTTTTGCTTTTGGCTATAATTCACAATCTATATATGATAGAGACATAATTTAAACAACACATTGTTCCTAGTCTTGTGCTACTTACCCATGTGAATTATCATGTATGTGGCATATTGGAAAGTAGTCAAAATGTGAAGTTGAATGTATGATGTTTTTCAATTATGTCACAAGTTCGAAAAAGTATGCCTTACATTTTGGCCCATAATTCTGAAACCATACAATCTGGATCCTCAATTCAAAGTGCAGCATAAAGCTAACAGCATGCCACTGTTCTGTGTCCATTTTCATGCTTGTGCCATGCTTAGAAGTGGTGAGAATCTTTCAGTGATTAAATGCATGTTTTAAATACAAAAAATCTCAATTTATTTTAAATATTTCACGTATATTGTGTCATAATTCATGATCCATACTAGATACAGCTTCATTTGCAACTGAAACACATTCTATAGAATATCCCACTGCATGATGCCAAATTACATGCCTCTAGGATGTAGAGAAAGTACATAAAACTAACATTGACTGCATACTGGGCGATTTTACATCTCCGGCCATCTGGTCACCCTATAGAAACTAATTTTGTTTATAATCAAGTGAGTTTTTATGCTATTACGCTCATAATGCATCACATTAATCCTTATCATGTCTATAATGAGCTACAATTGAACAATAGATGAAAATGCATTCTAAACCATGTTTTTTTTAACCTTAAAAATCCTCATTGAAATAGACTTGTTACACCTATGCAGCTTTTAGCTTATGTGTAATAAGAAAATGTGCCATAAAAAAGTGAAAATGACACATAGAGGTGTTTTTGCATCTGTTTATGCAGCCTAATGTGAAAACAAGTCAAACCAATGTTTTACTTTACAAAAAATAAATTCCCAAATTTCCCCATTTTACCACTTACATAAAACATTTCCTGAGAAAGTTGCATATAAATCAGTCAGGGTACATTTTTTTTTAAAAACGTTTCCCGCTTGAGAATCAACATAACAAAAGGCTTAATTTGATATATCACATACCCTAAAAAAAAAATCACAATATTGATTTTTTTGCATTTTTACCAAGCTCAATGTAAAACATCCGTTGCACTAGTGCAACGAAAGGTTAAGTCGAAAAACGGAAACAGCTATCAAAAAAAATCTGAAATACATATGTCAAAAATTCCATTTGTTTCTTTGGCGTAAACCTAAGAGGCTTCCAACAACACCTTTTTTTTCAAAAATCGAACAATGTAAAAATGTCCTGCGAACTTTTTTTCTTCTCAAAATATTGTCAAAAATAGTCATTTTTAGTATAAATAAGTGAGCGTTTGAGATTTTTTCACCAGATAAAGTTTTTTATGGTCACTGTACACTTAGGCTTCGGGTCCACATGTTTTCAATTTTTTGGTTGACCCAGAAAAAAAAAATCTTTTTTCAAAAAGCTGCACTGGTGTAGCTCTCTGAAAAAAGGCACGCCCGAATATTTTTTTCAGAAAAAAGGGGGTGCATATGAAAGAGGGCATCGAAATATTAAGATTGACCACGATTTTTTTTTCCGACATGGTCGAATTGCAGTATGTAGCTGAGACATGTACACTTTATAGTGGCAACTCTGATGTTTGTGGCTTATAGGGACAAGGTACAAATCAAATGTAACCTTCAGGATGGTTTCTCTTTTTCACCTTCATGTATGTTGAAGAACTCTTTGTACTTTTGGCTATAATTCACAATCTATATATGATAGAGACATATGTGAAACAACACGTTGTTCCTAGTCTTGTGCTACTTACCCATGTGAATTATCATGTATGTGGCATATTGGATAGTAGTCAAAATGTGAAGTTGAATGTATGATGTTTTTCAATTACGTCACAAGTTCGAAAAAGTATGCCTTACATTTTGGCCCATAATTCTAAAACTATACAATCTGGATCCTCAATTCAAAGTGCCGCATAAAGCTAACATCATGCCACTGTTCTGTGTCCATTTTCATGCTTGTGCCATGCTTAAAAGTGGTGAGAATCTTTCAGTGATTAAATGCATGTTTTAAATACAAAAAATCTCAATTTATTTCAAATATTTCACGTATATTGTGTCATAATTCATGATCCATACTAGATAGAGCTTCATTTGCAAATGCAACACATTCTATAGAATATCCCACTGCGGGATGCCAAATTACATGCCTCTAGGATGTAGAGAAAGTACATAAAACTAACATTGACTCCATACTGGGCGATTTTACATCTCCGGCCATCTGGTCACCCTATAGAAACTAATTTTGTTTATATAATCAAGTGAGTTTTTATGCTATTACGCTCATAATGCATCACATTAATCCTTATCATGTCTATAATGAGCTACAAATAGATGAAAATGCATTCTAAACCATGTTTTTTTTTAACCTTAAAAATCCTCATTGAAATAGACTTGTTACACCTATGCAGCTTTTAGCTTATGTGTAATGAGAAAATGTGCCATAAAAAGGTGAAAATGACACATAGAGGTGATTTTGCATCTGTTTATGCAGCCTAATGTGAAAACAAGTCAAACCAATGTTTTACTTTACAAAAAATAAATTCCCAAATTTCCCCATTTTACCACTTACATAAAACATCTCCTGATAAAGTTGCATATAAATGAGTCAGGGTACTTTTTTTTTTTAAAACATTTCCGGCTTGAGAATCAACATAACAAAAGGCTTAATTTGATATATCACATACCCTAAAAAAAAATCACAATATTGATTTGTTTGCATTTTTCCCAAGCTCAATGTAAAACATCCGTTGCACTAGTGCAACGAAAGGTTAAGTCGAAAAACGGAAACAGCTATAAAAAAAAATCTGAAATACATATGTCAAAAATTCCTTTTGTTTCTTTGGCCTAAACCCAAGAGGCTTCCAACAACACCTTTTTTTTCAAAAATCGAACAATGTAAAAATGTCCTGCAAACTTGTTTTCTTCTCAAAATATTGTCAAAAATAGTCATTTTTAGTATAAATAAGTGAGCGTTTGAGATTTTTTCACCAGATAAAGTTTTTTATGGCCACTGTACACTTAGGCTTCGGGTCCACATGTTTTCAATTTTTTGGTTGACCCAGAAAAAAAAATTATTTTTTCAAAAAGCTGCACTGGTGTAGCTCTCTGAAAAAAGGCACGCCCGAATATTTTTTTCTGAAAAAAGGGGGGTGCATATGAAAGAGGGCGTCAGAATATTATGATTGAGCACGATTTTTTTTTCCGACATGGGCGTATTGCAGTATGTAGCTAAGACATGTACACTTTATAATGGCAACTCTGATGTTTGTGGCTTATAGGGACAAGGTACAAATCAAGTGTAACCTTCAGGTTGGTTTTTCTTTTTCACCTTCATGTATGTTGAAGAACTCTTTTTGCTTTTGGCTATAATTCACAATCTATATATGATAGAGACATAATTTAAACAACACATTGTTCCTAGTCTTGTGCTACTTACCCATGTGAATTATCATGTATGTGGCATATTGGAAAGTAGTCAAAATGTGAAGTTGAATGTATGATGTTTTTCAATTACGTCACAAGTTCGAAAAAGTATGCCTTACATTTTGGCCCATAATTCTGAAACCATACAATCTGGATCCTCAATTCAAAGTGCAGCATAAAGCTAACATCATGCCACTGTTCTGTGTCCATTTTCATGCTTGTGCCATGCTTAGAAGTGGTGAGAATCTTTCAGTGATTAAATGCATGTTTTAAATACAAAAAATCTCAATTTATTTTAAATATTTCACGTATATTGTGTCATAATTCATGATCCATACTAGATACAGCTTCATTTGCAACTGCAACACATTCTATAGAATATCCCACTGCATGATGCCAAATTACATGCCTCTAGGATGTAGAGAAAGTACATAAAACTAACATTAATAGCATACTGGGCGATTTTACATCTCCGGCCATCTGGTCACCCTATAGAAACTTATTTTGTTTATAATCAAGTGAGTTTTTATGCTATTACGCTCATAATGCATCACATTAATCCTTATCATGTCTATAATGAGCTACAATTGAACAATAGATGAAAATGCATTCTAAACCATGTTTTTTTTAACCTTAAAAATCCTCATTGAAATAGACTTGTTACACCTATGCAGCTTTTAGCTTATGTGTAATAAGAAAATGTGCCATAAAAAAGTGAAAATGACACATAGAGGTGTTTTTGCATCTGTTTATGCAGCCTAATGTGAAAACAAGTCAAACCAATGTTTTACTTTACAAAAAATAAATTCCCAAATTTCCCCATTTTACCACTTACATAAAACATCTCCTGAGAAAGTTGCATATAAATCAGTCAGGGTACATTTTTTTTAAAAAACGTTTCCCGCTTGAGAATCAACATAACAAAAGGCTTATTTGATATATCACATACCCTAAAAAAAAACATCACAATATTGATTTTTTTGCATTTTTCCCAAGCTCAATGTAAAACATCCGTTGCACTAGTGCAACGAAAGGTTAAGTCGAAAAACGGAAACAGCTATAAAAAAAAATCTGAAATACATATGTCAAAAATTCCTTTTGTTTCTTTGGCGTAACCCTAAGAGGCTTCCAACAACACCTTTTTTTCAAAAATCGAACAATGTAAAAATGTCCTGCGAACTTTTTTCTTCTCAAAATATTGTCAAAAATAGTCATTTTTAGTATAAATAAGTGAGCGTTTGAGATTTTTTCACCAGATAAAGTTGTTTATGGTCACTGTACACTTAGGCTTCGGGTCCACATGTTTTCAATTTTTTGGTTGACCCAGAAAAAAAAAATATTTTTTCAAAAAGCTGCACTGGTGTAGCTCTCTGAAAAAAGGCACGCCCGAATATTTTTTTCTGAAAAAAGGAGGTGCATATGAAAGAGGGCGTCGAAATATTATGATTGAGCACGATGTTTTTTTTCCGACATGGGTGAATCGCAGTATGTAGCTAAGACATGTACACTTTATAGTGGCAACTCTGATGTTTGTGGCTTATAGGGACAAGGTACAAATCAAATGTAACCTTCAGGATGGTTTCTCTTTTTCACCTTCATGTATGTTGAAGAACTCTTTGTACTTTTGGCTATAATTCACAATCTATATATGATAGAGACATATGTGAAACAACACGTTGTTCCTAGTCTTGTGCTACTTACCCATGTGAATTATCATGTATGTGGCATATTGGATAGTAGTCAAAATGTGAAGTTGAATGTATGATGTTTTTCAATTACGTCACAAGTTCGAAAAAGTATGCCTTACATTTTGGCCCATAATTCTAAAACTATACAATCTGGATCCTCAATTCAAAGTGCCGCATAAAGCTAACATCATGCCACTGTTCTGTGTCCATTTTCATGCTTGTGCCATGCTTACAAGTGGTGAGAATCTTTCAGTGATTAAATGCATGTTTTAAATACAAAAAATCTCAATTTATTTCAAATATTTCACGTATATTGTGTCATAATTCATGATCCATACTAGATAGAGCTTCATTTGCAAATGCAACACATTCTATAGAATATCCCACTGCGGGATGCCAAATTACATGCCTCTAGGATGTAGAGAAAGTACATAAAACTAACATTGACTCCATACTGGGCGATTTTACATCTCCGGCCATCTGGTCACCCTATAGAAACTAATTTTGTTTATATAATCATTTGAGTTTTTATGCTATTACGCTCATAATGCATCACATTAATCCTTATCATGTCTATAATGAGCTACAAATAGATGAAAATGCATTCTAAACCATGTTTTTTTTAACCTTAAAAATCCTCATTGAAATAGACTTGTTACACCTATGCAGCTTTTAGCTTATGTGTAATGAGAAAATGTGCCATAAAAAGGTGAAAATGACACATAGAGGTGATTTTGCATCTGTTTATGCAGCCTAATGTGAAAACAAGTCAAACCAATGTTTTACTTTACAAAAAATAAATTCCCAAATTTCCCCATTTTAACACTTACATAAAACATCTCCTGATAAAGTTGCATATAAATGAGTCAGGGTACTTTTTTTTTTTAAAACATTTCCGGCTTGAGAATCAACATAACAAAAGGCTTAATTTGATATATCACATACCCTAAAAAAAAATCACAATATTGATTTGTTTGCATTTTTCCCAAGCTCAATGTAAAACATCCGTTGCACTAGTGCAACGAAAGGTTAAGTCGAAAAACGGAAACAGCTATAAAAAAAAATCTGAAATACATATGTCAAAAATTCCTTTTGTTTCTTTGGCCTAAACCCAAGAGGCTTCCAACAACACCTTTTTTTTCAAAAATCGAACAATGTAAAAATGGCCTGCGAACTTTTTTTCTTCTCAAAATATTGTCAAAAATAGTCATTTTTAGTATAAATAAGTGAGCGTTTGAGATTTTTTCACCAGATAAAGTTTTTTATGGCCACTGTACACTTAGGCTTCGGGTCCACATGTTTTCAATTTTTTGGTTGACCCAGAAAAAAAAATTATTTTTTCAAAAAGCTGCACTGGTGTAGCTCTCTGAAAAAAGGCACGCCCGAATATTTTTTTCTGAAAAAAGGGGGGTGCATATGAAAGAGGGCGTCAGAATATTATGATTGAGCACGATTTTTTTTCCGACATGGGCGTATTGCAGTATGTAGCTAAGACATGTACACTTTATAATGGCAACTCTGATGTTTGTGGCTTATAGGGACAAGGTACAAATCAAGTGTAACCTTCAGGTTGGTTTTTCTTTTTCACCTTCATGTATGTTGAAGAACTCTTTTTGCTTTTGGCTATAATTCACAATCTATATATGATAGAGACATAATTTAAACAACACATTGTTCCTAGTCTTGTGCTACTTACCCATGTGAATTATCATGTATGTGGCATATTGGAAAGTAGTCAAAATGTGAAGTTGAATGTATGATGTTTTTCAATTACGTCACAAGTTCGAAAAAGTATGCCTTACATTTTGGCCCATAAGTCTGAAACCATACAATCTGGATCCTCAATTCAAAGTGCAGCATAAAGCTATCATCATGCCACTGTTCTGTGTCCATTTTCATGCTTGTGCCATGCTTAGAAGTGGTGAGAATCTTTCAGTGATTAAATGCATGTTTTAAATACAAAAAATCTCAATTTATTTTAAATATTTCACGTATATTGTGTCATAATTCATGATCCATACTAGATACAGCTTCATTTGCAACTGCAACACATTCTATAGAATATCCCACTGCATGATGCCAAATTACATGCCTCTAGGATGTAGAGAAAGTACATAAAACTAACATTGACTGCATACTGGGCGATTTTACATCTCCGGCCATCTGGTCACCCTATAGAAACTTATTTTGTTTATAATCAAGTGAGTTTTTATGCTATTACGCTCATAATGCATCACATTAATCCTTATCATGTCTATAATGAGCTACAATTGAACAATAGATGAAAATGCATTCTAAACCATGTTTTTTTTAACCTTAAAAATCCTCATTGAAATAGACTTGTTACACCTATGCAGCTTTTAGCTAATGTGTAATAAGAAAATGTGCCATAAAAAAGTGAAAATGACACATAGAGGTGTTTTTGCATCTGTTTATGCAGCCTAATGTGAAAACAAGTCAAACCAATGTTTTACTTTACAAAAAATAAATTCCCAAATTTCCCCATTTTACCACTTACATAAAACATCTCCTGAGAAAGTTGCATATAAATCAGTCAGGGTACATTTTTTTTTAAAAACGTTTCCCGCTTGAGAATCAACATAACAAAAGGCTTAATTTGATATATCACATACCCTAAAAAAAAAATCACAATATTGATTTTTTTGCATTTTTCCCAAGCTCAATGTAAAACATCCGTTGCACTAGTGCAACGAAAGGTTAAGTCGAAAAACGGAAACAGCTATAAAAAAAAATCTGAAATACATATGTCAAAAATTCCTTTTGTTTCTTTGGCGTAAACCTAAGAGGCTTCCAACAACACCTTTTTTTTCAAAAATCGAACAATGTAAAAATGTCCTGCGAACTTTTTTTCTTCTCAAAATATTGTCAAAAATAGTCATTTTTACTATAAATAATTGAGCGTTTGAGATTTTTTCACCAGATAAAGTTTTTTATGGTCACTGTACACTTAGGCTTCGGGTCCACATGTTTTCAATTTTTTGGTTGACCCAGAAAAAAAAAATCTTTTTTCAAAAAGCTGCACTGGTGTAGCTCTCTGAAAAAAGGCACGCCCGAATATTTTTTTCAGAAAAAAGGGGGTGCATATGAAAGAGGGCGTCGAAATATTAAGATTGACCACGATTTTTTTTTCCGACATGGGCGAATTGCAGTATTTAGCTAAGACATGTACACTTTATAGTGGCAACTCTGATGTTTGTGGCTTATAGGGACAAGGTACAAATCAAATGTAACCTTCAGGATGGTTTCTCTTTTTCACCTTCATGTATGTTGAAGAACTCTTTTTGCTTTTGGCTATAATTCACAATCTATATATGATAGAGACATAATTGAAACAACACGTTGTTCCTAGTCTTGTGCTACTTACCAATGTGAATTATCATGTATCTGGCATATTGGATAGTAGTCAAAATGTGAAGTTGAATGTATGATGTTTTTCAATTACGTCACAAGTTTGAAAAAGTATGCCTTACATTTTGGCCCATAATTCTGAAACCATACATACTGGATCCTCAATTCAAAGTGCAGCATAAAGCTAACATCCTGCCACTGTTCTGTGTCCATTTTCATGCTTGTGCCATGCTTAGAAGTGGTGAGAATCTTTCAGTGATTAAATGCATGTTTTAAATACAAAAAATCTCAATTTATTTTAAATATTTCACGTATATTGTGTCATAATTCATGATCCATACTAGATACAGCTTCATTTGCAAATGCAACACATTCTATGTAATATCCCACTGCAGGATGCCAAATTACATGCCTCTAGGATGTAGAGAAAGTACATAAAACTAACATTGACTCCATACTGGGCAATTTTACATCTCCGGCCATCTGGTCACCCAATAGAAACTAATTTTGTTTATAATCAAGTAAGTTTTTATGCTATTACGCTCATAATGCATCACATTAATCCTTATCATGTCTATAATGAGCTACAATTGAACAAGTGATGAAAATGCATTCTAAACCATGTTTTTTTTAACCTTAAAAATCCTCATTGAAATAGACTTGTTACACCTCTGCAGCTTTTAGCTTATGTGTAATAGGAAAATGTGCCATAAAAAAGTGAAAATGACACATAGAGGTGTTTTTGCATCTGTTTATGCAGCCTAATGTGAAAACAAGTCAAACCAATGTTTTACTTTACAAAAAATAAATTCCCAAATTTCCCCATTTTACCACTTACATAAAACATCTCCTGAGAAAGTTGCATATAAATCAGTCAGGGTACATTTTTTTTAAAAAACGTTTCCCGCTTGAGAATCAACATAACAAAAGGCTTAATTTGATATATCACATACCCTAAAAAAAAACATCACAATATTGATTTTTTTGCATTTTTCCCAAGCTCAATGTAAAACATCCGTTGCACTAGTGCAACGAAAGGTTAAGTCGAAAAACGGAAACAGCTATAAAAAAAAATCTGAAATACATATGTCAAAAATTCCTTTTGTTTCTTTGGCGTAAACCTAAGAGGCTTCCAACAACACCTTTTTTTTCAAAAATCGAACAATGTAAAAATGTCCTGCGAACTTTTTTTCTTCTCAAAATATTGTCAAAAATAGTCATTTTTAGCATAAATAAGTGAGCGTTTGAGATTTTTTCACCAGATAAAGTTTTTTATGGTCACTGTACACTTAGGCTTCGGGTCCACATGTTTTCAATTTTTTGGTTGACCCAGAAAAAAAAATCTTTTTTCAAAAAGCTGCACTGGTGTAGCTCTCTGAAAAAAGGCACGCCCGAATATTTTTTTCTAAAAAAAGGTGGTGCATATGAAAGAGGGCGTCAAAATATTAAGATTGAGCACGATTTTTTTTTCCGACATGGGCGAATTGCAGTATGTAGCTAAGACATGTACACTTTATAGTGGCAACTCTGATGTTTGTGGCTTATAGGGACAAGGTACAAATCAAATGTAACCTTCAGGATGGTTTCTCTTTTTCACCTTCATGTATGTTGAAGAACTCTTTTTGCTTTTGGCTATAATTCACAATCTATATATGATAGAGACATAATTTAAACAACACATTGTTCCTAGTCTTGTGCTACTTACCCATGTGAATTATCATGTATGTGGCATATTGGAAAGTAGTCAAAATGTGAAGTTGAATGTATGATGTTTTTCAATTACGTCACAAGTTCGAAAAAGTATGCCTTACATTTTGGCCCCTAATTCTGAAACCATACAATCTGGATCCTCAATTCAAAGTGCAGCATAAAGCTAACATCATGCCACTGTTCTGTGTCCATTTGCATGCTTGTGCCATGCTTAGAAGTGGTGAGAATCTTTCAGTGATTAAATGCATGTTTTAAATACAAAAAATCTCAATTTATTTTAAATATTTCACGTATATTGTGTCATAATTCATGATCCATACTAGATACAGCTTCATTTGCAACTGCAACACATTCTATAGAATATCCCACTGCATGATGCCAAATTACATGCCTCTAGGATGTAGAGAAAGTACATAAAACTAACATTGACTGCATACTGGGCGATTTTACATCTCCGGCCATCTGGTCACCCTATAGAAACTTATTTTGTTTATAATCAAGTGAGTTTTTATGCTATTACGCTCATAATGCATCACATTAATCCTTATCATGTCTATAATGAGCTACAATTGAACAATAGATGAAAATGCATTCTAAACCATGTTTTTTTTAACCTTAAAAATCCTCATTGAAATAGACTTGTTACACCTATGCAGCTTTTAGCTTATGTGTAATAAGAAAATGTGCCATAAAAAAGTGAAAATGACACATAGAGGTGTTTTTGCATCTGTTTATGCAGCCTAATGTGAAAACAAGTCAAACCAATGTTTTACTTTACAAAAAATAAATTCCCAAATTTCCCCATTTTACCACTTACATAAAACATCTCCTGAGAAAGTTGCATATAAATCAGTAAGGGTACATTTTTTTTTAAAAACGTTTCCCGCTTGAGAATCAACATAACAAAAGGCTTAATTTGATATATCACATACCCTAAAAAAAAATCACAATATTGATTTTTTTGCATTTTTCCCAAGCTCAATGTAAAACATCCGTTGCACTAGTGCAACGAAAGGTTAAGTCGAAAAACGGAAACAGCTATAAAAAAAAATCTGAAATACATATGTCAAAAATTCCTTTTGTTTCTTTGGCGTAAACCTAAGAGGCTTCCAACAACACCTTTTTTTTCAAAAATCGAACAATGTAAAAATGTCCTGCGAACTTTTTTTCTTCTCAAAATATTGTCAAAAATAGTCATTTTTAGTATAAATAATTGAGCGTTTGAGATTTTTTCACCAGATAAAGTTTTTTATGGTCACTGTACACTTAGGCTTCGGGTCCACATGTTTTCAATTTTTTGGTTGACCCAGAAAAAAAAAATCTTTTTTCAAAAAGCTGCACTGGTGTAGCTCTCTGAAAAAAGGCACGCCCGAATATTTTTTTCAGAAAAAAGGGGGTGCATATGAAAGAGGGCGTCGAAATATTAAGATTGACCACGATTTTTTTTTCCGACATGGGCGAATTGCAGTATTTAGCTAAGACATGTACACTTTATAGTGGCAACTCTGATGTTTGTGGCTTATAGGGACAAGGTGCAAATCAAATGTAACCTTCAGGATGGTTTCTCTTTTTCACCTTCATGTATGTTGAAGAACTCTTTTTGCTTTTGGCTATAATTCACAATCTATATATGATAGAGACATAATTGAAACAACACGTTGTTCCTAGTCTTGTGCTACTTACCAATGTGAATTATCATGTATCTGGCATATTGGATAGTAGTCAAAATGTGAAGTTGAATGTATGATGTTTTTCAATTACGTCACAAGTTCGAAAAAGTATGCCTTACATTTTGGCCCATAATTCTGAAACCATACATACTGGATCCTCAATTCAAAGTGCAGCATAACGCTAACATCATGCCACTGTTCTGTGTCCATTTTCATGCTTGTGCCATGCTTAGAAGTGGTGAGAATCTTTCAGTGATTAAATGCATGTTTTAAATACAAAAAATCTCAATTTATTTCAAATATTTCACGTATATTGTGTCATAATTCATGATCCATACTAGATAGAGCTTCATTTGCAAATGCAACACATTCTATATAATATCCCACTGCAGGATGCCAAATTACATGCCTCTAGGATGTAGAGAAAGTACATAAAACTAACATTGACTCCATACTGGGCAATTTTACATCTCCGGCCATCTGGTCACCCAATAGAAACTAATTTTGTTTATAATCAAGTAAGTTTTTATGCTATTACGCTCATAATGCATCACATTAATCCTTATCATGTCTATAATGAGCTACAATTGAACAAGTGATGAAAATGCATTCTAAACCATGTTTTTTTTAACCTTAAAAATCCTCATTGAAATAGACTTGTTACACCTATGCAGCTTTTAGCTTATGTGTAATAAGAAAATGTGCCATAAAAAAGTGAAAATGACACATAGAGGTGTTTTTGCATCTGTTTATGCAGCCTAATGTGAAAACAAGTCAAACCAATGTTTTACTTTACAAAAAATAAATTCCCAAATTTCCCCATTTTACCACTTACATAAAACATCTCCTGAGAAAGTTGCATATAAATCAGTCAGGGTACATTTTTTTTAAAAAACGTTTCCCGCTTGAGAATCAACATAACAAAAGGCTTAATTTGATATATCACATACCCTAAAAAAAAACATCACAATATTGATTTTTTTGCATTTTTCCCAAGCTCAATGTAAAACATCCGTTGCACTAGTGCAACGAAAGGTTAAGTCGAAAAACGGAAACAGCTATAAAAAAAAATCTGAAATACATATGTCAAAAATTCCTTTTGTTTCTTTGGCGTAAACCTAAGAGGCTTCCAACAACACCTTTTTTTTCAAAAATCGAACAATGTAAAAATGTCCTGCGAACTTTTTTTCTTCTCAAAATATTGTCAAAAATAGTCATTTTTAGTATAAATAAGTGAGCGTTTGAGATTTTTTCACCAGATAAAGTTTTTTATGGTCACTGTACACTTAGGCTTTGGGTCCACATGTTTTCAATTTTTTGGTTGACCCAGAAAAAAAAAATCTTTTTTCAAAAAGCTGCACTGGTGTAGCTCTCTGAAAAAAGGCACGCCCGAATATTTTTTTCTAAAAAAAGGTGGTGCATATGAAAGAGGGCGTCAAAATATTAAGATTGAGCACGATTTTTTTTCCCGACATGGGCGAATTGCAGTATGTAGCTAAGACATGTACACTTTATAGTGGCAACTCTGATGTTTGTGGCTTATAGGGACAAGGTACAAATCAAATGTAACCTTCAGGATGGTTTCTCTTTTTCACCTTCATGTATGTTGAAGAACTCTTTTTGCTTTTGGCTATTATTCACAATCTATATATGATAGAGACATAATTGAAACAACACGTTGTTCCTAGTCTTGTGCTACTTACCAATGTGAATTATCATGTATGTGGCATATTGGATAGTAGTCAAAATGTGAAGTTGAATGTATGATGTTTTTCAATTATGTCACAAGTTCGAAAAAGTATGCCTTACATTTTGGCCCATAATTCTAAAACTATACAATCTGGAACCTCAACTCAAAGTGCCGCATAACGCTAACATCATGCCACTGTTCTGTGTCCATTTTCATGCTTGTGCCATGCTTAGATGTGGTGATAATCTTTCAGTGATTAAATGCATGTTTTAAATACAAAAAATCTCAATTTATTTCAAATATTCGACGTATATTGTGTCATAATTCATGATCCATACTAGATAGAGCTTCATTTGCAAATGCAACACATTCTATAGAATATCCCACTGCAGGATGCCAAATTACATGCCTCTAGGATGTAGAGAAAGTACATAAAACTAACATTGACTCCATACTGGGCGATTTTACATCTCCGGCCATCTGGTCACCCTATAGAAACTAATTTTGTTTATAATCAAGTGAGTTTTTATGCTATTACGCTCATAATGCATCACATTAATCCTTATCATGTCTATAATGATCTACAATTGAACAATAGATGAAAATGCATTCCAAACCATGTTTTTTAACCTTAAAAATCCTCATTGAAATAGACTTCTTACACCTATGCAGCTTTTAGCTTATGTGTAATGAGAAAATGTGCAATAAAAAAGTGAAAATGACACATAGAGGTGTTTTTGCATCTGTTTATGCAGCCTAATTTGAAAACAAGTCAAACCAATGTTTTACTTTACAAAAAATAAATTCCCAAATTTCCGCATTTTACCACTTACATAAAACATCTCCTGAGAAAGATGCATATAAATGAGTCAGGGTACATTTGTTTTTTTAAAACGTTTCCGGCTTGAGAATCAACATAACAAAAGGCTTAATTTGATATATCACATACCTTAAAAAGAAAATCACAATATTGATTTTTTTGCATTTTTCCCAAGCTCAATGTAAAACATCCGTTGCACTGGTGAAACAAAAGGTTAAGTCGAAAAACGGAAACAGCTATAAAAAAAACATCTGAAATATATATTTCAAAAATTCCTTTTGTTTCTTTGGCCTAAACCCAAAAGGCTTCCAACAACACCTTTTTTTCAAAAATCGAACAATGTAAAAATGTCCTGCGAACTTTTTTCTTCTCAAAATATTGTCAAAAATAGTCATTTTTAGTATAAATAAGTGAGCGTTTGAGATTTTTTCACCAGATAAAGTTGTTTATGGTCACTGTACACTTAGGCTTCGGGTCCACATGTTTTCAATTTTTTGGTTGACCCAGAAAAAAAAATTATTTTTTCAAAAAGCTGCACTGGTGTAGCTCTCTGAAAAAAGGCACGCCCGAATATTTTTTTCTGAAAAAAGGGGGTGCATATGAAAGAGGGCGTCGAAATATTATGATTGATCACGATGTTTTTTTTCCGACATGGGCGAATCGCAGTATGTAGCTAAGACATGTACACTTTATAGTGGCAACTCCGATGTTTGTGGCTTATAGGGACAAGGTACAAATCAAATGTAACCTTCAGGATGGTTTCTCTTTTTCACCTTCATGTATGTTGAAGAACTCTTTTTGCTTTTGGCTATAATTGACAATCTATATATGATAGAGACATAATTGAAACAACACGTTGTTCCTAGTCTTGTGCTACTTACCAATGTGAATTATCATGTATGTGGCATATTGGATAGTAGTCAAAATGTGAAGTTGAATGTATGATGTTTTTCAATTATGTCACAAGTTCGAAAAAGTATGCCTTACATTTTGGCCCATAATTCTAAAACTATACAATCTGGATCCTCAACACAAAGTGCCGCATAACGCTAACATCATGCCACTGTTCTGGTCCATTTTCATGCTTGTGCCATGCTTAGATGTGGTGATAATCTTTCAGTGATTAAATGCATGTTTTAAATACAAAAAATCTCAATTTATTTCAAATATTCGACGTATATTGTGTCATAATTCATGATCCATACTAGATAGAGCTTCATTTGCAAATGCAACACATTCTATAGAATATCCCACTGCAGGATGCCAAATTACATGCCTCTAGGATGTAGAGAAAGTACATAAAACTAACATTGACTCCATACTGGGCGATTTTACATCTCCGGCCATCTGGTCACCCTATAGAAACTAATTTTGTTTATAATCAAGTGAGTTTTTATGCTATTACGCTCATAATGCATCACATTAATCCTTATCATGTCTATAATAATCTACAATTGAACAATAGATGAAAATGCATTCTAAACCATGTTTTTTAACCTTAAAAATCCTCATTGAAATAGACTTCTTACACCTATGCAGCTTTTAGCTTATGTGTAATGAGAAAATGTGCAATAAAAAAGTGAAAATGACACATAGAGGTGTTTTTGCATCTGTTTATGCAGCCTAATTTGAAAACAAGTCAAACCAATGTTTTACTTTACAAAAAATAAATTCCCAAATTTCCGCATTTTACCACTTACATAAAACATCTCCTGAGAAAGTTGCATATAAATGAGTCAGGGTACATTTTTTTTAAAAAACGTTTCCGGCTTGAGAATCAACATAACAAAAGGCTTAATTTGATATATCACATACCTTAAAAAGAAAATCACAATATTGATTTTTTTGCATTTTTCCCAAGCTCAATGTAAAACATCCGTTGCACTGGTGAAACAAAAGGTTAAGTCGAAAAACGGAAACAGCTATAAAAAAAACATCTGAAATATATATTTCAAAAATTCCTTTTGTTTCTTTGGCCTAAACCCAAAAGGCTTCCAACAACACCTTTTTTTCAAAAATCGAACAATGTAAAAATGTCCTGCGAACTTTTGTCTTCTCAAAATATTGTCAAAAATAGTCATTTTTAGTATAAATAAGTGAGCGTTTGAGATTTTTTCACCAGATAAAGTTGTTTATGGTCACTGTACACTTAGGCTTCGGGTCCACATGTTTTCAATTTTTTGGTTGACCCAGAAAAAAAAATTATTTTTTCAAAAAGCTGCACTGGTGTAGCTCTCTGAAAAAAGGCACGCCCGAATATTTTTTTCTGAAAAAAGGGGGTGCATATGAAAGAGGGCGTCGAAATATTATGATTGATCACGATGTTTTTTTTCCGACATGGGCGAATCGCAGTATGTAGCTAAGACATGTACACTTTATAGTGGCAACTCTGATGTTTGTGGCTTATAGGGACAAGGTACAAATCAAATGTAACCTTCAGGATGGTTTCTCTTTTTCACCTTCATGTATGTTGAAGAACTCTTTGTACTTTTGGCTATAATTCACAATCTATATATGATAGAGACATATGTGAAACAACACGTTGTTCCTAGTCTTGTGCTACTTACCCATGTGAATTATCATGTATGTGGCATATTGGATAGTAGTCAAAATGTGAAGTTGAATGTATGATGTTTTTCAATTACGTCACAAGTTCGAAAAGGTATGCCTTACATTTTGGCCCATAATTCTAAAACTATACAATCTGGATCCTCAATTCAAAGTGCCGCACAAAGCTCACATCATGCCACTGTTCTGTGTCCATTTTCATGCTTGTGCCATGCTTAGAAGTGGTGAGAATCTTTCAGTGATTAAATGCATGTTTTAAATACAAAAAATCTCAATTTATTTCAAATATTTCACGTATATTGTGTCATAATTCATGATCCATACTAGATAGAGCTTCATTTGCAAATGCAACACATTCTATAGAATATCCCACTGCAGGATGCCAAATTACATGCCTCTAGGATGTAGAGAAAGTACATAAAACTAACATTGACTCCATACTGGGCGATTTTACATCTCCGGCCATCTGGTCACCCTATAGAAACTAATTTTGTTTATATAATCAAGTGAGTTTTTATGCTATTACGCTGATAATGCATCACATTAATCCTTATCATGTCTATAATGAGCTACAAATAGATGAAAATGCATTCTAAACCATGTTTTTTTTAACCTTAAAAATCCTCATTGAAATAGACTTGTTACACCTATGCAGCTTTTAGCTTATGTGTAATGAGAAAATGTGCCATAAAAAGGTGAAAATGACACATAGAGGTGATTTTGCATCTGTTTATTCAGCCTAATGTGAAAACAAGTCAAACCAATGTTTTACTTTACAAAAAATAAATTCCCAAATTTCCCCATTTTACCACTTACATAAAACATCTCCTGATAAAGTTGCATATAAATGAGTCAGGGTAAATTTTTTTTTTAAAACGTTTCCGGCTTGAGAATCAACATAACAAAAGGCTTAATTTGATATATCACATACCCTAAAAAAAATCACAATATTGATTTGTTTGCATTTTTCCCAAGCTCAATGTAAAACATCCGTTGCACTAGTGCAACGAAAGGTTAAGTCGAAAAACGGAAACAGCTATAAAAAAAAATCTGAAATACATATGTCAAAAATTCCTTTTGTTTCTTTGGCCTAAACCCAAGAGGCTTCCAACAACACCTTTTTTTTCAAAAATCGAACAATGTAAAAATGTCCTGCGAACTTTTTTTCTTCTCAAAATATTGTCAAAAATAGTCATTTTTAGTATAAATAAGTGAGCGTTTGAGATTTTTTCACCAGATAAAGTTTTTTATGGCCACTGTACACTTAGGCTTCGGGTCCACATGTTTTCAATTTTTTGGTTGACCCAGAAAAAAAAATTATTTTTTCAAAAAGCTGCACTGGTGTAGCTCTCTGAAAAAAGGCACGCCCGAATATTTTTTTCTGAAAAAAGGGGGGTGCATATGAAAGAGGGCGTCGGAATATTATGATTGAGCACGATTTTTTTTTTCGACATGGGCGTATTGCAGTATGTAGCTAAGACATGTACACTTTATCGTGGCAACTCTGATGTTTGTGGCTTATAGGGACAAGGTACAAATCAAGTGTAACCTTCAGGTTGGTTTTTCTTTTTCACCTTCATGTATGTTGAAGAACTCTTTTTGCTTTTGGCTATAATTCACAATCTGTATATGATAGAGACATAATTTAAACAACACATTGTTCCTAGTGTTGTGCTACTTACCCATGTGAATTATCATGTATGTGGCATATTGGATAGTAGTCAAAATGTGAAGTTGAATATATGATGTTTTTCAATTATGTCACAAGTTCGAAAAAGTATGCCTTACATTTTGGCCCATAATTCTGAAACCATACAATCTGGATCCTCAATTCAAAGTGCCGCATAAAGCTAACATCATGCCACTGTTCTGTGTCCATTTTCATGCTTGTGCCATGCTTAGAAGTGGTGAGAATCTTTCAGTGATTAAATGCATGTTTTAAATACAAAAAATCTCAATTTATTTCAAATATTTCACGTATATTGTGTCATAATTCATGATCCATACTAGATAGAGCTTCATTTGCAAATGCAACACATTCTATCGAATATCCCACTGCAGGATGCCAAATTACATGCCTCTAGGATGTAGAGAAAGTACATAAAACTAACATTGACTCCATACTGGGCGATTTTACATCTCCCCCCATCTGGTCACCCTATAGAAACTAATTTTGTTTATTATCAAGTGAGTTTTTATGCTATTACGCTCATAATGCATCATATTATTCCTTATCATGTCTATAATGAGCTACAATTGAACAATAGATGAAAATGCATTCTAAACCATGTTTTTTTTTAACCTTAAAAATCCTCATTGAAATAGACTTGTTACACCTATGCAGCTTTTAGCTTATGTGTAATGAGAAAATGTGCCATAAAAAAGTGAAAATGACACATAGAGGTGTTTTTGCATCTGTTTATGCAGCCTAATGTGAAAACAAGTCAAACCAATGTTTTACTTTACAAAAAATAAATTCCCAAATTTCCGCATTTTACCACTTACATAAAACATCTCCTGAGAAAGTTGCATATAAATGAGTCAGGGTACATTTTTTTTTTAAAACGTTTCCGGCTTGAGAATCAACATAACAAAAGGCTTAATTTGATATATCACATACCTTAAAAAGAAAATCACAATATTGATTTTTTTGCATTTTTCCCAAGCTCAATGTAAAACATCCGTTGCACTGGTGCAACAAAAGGTTAAGTCGAAAAACGGAAACAGCTATAAAAAAAATCTGAAATATATATTTCAAAAATTCCTTTTGTTTCTTTGGCCTAAACCCAAAAGGCTTCCAACAACACCTTTTTTTCAAAAATCGAGCAATGTAAAAATGTCCTGGGAACTTTTTTTCTTCTCAAAATATTGTCAAAAATAGTCATTTTTAGTATAAATAAGTGAGCGTTTGAGATTTTTTCACCAGATAAAGTTGTTTATGGTCACTGTACACTTAGGCTTCGGGTACACATGTTTTCAATTTTTTGGTTGACCCAGAAAAAAAAATTATTTTTTCAAAAAGCTGCATTGGTGTAGCTCTCTGAAAAAAGGCACGCCCGAATATTTTTTTCGGAAAAAAGGGGGTGCATATGAAAGAGGGCGTCGAAATATTATGATTGAGCACGATTTTTTTTTCCAGCATGGGCGAATTGCAGTATGTAGCTAAGACATGTACACTTTATAGTGGCAACTCTGATGTTTGTGGCTTATAGGGACAAGGTGCAAATCAAATGTAACCTTCAGGTTTGTTTCTCTTTTTCACCTTCATGTATGTTGAAGAACTCTTTTTGCTTTTGGCTATAATTCACAATCTATATATGATAGAGACATAATTGAAACAACACATTGTTCCTCGTCTTGTGCTACTTACCCATGTGAATTATCATGTATGTGGCATATTGGAAAGTAGTCAAAATGTGAAGTTGAATGTATGATGTTTTTCAATTACGTCACAAGTTCGAAAAAGTATGCCTTACATTTTGGCCCATAATTCTGAAACTATACAATCTGGATCCTCAAATCAAAGTGCCGCATAAAGCTAACATTATGCCACTGTTCTGTGTCCATTTTCATGATTGTGCCATGCTTAGAAGTGGTGAGAATCTATTAGTGATTAAATGCATGTTTTAAATACAAAAAATCTCAATTTATTTCAAATATTTTACGTATATTGTGTCATAATTCATGATCCATACTAGATAGAGCTTCATTTGCAAATGCAACACATTCTATTGAATATCCCACTACAGGATGCCAAATTACATGCCACTAGGATGTAGAAAAAGTACATAAAACTAACAATGACTCCATACTGGGCGATTTTACATCTCCGGCCATCTGGTCACCCTATAGAAACTAATTTTGTTTATAATCAGGTGAGTTTTTATGCTATTACGCTCATAATGCATCACATTAATCCTTATCATGTCTATAATGAGCTACAATTGAACAATAGATGAAAATGCATTCTAAACCATGTTTTTTTTAACCTTAAAAATCCTCATTGAAATAGACTTGTCACACCTATGCAGCTTTTAGCTTATGTGTAATGAGAAAATGTGCCATAAAAAAGTGAAAATGACACATAGAGGTGTTTTTGCATCTGTTTATGCAGCCTAATTTGAAAACAAGTCAAACCAATGTTTTACTTTACAAAAACTAAATTACCAAATTTCCGCATTTTACCACTTACATAAAACATCTCCTGAGAAAGTTGCATATAAATGAGTCAGGGTACATTTTTTTTTTAAAACGTTTCCGGCTTGAGAATCAACATAACAAAAGGCTTAATTTGATATATCACATACCTTAAAAAGAAAATCACAATATTGATTTTTTTGCATTTTTCCCAAGCTCAATGTAAAACATCCGTTGCACTGGTGCAACAAAAGGTTAAGTCGAAAAACGGAAACAGCTATAAAAAAAAATCTGAAATATATATTTCAAAAATTCCTTTTGTTTCTTTGGCCTAAACCCAAAAGGCTTCCAAAAACACCTTTTTTTTCAAAAATCGAACAATGTAAAAATGTCCTGCGAACTTTTTTTCTTCTCAAAATATTGTCAAAAATAGTCATTTTTAGTATAAATAAGTGAGCGTTTGAGATTTTTTCACCAGATAACGTTTTTTATGGTCACTGTACACTTAGGCTTCGGGTCCACATGTTTTCAATTTTTTGGTTGACCCAGAAAAAAAAATTATTTTTTCAAAAAGCTGCACTGGTGTAGCTCTCTGAAAAAAGGCACGCCCGAAAAAAAAATTCGGAAAAAAGGGGGTGCATATGAAAGAGGGCGTCGAAATATTATGATTGAGCACGATTTTTTTTTCCGACATGGGCGAATTGCAGTATGTAGCTAAGACATGTACACTTTATAGTGGCAACTCTGATGTTTTGGCTTATAGGGACAAGGTACAAATCAAATGTAACCTTCAGGTTGGTTTCTCTTTTTCACCTTCATGTATGTTGAAGAACTCTTTTTGCTTTTGGCTATAATTCACAATCTATATATGATAGAGACATAATTGAAACAACACATTGTTCCTAGTCTCGTGCTACTTACCCATGTGAATTATCATGTATGTGGCATATTGGATAGTAGTCAAAATGTGAAGTTGAATGTATGATGTTTTTCAATTACGCCACAAGTTCGAAAAGGTATGCCTTACATTTTGGCCTATAATTCTGAAACTATACAATCTGGATCCTCAATTCAAGGTGCCACATAAAGCTAACATCATGCCACTGTTCTGTGTCCATTTTCATGCTTGTGCCATGCTTAGAAGTGGTGAGAATCTTTCAGTGATTAAATGCATGTTTTAAATACAAAAAATCTCAATTTATTTCAAATATTTCACGTATATTGTGTCATAATTCATGATCCATACTAGATAGAGCTTCATGTGCAAATGCAACACATTCTATAGAATATCCCACTGCAGGATGCCAAATTACATGCCTCTAGGATGTAGAGAAAGTACATAAAACTAACATTGACTCCATACTGGGCGATTTTACATCTCCGGCCATCTGGTCACCCTATTGAAACTAATTTTGTTTATATTCAAGTGAGTTTTTATGCTATTACGCTCATAATGCATCACATTAATCCTTATCATGTCTATAATGAGCTACAATTGAACAATAGATGAAAATGCATTCTAAACCATGTTTTTTTTTAACCTTAAAAATCCTCATTGAAATAGACTTGTTACACCTATGCAGCTTTTAGCTTATGTGTAATAAGAAAATGTGTCATAAAAAGGTGAAAATGACACATAGAGGTGTTTTTGCATCTGTTTATGCAGCCTAATGTGAAAACAAGTCAAACCAATGTTTTACTTTACAAAAAATAAATTCCCAAATTTCCGCATTTTACCACTTACATAAAACATCTCCTCAGAAAGTTGCATATAAATGAGTCAGGGTACATTTTTTTTTTAAACGTTTCCGGCTTGAGAATCAACATAACAAAAGACTTAATTTGATATATCACATACCTTAAAAAGAAAATCACAATATTGATTTTTTTGCATTTTTCCCAAGCTCAATGTAAAACATCCGTTGCACTGGTGCAACAAAAGGTTAAGTCGAAAAACGGAAACAGCTATAAAAAAAAATCTGAAATATATATTTCAAAAATTCCTTTTGTTTCTTTGGCCTAAACCCAAAAGGCTTCCAACAACACCTTTTTTTAAAAAATCGAACAATGTAAAAATGTCCAGCGAACTTTTTTTCTTCTCAAAATATTGTCAAAAATAGTCATTTTTAGTATAAATAAGTGAGGGTTTGAGATTTTTTCACCAGATAAAGTTTTTATGGTCACTGTACACTTAGGCTTCGGGTCCACATGTTTTCAATTTTTTGGTTGACCCAGAAAAAAAAATTATTTTTTCAAAAAGCTGCACTGGTGTAGCTCTCTGAAAAAAGGCACGCCCGAATATATTTTTCTGAAAAAAGGAGGTGCATATGAAAGAGGGCGTCGAAATATTATGATTGAGCACGATTTTTTTTTCCGACATGGGCGAATTGCAGTATGTAGCTAAGACATGTACACTTTATAGTGGCAACTCTGATGTGTGTGGCTTATAGGGACAAGGTACAAATCAAATGTAACCTTCAGGTTGGTTTCTCTTTTTCACCTTCATGTATGTTGAAGAACTCTTTTTGCTTTTGGCTATAATTCACAATCTATATATGATAGAGACATAATTGAAACAACACATTGTTCCTAGTCTTGTGCTACTTACCCATGAGAATTATCATGTATGTGGCATATTGGATAGTAGTCAAAATGTGAAGTTGAATGTATGATGTTTTTCAATTACATCACAAGTTCGAAAAGGTATGCCTTACATTTTGGCCCATAATTCTGAAACTATACAATCTGGATCCTCAATTCAAAGTGCCACATAAAGCTAACATCATGCCACTGTTTTGTGTCCATTTTCATGCTTGGGCCATGCTTAGAAGTGGTGAGAATCTTTCAGTGATTAAATGCATGTTTTAAATACAAAAAATCTCAATTTATTTCAAATATTTCACGTATATTGTGTCATAATTCATGATCCATACTAGATAGAGCTTCATTTGCAAATGCAACACATTCTATAGAATATCCCACTGCAGGATGCCAAATTAAATGCCTCTAGGATGTAGAGAAAGTACATAAAACTAACATTGACTCCATACTGGGCGATTTCACATCTCCGGCCATCTGGTCACCCTATTGAAACTAATTTTGTTTATATTCAAGTGAGTTTTTATGCTATTACGCTCATAATGCATCACATTAATCCTTATCATGTCTATAATGAGCTACAATTGAACAATAGATGAAAATGCATTCTAAACCATGTTTTTTTTTAACCTTAAAAATCCTCATTGAAATAGACTTGTTACACCTATGCAGCTTTTAGCTTATGTGTAATAAGAAAAAGTGCCATAAAAAGGTGAAAATGACACATAGAGGTGTTTTTGCATCTGTTTATGCAGCCTAATGTGAAAACAAGTCAAAACAATGTTTTTCTTTACAAAAAATAAATTCCCAAATTTCCACATTTTACCACTTACATAAAACATCTCCTGAGAAAGTTGCATATAAATGAGTCAGGGTACATTTTTTTTTTAAACGTTTCCGGCTTGAGAATCAACATAACAAAAGGCTTAATTTGATATATCACATACCTTAAAAAGAAAATCACAATATTGATTTTTTTGCATTTTTCCCAAGCTCAATGTAAAACATCCATTGCACTGGTGCAACAAAAGGTTAAGTCGAAAAACGGAAACAGCTATAAAAAAAAATCTGAAATATATATTTCAAAAATTCCTTTTGTTTCTTTGGCCTAAACCCAAAAGGCTTCCAACAACACCTTTTTTTCAAAAATCGAACAATGTAAAAATGTCCTGCGAACTTTTTTTCTTCTCAAAATATTGTCAAAAATAGTCATTTTTAGTATAAATAAGTGAGGGTTTGAGATTTTTTCACCAGATAAAGTATTTATGGTCACTGTACACTTAGGCTTCGGGTCCACATGTTTTCAATTTTTTGGTTGACCCAGAAAAAAAAATTATTTTTTCAAAAAGCTGCACTGGTGTAGCTCTCTGAAAAAAGGCACGCCCGAATATTTTTTTCTGAAAAAAGGGGGTGCATATGAAAAAGGGCGTCGAAATATTATGATTGAGCACGATTTTTTTTTCCGACATGGGCGAATTGCAGTATGTAGCTAATACATGTACACTTTATAGTGGCAACTCTGATGTGTGTGGCTTATAGGGACAAGGTACAAATCAAATGTAACCTTCAGGTTGGTTTCTCTTTTTCACCTTCATGTATGTTGAAGAACTCTTTTTGCTTTTGGCTATAATTCACAATCTATATATGATAGAGACATAATTGAAACAACACATTGTTCCTAGTCTTGTGCTACTTACCCATGTGAATTATCATGTATGTGGCATATTGGATAGTAGTCAAAATGTGAAGTTGAATGTATGATGTTTTTCAATTACGTCACAAGTTCGAAAAGGTATGCGTTACATTTTGGCCCATAATTCTGAAACTATACAATCTGGATCCTCAATTCAAAGTGCCACATAACGCTAACATCATGCCACTGTTCTGTGTCCATTTTCATGCTTGGGCCATGCTTAGAAGTGGTGAGAATCTTTCAGTGATTAAATGCATGTTTTAAATACAAAAAATCTCAATTTATTTCAAATATTTCACGTATATTGTGTCATAATTCATGATCCATACTAGATAGAGCTTCATTTGCAAATGCAACACATTCTATAGAATATCCCACTGCAGGATGCCAAATTACATGCCTCTAGGATGTAGAGAAAGTACATAAAACTAACATTGACTCCGTACTGGGGGATTTTACATCTCCGTCCATCTGGTCACCCTATAGAAATTAATTTTGTTTATAATCAAGTGAGTTTTTATGCTATTACGCTCATAATGCATCACATTAATCCTTATCATGTCTATAATGAGCTACAATTGAACAAAAGATGAAAATGCATTCTAAACCATGTTTTTTTTTAACCTTAAAAATCCTCATTGAAATAGACTTGTTACACCTATGCAGCTTTTAGCTTATGTGTAATAAGAAAATGTGCCATAAAAAGGTGAAAATGACACATAGAGGTGTTTTTGCATCTGTTTATGCAGCCTAATGTGAAAACAAGTCAAACCAATGTTTTACTTTACAAAAAATAAATTCCCAAATTTCCGCATTTTACCACTTACATAAAACATCTCCTGAGAAAGTTGCATATAAATGAGTCAGGGTAAATTTTTTTTAAAACGTTTCCGGCTTGAGAATCAACATAACAAAAGGCCTAATTTGATATATCACATACCTTAAAAAGAAAATCACAATATTGATTTTTTTGCATTTTTCCCAAGCTCAATGTAAAACATCCGTTGCACTGGTGCAACAAAAGGTTAAGTCGAAAAACGGAAACAGCTATAAAAAAAAATCTGAAATATGTATTTCAAAAATTCCTTTTGTTTCTTTGGCCTAAACCCAAAAAGCTTCCAACAACACCTTTTTTTCAAAAATCGAACAATGTAAAAATGTCCTGCGAACTTTTTTTCTTCTCAAAATATTGTCAAAAATAGTCATTTTTAGTATAAATAAGTGAGCGTTTGAGATTTTTTCACCAGATAAAGTTTTTTATGGTCACTGTAAACTTAGGCTTCGGGTCCACATTTTTTCAATTTTGTGGTTGACCCAGTAAAAAAAAAATATTTTTTCAAAAAGCTGCATTGGTGTAGCTCTCTGAAAAAAGGCACGCCCGAATATTTTTTTCTGAAAAAAGGGGGTGCATATGAAAGAGGGCGTCGAAATATTATGATTGAGTACGATTTTTTTTTCCGACATGGGCGAATTGCAGTATGTAGCTAAGACATGTACACTTTATAGTGGCAACTCTGATGTTTGTGGCTTATAGGGACAAGGTACAAATCAAATGTAACCTTCAGGTTGGTTTCTCTTTTTCACCTTCATGTATGTTGAAGAACTCTTTTTGCTTTTGGCTATAATTCACAATCTATATATGATAGAGACATAATTGAAACAACACATTGTTCCTAGTCTTGTGCTACTTACCCATGTGAATTATCATGTATGTGGCATATTGGATAGTAGTCAAAATGTGAAGTTGAATGTATGATGTTTTTCAATTACGTCACAAGTTCGAAAAGGTATGCCTTACATTTTGGCCCATAATTCTGAAACTATACAATCTGGATCCTCAATTCAAAGTGCCACATAAAGCTAACATCATGCCACTGTTCTGTGTCCATTTTCATGCTTGTGCCATGCTTAGAAGTGGTGAGAATCTTTCAGTGATTAAATGCATGTTTTAAATACAAAAAATCTCAATTTATTTCAAATATTTCACGTATATTGTGTCATAATTCATGATCCATACTAGATAGAGCTTCATTTGCAAATGCAACACATTCTATAGAATATCCCACTGCAGGATGCCAAATTACATGCCTCTAGGATGTAGAGAAAGTACATAAAACTAACATTGACTCCATACTGGGCGATTTTACATCTCCGGCCATCTGGTCACCCTATTGAAACTAATTTTGTTTATATTCAAGTGAGTTTTTATGGTATTACGCTCATAATGCATCACATTAATCCTTATCATGTCTATAATGAGCTACAATTGAACAATAGATGAAAATGCATTCTAAACCATGTTTTTTTTTAACCTTAAAAATCCTCATTGAAATAGACTTGTTACACCTATGCAGCTTTTAGCTTATGTGTAATAAGAAAATGTGCCATAAAAAGGTGAAAATGACACATAGAGGTGTTTTTGCATCTGTTTATGCAGCCTAATGTGAAAACAAGTCAAACCAATGTTTTACTTTACAAAAAATAAATTCCCAAATTTCCGCATTTTACCACTTACATAAAACATCTCCTGAGAAAGTTGCATATAAATGAGTCAGGGTACATTTTTTTTTAAACGTTTCCGGCTTGAGAATCAACATAACAAAAGGCCTAATTTGATATATCACATACCTTAAAAAGAAAATCACAATATTGATTTTTTTGCATTTTTCCCAAGCTCAATGTAAAACATCCGTTGCACTGGTGCAACAAAAGGTTAAGTCGAAAAACGGAAACAGCTATAAAAAAAAATCTGAAATATGTATTTCAAAAATTCCTTTTGTTTCTTTGGCCTAAACCCAAAAGGCTTCCAACAACACCTTTTTTTCAAAAATCGAACAATGTAAAAATGTCCTGCGAACTTTTTTTCTTCTCAAAATATTGTCAAAAATAGTCATTTTTAGTATAAATAAGTGAGCGTTTGAGATTTTTTCACCAGATAAAGTTTTTTATGGTCACTGTAAACTTAGGCTTCGGGTCCACATGTTTTCAATTTTTTGGTTGACCCAGTAAAAAAAAATTTTTTTTCAAAAAGCTGCATTGGTGTAGCTCTCTGAAAAAAGGCACGCCCGAATATTTTTTTCTGAAAAAAGGGGGTGCATATAAAAGAGGGCGTCGAAATATTATGATTGAGCACGATTTTTTTTTCCAACATGGGCGAATTGCAGTATGTAGCTAAGACATGTACACTTTATAGTGGCAACTCTGATGTTTGTGGCTTATAGGGACAAGGTACAAATCAAATGTAACCTTCAGGTTGGTTTCTCTTTTTCACCTTCATGTATGTTGAATAACTCTTTTTGCTTTTGGCTATAATTCACAATCTATATATGATAGAGACATAATTGAAACAACACATTGTTCCTAGTCTTGTGCTACTTACCCATGTGAATTATCATGTATGTGGCATATTGGAAAGTAGTCAAAATGTGAAGTTGAATGTATGATGTTTTTCAATTACGTCACAAGTTCAAAAAAGTATGCCTTACATTTTGGCCCATAATTCTGGAACTGTACAATCTGGATCCTCAATTCAAAGTGCCGCATAAAGCTAACATCATGCCACTGTTCTGAGTCCATTTTCATGCTTGTGCCATGCTTATAAGTGGTGAGAATCTTTCAGTGATTAAATGCATGTTTTAAATACAAAAAATCTCAATTTATTTCAAATATTTTACGTATATTGTGTCATAATTCATGATCCATACTAGATAGAGCTTCATTTGCAAATGCAACACATTCTATGGCATATCCCACTGCAGGATGGCAAATTACATGCCTCTAGGATGCAGAGAAAGTACATAAAACTAACATTGAATCCATACTGGGCGATTTTACATCTCCGGCCATCTGGTCAACCTATAGAAACTAATTTTGTTTATAATCAAGTGAGTTTTTTATGCTATTATGCTCATAATGCATCACATTAATCCTTATCATGTCTATAATGAGCTACAATTGAACAATAGATGAAAATGCATTCTAAACCATGTGTTTTTTTAACCTTAAAAATCCTCATTGAAATAGACTTGTTACACCTATGCAGCTTTTAGCTTATGTGTAATGAGAAAATGTGCCATAAAAAAGTGAAAATGACACATAGAGGTGTTTTTGCATCTGTTTATGCAGCCTAATGTGAAAACAAGTCAAACCAATGTTTTACTTTACAAAAAATAAATTCCCAAATTTCCGCATTTTACCACTTACATAAAACATCTCCTGAGAAAGTTGCATATAAATGAGTCAGGGTAACTTTTTTTTTTAAAACGTTTCCGGCTTGAGAATCAACATAACAAAAGGCTTAATTTGATATATCACATACCTTAAAAAGAAAATCACAATATTGATTTTTTTGCATTTTTCCCAAGCTCAATGTAAAACATCCGTTGCACTGGTGCAACAAAAGGTTAAGTTGAAAAACGGAAACAGCTATAAAAAAAAATCTGAAATATTTATTTCAAAAATTCCTTTTGTTTCTTTGGCCTAAACCCAAAAGGCTTCCAACAACACCTTTTTTTCAAAAATCGAACAATGTAAAAATGTCCTGCGAACTTTTTTTCTTCTCAAAATATTGTCAAAAATAGTCATTTTTAGTATAAATAAGTGAGCGTTTGAGATTTTTTCACCAGATAAAGTTTTTTATGGTCACTGTACACTTAGGCTTCGGGTCCACATGTTTTCAATTTTTTGGTTGACCCAGAAAAAAAAATTATTTTTTCAAAAAGCTGCACTGGTGTAGCTCTCTGAAAAAAGGCACGCCCGAATATTTTTTTCTGAAAAAAGGGGGTGCATATGAAAGAGGGCGTCGAAATATTATGATTGAGCACGATTTTTTTTTTCCGACATGGGCGAATTGCAGTATGTAGCTAAGACATGTACACTTTAGAGTGGCAACTCTGATGTTTGTGGCTTATAGGGACAAGGTACAAATCAAATGTAACCTTCAGGATGGTTTCTCTTTTTCACCTTCATGTATGTTGAAGAACTCTTTTTACTTTTGGCTATAATTCACAATCTATATATGATAGGGACATAATTGAAACAACTTGTTGTTCCTAGTCTTGTGCTACTTACCCATGTGAATTATCATGTATGTGGCATATTGGATAGTAGTCAAAATGTGAAGTTGAATGTATGATGTTTTTCAATTACATCACAAGTTCGAAAAAGTATGCCTTACATTTTGGCCCATAAGTCTAAAACTATACAATCTGGATCCTCAATTCAAAGTGCTGCATAAAGCTAACATCATGCCACTGTTCTGTGTCCATTTTCATGCTTGTGCCATGCTTAGAAGTGGTGAAAATCTTTCAGTGATTAAATCATGTTTTAAATACAAAAAATCTCAATTTATTTCAAATATTTCACGTATATTGTGTCATAATTCATGATCCATACTAGATAGAGCTTCATTTGCAAATGCAACACATTCTATAGAATATCCCACTGCAGGATGCCGAATTACATGCCTCTAGGATGTAGAGAAAGTACATAAAACTAACATTGACTCCATACTGGGCGATTTTACATCTCTGGCCATCTGGTCACCCTATAGAAACGAATTTTGTTTATAATCAAGTGAGTTTTTATGCTATTACGCTCATAATGCATCACATTAATCCTTATCATGTCTATAATGAGCTACAATTGAACAATAGATGAAAATGCATTCTAAACCATGTTTTTTTTTAACCTTAAAAATCCTCATTGAAATAGACTTGTTACACCTATGCAGCTTTTAGCTTATGTGTAATGAGAAAATGTGCCATAAAAAAGTGAAAATAACACATAGAGGTGTTTTTGCATCTGTTTATGCAGCCTAATGTGAAAACAAGTCAAACCAATGTTTTACTTTACAAAAAATAAATTCCCAAATTTCCGCATTTTACCACTTACATAAAACATCTCCTGAGAAAGTTGCATATAAATGAGTCAGGGTACATTTTTTTTTAAAACGTTTCCGGCTTGAGAATC
The DNA here is from genome assembly GCF_964204655.1 of Triturus cristatus. Taxonomy (NCBI): domain Eukaryota; kingdom Metazoa; phylum Chordata; class Amphibia; order Caudata; family Salamandridae; genus Triturus; species Triturus cristatus. The sequence continues at coordinate 206,398,200 of NC_140594.1, read as the reverse complement.
AACATAACAAAAGGCTTAATTTGATATATCACATACCTTAAAAAGAAAATCACAATATTGATTTTTTTGCATTTTTCCCAAGCTCAATGTAAAACATCCGTTGCACTGGTGCAACAAAAGGTTAAGTCGAAAAACGGAAACAGCTATAAAAAAAAATCTCAAATATGTATTTCAAAAATTCCTTTTGTTTCTTTGGCCTAAACCCAAAAGGCTTCCAACAACACCTTTTTTTCAAAAATCGAACAATGTAAAAATGTCCTGCGAACTTTTTTTCTTCTCAAAATATTGTCAAAAGTAGTCATTTTTAGTAGAAATAAGTGAGCGTTTGAGATTTTTTCACCAGATAAATTTTTTTATGGTCACTGTACACTTAGGCTTTGGGTCCACATGTTTTCAATTTTTTGGTTGACCCAGAAAAAAAAATTCTTTTTTCAAAAAGCTGCACTGGTGTAGCTCTCTGAAAAAAGGCACGACCGAATATTTTTTTCAGAAAAAAGGAGGTGCATATGAAAGAGGGCGTCGAAATATTATGATTGAGCACGATTTTTTTTTCCGACATGGGCGAATTGCAGTATGTAGCTAAGACATGTACACTTTATAGTGGCAACTCTGATGTTTGTGGCTTATAGGGACAAGGTACAAATCAAATGTAACCTTCAGGTTGGTTTTTCTTTTTCACCTTCATGTATGTTGAAGAACTCTTTTTGCTTTTGGCTATAATTCACAATCTATATATGATAGAGGCATAATTTAAACAACACGTTGTTCCTAGTCTTTTGCTACTTACCCATGTGAATTATCATGTATGTGGCATATTGGAAAGTAGTCAAAATGTGAAGTTGAATGTATGATGTTTTTCAATTACGTCACAAGTTCAAAAAAGTATGCCTTACATTTTGGCCCATAATTCTGAAACTGTACAATCTGGATCCTCAATTCAAAGTGCCGCATAAAGCTAACATCATGCCACTGTTCTGAGTCCATTTTCATGCTTGTGCCATGGTTATAAGTGGTGAGAATCTTTCAGTGATTAAATGCATGTTTTAAATACAAAAAATCTCAATTTATTTCAAATATTTTACGTATATTGTGTCATAATTCATGATCCATACTAGATAGAGCTTCATTTGCAAATGCAACACATTCTATGGCATATCCCACTGCAGGATGGCAAATTACATGCCTCTAGGATGCAGAGAAAGTACATAAAACTAACATTGACTCCATACTGGGCGATTTTACATCTCCGGCCATCTGGTCACCCTATAGAAACTAATTTTGTTCATAATCAAGTGAGTTTTTTATGCTATTACGCTCATAATGCATCACATTAATCCTTATCATGTCTATAATGAGCTACAATTGAACAATAGATGAAAATGCATTCTAAACCATGTTTTTTTTTAACTTTAAAAATCCTCATTGAAATAGACTTGTTACACCTATGCAGCTTTTAGCTTATGTGTAATGAGAAAATGTGCCATAAAAAAGTGAAAATGACACATAGAGGTGTTTTCGCATCTGTTTATGCAGCCTAATGTGAAAACAAGTCAAACCAATGTTATACTTTACAAAAAATAAATTCCCAAATTTCCGCATTTTACCACTTACATAAAACATCTCCTGAGAAAGTTGCATATAAATGAGTCAGGGTAAATTTTTTTTTTAAAACGTTTCCGGCTTGAGAATCAACATAACAAAAGGCCTAATTTGATATATCACACACCTTAAAAAGAAAATCACAATATTGATTTTTTTGCATTTTTCCCAAGCTCAATGTAAAACATCCGTTGCACTGGTGCAACAAAAGGTTAAGTTGAAAAACGGAAACAGCTATAAAAAAAAATCTGAAATATATATTTCAAAAATTCCTTTTGTTTCTTTGGCCTAAACCCAAAAGGCTTCCAACAACACCTTTTTTTCAAAAATCGAACAATGTAAAAATGTCCTGCGAACTTTTTTTCTTCTCAAAATATTGTCAAAAATAGTCATTTTTAGTATAAATAAGTGAGCGTTTGAGATTTTTTCACCAGATAAAGTTTTTTATGGTCACTGTACACTTAGGCTTCGGGTCCACATGTTTTCAATTTTTTGGTTGACCCAGAAAAAAAAATTATTTTTTCAAAAAGCTGCACTGGTGTAGCTCTCTGAAAAAAGGCACGCCCGAATATTTTTTTCTGAAAAAAGGGGGTGCATATGAAAGAGGGCGTCGAAATATTATGATTGATCACGATGTTTTTTTTCCGACATGGGCGAATCGCAGTATGTAGCTAAGACATGTACACTTTATAGTGGCAACTCTGATGTTTGTGGCTTATAGGGACAAGGTACAAATCAAATGTAACCTTCAGGATGGTTTCTCTTTTTCACCTTCATGTATGTTGAAGAACTCTTTGTACTTTTGGCTATAATTCACAATCTATATATGATAGAGACATATGTGAAACAACACGTTGTTCCTAGTCTTGTGCTACTTACCCATGTGAATTATCATGTATGTGGCATATTGGATAGTAGTCAAAATGTGAAGTTGAATGTATGATGTTTTTCAATTACGTCACAAGTTCGAAAAAGTATGCCTTACATTTTGGCCCATAATTCTAAAACTATACAATCTGGATCCTCAATTCAAAGTGCCGCATAAAGCTCACATCATGCCACTGTTCTGTGTCCATTTTCATGCTTGTGCCATGCTTAGAAGTGGTGAGAATCTTTCAGTGATTAAATGCATGTTTTAAATACAAAAAATCTCAATTTATTTCAAATATTTCACGTATATTGTGTCATAATTCATGATCCATACTAGATAGAGCTTCATTTGCAAATGCAACACATTCTATAGAATATCCCACTGCAGGATGCCAAATTACATGCCTCTAGGATGTAGAGAAAGTACATAAAACTAACATTGACTCCATACTGGGCGATTTTACATCTCTGGCCATCTGGTCACCCTATAGAAACTAATTTTGTTTATAATCAAGTGAGTTTTTATGCTATTACGCTCATAATGCATCACATTAATCCTTATCATGTCTATAATGAGCTACAATTGAACAATAGATGAAAATGCATTCTAAACCATGTTTTTTTAACCTTAAAAATCCTCATTGAAATAGACTTGTTACACCTATGCAGCTTTTAGCTTATGTGTAATGAGAAAATGTGCCATAAAAAAGTGAAAATGACAGATAGAGGTGTTTTTGCATCTGTTTATGCAGCCTAATTTGAAAACAAGTCAAACCAATGTTTTACTTTACAAAAAATAAATTCCCAAATTTCCGCATTTTACCACTTACATAAAACATCTCCTGAGAAAGTTGCATATAAATGAGTCAGGGTACATTTTTTTTTAAAACGTTTCCGGCTTGAGAATCAACATAACAAAAGGCTTAATTTGATATATCACATACCTTAAAAAGAAAGTCACAATATTGATTTTTTTGCATTTTTCCCAAGCTCAATGTAAAACATCCGTTGCACTGGTGCAACAAAAGGTTAAGTCGAAAAACGGAAACAGCTATAAAAAAAAATCTCAAATATGTATTTCAAAAACTCCTTTTGTTTCTTTGGCCTAAACCCAAAAGGCTTCCAACAACACCTTTTTTTCAAAAATCGAACAATGTAAAAATGTCCTGCGAACTTTTTTTCTTCTCAAAATATTGTCAAAAGTAGTCATTTTTAGTAGAAATAAGTGAGCGTTTGAGATTTTTTCACCAGATACATTTTTTTATGGTCACTGTACACTGAGGCTTTGGGTCCACATGTTTTCAATTTTTTGGTTGACCCAGAAAAAAAAATTCTTTTTTCAAAAAGCTGCACTGGTGTAGCTCTCTGAAAAAAGGCACGCCCGAATATTTTTTTCTGAAAAAAGGGGGTGCATATGAAAGAGGGCGTCGAAATATTATGATTGAGCACGATTTTTTTTTCCAACATGGGCGAATTGCAGTATGTAGCTAAGACATGTACACTTTATAGTGGCAACTCTGATGTTTGTGGCTTATAGGGACAAGGTACAAATCAAATGTAACCTTCAGGTTGGTTTCTCTTTTTCACCTTCATGTCTGTTGAATAACTATTTTTGCTTTTGGCTATAATTCACAATCTATATATGATAGAGACATAATTGAAACAACACATTGTTCCTAGTCTTGTGCTACTTACCCATGTGAATTATCATGTATGTGGCATATTGGAAAGTAGTCAAAATGTGAAGTTGAATGTATGATGTTTTTCAATTACGTCACAAGTTCAAAAAAGTATGCCTTACATTTTGGCCCATAATTCTGAAACTGTACAATCTGGATCCTCAATTCAAAGTGCCGCATAAAGCTAACATCATGCCACTGTTCTGAGTCCATTTTCATGCTTGTGCCATGCTTATAAGTGGTGAGAATCTTTCAGTGATTAAATGCATGTTTTAAATACAAAAAATCTCAATTTATTTCAAATATTTTACGTATATTGTGTCATAATTCATGATCCATACTAGATAGAGCTTCATTTGCAAATGCAACACATTCTATGGCATATCCCACTGCAGGATGGCAAATTACATGCCTCTAGGATGCAGAGAAAGTACATAAAACTAACATTGAATCCATACTGGGCGATTTTACATCTCCGGCCATCTGGTCACCCTATAGAAACTAATTTTGTTTATAATCAAGTGAGTTTTTTATGCTATTATGCTCATAATGCATCACATTAATCCTTATCATGTCTATAATGAGCTACAATTGAACAATAGATGAAAATGCATTCTAAACCATGTGTTTTTTTAACCTTAAAAATCCTCATTGAAATAGACTTGTTACACCTATGCAGCTTTTAGCTTATGTGTAATGAGAAAATGTGCCATAAAAAAGTGAAAATGACACATAGAGGTGTTTTTGCATCTGTTTATGCAGCCTAATGTGAAAACAAGTCAAACCAATGTTTTACTTTACAAAAAATAAATTCCCAAATTTCCGCATTTTACCACTTACATAAAACATCTCCTGAGAAAGTTGCATATAAATGAGTCAGGGTAACTTTTTTTTTTTAAACGTTTCCGGCTTGAGAATCAACATAACAAAAGGCTTAATTTGATATATCACATACCTTAAAAAGAAAATCACAATATTGATTTTTTTGCATTTTGCCCAAGCTCAATGTAAAACATCCGTTGCACTGGTGCAACAAAAGGTTAAGTTGAAAAACGGAAACAGCTATAAAAAAAAATCTGAAATATATATTTCAAAAATTCCTTTTGTTTCTTTGGCCTAAACCCAAAAGGCTTCCAACAACACCTTTTTTTCAAAAATCGAACAATGTAAAAATGTCCTGCGAACTTTTTTTCTTCTCAAAATATTGTCAAAAATAGTCATTTTTAGTATAAATAAGTGAGCGTTTGAGATTTTTTCACCAGATAAAGTTTTTTATGGTCACTGTACACTTAGGCTTCGGGTCCACATGTTTTCAATTTTTTGGTTGACCCAGAAAAAAAAATTATTTTTTCAAAAAGCTGCACTGGTGTAGCTCTCTGAAAAAAGGCACGCCCGAATATTTTTTTCTGAAAAAAGGGGGTGCATATGAAAGAGGGCGTCGAAATATTATGATTGAGCACGATTTTTTTTTTCCGACATGGGCGAATTGCAGTATGTAGCTAAGACATGTACACTTTATAGTGGCAACTCTGATGTTTGTGGCTTATAGGGACAAGGTACAAATCAAATGTAACCTTCAGGATGGTTTCTCTTTTTCACCTTCATGTATGTTGAAGAACTCTTTTTACTTTTGGCTATAATTCACAATCTATATATGATAGGGACATAATTGAAACAACTTGTTGTTCCTAGTCTTGTGCTACTTACCCATGTGAATTATCATGTATGTGGCATATTGGATAGTAGTCAAAATGTGAAGTTGAATGTATGATGTTTTTCAATTACATCACAAGTTCGAAAAAGTATGCCTTACATTTTGGCCCATAAGTCTAAAACTATACAATCTGGATCCTCAATTCAAAGTGCTGCATAAAGCTAACATCATGCCACTGTTCTGTGTCCATTTTCATGCTAGTGCCATGCTTAGAAGTGGTGAAAATCTTTCAGTGATTAAATCATGTTTTAAATACAAAAAATCTCAATTTATTTCAAATATTTCACGTATATTGTGTCATAATTCATGATCCATACTAGATAGAGCTTCATTTGCAAATGCAACACATTCTATAGAATATCCCACTGCAGGATGCCGAATTACATGCCTCTAGGATGTAGAGAAAGTACATAAAACTAACATTGACTCCATACTGGGCGATTTTACATCTCTGGCCATCTGGTCACCCTATAGAAACGAATTTTGTTTATAATCAAGTGAGTTTTTATGCTATTACGCTCATAATGCATCACATTAATCCTTATCATGTCTATAATGAGCTACAATTGAACAATAGATGAAAATGCATTCTAAACCATGTTTTTTTTTAACCTTAAAAATCCTCATTGAAATAGACTTGTTACACCTATGCAGCTTTTAGCTTATGTGTAATGAGAAAATGTGCCATAAAAAAGTGAAAATAACACATAGAGGTGTTTTTGCATCTGTTTATGCAGCCTAATGTGAAAACAAGTCAAACCAATGTTTTACTTTACAAAAAATAAATTCCCAAATTTCCGCATTTTACCACTTACATAAAACATCTCCTGAGAAAGTTGCATATAAATGAGTCAGGGTACATTTTTTTTTAAAACGTTTCCGGCTTGAGAATCAACATAACAAAAGGCTTAATTTGATATATCACATACCTTAAAAAGAAAATCACAATATTGATTTTTTTGCATTTTTCCCAAGCTCAATGTAAAACATCCGTTGCACTGGTGCAACAAAAGGTTAAGTCGAAAAACGGAAACAGCTATAAAAAAAAATCTCAAATATGTATTTCAAAAATTCCTTTTGTTTCTTTGGCCTAAACCCAAAAGGCTTCCAACAACACCTTTTTTTCAAAAATCGAACAATGTAAAAATGTCCTGCGAACTTTTTTTCTTCTCAAAATATTGTCAAAAGTAGTCATTTTTAGTAGAAATAAGTGAGCGTTTGAGATTTTTTCACCAGATAAATTTTTTTATGGTCACTGTACACTTAGGCTTTGGGTCCACATGTTTTCAATTTTTTGGTTGACCCAGAAAAAAAAATTCTTTTTTCAAAAAGCTGCACTGGTGTAGCTCTCTGAAAAAAGGCACGACCGAATATTTTTTTCAGAAAAAAGGAGGTGCATATGAAAGAGGGCGTCGAAATATTATGATTGAGCACGATTTTTTTTTCCGACATGGGCGAATTGCAGTATGTAGCTAAGACATGTACACTTTATAGTGGCAACTCTGATGTTTGTGGCTTATAGGGACAAGGTACAAATCAAATGTAACCTTCAGGTTGGTTTTTCTTTTTCACCTTCATGTATGTTGAAGAACTCTTTTTGCTTTTGGCTATAATTCACAATCTATATATGATAGAGGCATAATTTAAACAACACGTTGTTCCTAGTCTTTTGCTACTTACCCATGTGAATTATCATGTATGTGGCATATTGGAAAGTAGTCAAAATGTGAAGTTGAATGTATGATGTTTTTCAATTACGTCACAAGTTCAAAAAAGTATGCCTTACATTTTGGCCCATAATTCTGAAACTGTACAATCTGGATCCTCAATTCAAAGTGCCGCATAAAGCTAACATCATGCCACTGTTCTGAGTCCATTTTCATGCTTGTGCCATGGTTATAAGTGGTGAGAATCTTTCAGTGATTAAATGCATGTTTTAAATACAAAAAATCTCAATTTATTTCAAATATTTTACGTATATTGTGTCATAATTCATGATCCATACTAGATAGAGCTTCATTTGCAAATGCAACACATTCTATGGCATATCCCACTGCAGGATGGCAAATTACATGCCTCTAGGATGCAGAGAAAGTACATAAAACTAACATTGACTCCATACTGGGCGATTTTACATCTCCGGCCATCTGGTCACCCTATAGAAACTAATTTTGTTCATAATCAAGTGAGTTTTTTATGCTATTACGCTCATAATGCATCACATTAATCCTTATCATGTCTATAATGAGCTACAATTGAACAATAGATGAAAATGCATTCTAAACCATGTTTTTTTTTAACTTTAAAAATCCTCATTGAAATAGACTTGTTACACCTATGCAGCTTTTAGCTTATGTGTAATGAGAAAATGTGCCATAAAAAAGTGAAAATGACACATAGAGGTGTTTTCGCATCTGTTTATGCAGCCTAATGTGAAAACAAGTCAAACCAATGTTATACTTTACAAAAAATAAATTCCCAAATTTCCGCATTTTACCACTTACATAAAACATCTCCTGAGAAAGTTGCATATAAATGAGTCAGGGTAAATTTTTTTTTTAAAACGTTTCCGGCTTGAGAATCAACATAACAAAAGGCCTAATTTGATATATCACACACCTTAAAAAGAAAATCACAATATTGATTTTTTTGCATTTTTCCCAAGCTCAATGTAAAACATCCGTTGCACTGGTGCAACAAAAGGTTAAGTTGAAAAACGGAAACAGCTATAAAAAAAAATCTGAAATATATATTTCAAAAATTCCTTTTGTTTCTTTGGCCTAAACCCAAAAGGCTTCCAACAACACCTTTTTTTCAAAAATCGAACAATGTAAAAATGTCCTGCGAACTTTTTTTCTTCTCAAAATATTGTCAAAAATAGTCATTTTTAGTATAAATAAGTGAGCGTTTGAGATTTTTTCACCAGATAAAGTTTGTTATGGTCACTGTACACTTAGGCTTCGGGTCCACATGTTTTCAATTTTTTGGTTGACCCAGAAAAAAAAATTATTTTTTCAAAAAGCTGCACTGGTGTAGCTCTCTGAAAAAAGGCACGCCCGAATATTTTTTTCTGAAAAAAGGGGGTGCATATGAAAGAGGGCGTCAAAATATTATGATTGAGCACGATTTTTTTTTTTCTGACATGGGCGAATTGCAGTATGTAGCTAAGACATGTACACTTTATAGTGGCAACTCTGATGTTTGTGGCTTATAGGGACAAGGTACAAATCAAATGTAACCTTCAGGATGGTTTCTCTTTTTCACCTTCATGTATGTTGAAGAACTCTTTTTACTTTTGGCTATAATTCACAATCTATATATGATAGAGACATAATTGAAACAACTTGTTGTTCCTAGTCTTGTGCTACTTACCCATGTGAATTATCATGTATGTGGCATATTGGATAGTAGTCAAAATGTGAAGTTGAATGTATGATGTTTTTCAATTACGTCACAAGTTCGAAAAAGTATGCCTTACATTTTGGCCCATAAGTCTAAAACTATACAATCTGGATCCTCAATTCAAAGTGCCGCATAAAGCTAACATAATGCCACTGTTCTGTGTCCATTTTCATGCTTGTGCCATGCTTAGAAGTGGTGAAAATCTTTCAGTGATTAAATCATGTTTTAAATACAAAAAATCTCAATTTATTTCAAATATTTCACGTATATTGTGTCATAATTCATGATCCATACTAGATAGAGCTTCATTTGCAAATGCAACACATTCTATAGAATATCCCACTGAAGGATGCCGAATTACATGCCTCTAGGATGTAGAGAAAGTACATAAAACTAACATTGACTCCATACTGGGCGATTTTACATCTCTGGCCATCTGGTCACCCTATAGAAACGAATTTTGTTCATAATCAAGTGAGTTTTTATGCTATTACGCTCATAATGCATCACATTAATCCTTATCATGTCTATAATGAGCTACAATTGAACAATAGATGAAAATGCATTCTAAACCATGTTTTTTTTAACCTTAAAAATCCTCATTGAAATAGACTTGTTACACCTATGCAGCTTTTAGCTTATGTGTAATGAGAAAATGTGCCATAAAAAAGTGAAAATGACACATAGAGGTGTTTTTGCATCTGTTTATGCAGCCTAATGTGAAAACAAGTCAAACCAATGTTTTACTTTACAAAAAATAAATTCCCAAATTTCCGCATTTTACCACTTACATAAAACATCTCCTGAGAAAGTTGCATATAAATGAGTCAGGGTACATTTTTTTTTAAAAACGTTTCCGGCTTGAGAATCAACATAACAAAAGGCTTAATTTGATGTATCACATACCTTAAAAAGAAAATCACAATATTGATTTTTTTGCATTTTTCCCAAGCTCAATGTAAAACATCCGTTGCACTGGTGCAACAAAAGGTTAAGTCGAAAAACGGAAACAGCTATAAAAAAAAATCTCAAATATGTATTTCAAAAATTCCTTTTGTCTCTTTGGCCTAAACCCAAAAGGCTTCCAACAACACCTTTTTTTCAAAAATCGAACAATGTAAAAATGTCCTGCGAACTTTTTTTCTTCTCAAAATATTGTCAAAAGTAGTCATTTTTAGTAGAAATAAGTGAGCGTTTGAGATTTTTTCACCAGATAAATTTTTTTATGGTCACTGTACACTTAGGCTTTGGGTCCACATGTTTTCAATTTTTTGGTTGACCCAGAAAAAAAAATCTTTTTTCAAAAAGCTGCACTGGTGTAGCTCTCTGAAAAAAGGCACGACCGAATATTTTTTTCAGAAAAAAGGAGGTGCATATGAAAGAGGGCGTCGAAATATTATGATTGAGCACGATTTTTTTTCCGACATGGGCGAATTGCAGTATGTAGCTAAGACATGTACACTTCATAGTGGCAACTCTGATGTTTGTGGCTTATAGGGACAAGGTACAAATCAAATGTAACCTTCAGGTTGGTTTTTCTTTTTCACCTTCATGTATGTTGAAGAACTCTTTTTGCTTTTGGCTATAATTCACAATCTATATACGATAGAGACATAATTTAAACAACACATTGTTCCTAGTCTTGTGCTACTTACCCATGTGAATTATCATGTATGTGGCATATTGGATAGTAGTCAAAATGTGAAGTTGAATGTATGATGTTTTTCAATTACGTCACAAGTTCAAAAAAGTATGCCTTACATTTTGGCCCATAATTCTGAAACTATACAATCTGGATCCACAATTCAAAGTGTCGCATAAAGCTGACATCATGCCACTGTTCTGTGTCCATTTTCATGCTTGTGCCATGCTTAGAAGTGGTGATAATCTTTCAGTGATTAAATGCATGTTTTAAATACAAAAAATCTCAATTTATTTCAAATATTTCAAGTGTATTGTGTCATAATTCATGATCCATACTAGATAGAGCTTCATTTGCAAATGCAACACATTCTATAGAATATCCCACTGCAGGATGCCAAATTACATGCCTCTAGGATGTAGAGAAAGTACATAAAACGAACATTGACTCCATACTGGGCGATTTTACATTTCCGGCCATCTGGTCACCCTATAGAAACTAATTTTGTTTATAATCAAGTGAGTTTTTATGCTATTACGCTCATAATGCATCACATTAATCCTTATCATTTCTATAATGAGCTACAATTGAACAATAGATGAAAATGCATTCTAAACCATGTTTTTCTTTAACCTTAAAAATCCTCATTGAAATAGACTTGTTCCACCTATGCAGCTTTTAGCTTATGTGTAATAAGAAGATGTGCCATAAAAAAGTGAAAATGACACATAGAGGTGTTTTTGCATCTGTTTATGCAGCCTAATGTGAAAACAAGTCAAACCAATGTTTTACTTTACAAAAAATAAATTCCCAAATTTCCCCATTTTACCACTTACATAAAACATCTCCTGAGAAAGTTGCATATAAATCAGTCAGGGTACATTTTTTTTAAAAAACGTTTCCGGCTTGAGAATCAACATAACAAAAGGCTTAATTTGATATATCACATACCCTAAAAAAAAAATCACAATATTGATTTTTTTGCATTTTTCCCAAGCTCAATGTAAAACATCCGTTGCACGAGTGCAACGAAAGGTTAAGTCGAAAAACGGAAACAGCTATAAAAAAAAATCTGAAATACATATGTCAAAAATTCCTTTTGTTTCTTTGGCCTAAACCCAAGAGGCTTCCAACAACACCTTTTTTTTCAAAAATCGAACAATGTAAAAATGTCCTGCGAACTTTTTTTCTTCTCAAAATATTGTCAAAAATATTCATTTTTAGTATAAATAAGTGAGCGTTTGAGATTTTTTCACCAGATAAAGTTTTTTATGGTCACTGTACACTTAGGCTTCGGGTCCACATGTTTTCAATTTTTTGGTTGACCCAGAAAAAAAATTCTTTTTTCAAAAAGCTGCACTGGTGTAGCTCTCTGAAAAAAGGCACGCCCGAATATTTTTTTCTGAAAAAAGGGGGTGCATATGAAAGAGGGCGTCGAAATATTATGATTGAGCACGATGTTTTTTTTCCGACATGGGCGAATTGCAGTATGTAGCTAAGACATGTCCACTTTATAGTGGCAACTCTGATGTTTGTGGCTTATAGGGACAAGGTACAAATCAAGTGTAACCTTCAGGTTGGTTTTTCTTTTTCACCTTCATGTATGTTGAAGAACTCTTTTTGCTTTTGGCTATAATTCACAATCTATATATGATAGAGACATATTTTAAACAACACATTGTTCCTAGTCTTGTGCTACTTACCCATGTGAATTGTCATGTATGTGGCATATTGGATAGTAGTCAAAATGTGAAGTTGAATGTATGATGTTTTTCAATTACGTCACAAGTTCGAAAAAGTATGCCTTACATTTTGGCCTATAATTCTGAAACCATACAATCTGGATCCTCAATTCAAAGTGACGCATAAAGCTAACATCATGCAGCTGTTCTGTGTCCATTTTCATGCGTGTGCCATGCTTAGAAGTGGTGAGAATCTTTCAGTGATTAAATGCATGTTTTAAATACAATAAATCTCAATTTATTTCAAATATTTCACGTATATTGTGTCATAATTCATGATCCATACTAGATAGAGCTTCATTTGCAAATGCAACACATTCTATAGAATATCCCACTGCAGGATGCCAAATTACATGCCTCTAGGATGTAGAGAAAGTACATAAAACGAACATTGACTCCATACTGGGCGATTTTACATCTCCGGCCATCTGGTCACCCTGTAGAAACTAATTTTGTTTATAATCAAGTGAGTTTTTATGCTATTACGCTCATAATGCATCACATTAATCCTTATCATGTCTATAATGAGCTACAATTGAACAATAGATGAAAATGCATTCTAAACCATGTTGTTTTTTAACCTTAAAAATCCTCATTGAAATAGACTTGTTACACCTATGCAGCTTTTAGCTTATGTGTAATAAGAAAATGTGCCATAAAAAAGTGCAAATGACACATAGAGGTGTTTTTTTTTGTTTTTGTTTTTTAAAAAAAACCTTTATTCATCAAAAAACAGGGACACAGCTATTCAGACGACAACCCGGAGGTTCGGCAGCTTCAAGAGGGCAGTACAAAGAAGCGTCCACAGTGCATAAAAGGAGAAGCAAAAAGGTTCTATTTTAAATAAACACAAACACACACCAAACCCAAGCAAGGCGAAAAACACTGAGTACAACTGGTGATTGCCCCTCAGGGGAGACCGGACCCCCCTCGTCTATCAGTCACAGTGCTGTGATAAGAGGAAAAAGGGGAAAAGCAGAGACCCAAGAAGTCAATTAACAATCAAATATATGTACAGAGCTGGAAAGAATGCTAAGGAGAGAGCTGCTCCTCGGGGGGATTCATATCAGGGTCAAGACATATGCCCCCCCTATATTGGTTCCACCGCCCCCAAATGGCATGCCACTTCCGAGGGCGCCCTCTAGCGCAATATACCGTCTTTTCCCTGAGCATACTCCAGTCCATGTTTTCCTTCCACGCAGCCAATGTGGGGGGTCCTGCGGAGCCCCAGAGACGCGCTATGTCTCGCTTAGCCACCATGTTACCCAGTGTCACCTACTGGGTCTGTGCCGCATCGTGGTCAGTAGGCCCCCAAACATTCAGGAGACAACACCGCGCCTCCGGCTGCATAATAATGCCCGTCACCTCCCCCATTACCGCATGGACTCTCCTCCAAAATTCCATGATGACGCCACATTCCCAAATGATATGCAGGAGGGTACCCACCATACCACAGCCCCTCCTACATAAGCCCTCCTCAGAAAATCCCATATGAACCAGCCTTGGCCCCATAACATAGACTCTGTGGAGTATTTTGAGCTGCACCAGCTGCAGACGCGACGGAATCGCGACCTCCTTAGGAGAGGAAACCGCAGACTGCCAGTCCTCGTCATCTAGCTCAAGTCCGTCCATAGCTCATTGGTCCCGCAGCCCCAATAGCAGGTCCGTCCGAACATTAATCAATTTCTTATAGATAAGAGAGATTGTACTCTCTGGCATATGGCCATCGAGGATCCGGTCCACCAATGGAGAGGACTCAGGCACCTTCTCTCCTTCTACGAGGACTGACCGCAGGGCATGACGCACCTGAACATAGCGGAAAAACTCGGATTTCCCCAACTCATACTCCTTCTGCAGCTCTTCAAAGGACTTCACCCTCCCCTTAATCAGCAAATCTCCAACCCTGGAGATACCGATCAAGTCCCATTTCTCAAAACCTTTCGTATGCCAAAGCTTCCCCAATTTTTCAGAGTCAAACAACGGGGTAGCAAGGGTGAGCCTATCCTTCCAGCCCAGCGAGTCAGTCGCCAACTTCCACACCCGCACCGCCACCCCAGTGGGCCCTGTGAGGGACGAGTCCAGCGACCGCGAGTACAACGCTCTGTGATAATTACCGCCGCGCAACAACCATCGGTCCATGGCGTAACCGGGGCTTAGAGCCGGACCATAGAAACCATGATTAATCGCGCTCAACTGGGTGGCCCAGTAATAGCGTTGAATGTCCGGAAGCGCAATACCCCCGTCGTACCACGGAAGCGTCAACTTAGGAATCGCTATGCGCGGCCGCCCATCCCACAACAACGATCGTTGGAGGCTTTCGACCTCCCGAAAGTAACTGGCCGGTACCCAATCAAGAGTATTCTGCAAGGCGTAGAGGAACCGGGGAAGAGACATCATTTTGAACAAGGCGGCGCGCCCGAGGAGGGAGAGCGGCATCCTCCGCCAGCCCGCAACATCCCGCCGCAAACGCGCCAGGGGAGGGAGCAGGTTCTTCTCATACCGCAAAGTGGAGTCAGTGGAGATAAAGATCCCCAGGTACACGAAGCCCTGCTGGGCGATCTGGATCGAACAAGTTCGAGGGACAGGTGGAACATCGCCGCTCAGAACATACAGATATGATTTACTCCAATTGATGACGAGACCCGAGTTCTTACCAAAAGATGTCAGAACGTCACAAACCACTATAAGCGAGTTCTTGGGCGAGGCGAGATATAACAGGATGTCATCGGCATAGAGCGAAATACGGTCCTCGTGATCGGGCGACCATCTAAGTCCCCGTATATCCGGGTGCCAGCGTATCCACGCCGCCAGCGGCTCGAGGGCGAGGGCGAACAACAAGGGCGACAGGGGGCAACCCTGCCGGGTGCCCCTCCCAAGCTGGAACGGAGTCGACGCCCGCCCGTTTACCACAACACTCGCAAGGGGACCCTCATAAAGCAACCTCACCCAGCTCACAAAACCAGGGCCAAAGCCGAACTTGGCAAGCACAGCCCACAGATATGCCCATTCCACCGTATCAAAAGCCATCGTGGAATCAAGAGACGCCACAATAGCTGGTTCTCGCAGCGTGCTCGCCCTGGCAATCACTCCATGAAGACGCCTAAGGTTTAACGCAGTGTTACGGTGTGGGATAAAACCCGATTGATCCGGGTGGATCAAGTCTCCAAGCACCCTGACCAAGCGGCCCGCCAGAATTTTAGCCAGAATTTTCGGCTCAGCATTAAGGAGTGATATTGGCCGATAGGAGGCACACTTGTCCCGGGGTTTACCATCCTTATGTATCACAACAATCATCGCCAGTCGCTGGTCCAACGGAAGGGACCCACTCCCCCGCGCCTCCACGAACATGGCGCGCAGGTGAGGGGCAACCCTATCCGGGAACAGCTTATACAAGTAAATCTGCAAACCATTTGGGCCGGAGGCCTTGCCCGAGTTCAGCGCGCGGATAGCACCCGCCACCTCATCAACCGTTATATCTCCATCGAGGTCATCTCTATCTACGTCAGAAAGGCAGGGCAGAGCGATGTCACGCAGGAGGTCACGCGAATCCTCAGTTGGCCTATCCGAAACCGAGGCGTAAACCATACGGAAATAATCCGAAAAACACTGTACTATACCCTCGGGATCAACAACCACCTCTCCCCCCTCTCTCGTCAGCTCCGGCACCACTCTATTAACACGTTTTTTTTTGTCCAGCCACGCTAGGAGTTTCCCGACCTTATCGCCAACATCGTACAAGCGACCCTGCTGTTCCCTACTGAGGGTCTTGGCGGCATTCGCCACCAGGTCCCTATATTCCGCTTGCTTCAAGCTCAGATTATGCAGTGAGGCCGCTGTAACCTCTCCCTCCAGGGCCACCTCTAAAGCTGCGATCTCATCCTCAACCTGTATAACCTCGCCATCTCTCCGTCGCTTGGCGGCCACTACCAAGGAGAGGGCCTCCCCTCTCAACACGGTCTTAAATGCTTCCCACAACGACACAGCCGAATCAACGGAACCCTGATTGTCCTTAAAATAGTGATCAACTGTCTTCAACAGCGCACTGCGCATCTTGGGATCACGAAAGTACCAGGGGTTAATAGGAGCAACCCTGCCCCCTCCCTCGCGGCCGACATCCAGCCGGACCCACACTGGCGAATGATCAGATATGCCCCGCGCCATATGCCTAGCCTCAGATACCAATGAGGCGTGCGCAGCCAGAGTGAGCAGGTAATCAATCCGAGAGAGACTACCATGCGCCCCGGAGTGGAAGGTATATTGGCTCTGTGTGGGGTGCCGGAGCCTCCAGCAGTCTACCAAGCCGAGTGTATCTATAAAGTCTGGAAGCCACTTCTGAGCCCCCCCGGTGTCCCTGGGCGGGTACCTATCCAGCAACCCAGAGCCGACAGCATTAAAGTCTCCCCCCACCACTAGCATACCCTCCGGGAGGTCCAACAAGACCCTACCCAGATCTGCAAACGTGGAGGCCTGCAGGGCAGGAGGGACATAAACCGAAACCAAAACCAACGTTCTTCCCTCCCACCTCCCCGTCACCGCCACAAACCTCCCCCTATCATCAACAATGGTGGAGTCCACCTCGAAAGGGAGTGAAGCTCTAACAAGGATGCCCACACCCCTGGAACCTGAGGAGAATCCCGAGTGAGTGATGAATTTGTAACCTTTTCTATTAAGAGCATAGCAAGTATTACCTATAAGGTGTGTCTCCTGCAGTAGGGCCACGTCCGGCAAAGACCGTTTCAAGAACTGCAAGACTATCCCCCGCTTAATACGATCTCCCAAGCCATTAACATTCCAGCTAATAATATTTAAGCCCCTACCCCCATCCCCACACACAAAGAGGCCCACCCCACACCCGAAGAGCCACCATTGAACAACCCTGACAACCATTACTACGCCTTGCAAAAACAAACCCCCCAACAACAACCCCAAAATCCCAACTCTCCCCCCCACCCTGCACCCCTGCTGCAGCTTACAAAGCCCCCCCAACTTGCAGTGTGCCTGTCGCCCCACCATAACACAAAACTACAAAAAGTACCCCGAGGGAGGAAAGAGCTCCCATCTCCCTCCCGCAACCCTCCGTATTACTGCAATCAGCTCAAGTCAGTGTCCGAAACCAAAGCAAGTCAGTCCGGCTCCAAAGGCATCAACCCTGCCCATCCCGGTCACCCTCCACGTCTGTGGCAGCATCCCCGCCAGTCCGTCGTCGGGGCCGAGCGTCCAACCAGTCTCCGGCCATAGCAGGCGACTCAAAGAAGAAAGTCCGGTCCTCATACACCACACGTAATCTGGCAGGGAAAAGCATAGCATACTTCAGGTCCCTCTCCCGAAGACGTCTCTTCACCCCCAGGAAACTCTGCCTTTGCTTTTGCACCAGCTGGGTGAAGTCAGGATAGAAACTCACTGATGCGTTCTGAAAAGGGACCGGGCCCGTCACCCGCGATGCTTGCAGGATAGCGTCCCGATCTCGGAAATGAAAGAGCCGGGCGACAATCGGTCTCGGAGGGGCTCCCGCCCTGGGCCTCCCGCCAGGGACTCTGTGAGCCCGCTCGACTGCAAAAAACTTTCCAAGGCCCTTAGGCTTCAGATGGTTAAGCACCAAGTCCTCCACGAGCAGATCTGCGGAGATCTCATCCGAGGATTCCGGGACCCCAATAATGCGCACGTTGTTGCGCCTGGCCCGGCCCTCAAAGTCCTCCAGCCGGCGGGCGGAGAGGTCGTTCTCGGCCCGCAGCTTACGAACTTCGGTCTGAAGTTCCGAGACATCATCAGCGAGGCCTGTGGTCTTGAGATCAAGGGATTTAACCCGCTCATTAGTTTTGCCCAAATCCGCGCGGATCAGGTTGACATCCACCAAGATAGTATCCACTTTATGCGCCAGGGCATCAAACTGTCTCCCAATCGAGGCCTGCATCCCCTCGAGCGCACCCATGACATCCTGCAACGAGAGCTCCGAGGTCGGGGATGAGGCAGCCTTCTGTACGTCCAGCGACTGGCCCGATCCACCAGGCGATCCCTTCTGCTGGGCATAACGATCCATATTATTGGATTGGGTATATGCTCCCCGCCTGGTAGCCTTGGGTTTCAGTCTATCCACCTCTGCTTTACCCGACATGTCTGGCACCGAGCAATCCGGTGCAAAGAGACGACCCTCTCTCAGTCAGAGGGAACAGGAGAAGCCAGATCTGCAATAACCAGTCAGAGTAGGGCGCAAGGCGTCCAGAGGATAGTAAAGCATCAGAAGGCACTCCCGGGCAAAGGCAAACAAAGGGCGAGAAAGTGAAAGTGAAAGTACAGCGTTCTCCGTCCGCCAGTTTACACCTCGCCAGGCCGCTGTTGTTCAATTAGAGGCCGGGCATCCCGCCAACGCCAGCCCCTGGCATCCCTCGGAGATAGGCCTCAATCTTCCGCCGTGCACAACTCCGGTTCCCAGATGGCGATCCGAGCCCGGGCAGCATCAATCGCCTCAGCAATGAGTCATCTGCAAGATGCCGTGCATATAAAACAGGATTTAAGACAGGATAATCGACGGAGGGCGCGTGGGTCCTTGAGCTCAAAGCTCACGCGGCCATCTTGGTCAGGCGCTAGGCTCCTCCCCCCCATAGAGGTGTTTTTGCATCTGTTTATGCAGCCTAATGTGAAAACAAGTCAAACCAATGTTTTACTTTACAAAAAAAAAAAAAAAAAACCCACATTTCCTCATTTTACCACTTACATAAAACATCTCCTGAGAAAGTTGCATATAAATGAGTCAGGGTACATGTTTTTTTTTAAAACGTTTCCGGCTTGAGAATCAACATAACAAAAGGCTTAATTTGATATATCACATACCTTAAAAAGAAAATCACAATATTGATTTTTTTGCATTTTTCCCAAGCTCAATGTAAAACATCCGTTGCACTGGTGCAACAAAAGGTTAAGTCGAAAAACGGAAAAAGCTATAAAAAAAATCTGAAATATATATTTCAAAAATTCCTTTTGTTTCTTTGGCCTAAACCCAAGAGGATTCCAACAACACCTTTTTTTCAAAAATCGAACAATGGAAAAATGTCCTGCGAACTTTTTTTCTTCTCAAAATATTGTCAAAAATAGTCATTTTTAGTATAAATAAGTGAGCGTTTGAGATTTTTTCACCAGATAAAGTTGTTTATGGTCACTGTACACTTAGGCTTCGGGTCCACATGTTTTCAATTTTTTGGTTGACCCAGAAAAAAAATATTTTTTCAAAAAGCTGCATTGGTGTAGCTCTCTGAAAAAAGGCACGCCCGAATATTTTTTTCTGAAAAAAGGGGGTGCATATGAAAGACGGCGTCGAAATATTATGATTGAGCACGATTTTTTTTTCCAACATGGGCGAATTGCAGTATGTAGCTAAGACATGTACACTTTATAGTGGCAACTCTGATGTTTGTGGCTTATAGGGACAAAGTACAAATCAAATGTAACCTTCAGGTTGGTTTCTCTTTTTCACCTTCATGTATGTTGAAGAACTCTTTTTGCTTTTGGCTATAATTCACAATCTATATATGATAGAGGCATAATTTAAACAACACGTTGTTCCTAGTCTTGTGCTACTTACCCATGTGAATTATCATGTATGTGGCATATTGGAAAGTAGTCAAAATGTGAAGTTGAATGTATGATGTTTTTCAATTACGTCACAAGTTCAAAAAAGTATGCCTTACATTTTGGCCCATAATTCTGAAACTGTACAATCTGGATCCTCAATTCAAAGTGCCGCATAAAGCTAACATCATGCCACTGTTCTGAGTCCATTTTCATGCTTGTGCCATGGTTATAAGTGGTGAGAATCTTTCAGTGATTAAATGCATGTTTTAAATACAAAAAATCTCAATTTATTTCAAATATTTTACGTATATTGTGTCATAATTCATGATCCATACTAGATAGAGCTTCATTTGCGAATGCAACACATTCTATGGCATATCCCACTGCAGGATGGCAAATTACATGCCTCTAGGATGCAGAGAAAGTACATAAAACTAACATTGACTCCATACTGGGCGATTTTACATCTCCGGCCATCTGGTCACCCTATAGAAACTAATTTTGTTCATAATCAAGTGAGTTTTTTATGCTATTACGCTCATAATGCATCACATTAATCCTTATCATGTCTATAATGAGCTACAATTGAACAATAGATGAAAATGCATTCTAAACCATGTTTTTTTTTAACCTTAAAAATCCTCATTGAAATAGACTTGTTACACCTATGCAGCTTTTAGCTTATGTGTAATGAGAAAATGTGCCATAAAAAAGTGAAAATGACACATAGAGGTGTTTTCGCATCTGTTTATGCAGCCTAATGTGAAAACAAGTCAAACCAATGTTTTACTTTACAAAAAATAAATTCCCAAATTTCCGCATTTTACCACTTACATAAAACATCTCCTGAGAAAGTTGCATATAAATGAGTCAGGGTAAATTTTTTTTTTAAAACGTTTCCGGTTTGAGAATCAACATAACAAAAGGCCTAATTTGATATATCACACACCTTAAAAAGAAAATCACAATATTGATTTTTTTGCATTTTTCCCAAGCTCAATGTAAAACATCCGTTGCACTGGTGCAACAAAAGGTTAAGTTGAAAAACGGAAACAGCTATAAAAAAAAATCTGAAATATATATTTCAAAAATTCCTTTTGTTTCTTTGGCCTAAACCCAAAAGGCTTCCAACAACACCTTTTTTTCAAAAATCGAACAATGTAAAAATGTCCTGCGAACTTTTTTTCTTCTCAAAATATTGTCAAAAATAGTCATTTTTAGTATAAATAAGTGAGCGTTTGAGATTTTTTCACCAGATAAAGTTTGTTATGGTCACTGTACACTTAGGCTTCGGGTCCACATGTTTTCAATTTTTTGGTTGACCCAGAAAAAAAAATTATTTTTTCAAAAAGCTGCACTGGTGTAGCTCTCTGAAAAAAGGCACGCCCGAATATTTTTTTCTGAAAAAAGGGGGTGCATATGAAAGAGGGCGTCAAAATATTATGATTGAGCACGATTTTTTTTTTTCTGACATGGGCGAATTGCAGTATGTAGCTAAGACATGTACACTTTATAGTGGCAACTCTGATGTTTGTGGCTTATAGGGACAAGGTACAAATCAAATGTAACCTTCAGGATGGTTTCTCTTTTTCACCTTCATGTATGTTGAAGAACTCTTTTTACTTTTGGCTATAATTCACAATCTATATATGATAGAGACATAATTGAAACAACTTGTTGTTCCTAGTCTTGTGCTACTTACCCATGTGAATTATCATGTATGTGGCATATTGGATAGTAGTCAAAATGTGAAGTTGAATGTATGATGTTTTTCAATTACGTCACAAGTTCGAAAAAGTATGCCTTACATTTTGGCCCATAAGTCTAAAACTATACAATCTGGATCCTCAATTCAAAGTGCCGCATAAAGCTAACATAATGCCACTGTTCTGTGTCCATTTTCATGCTTGTGCCATGCTTAGAAGTGGTGAAAATCTTTCAGTGATTAAATCATGTTTTAAATACAAAAAATCTCAATTTATTTCAAATATTTCACGTATATTGTGTCATAATTCATGATCCATACTAGATAGAGCTTCATTTGCAAATGCAACACATTCTATAGAATATCCCACTGAAGGATGCCGAATTACATGCCTCTAGGATGTAGAGAAAGTACATAAAACTAACATTGACTCCATACTGGGCGATTTTACATCTCTGGCCATCTGGTCACCCTATAGAAACGAATTTTGTTCATAATCAAGTGAGTTTTTATGCTATTACGCTCATAATGCATCACATTAATCCTTATCATGTCTATAATGAGCTACAATTGAACAATAGATGAAAATGCATTCTAAACCATGTTTTTTTTAACCTTAAAAATCCTCATTGAAATAGACTTGTTACACCTATGCAGCTTTTAGCTTATGTGTAATGAGAAAATGTGCCATAAAAAAGTGAAAATGACACATAGAGGTGTTTTTGCATCTGTTTATGCAGCCTAATGTGAAAACAAGTCAAACCAATGTTTTACTTTACAAAAAATAAATTCCCAAATTTCCGCATTTTACCACTTACATAAAACATCTCCTGAGAAAGTTGCATATAAATGAGTCAGGGTACATTTTTTTTTAAAAACGTTTCCGGCTTGAGAATCAACATAACAAAAGGCTTAATTTGATGTATCACATACCTTAAAAAGAAAATCACAATATTGATTTTTTTGCATTTTTCCCAAGCTCAATGTAAAACATCCGTTGCACTGGTGCAACAAAAGGTTAAGTCGAAAAACGGAAACAGCTATAAAAAAAAATCTCAAATATGTATTTCAAAAATTCCTTTTGTTTCTTTGGCCTAAACCCAAAAGGCTTCCAACAACACCTTTTTTTCAAAAATCGAACAATGTAAAAATGTCCTGCGAACTTTTTTTCTTCTCAAAATATTGTCAAAAGTAGTCATTTTTAGTAGAAATAAGTGAGCGTTTGAGATTTTTTCACCAGATAAATTTTTTTATGGTCACTGTACACTTAGGCTTTGGGTCCACATGTTTTCAATTTTTTGGTTGACCCAGAAAAAAAAATCTTTTTTCAAAAAGCTGCACTGGTGTAGCTCTCTGAAAAAAGGCACGACCGAATATTTTTTTCAGAAAAAAGGAGGTGCATATGAAAGAGGGCGTCGAAATATTATGATTGAGCACGATTTTTTTTCCGACATGGGCGAATTGCAGTATGTAGCTAAGACATGTACACTTCATAGTGGCAACTCTGATGTTTGTGGCTTATAGGGACAAGGTACAAATCAAATGTAACCTTCAGGTTGGTTTTTCTTTTTCACCTTCATGTATGTTGAAGAACTCTTTTTGCTTTTGGCTATAATTCACAATCTATATACGATAGAGACATAATTTAAACAACACATTGTTCCTAGTCTTGTGCTACTTACCCATGTGAATTATCATGTATGTGGCATATTGGATAGTAGTCAAAATGTGAAGTTGAATGTATGATGTTTTTCAATTACGTCACAAGTTCAAAAAAGTATGCCTTACATTTTGGCCCATAATTCTGAAACTATACAATCTGGATCCACAATTCAAAGTGTCGCATAAAGCTGACATCATGCCACTGTTCTGTGTCCATTTTCATGCTTGTGCCATGCTTAGAAGTGGTGATAATCTTTCAGTGATTAAATGCATGTTTTAAATACAAAAAATCTCAATTTATTTCAAATATTTCAAGTGTATTGTGTCATAATTCATGATCCATACTAGATAGAGCTTCATTTGCAAATGCAACACATTCTATAGAATATCCCACTGCAGGATGCCAAATTACATGCCTCTAGGATGTAGAGAAAGTACATAAAACGAACATTGACTCCATACTGGGCGATTTTACATTTCCGGCCATCTGGTCACCCTATAGAAACTAATTTTGTTTATAATCAAGTGAGTTTTTATGCTATTACGCTCATAATGCATCACATTAATCCTTATCTTTTCTATAATGAGCTACAATTGAACAATAGATGAAAATGCATTCTAAACCATGTTTTTCTTTAACCTTAAAAATCCTCATTGAAATAGACTTGTTCCACCTATGCAGCTTTTAGCTTATGTGTAATAAGAAGATGTGCCATAAAAAAGTGAAAATGACACATAGAGGTGTTTTTGCATCTGTTTATGCAGCCTAATGTGAAAACAAGTCAAACCAATGTTTTACTTTACAAAAAATAAATTCCCAAATTTCCCCATTTTACCACTTACATAAAACATCTCCTGAGAAAGTTGCATATAAATCAGTCAGGGTACATTTTTTTTTAAAAACGTTTCCGGCTTGAGAATCAACATAACAAAAGGCTTAATTTGATATATCACATACCCTAAAAAAAAAATCACAATATTTATTTTTTTGCATTTTTCCCAAGCTCAATGTAAAACATCCGTTGCACGAGTGCAACGAAAGGTTAAGTCGAAAAACGGAAACAGCTATAAAAAAAAATCTGAAATACATATGTCAAAAATTCCTTTTGTTTCTTTGGCCTAAACCCAAGAGGCTTCCAACAACACCTTTTTTTTCAAAAATCGAACAATGTAAAAATGTCCTGCGAACTTTTTTTCTTCTCAAAATATTGTCAAAAATATTCATTTTTAGTATAAATAAGTGAGCGTTTGAGATTTTTTCACCAGATAAAGTTTTTTATGGTCACTGTACACTTAGGCTTCGGGTCCACATGTTTTCAATTTTTTGGTTGACCCAGAAAAAAAATTCTTTTTTCAAAAAGCTGCACTGGTGTAGCTCTCTGAAAAAAGGCACGCCCGAATATTTTTTTCTGAAAAAAGGGGGTGCATATGAAAGAGGGCGTCGAAATATTATGATTGAGCACGATGTTTTTTTTCCGACATGGGCGAATTGCAGTATGTAGCTAAGACATGTCCACTTTATAGTGGCAACTCTGATGTTTGTGGCTTATAGGGACAAGGTACAAATCAAGTGTAACCTTCAGGTTGGTTTTTCTTTTTCACCTTCATGTATGTTGAAGAACTCTTTTTGCTTTTGGCTATAATTCACAATCTATATATGATAGAGACATATTTTAAACAACACATTGTTCCTAGTCTTGTGCTACTTACCCATGTGAATTGTCATGTATGTGGCATATTGGATAGTAGTCAAAATGTGAAGTTGAATGTATGATGTTTTTCAATTACGTCACAAGTTCGAAAAAGTATGCCTTACATTTTGGCCTATAATTCTGAAACCATACAATCTGGATCCTCAATTCAAAGTGACGCATAAAGCTAACATCATGCAGCTGTTCTGTGTCCATTTTCATGCGTGTGCCATGCTTAGAAGTGGTGAGAATCTTTCAGTGATTAAATGCATGTTTTAAATACAATAAATCTCAATTTATTTCAAATATTTCACGTATATTGTGTCATAATTCATGATCCATACTAGATAGAGCTTCATTTGCAAATGCAACACATTCTATAGAATATCCCACTGCAGGATGCCAAATTACATGCCTCTAGGATGTAGAGAAAGTACATAAAACGAACATTGACTCCATACTGGGCGATTTTACATCTCCGGCCATCTGGTCACCCTGTAGAAACTAATTTTGTTTATAATCAAGTGAGTTTTTATGCTATTACGCTCATAATGCATCACATTAATCCTTATCATGTCTATAATGAGCTACAATTGAACAATAGATGAAAATGCATTCTAAACCATGTTGTTTTTTAACCTTAAAAATCCTCATTGAAATAGACTTGTTACACCTATGCAGCTTTTAGCTTATGTGTAATAAGAAAATGTGCCATAAAAAAGTGCAAATGACACATAGAGGTGTTTTTTTTTGTTTTTGTTTTTTAAAAAAAACCTTTATTCATCAAAAAACAGGGACACAGCTATTCAGACGACAACCCGGAGGTTCGGCAGCTTCAAGAGGGCAGTACAAAGAAGCGTCCACAGTGCATAAAAGGAGAAGCAAAAAGGTTCTATTTTAAATAAACACAAACACACACCAAACCCAAGCAAGGCGAAAAACACTGAGTACAACTGGTGATTGCCCCTCAGGGGAGACCGGACCCCCCTCGTCTATCAGTCACAGTGCTGTGATAAGAGGAAAAAGGGGAAAAGCAGAGACCCAAGAAGTCAATTAACAATCAAATATATGTACAGAGCTGGAAAGAATGCTAAGGAGAGAGCTGCTCCTCGGGGGGATTCATATCAGGGTCAAGACATATGCCCCCCCTATATTGGTTCCACCGCCCCCAAATGGCATGCCACTTCCGAGGGCGCCCTCTAGCGCAATATACCGTCTTTTCCCTGAGCATACTCCAGTCCATGTTTTCCTTCCACGCAGCCAATGTGGGGGGTCCTGCGGAGCCCCAGAGACGCGCTATGTCTCGCTTAGCCACCATGTTACCCAGTGTCACCTACTGGGTCTGTGCCGCATCGTGGTCAGTAGGCCCCCAAACATTCAGGAGACAACACCGCGCCTCCGGCTGCATAATAATGCCCGTCACCTCCCCCATTACCGCATGGATTCTCCTCCAAAATTCCATGATGACGCCACATTCCCAAATGATATGCAGGAGGGTACCCACCATACCACAGCCCCTCCTACATAAGCCCTCCTCAGAAAATCCCATATGAACCAGCCTTGGCCCCATAACATAGACTCTGTGGAGTATTTTGAGCTGCACCAGCTGCAGACGCGACGGAATCGCGACCTCCTTAGGAGAGGAAACCGCAGACTGCCAGTCCTCGTCATCTAGCTCAAGTCCGTCCATAGCTCATTGGTCCCGCAGCCCCAATAGCAGGTCCGTCCGAACATTAATCAATTTCTTATAGATAAGAGAGATTGTACTCTCTGGCATATGGCCATCGAGGATCCGGTCCACCAATGGAGAGGACTCAGGCACCTTCTCTCCTTCTACGAGGACTGACCGCAGGGCATGACGCACCTGAACATAGCGGAAAAACTCGGATTTCCCCAACTCATACTCCTTCTGCAGCTCTTCAAAGGACTTCACCCTCCCCTTAATCAGCAAATCTCCAACCCTGGAGATACCGATCAAGTCCCATTTCTCAAAACCTTTCGTATGCCAAAGCTTCCCCAATTTTTCAGAGTCAAACAACGGGGTAGCAAGGGTGAGCCTATCCTTCCAGCCCAGCGAGTCAGTCGCCAACTTCCACACCCGCACCGCCACCCCAGTGGGCCCTGTGAGGGACGAGTCCAGCGACCGCGAGTACAACGCTCTGTGATAATTACCGCCGCGCAACAACCATCGGTCCATGGCGTAACCGGGGCTTAGAGCCGGACCATAGAAACCATGATTAATCGCGCTCAACTGGGTGGCCCAGTAATAGCGTTGAATGTCCGGAAGCGCAATACCCCCGTCGTACCACGGAAGCGTCAACTTAGGAATCGCTATGCGCGGCCGCCCATCCCACAACAACGATCGTTGGAGGCTTTCGACCTCCCGAAAGTAACTGGCCGGTACCCAATCAAGAGTATTCTGCAAGGCGTAGAGGAACCGGGGAAGAGACATCATTTTGAACAAGGCGGCGCGCCCGAGGAGGGAGAGCGGCATCCTCCGCCAGCCCGCAACATCCCGCCGCAAACGCGCCAGGGGAGGGAGCAGGTTCTTCTCATACCGCAAAGTGGAGTCAGTGGAGATAAAGATCCCCAGGTACACGAAGCCCTGCTGGGCGATCTGGATCGAACAAGTTCGAGGGACAGGTGGAACATCGCCGCTCAGAACATACAGATATGATTTACTCCAATTGATGACGAGACCCGAGTTCTTACCAAAAGATGTCAGAACGTCACAAACCACTATAAGCGAGTTCTTGGGCGAGGCGAGATATAACAGGATGTCATCGGCATAGAGCGAAATACGGTCCTCGTGATCGGGCGACCATCTAAGTCCCCGTATATCCGGGTGCCAGCGTATCCACGCCGCCAGCGGCTCGAGGGCGAGGGCGAACAACAAGGGCGACAGGGGGCAACCCTGCCGGGTGCCCCTCCCAAGCTGGAACGGAGTCGACGCCCGCCCGTTTACCACAACACTCGCAAGGGGACCCTCATAAAGCAACCTCACCCAGCTCACAAAACCAGGGCCAAAGCCGAACTTGGCAAGCACAGCCCACAGATATGCCCATTCCACCGTATCAAAAGCCATCGTGGAATCAAGAGACGCCACAATAGCTGGTTCTCGCAGCGTGCTCGCCCTGGCAATCACTCCATGAAGACGCCTAAGGTTTAACGCAGTGTTACGGTGTGGGATAAAACCCGATTGATCCGGGTGGATCAAGTCTCCAAGCACCCTGACCAAGCGGCCCGCCAGAATTTTAGCCAGAATTTTCGGCTCAGCATTAAGGAGTGATATTGGCCGATAGGAGGCACACTTGTCCCGGGGTTTACCATCCTTATGTATCACAACAATCATCGCCAGTCGCTGGTCCAACGGAAGGGACCCACTCCCCCGCGCCTCCACGAACATGGCGCGCAGGTGAGGGGCAACCCTATCCGGGAACAGCTTATACAAGTCAATCGGCAAACCATTTGGGCCGGAGGCCTTGCCCGAGTTCAGCGCGCGGATAGCACCCGCCACCTCATCAACCGTTATATCTCCATCGAGGTCATCTCTATCTACGTCAGAAAGGCAGGGCAGAGCGATGTCACGCAGGAGGTCACGCGAATCCTCAGTTGGCCTATCCGAAACCGAGGCGTAAACCATACGGAAATAATCCGAAAAACACTGTACTATACCCTCGGGATCAACAACCACCTCTCCCCCCTCTCTCGTCAGCTCCGGCACCACTCTATTAACACGTTTTTTTTTGTCCAGCCACGCTAGGAGTTTCCCGACCTTATCGCCAACATCGTACAAGCGACCCTGCTGTTCCCTACTGAGGGTCTTGGCGGCATTCGCCACCAGGTCCCTATATTCCGCTTGCTTCAAGCTCAGATTATGCAGTGAGGCCGCTGTAACCTCTCCCTCCAGGGCCACCTCTAAAGCTGCGATCTCATCCTCAACCTGTATAACCTCGCCATCTCTCCGTCGCTTGGCGGCCACTACCAAGGAGAGGGCCTCCCCTCTCAACACGGTCTTAAATGCTTCCCACAACGACACAGCCGAATCAACGGAACCCTGATTGTCCTTAAAATAGTGATCAACTGTCTTCAACAGCGCACTGCGCATCTTGGGATCACGAAAGTACCAGGGGTTAATAGGAGCAACCCTGCCCCCTCCCTCGCGGCCGACATCCAGCCGGACCCACACTGGCGAATGATCAGATATGCCCCGCGCCATATGCCTAGCCTCAGATACCAATGAGGCGTGCGCAGCCAGAGTGAGCAGGTAATCAATCCGAGAGAGACTACCATGCGCCCCGGAGTGGAAGGTATATTGGCTCTGTGTGGGGTGCCGGAGCCTCCAGCAGTCTACCAAGCCGAGTGTATCTATAAAGTCTGGAAGCCACTTCTGAGCCCCCCCGGTGTCCCTGGGCGGGTACCTATCCAGCAACCCAGAGCCGACAGCATTAAAGTCTCCCCCCACCACTAGCATACCCTCCGGGAGGTCCAACAAGACCCTACCCAGATCTGCAAACGTGGAGGCCTGCAGGGCAGGAGGGACATAAACCGAAACCAAAACCAACGTTCTTCCCTCCCACCTCCCCGTCACCGCCACAAACCTCCCCCTATCATCAACAATGGTGGAGTCCACCTCGAAAGGGAGTGAAGCTCTAACAAGGATGCCCACACCCCTGGAACCTGAGGAGAATCCCGAGTGAGTGATGAATTTGTAACCTTTTCTATTAAGAGCATAGCAAGTATTACCTATAAGGTGTGTCTCCTGCAGTAGGGCCACGTCCGGCAAAGACCGTTTCAAGAACTGCAAGACTATCCCCCGCTTAATACGATCTCCCAAGCCATTAACATTCCAGCTAATAATATTTAAGCCCCTACCCCCATCCCCACACACAAAGAGGCCCACCCCACACCCGAAGAGCCACCATTGAACAACCCTGACAACCATTACTACGCCTTGCAAAAACAAACCCCCCAACAACAACCCCAAAATCCCAACTCTCCCCCCCACCCTGCACCCCTGCTGCAGCTTACAAAGCCCCCCCAACTTGCAGTGTGCCTGTCGCCCCACCATAACACAAAACTACAAAAAGTACCCCGAGGGAGGAAAGAGCTCCCATCTCCCTCCCGCAACCCTCCGTATTACTGCAATCAGCTCAAGTCAGTGTCCGAAACCAAAGCAAGTCAGTCCGGCTCCAAAGGCATCAACCCTGCCCATCCCGGTCACCCTCCACGTCTGTGGCAGCATCCCCGCCAGTCCGTCGTCGGGGCCGAGCGTCCAACCAGTCTCCGGCCATAGCAGGCGACTCAAAGAAGAAAGTCCGGTCCTCATACACCACACGTAATCTGGCAGGGAAAAGCATAGCATACTTCAGGTCCCTCTCCCGAAGACGTCTCTTCACCCCCAGGAAACTCTGCCTTTGCTTTTGCACCAGCTGGGTGAAGTCAGGATAGAAACTCACTGATGCGTTCTGAAAAGGGACCGGGCCCGTCACCCGCGATGCTTGCAGGATAGCGTCCCGATCTCGGAAATGAAAGAGCCGGGCGACAATCGGTCTCGGAGGGGCTCCCGCCCTGGGCCTCCCGCCAGGGACTCTGTGAGCCCGCTCGACTGCAAAAAACTTTCCAAGGCCCTTAGGCTTCAGATGGTTAAGCACCAAGTCCTCCACGAGCAGATCTGCGGAGATCTCATCCGAGGATTCCGGGACCCCAATAATGCGCACGTTGTTGCGCCTGGCCCGGCCCTCAAAGTCCTCCAGCCGGCGGGCGGAGAGGTCGTTCTCGGCCCGCAGCTTACGAACTTCGGTCTGAAGTTCCGAGACATCATCAGCGAGGCCTGTGGTCTTGAGATCAAGGGATTTAACCCGCTCATTAGTTTTGCCCAAATCCGCGCGGATCAGGTTGACATCCACCAAGATAGTATCCACTTTATGCGCCAGGGCATCAAACTGTCTCCCAATCGAGGCCTGCATCCCCTCGAGCGCACCCATGACATCCTGCAACGAGAGCTCCGAGGTCGGGGATGAGGCAGCCTTCTGTACGTCCAGCGACTGGCCCGATCCACCAGGCGATCCCTTCTGCTGGGCATAACGATCCATATTATTGGATTGGGTATATGCTCCCCGCCTGGTAGCCTTGGGTTTCAGTCTATCCACCTCTGCTTTACCCGACATGTCTGGCACCGAGCAATCCGGTGCAAAGAGACGACCCTCTCTCAGTCAGAGGGAACAGGAGAAGCCAGATCTGCAATAACCAGTCAGAGTAGGGCGCAAGGCGTCCAGAGGATAGTAAAGCATCAGAAGGCACTCCCGGGCAAAGGCAAACAAAGGGCGAGAAAGTGAAAGTGAAAGTACAGCGTTCTCCGTCCGCCAGTTCACACCTCGCCAGGCCGCTGTTGTTCAATTAGAGGCCGGGCATCCCGCCAACGCCAGCCCCTGGCATCCCTCGGAGATAGGCCTCAATCTTCCGCCGTGCACGACTCCGGTTCCCAGATGGCGATCCGAGCCCGGGCAGCATCAATCGCCTCAGCAATGAGTCATCTGCAAGATGCCGTGCATATAAAACAGGATTTAAGACAGGATAATCGACGGAGGGCGCGTGGGTCCTTGAGCTCAAAGCTCACGCGGCCATCTTGGTCAGGCGCTAGGCTCCTCCCCCCCATAGAGGTGTTTTTGCATCTGTTTATGCAGCCTAATGTGAAAACAAGTCAAACCAATGTTTTACTTTACAAAAAAAAAAAAAAAAAAATCCCAAATTTCCTCATTTTACCACTTACATAAAACATCTCCTGAGAAAGTTGCATATAAATGAGTCAGGGTACATGTTTTTTTTTAAAACGTTTCCGGCTTGAGAATCAACATAACAAAAGGCTTAATTTGATATATCACATACCTTAAAAAGAAAATCACAATATTGATTTTTTTGCATTTTTCCCAAGCTCAATGTAAAACATCCGTTGCACTGGTGCAACAAAAGGTTAAGTCGAAAAACGGAAAAAGCTATAAAAAAAATCTGAAATATATATTTCAAAAATTCCTTTTGTTTCTTTGGCCTAAACCCAAGAGGATTCCAACAACACCTTTTTTTCAAAAATCGAACAATGTAAAAATGTCCTGCGAACTTTTTTTCTTCTCAAAATATTGTCAAAAATAGTCATTTTTAGTATAAATAAGTGAGCGTTTGAGATTTTTTCACCAGATAAAGTTGTTTATGGTCACTGTACACTTAGGCTTCGGGTCCACATGTTTTCAATTTTTTGGTTGACCCAGAAAAAAAATATTTTTTCAAAAAGCTGCATTGGTGTAGCTCTCTGAAAAAAGGCACGCCCGAATATTTTTTTCTGAAAAAAGGGGGTGCATATGAAAGACGGCGTCGAAATATTATGATTGAGCACGATTTTTTTTTCCAACATGGGCGAATTGCAGTATGTAGCTAAGACATGTACACTTTATAGTGGCAACTCTGATGTTTGTGGCTTATAGGGACAAAGTACAAATCAAATGTAACCTTCAGGTTGGTTTCTCTTTTTCACCTTCATGTATGTTGAATAACTCTTTTTGCTTTTGGCTATAATTCACAATCTATATATGATAGAGACATAATTTAAACAACACATTCTTCCTAGTCTTGTGCTACTTACCCATGTGAATTATCATGTATGTGGCATATTGGATAGTAGTCAAAATGTGAAGTTGAATGTATGATGTTTTTCAATTACGTCACAAGTTCGAAAAAGTATGCCTTACATTTTGGCCTATAATTCTGAAACCATACAATCTGGATCCTCAATTCAAAGTGCCGCATAAAGATAGCATCATGCCACTGTTCTGTGTCCATTTTCATGCGTGTGCCATGCTTAGAAGTGGTGAGAATCTTTCAGTGATTAAATGCATGTTTTAAATACAAAAAATCTCAATTTATTTCAAATATTTCACGTATATTGTGTCATAATTCATGAGCCATACTAGATAGAGCTTCATTTGCAAATGCAACACATTCTATAGAATATCCCACTGCAGGATGCCAAATTACATGCCTCTAGGATGTAGAGAAAGTACATAAAACGAACATTGACTCCATACTGGGCGATTTTACATCTCCGGCCATCTGGTCACCCTATAGAAACTAATTTTGTTTATAATCAAGTGAGTTTTTATGCTATTACGCTCATAATGCATCACATTAATCCTTATCATGTCTATAATGAGCTACAATTGAACAATAGATGAAAATGCATTCTAAACCATGTTTTTTTTTAACCTTAAAAATCCTCATTGAAATAGACTTGTTACACCTATGCAGCTTTTAGCTTATGTGTAATGAGAAAATGTGCCATAAAAAAGTGAAAATGACACATAGAGGTGTTTTTGCATCTGTTTATGCAGCCTAATGTGAAAACAAGTCAAACCAATGTTTTACTTTACAAAAAATAAATTCCCAAATTTCCGCATTTTACCACTGACATAAAACATCTCCTGAGAAAGTTGCATATAAATGAGTCAGGGTACATGTTTTTTTTTTTAAACGTTTCCGGCTTTAGAATCAACATAACAAAAGGCTTAATTTGATATATCACATACCTTAAAAAGAAAATCACAATATTGATTTTTTTGCATTTTTCCCAAGCTCAATGTAAAACATCCGTTGCACTGGTGCAACAAAAGGTTAAGTCGAAAAACGGAAACAGCTATTAAAAAAATCTGAAATATACATTTCAAAAATTCCTGTTGTTTCTTTGGCCTCAACCCAAGAGGCTTCCAACAACACCTTTTTTTCAAAAATCGAACAATGTAAAAATGTCCTGCGAACTTTTTTTCTTCTCAAAATATTGTCAAAAATAGTCATTTTTAGTATAAATAAGTGAGGCGTTTGAGATTTTTTCACCAGATAAAGATTTTTATGGTCACTGTACACTTAGGCTTCGGGTCCACATGTTTTCAATTTTTTGGTTGACCCAGAAAAAAAAAATATTTTTTCAAAAAGCTGCATTGGTGTAGCTCTCTGCAAAAAGGCACGCCCGAATATTTTTTTCTGAAAAAAGGGGGTGCATATGAAAGAGGACGTCGAAATATTATGATTGAGCACGATTTTTTTTTCCAACATGGGCGAATTGCAGTATGTAGCTAAGACATGTACACTTTATAGTGGCAACTCTGATGTTTGTGGCTTATAGGGACAAGGTACAAATCAAATGTAACCTTCAGGTTGGTTTCTCTTCTTCACCTTCATGTATGTTGAATATCTCTTTTTGCTTTTGGCTATAATTCACAATCTATATATGATAGAGACATAATTGAAACAACACATTGTTCCTAGTCTTGTGCTACTTACCCATGTGAATTATCATGTATGTGGCATATTGGATAGTAGTCAAAATGTTAAGTTGAATGTATGATGTTTTTCAATTACGTCACAAGTTCAAAAAAGTATGCCTGACATTTTGGCCCATAATTCTGAAACTATACAATCTGGATCCTCAATTCAAAGTGCCGCATAAAGCTAACATCATGCCACTGTTCTGTGTCCATTTTCATGCTTGTGCCATGCTTATAAGTGGTGAGAATCTTTCAGTGATTAAATGCATGTTTTAAATACAAAAAATCTCAATTTATTTCAAATATTTTACGTATATTGTGTCATAATTCATGATCCATACTAGATAGAGCTTCATTTGCAAATGCAACACATTCTATAGAATATCCCACTGCAGGATGGCAAATTACATGCCTCTAGGATGTAGAGAAAGTACATAAAACTAATATTGACTCCATACTGGGCGATTTTACATCTCCGGCCATCTGGTCACCCTATAGAAACTAATTTTGTTTATAATCAAGTGAGTTTTTATGCTATTACGCTCATAATGCATCACATTAATCCTTATCATGTCTATAATGAGCTACAATTGAACAATAAATGAAAATGCATTCTAAACCATGTTTTTTTTTAACCTTAAAAATCCTCATTGAAATAGACTTGTTACACCTATGCAGCTTTTAGCTTATGTGTAATGAGAAAATGTGCCATAAAAAAGTGAAAATGACACATAGAGGTGTTTTTGCATCTGTTTATGCAGCCTAATGTGAAAACAAGTCAAACCAATGTTTTACTTTACAAAAAATAAATTCCCAAATTTCCGCATTTTACCACTTACATAAAACATCTCCTGAGAAAGTTGCATATAAATGAGTCAGGGTACATTTTTTTTTTAAAACGTTTCCAGCTTGAGAATCAACATAACAAAAGGCTTAATTTGATATATCACATACCTTAAAAAGAAAATCAAAATAATGATTTTTTTGCATTTTTCCCAAGCTCAATGTAAAACATCCGTTGCACTGGTGCAACAAAAGGTTAAGTCGAAAAACGGAAACAGCTATAAAAAAAAATCTGAAATATGTATTTCAAAAATTCCTTTTGTTTCTTTGGCCTAAACCCAAAAGGCTTCCAACAACACCTTTTTTTCAAAAATCGAACAATGTAAAAATGTCCTGCGAACTTTTTTTTTTCTCAAAATATTGTCAAAAATAGTCATTTTTAGTATAAATAAGTGAGCGTTTGAGATTTTTTCACCAGATAAAGATTTTTATGGTCACTGTACACTTAGGCTTCGGGTCCACATGTTTTCAATTTTTTGGTTGACCCAGAAAAAAAAATTATTTTTTCAAAAAGCTGCATTGGTGTAGCTCTCTGCAAAAAGGCACGCCCGAATATTTTTTTCTGAAAAAAGGGGGTGCATATGAAAGAGGACGTCGAAATATTATGATTGAGCACGATTTTTTTTTCCAACATGGGCGAATTGCAGTATGTAGCTAAGACATGTACACTTTATAGTGGCAACTCTGATGTTTGTGGCTTATAGGGACAAGGTACAAATCAAATGTAACCTTCAGGTTGGTTTCTCTTTTTCACCTTCATGTATGTTGAATATCTCTTTTTGCTTTTGGCTATAATTCACAATCTATATATGATAGAGACATAATTGAAACAACACATTGTTCCTAGTCTTGTGCTACTTACCCATGTGAATTATCATGTATGTGGCATATTGGATAGTAGTCAAAATGTGAAGTTGAATGTATGATGTTTTTCAATTACGTCACAAGTTCGAAAAAGTATGCCTTACATTTTGGCCCATAATTCTAAAACTATAGAATCTGGATCCTCAATTCAAAGTGCCGCATAAAGCTAACATCATGCCACTGTTCTGTGCCCATTTTCATGCTTGTGCCATGCTTAGAAGTGGTGAGAATCTTTCAGTGATTAAATGCATGTTTTAAATACAAAAAATCTCAATTTATTTCAAATATTTCACGTATATTGTGTCATAATTCATGATCCATACTAGATAGAGCTTCATTTGCAAATGCAACACATTCTATAGAATATCCCACTGCAGGATGCCGAATTACATGCCTCTAGGATGTAGAGAAAGTACATAAAACTAACATTGACTCCATACTGGGCGATTTTACATCTCCGGCCATCTGGTCACCCTATAGAAACTAATTTTGTTTATAATCAAGTGAGTTTTTATGCTATTACGCTCATAATGCAGCACATTAATCCTTATCATGTCTATAATGAGCTACAATTGAACAATAGATGAAAATGCATTCTAAACCATGTTTTTTTTTTAACCTTAAAAATCCTCATTGAAATAGACTTGTTACACCTATGCAGCTTTTAGCTTATGTGTAATGAGAAAATGTGCCATAAAAAAGTGAAAATGACACATAGAGGTGTTTTTGCATCTGTTTATGCAGCCTAATGTGAAAGCAAGTCAAACCAATGTTTTACTTTACAAAAAATAAATTCCCAAATTTCCGCATTTTACCACTTACATAAAACATCTCCTGAGAAAGTTGCATATAAATGAGTCAGGGTACATTTTTTTTAAAAAACGTTTCCGGCTTGAGAATCAACATAACAAAAGGCTTAATTTGATATATCACATACCTTAAAAAGAAAATCACAATATTGATTTTTTTGCATTTTTCCCAAGCTCAATGTAAAACATCCGTTGCACTGGTGCAACAAAAGGTTAAGTCGAAAAACGGAAACAGCTATAAAAAAAAATCTGATATACATATGTCAAAAATTCCTTTTGTTTCTTTGGCCTAAACCCAAGAGGCTTCCAACAACACCTTTTTTTTCAAAAATCGAACAATGTAAAAATGTCCTGCAAACTTTTTTTCTTCTCAAAATATTGTCAAAAATAGTCAATTTTAGTATAAATAAGTGAGCGTTTGAGATTTTTTCACCAGATAAAGTTTTTTATGGTCACTGTACACTTAGGCTTCGGGTCCACATGTTTTCAATTTTTTGGTTGACCCAGAAAAAAAAAATATTTTTTCAAAAAGCTGCATTGGTGTAGCTCTCTGAAAAAAGGTACGCCCGAATATTTTTTTCTGAAAAAAGGGGGTGCATATGAAAGAGGGCGTCGAAATATTATGATTGAGCACGATTTTTTTTTACCGACATGGGCGAATTGCAGTATGTAGCTAAGACATGTCCTCTTTATAGTGGCAACTCTGATGTTTGTGGCTTATAGGGACAAGGTACAAATCAAGTGTAACCTTCAGGTTGGTTTTTCTTTTTCACCTTCATGTATGTTGAAGAACTCTTTTTGCTTTTGGCTATAATTCACAATCTATATATGATAGAGACATAATATAAACAACACATTCTTCCTAGTCTTGTGCTACTTACCCATGTGAATTATCATGTATGTGGCATATTGGATAGTAGTCAAAATGTGAAGTTGAATGTATGATGTTTTTCAATTACGTCACAAGTTCGAAAAAGTATGCCTTACATTTTGGCCCATAATTCTAAAACTATACAATCTGGATCCTCAATTCAAAGTGCCACATAAAGCTAACATCATGCCACTGTTCCGTGTCCATTTTCATGCTTGTGCCATGCTTACATGCTTAGAAGTGGTGAGAATCTTTCAGTGATTAAATGCATGTTTTAAATACAAAAAATCTCAATTTATTTCAAATATTTCACGTATATTGTGTCATAATTCATGATCCATACTAGATAGAGCTTCATTTGCAACTGCAACACATTCTATAGAATATCCTACTGCAGGATGCCGAATTACATGCCTCTAGGATGTAGAGAAAGTACATAAAACTAACATTGACTCCATACCGGGCGATTTTACATCTCCGGCCATCTGGTCACCCTATAGAAACTAATTTTGTTTATAATCAAGTGAGTTTTTATGCTATTACGCTCATAATGCATCACATTAAACCTTATCATGTCTATAATGAGCTACAATTGAACAATAGATGAAAATGCATTCTCAACCATGTTTTTTTTTAACCTTAAAAATCCTCATTGAAATAGACTTGTTACACCTATGCAGCTTTTAGCTTATGTGTAATGAGAAAATGTGCCATAAAAAAGTGAAAATGACACATAGAGGTGTTTTTGCATCTGTTTATGCAGACTAATGTGAAAACAAGTCAAACCAATGTTTTACTTTACAAAAAATAAATTCCCAAATTTCCGCATTTTACCACTTACATAAAACATCTCCTGAGAAAGTTGCATATAAATAAGTCAGGGTACATTTTTTTTTTAAAACGTTTCCGGCTTGAGAATCAACATAACAAAAGGCTTAATTTGATATATCACATACCTTAAAAAGAAAATCACAATATTGATTTTTTTGCATTTTTCCCAAGCTCAATGTAAAACATCCGTTGCACTGGTGCAACAAAAGGTTAAGTCGAAAAACGGAAACAGCTATAAAAAAATCTGAAATATACATTTCAAAAATTCCTTTTGTTTCTTTGGCCTCAACCCAAGAGGCTTCCAACAACACCTTTTTTTCAAAACTCGAACAATGTAAAAATGTCCTGCGAACTTTTTTTCTTCTCAAAATATTGTCAAAAATAGTCATTTTTAGTATAAATAAGTGAGCCGTTTGGGATTTTTTCACCAGATAAAGTTGTTTATGGTCACTGTACACTTAGGCTTCGCGTCCACATGTTTTCAATTTTTTGGTTGACCCAGAAAAAAAATTTATTTTTTCAAAAAGCTGCATTGGTGTAGCTCTCTGAAAAAAGGCACGCCCGAATATTTTTTTCTGAAAAAAGGGGGTGCATATGAAAGAGGGCGTCGAAATATTATGATTGAGCACGATTTTTTTTTCCAACATGGGCGAATTGCAGTATGTAGCTAAGACATGTACACTTTATAGTGGCAACTCTGATGTTTGTGGCTTATAGGGAAAAAGTAAAAATCAAATGTAACCTTCAGGTTGGTTTCTCTTTTTCACCTTCATGTATGTTGAATAACTCTTTTTGCTTTTGGCTATAATTCACAATCTATATATGATAGAGACATAATTGAAACAACACATTGTTCTTAGTCTTGTGCTACTTACCCATGTGAATTATCATGTATGTGGCATATTGGAAAGTAGTCAAAATGTTAAGTTGAATGTATGATGTTTTTCAATTACGTCACAAGTTCAAAAAAGTATGCCTGACATTTTGGCCCATAATTCTGAAACTATACAATCTGGATCCTCAATTCAAAGTGCCGCATAAAGCTAACATCATGCCACTGTTCTGTGTCCATTTTCATGCTTGTGCCATGCTTATAAGTGGTGAGAATCTTTCAGTGATTAAATGCATGTTTTAAATACAAAAAATCTCAATTTATTTCAAATATTTTACGTATATTGTGTCATAATTCATGATCCATACTAGATAGAGCTTCCTTTGCAAATGCAACACATTCTATAGAATATCCCACTGCAGGATGGCAAATTACATGCCTCTAGGATGTAGAGAAAGTACATAAAACTAACATTGACTCCATACTGGGCGATTTTACATCTCCGGCCATCTGGTCACCCTATAGAAACTAATTTTGTT
The DNA here is from genome assembly GCF_964204655.1 of Triturus cristatus. NCBI lineage: Eukaryota > Metazoa > Chordata > Amphibia > Caudata > Salamandridae > Triturus > Triturus cristatus. Next base: position 206,358,028 of record NC_140594.1, on the reverse strand, counting down.
TATAATCAAGTGAGTTTTTATGCTATTATGCTCATAATGCATCACATTAATCCTTATCATGTCTATAATGAGCTACAATTGAACAATAGATGAAAATGCATTCTAAACCATGTTTTTTTTTAACCTTAAAAATCCTCATTGAAATAGACTTGTTACACCTATGCAGCTTTTAGCTTATGTGTAATGAGAAAATGTGCCATAAAAAAGTGAAAATGACACATAGAGGTGTTTTTGCATCTGTTTATGCAGCCTAATGTGAAAACAAGTCAAACCAATGTTTTACTTTACAAAAAATAAATTCCCAAATTTCCGCATTTTACCACTTACGTAAAACATCTCCTGAGAAAGTTGCATATAAATGAGTCTGGGTACATTTTTTTTTTAAAACGTTTCCGGCTTGAGAATCAACATAACAAAAGGCTTAATTTGATATATCACATACCTTAAAAAGAAAATCACAATATTGATTTTTTTGCATTTTTCCCAAGCTCAATGTAAAACATCCGTTGCACTGGTGCAACAAAAGGTTAAGTCGAAAAACGGAAACAGCTATAAAAAAAAATCTGAAATATGTATTTCAAAAATTCCTTTTGTTTCTTTGGCCTAAACCCAAAGGGCTTCCAACAACACCTTTTTTTCAAAAATCGAACAATGTAAAAATGTCCTGCGAACTTTTTTTCTTCTCAAAATATTGTCAAAAATAGTCATTTTTAGTATAAATAAGTGAGCGTTTGAGATTTTTTCACCAGATAAAGATTTTTATGGTCACTGTACACTTAGGCTTCGGGTCCACATGTTTTCAATTTTTTGGTTGACCCAGAAAAAAATATTATTTTTTCAAAAAGCTGCATTGGTGTAGCTCTCTGAAAAAAGGCACGCCCGAATATTTTTTTCTGAAAAAAGGGGGTGCATATGAAAGAGGGCGTCGAAATATTATGATTGAGCACGATTTTTTTTTCCAACATGGGCGAATTGCAGTATGTAGCTAAGACATGTACACTTTATAGTGGCAACTCTGATGTTTGTGGCTTATAGGGACAAGGTACAAATCAAATGTAACCTTCAGGTTGGTTTCTCTTTTTCTCCTTCATGTATGTTGAATAACTCTTTTTGCTTTTGGCTATAATTCACAATCTATATATGATAGAGACATAATTGAAACAACACATTGTTCCTAGTCTTGTGCTACTTACCCATGTGAATTATCATGTATGTGGCATATTGGAAAGTAGTCAAAATGTTAAGTTGAATGTATGATGTTTTTCAATTACGTCACAAGTTCAAAAACGTATGCCTGACATTTTGGCCCATAATTCTGAAACTATACAATCTGGATCCTCAATTCAAAGTGCTGCATAAAGCTAACATCTTGCCACTGTTCTGTGTCCATTTTCATGCTTGTGCCATGCTTATAAGTGGTGAGGATCTTTCAGTGATTAAATGCATGTTTTAAATACAAAAAATCTCAATTTATTTCAAATATTTTACGTATATTGTGTCATAATTCATGATCCATACTAGATAGAGCTTCATTTGCAAATGCAACACATTCTATAGAATATCCCACTGCAGGATGGCAAATTACATGCCTCTAGGATGTAGATAAAGTACATAAAACTAATATTGACTCCATACTGGGCGATTTTACATCTCCGGCCATCTGGTCACCCTATAGAAACTAATTTTGTTTATAATCAAGTGAGTTTTTATGCTATTACGCTCATAATGCATCACATTAATCCTTATCATGTCTATAATGAGCTACAATTGAACAATAGATGAAAATGCATTCTCAACCATGTTTTTTAACCTTAAAAATCCTCATTGAAATAGACTTGTTACACCTATGCAGCTTTTAGCTTATGTGTAATGAGAAAATGTGCCATAAAAAAGTGAAAATGACACATAGAGGTGTTTTTGCATCTGTTTATGCAGACTAATGTGAAAACAAGTCAAACCAATGTTTTACTTTACAAAAAATAAATTCCCAAATTTCCGCATTTTACCACTTACATAAAACATCTCCTGAGAAAGTTGCATATAAATGAGTCAGGGTACATTTTTTTAAAAAAACGTTTCCGGCTTGAGAATCAACATAACAAAAGGCTTAATTTGATATATCACATACCTTAAAAAGAAAATCACAATATTGATTTTTTTGCATTTTTCCCAAGCTCAATGTAAAACATCCGTTGCACTGGTGCAACAAAAGGTTAAGTCGAAAAACGGAAAGAGCTATAAAAAAAATCTGATATATACATTTCAAAAATTCCTTTTGTTTCTTTGGCCTCAACCCAAGAGGCTTCCAACAACACCTTTTTTTCAAAAATCGAACAATGTAAAAATGTCCTGCAAACTTTTTTTCTTCTCAAAATATTGTCAAAAATAGTCATTTTTAGTATAAATAAGTGAGCCGTTTGCGATTTTTTCACCAGATAAAGTTGTTTATGGTCACTGTACACTTAGGCTTCGGGTCCACATGTTTTCAATTTTTTGGTTGACCCAGAAAAAAAAATTATTTTTTCAAATAGCTGCATTGGTGTAGCTCTCTGAAAAAAGGCACGCCCGAATATTTTTTTCTGAAAAAAGGGGGTGCATATGAAAGAGGGCGTCGAAATATTATGATTGAGCACGATTTTGTTTTCCAACATGGGCGAATTGCAGTATGTAGCTAAGACATGTACACTTTATAATGGCAACTCTGATGTTTGTGGCTTATAGGGACAAAGTACAAATCAAATGTAACCTTCAGGTTGGTTTCTCTTTTTCACCTTCATGTATGTTGAATAACTCTTTTTGCTTTTGGCTATAATTCACAATCTATATATGATAGAGACATAATTGAACCAACACATTGTTCCTAGTCTTGTGCTACTTACCCATGTGAATTATCATGTATGTGGCATATTGGAAAGTAGTCAAAATGTTAAGTTGAATGTATGATGTTTTTCAATTACGTCACAAGTTCAAAAAATTATGCCTGACATTTTGGCCCATAATTCTGAAACTATACAATCTGGATCCTCAATTCAAAGTGCCGCATAAAGCTAACATCATGCCACTGTTCTGTGTCCATTTTCATGCTTGTGCCATGCTTATAAGTGGTGAGAATCTTTCAGTGATTAAATGCATGTTTTAAATACAAAAAATCTCAATTTATTTCAAATATTTTACGTATATTGTGTCATAATTCATGATCCATACTAGATAGAGCTTCATTTGCAAATGCAACACATTCTATAGAATATCCCACTGCAGGATGGCAAATTACATGCCTCTAGGATGTAGAGAAAGTACATAAAACTAATATTGACTCCATACTGGGCGATTTTACATCTCCGGCCATCTGGTCACCCTATAGAAACTAATTTTGTTTATAATCAAGTGAGTTTTTATGCTATTACGCTCATAATGCATCACATTAATCCTTATCATGTCTATAATGAGCTACAATTGAACAATAGATGAAAATGCATTCTAAACCATGTTTTTTTTTAACCTTAAAAATCCTCATTGAAATAGACTTGTTACACCTATGCAGCTTTTAGCTTATGTGTAATGAGAAAATGTGCCATAAAAAAGTGAAAATGACACATAGAGGTGTTTTTGCATCTGTTTATGCAGCCTAATGTGAAAACAAGTCAAACCAATGTTTTACTTTACAAAAAATAAATTCCCAAATTTCCGCATTTTACCACTTACATAAAACATCTCCTGAGAAAGTTGCATATAAATGAGTCTGGGTACATTTTTTTTTAAAAAAGTTTCCGGCTTGAGAATCAACATAACAAAAGGCTTAATTTGATATATCACATACCTTAAAAAGAAAATCACAATATTGATTTTTTTGCATTTTTCCCAAGCTCAATGTAAATCATCCGTTGCACTGGTGCAACAAAAGGTTAAGTCGAAAAACGGAAACAGCTATAAAAAAAAACTCTGAAATATGTATTTCAAAATTCCTTTTGTTTCTTTGGCCTAAACCCAAAAGGCTTCCAACAACACCTTTTTTTCAAAAATCGAACAATGTAAAAATGTCCTGCGAACTTTTTTTCTTCTCAAAATATTGTCACAAATAGTCATTTTTAGTATAAATAAGTGAGCGTTTGAGATTTTTTCACCAGATAAAGATTTTTATGGTCACTGTACACTTAGGCTTCGGGTCCACATGTTTTCAATTTTTTGGTTGACCCAGAATTTTTTTTTATTTTTTCAAAAAGCTGCATTGGTGTAGCTCTCTGAAAAAAGGCACGCCCGAATATTTTTTTCTGAAAAAAGGGAGTGCATATGAAAGAGGGCGTCGAAATATTATGATTGAGCACGATTTTTTTTTCCAACATGGGCGAATTGCAGTATGTAGCTAAGACATGTACACTTTATAGTGGCAACTCTGATGTTTGTGGCTTATAGGGACAAGGTACAAATCAAATGTAACCTTCAGGTTGGTTTCTCTTTTTCATCTTCATGTATGTTGAATAACTCTTTTTGCTTTTGGCTATAATTCACAATCTATATATGACAGAGACATAATTGAAACAACACATTGTTCCTAGTCTTGTGCTACTTACCCATGTGAATTATCATGTATGTGGCATATTGGATAGTAGTCAAAATGTGAAGTTGAATGTATGATGTTTTTCAATTACGTCACAAGTTCAAAAAAGTATGCCTTACATTTTGGCCCATAATTCTAAAACTATACAATCTGAATCCTCAATTCAAAGTGCCGCATAAAGCTAACATCATGCCACTGTTCTGTGTCCATTTTCATGCTTGTGCCATGCTTAGAAGTGGTGAGAATCTTTCAGTGATTAAATGCATGTTTTAAATACAAAAAATCTCAATTTATTTCAAATATTTCACGTATATTGTGTCATAATTCATGATCCATACTAGATAGAGCTTCATTTGCAAATGCAACACATTCTATAGAATATCCCACTGCAGGATGCCGAATTACATGCCTCTAGGATGTAGAGAAAGTACATAAAACTAACATTGATTCCATACTGGGCGATTTTACATCTCCGGCCATCTGGTCACCCTATAGAAACTAATTTTGTTTATAATCAAGTGAGTTTTTATGCTATTACGCTCATAATGCATCACATTAATCCTTATCATGTCTATAATGAGCTACAATTGAACAATAGATGAAAATGCATTCTCAACCATGTTTTTTTTTAACCTTAAAAATCCTCATTGAAATAGACTTGTTACACCTATGCAGCTTTTAGCTTATGTGTAATGAGAAAATGTGCCATAAAAAAGTGAAAATGACACATAGAGGTGTTTTTGCATCTGTTTATGCAGCCTAATGTGAAAACAAGTCAAACCAATGTTTTACTTTACAAAAAATAAATTCCCAAATTTCCTCATTTTACCACTTACATAAAACATCTCCTGAGAAAGTTGCATATAAATGAGTCAGGGTACATTTTTTTAAAAAAACGTTTCCGGCTTGAGAATCAACATAACAAAAGGCTTAATTTGATATATCACATACCTTAAAAAGAAAATCACAATATTGATTTTTTTGCATTTTTCCCAAGCTCAATGTAAAACATCCGTTGCACTGGTGCAACAAAAGGTTAAGTCGAAAAACGGAAACAGCTATAAAAAAAATCTGATATATACATTTCAAAAATTCCTTTTGTTTCTTTGGCCTCAACCCAAGAGGCTTCCAACAACACCTTTTTTTCAAAAATCGAACAATGTAAAAATGTCCTGCAAACTTTTTTTCTTCTCAAAATATTGTCAAAAATAGTCATTTTTAGTATAAATAAGTGAGCCGTTTGCGATTTTTTCACCAGATAAAGTTGTTTATGGTCACTGTACACTTAGGCTTCGGGTCCACATGTTTTCAATTTTTTGGTTGACCCAGAAAAAAAAATTATTTTTTCAAATAGCTGCATTGGTGTAGCTCTCTGAAAAAAGGCACGCCCGAATATTTTTTTCTGAAAAAAGGGGGTGCATATGAAAGAGGGCGTCGAAATATTATGATTGAGCACGATTTTTTTTTCCAACATGGGCGAATTGCAGTATGTAGCTAAGACATGTACACTTTATAGTGGCAACTCTGATGTTTGTGGCTTATAGGGACAAAGTACAAATCAAATGTAACCTTCAGGTTGGTTTCTCTTTTTCACCTTCATGTATGTTGAATAACTCTTTTTGCTTTTGGCTATAATTCACAATCTATATATGATAGAGACATAATTGAAACAACACATTTTTCCTAGTCTTGTGCTACTTACCCATGTGAATTATCATGTATGTGGCATATTGGAAAGTAGTCAAAATGTTAAGTTGAATGTATGATGTTTTTCAATTACGTCACAAGTTCAAAAAATTATGCCTGACATTTTGGCCCATAATTCTGAAACTATACAATCTGGATCCTCAATTCAAAGTGCCGCATAAAGCTAACGTCATGCCACTGTTCTGTGTCCATTTTCATGCTTGTGCCATGCTTATAAGTGGTAAGAATCTTTCAGTGATTAAATGCATGTTTTAAATACAAAAAATCTCAATTTATTTAAAATATTTTACGTATATTGTGTCATAATTCATGATCCATACTAGATAGAGCTTCATTTGCAAATGCAACACATTCTATAGAATATCCCACTGCAGGATGGCAAATTACATGCCTCTAGGATGTAGAGAAAGTACATAAAACTAATATTGACTCCATACTGGGCGATTTTACATCTCCGGCCATCTGGTCACCCTATAGAAACTAATTTTGTTTATAATCAAGTGAGTTTTTATGCTATTACGCTCATAATGCATCACATTAATCCTTATCATGTCTATAATGAGCTACAATTGAACAATAGATGAAAATGCATTCTCAACCATGCTTTTTTTTAACCTTAAAAATCCTCATTGAAATAGACTTGTTACACCTATGCAGCTTTTAGCTTATGTGCAATGAGAAAATGTGCCATAAAAAAGTGAAAATGACACATAGAGGTGTTTTTGCATCTGTTTATGCAGCCTAATGTGAAAATAAGTCAAACCAATGTTTTACTTTACAAAAAATAAATTCCCAAATTTCCGCATTTTACCACTTACATAAAACATGTCCTGAGAAAGTTGCATATAAATGAGTCAGGGTACATTTTTTTTTAAAAACGTTTCCGGCTTGAGAATCAACATAACAAAAGGCTTAATTTGATATATCACATACCTTAAAAAGAAAATCACAATATTGATTTTTTTGCATTTTTCCCAAGCTCTATGTAAAACATCCGTTGCACTGGTGCAACAAAAGGTTAAGTCGAAAAACGGAAACAGCTATAAAAAAAAATCTGAAATAAATATGTCAAAAATTCCTTTTGTTTCTTTGGCCTAAACCCAAGAGGCTTCCAACAACACCTTTTTTTTCAAAAATCGAACAATGTAAAAATGTCCTGCAAACTTTTTTCTTCTCAAAATATTGTCAAAAATAGTCAATTTTAGTATAAATAAGTGAGCGTTTGAGATTTTTTCACCAGATAAAGATTTTTATGGTCACTGTACACTTAGGCTTCGGGTCCACATGTTTTAAATTTTTTGGTTGACCCAGAAAAAAAATTTATTTTTTCAAAAAGCTGCATTGGTGTAGCTCTCTGAAAAAAGGCACGCCCGAATATTTTTTTCTGAAAAAAGGGAGTGCATATGAAAGAGGGCGTCGAAATATTATGATTGAGCACGATTTTTTTTTCCAACATGGGCGAATTGCAGTATGTAGCTAAGACATGTACACTTTATAGTGGCAACTCTGATGTTTGTGGCTTATAGGGACAAGGTACAAATCAAATGTAACCTTCAGGTTGGTTTCTCTTTTTCATCTTCATGTATGTTGAATAACTCTTTTTGCTTTTGGCTATAATTCACAATCTATATATGACAGAGACATAAGTGAAACAACACATTGTTCCTAGTCTTGTGCTACTTACCCATGTGAATTATCATGTATGTGGCATATTGGATAGTAGTCAAAATGTGAAGTTGAATGTATGATGTTTTTCAATTACGTCACAAGTTCAAAAAAGTATGCCTTACATTTTGGCCCATAATTCTAAAACTATACAATCTGAATCCTCAATTCAAAGTGCCGCATAAAGCTAACATCATGCCACTGTTCTGTGTCCATTTTCATGCTTGTGCCATGCTTAGAAGTGGTGAGAATCTTTCAGTGATTAAATGCATGTTTTAAATACAAAAAATCTCAATTTATTTCAAATATTTCACGTATATTGTGTCATAATTCATGATCCATACTAGATAGAGCTTCATTTGCAAATGCAACACATTCTATAGAATATCCCACTGCAGGATGCCGAATTACATGCCTCTAGGATGTAGAGAAAGTACATAAAACTAACATTGATTCCATACTGGGCGATTTTACATCTCCGGCCATCTGGTCACCCTATAGAAACTAATTTTGTTTATAATCAAGTGAGTTTTTATGCTATTACGCTCATAATGCATCACATTAATCCTTATCATGTCTATAATGAGCTACAATTGAACAATAGATGAAAATGCATTCTCAACCATGTTTTTTTTTAACCTTAAAAATCCTCATTGAAATAGACTTGTTACACCTATGCAGCTTTTAGCTTATGTGTAATGAGAAAATGTGCCATAAAAAAGTGAAAATGACACATAGAGGTGTTTTTGCATCTGTTTATGCAGCCTAATGTGAAAACAAGTCAAACCAATGTTTTACTTTACAAAAAATAAATTCCCAAATTTCCGCATTTTACCACTTACATAAAACATCTCCTGAGAAAGTTGCATATAAATGAGTCTGGGTACATTTTTTTTTAAAAAAGTTTCCGGCTTGAGAATCAACATAACAAAAGGCTTAATTTGATATATCACATACCTTAAAAAGAAAATCACAATATTGATTTTTTTGCATTTTTCCCAAGCTCAATGTAAATCATCCGTTGCACTGGTGCAACAAAAGGTTAAGTCGAAAAACGGAAACAGCTATAAAAAAAAACTCTGAAATATGTATTTCAAAATTCCTTTTGTTTCTTTGGCCTAAACCCAAAAGGCTTCCAACAACACCTTTTTTTCAAAAATCGAACAATGTAAAAATGTCCTGCGAACTTTTTTTCTTCTCAAAATATTGTCACAAATAGTCATTTTTAGTATAAATAAGTGAGCGTTTGAGATTTTTTCACCAGATAAAGATTTTTATGGTCACTGTACACTTAGGCTTCGGGTCCACATGTTTTCAATTTTTTGGTTGACCCAGAAATTTTTTTTATTTTTTCAAAAAGCTGCATTGGTGTAGCTCTCTGAAAAAAGGCACGCCCGAATATTTTTTTCTGAAAAAAGGGAGTGCATATGAAAGAGGGCGTCGAAATATTATGATTGAGCACGATTTTTTTTTCCAACATGGGCGAATTGCAGTATGTAGCTAAGACATGTACACTTTATAGTGGCAACTCTGATGTTTGTGGCTTATAGGGACAAGGTACAAATCAAATGTAACCTTCAGGTTGGTTTCTCTTTTTCATCTTCATGTATGTTGAATAATTTTTTTTGCTTTTGGCTATAATTCACAATCTATATATGACAGAGACATAATTGAAACAACACATTGTTCCTAGTCTTGTGCTACTTACCCATGTGAATTATCATGTATGTGGCATATTGGATAGTAGTCAAAATGTGAAGTTGAATGTATGATGTTTTTCAATTACGTCACAAGTTCAAAAAAGTATGCCTTACATTTTGGCCCATAATTCTAAAACTATACAATCTGAATCCTCAATTCAAAGTGCCGCATAAAGCTAACATCATGCCACTGTTCTGTGTCCATTTTCATGCTTGTGCCATGCTTAGAAGTGGTGAGAATCTTTCAGTGATTAAATGCATGTTTTAAATACAAAAAATCTCAATTTATTTCAAATATTTCACGTATATTGTGTCATACTTCATGATCCATACTAGATAGAGCTTCATTTGCAAATGCAACACATTCTATAGAATATCCCACTGCAGGATGCCGAATTACATGCCTCTAGGATGTAGAGAAAGTACATAAAACTAACATTGATTCCATACTGGGCGATTTTACATCTCCGGCCATCTGGTCACCCTATAGAAACTAATTTTGTTTATAATCAAGTGAGTTTTTATGCTATTACGCTCATAATGCATCACATTAATCCTTATCATGTCTATAATGAGCTACAATTGAACAATAGATGAAAATGCATTCTCAACCATGTTTTTTTTTAACCTTAAAAATCCTCATTGAAATAGACTTGTTACACCTATGCAGCTTTTAGCTTATGTGTAATGAGAAAATGTGCCATAAAAAAGTGAAAATGACACATAGAGGTGTTTTTGCATCTGTTTATGCAGCCTAATGTGAAAACAAGTCAAACCAATGTTTTACTTTACAAAAAATAAATTCCCAAATTTCCTCATTTTACCACTTACATAAAACATCTCCTGAGAAAGTTGCATATAAATGAGTCAGGGTACATTTTTTTAAAAAAACGTTTCCGGCTTGAGAATCAACATAACAAAAGGCTTAATTTGATATATCACATACCTTAAAAAGAAAATCACAATATTGATTTTTTTGCATTTTTCCCAAGCTCAATGTAAAACATCCGTTGCACTGGTGCAACAAAAGGTTAAGTCGAAAAACGGAAACAGCTATAAAAAAAATCTGATATATACATTTCAAAAATTCCTTTTGTTTCTTTGGCCTCAACCCAAGAGGCTTCCAACAACACCTTTTTTTCAAAAATCGAACAATGTAAAAATGTCCTGCAAACTTTTTTTCTTCTCAAAATATTGTCAAAAATAGTCATTTTTAGTATAAATAAGTGAGCCGTTTGCGATTTTTTCACCAGATAAAGTTGTTTATGGTCACTGTACACTTAGGCTTCGGGTCCACATGTTTTCAATTTTTTGGTTGACCCTGAAAAAATATATATTTTTTCAAATAGCTGCATTGGTGTAGCTCTCTGAAAAAAGGCACGCCCGAATATTTTTTTCTGAAAAAAGGGGGTGCATATGAAAGAGGGCGTCGAAATATTATGATTGAGCACGATTTTGTTTTCCAACATGGGCGAATTGCAGTATGTAGCTAAGACATGTACACTTTATAATGGCAACTCTGATGTTTGTGGCTTATAGGGACAAAGTACAAATCAAATGTAACCTTCAGGTTGGTTTCTCTTTTTCACCTTCATGTATGTTGAATAACTCTTTTTGCTTTTGGCTATAATTCACAATCTATATATGATAGAGACATAATTGAACCAACACATTGTTCCTAGTCTTGTGCTACTTACCCATGTGAATTATCATGTATGTGGCATATTGGAAAGTAGTCAAAATGTTAAGTTGAATGTATGATGTTTTTCAATTACGTCACAAGTTCAAAAAATTATGCCTGACATTTTGGCCCATAATTCTGAAACTATACAATCTGGATCCTCAATTCAAAGTGCCGCATAAAGCTAACATCATGCCACTGTTCTGTGTCCATTTTCATGCTTGTGCCATGCTTATAAGTGGTGAGAATCTTTCAGTGATTAAATGCATGTTTTAAATACAAAAAATCTCAATTTATTTCAAATATTTTACGTATATTGTGTCATAATTCATGATCCATACTAGATAGAGCTTCATTTGCAAATGCAACACATTCTATAGAATATCCCACTGCAGGATGGCAAATTACATGCCTCTAGGATGTAGAGAAAGTACATAAAACTAATATTGACTCCATACTGGGCGATTTTACATCTCCGGCCATCTGGTCACCCTATAGAAACTAATTTTGTTTATAATCAAGTGAGTTTTTATGCTATTACGCTCATAATGCATCACATTAATCCTTATCATGTCTATAATGAGCTACAATTGAACAATAGATGAAAATGCATTCTCAACCATGCTTTTTTTAACCTTAAAAATCCTCATTGAAATAGACTTGTTACACCTATGCAGCTTTTAGCTTATGTGCAATGAGAAAATGTGCCATAAAAAAGTGAAAATGACACATAGAGGTGTTTTTGCATCTGTTTATGCAGCCTAATGTGAAAATAAGTCAAACCAATGTTTTACTTTACAAAAAATAAATTCCCAAATTTCCGCATTTTACCACTTACATAAAACATGTCCTGAGAAAGTTGCATATAAATGAGTCAGGGTACATTTTTTTTTAAAAACGTTTCCGGCTTGAGAATCAACATAACAAAAGGCTTAATTTGATATATCACATACCTTAAAAAGAAAATCACAATATTGATTTTTTTGCATTTTTCCCAAGCTCAATGTAAAACATCCGTTGCACTGGTGCAACAAAAGATTAAGTCGAAAAACGGAAACAGCTATAAAAAAAAATCTGATATACATATGTCAAAAATTCCTTTTGTTTCTTTGGCCTAAACCCAAGAGGCTTCCAACAACACCTTTTTTTTCAAAAATCGAACAATGTAAAAATGTCCTGCAAACTTTTTTTCTTCTCAAAATATTGTCAAAAATAGTCAATTTTAGTATAAATAAGTGAGCGTTTGAGATTTTTTCACCAGATAAAGTTTTTTATGGTCACTGTACACTTAGGCTTCGGGTCCACATGTTTTCAGTTTTTTGGTTGACCCAGAAAAAAAAATTATTTTTTCAAAAAGCTGCATTGGTGTAGCTCTCTGAAAAAAGGCACGCCCGAATATTTTTTTCTGAAAAAAGGGGGTGCATATGAAAGAGGGCGTCGAAATATTATGATTGAGCACGATTTTTTTTTACCGACATGGGCGAATTGCAGTATGTAGCTAAGACATGTCCTCTTTATAGTGGCAACTCTGATGTTTGTGGCTTATAGGGACAAGGTACAAATCAAGTGTAACCTTCAGGTTGGTTTTTCTTTTTCACCTTCATGTATGTTGAAGAACTCTTTTTGCTTTTGGCTATAATTCACAATCTATATATGATAGAGACATAATTTAAACAACACATTCTTCCTAGTCTTGTGCTACTTACCCATGTGAATTATCATGTATATGGCATATTGGATAGTAGTCAAAATGTGAAGTTGAATGTATGATGTTTTTCAATTACGTCACAAGTTCGAAAAAGTATGCCTTACATTTTGGCCCATAATTCTAAAACTATACAATCTGGATCCTCAATTCAAAGTGCCGCATAAAGCTAACATCATGCCACTGTTCCGTGTCCATTTTCATGCTTGTGCCATGCTTACATGCTTAGAAGTGGTGAGAATCTTTCAGTGATTAAATGCATGTTTTAAATACAAAAAATCTCAATTTATTTCAAATATTTCACGTATATTGTGTCATAATTCATGATCCATACTAGATAGAGCTTCATTTGCAAATGCAACACATTCTATAGAATATCCTACTGCAGGATGCCGAATTACATGCCTCTAGGATGTAGAGAAAGTACATAAAACTAACATTGACTCCATACTGGGCGATTTTACATCTCCGGCCATCTGGTCACCCTATAGAAACTAATTTTGTTTATAATCAAGTGAGTTTTTATGCTATTACGCTCATAATGCATCACATTAAACCTTATCATGTCTATAATGAGCTACAATTGAACAATAGATGAAAATGCATTCTCAACCATGTTTTTTTTTAACCTTAAAAATCCTCATTGAAATAGACTTGTTACACCTATGCAGCTTTTAGCTTATGTGTAATGAGAAAATGTGCCATAAAAAAGTGAAAATGACACATAGAGGTGTTTTTGCATCTGTTTATGCAGCCTAATGTGAAAACAAGTCAAACCAATGTTTTACTTTACAAAAAATAAATTCCCAAATTTCCGCATTTTACCACTTACATAAAACATCTCCTGAGAAAGTTGCATATAAATAAGTCAGGGTACATTTTTTTTTAAAAACGTTTCCGGCTTGAGAATCAACATAACAAAAGGCTTAATTTGATATATCACATACCTTAAAAAGAAAATCACAATATTGATATTTTTGCATTTTTCCCAAGCTCAATGTAAAACATCCGTTGCACTGGTGCAACAAAAGGTTAAGTCGAAAAACGGAAACAGCTATAAAAAAAATCTGAAATATACATTTCAAAAATTCCTTTTGTTTCTTTGGCCTCAACCCAAGAGGCTTCCAACAACACCTTTTTTTCAAAACTCGAACAATGTAAAAATGTCCTGCGAACTTTTTTTCTTCTCAAAATATTGTCAAAAATAGTCATTTTTAGTATAAATAAGTGAGCCGTTTGGGATTTTTTCACCAGATAAAGTTGTTTATGGTCACTGTACACTTAGGCTTCGCGTCCACATGTTTTCAATTTTTTGGTTGACCCAGAAAAAAAATTTATTTTTTCAAAAAGCTGCATTGGTGTAGCTCTCTGAAAAAAGGCACGCCCGAATATTTTTTTCTGAAAAAAGGGGGTGCATATGAAAGAGGGCGTCGAAATATTATGATTGAGCACGATTTTTTTTTCCAACATGGGCGAATTGCAGTATGTAGCTAAGACATGTACACTTTATAGTGGCAACTCTGATGTTTGTGGCTTATAGGGAAAAAGTACAAATCAAATGTAACCTTCAGGTTGGTTTCTCTTTTTCACCTTCATGTATGTTGAATAACTCTTTTTGCTTTTGGCTATAATTCACAATCTATATATGATAGAGACATAATTGAAACAACACATTGTTCTTAGTCTTGTGCTACTTACCCATGTGAATTATCATGTATGTGGCATATTGGAAAGTAGTCAAAATGTTAAGTTGAATGTATGATGTTTTTCAATTACGTCACAAGTTCAAAAAAGTATGCCTGACATTTTGGCCCATAATTCTGAAACTATACAATCTGGATCCTGAATTCAAAGTGCCGCATAAAGCTAACATCATGCCACTGTTCTGTGTCCATTTTCATGCTTGTGCCATGCTTATAAGTGGTGAGAATCTTTCAGTGATTAAATGCATGTTTTAAATACAAAAAATCTCAATTTATTTCAAATATTTTACGTATATTGTGTCATAATTCATGATCCATACTAGATAGAGCTTCCTTTGCAAATGCAACACATTCTATAGAATATCCCACTGCAGGATGGCAAATTACATGCCTCTAGGATGTAGAGAAAGTACATAAAACTAACATTGACTCCATACTGGGCGATTTTACATCTCCGGCCATCTGGTCACCCTATAGAAACTAATTTTGTTTATAATCAAGTGAGTTTTTATGCTATTACGCTCATAATGCATCACATTAATCCTTATCATGTCTATAATGAGCTACAATTGAACAATAGATGAAAATGCATTCTAAACCATGTTTTTTTTTAACCTTAAAAATCCTCATTGAAATAGACTTGTTACACCTATGCAGCTTTTAGCTTATGTGTAATGAGAAAATGTGCCATAAAAAAGTGAAAATGACACATAGAGGTGTTTTTGCATCTGTTTATGCAGCCTAATGTGAAAACAAGTCAAACCAATGTTTTACTTTACAAAAAATAAATTCCCAAATTTCCGCATTTTACCACTTACATAAAACATCTCCTGAGAAAGTTGCATATAAATGAGTCTGGGTACATTTTTTTTTAAAAAAGTTTCCGGCTTGAGAATCAACATAACAAAAGGCTTAATTTGATATATCACATACCTTAAAAAGAAAATCACAATATTGATTTTTTTGCATTTTTCCCAAGCTCAATGTAAATCATCCGTTGCACTGGTGCAACAAAAGGTTAAGTCGAAAAACGGAAACAGCTATAAAAAAAAATCTGAAATATGTATTTCAAAATTCCTTTTGTTTCTTTGGCCTAAACCCAAAAGGCTTCCAACAACACCTTTTTTTCAAAAATCGAACAATGTAAAAATGTCCTGCGAACTTTTTTTCTTCTCAAAATATTGTCACAAATAGTCATTTTTAGTATAAATAAGTGAGCGTTTGAGATTTTTTCACCAGATAAAGATTTTTATGGTCACTGTACACTTAGGCTTCGGGTCCACATGTTTTAAATTTTTTGGTTGACCCAGAAAAAAAATTTATTTTTTCAAAAAGCTGCATTGGTGTAGCTCTCTGAAAAAAGGCACGCCCGAATATTTTTTTCTGAAAAAAGGGAGTGCATATGAAAGAGGGCGTCGAAATATTATGATTGAGCACGATTTTTTTTTCCAACATGGGCGAATTGCAGTATGTAGCTAAGACATGTACACTTTATAGTGGCAACTCTGATGTTTGTGGCTTATAGGGACAAGGTACAAATCAAATGTAACCTTCAGGTTGGTTTCTCTTTTTCATCTTCATGTATGTTGAATAACTCTTTTTGCTTTTGGCTATAATTCACAATCTATATATGACAGAGACATAAGTGAAACAACACATTGTTCCTAGTCTTGTGCTACTTACCCATGTGAATTATCATGTATGTGGCATATTGGATAGTAGTCAAAATGTGAAGTTGAATGTATGATGTTTTTCAATTATGTCACAAGTTCAAAAAAGTATGCCTTACATTTTGGCCCATAATTCTAAAACTATACAATCTGAATCCTCAATTCAAAGTGCCGCATAAAGCTAACATCATGCCACTGTTCTGTGTCCATTTTCATGCTTGTGCCATGCTTAGAAGTGGTGAGAATCTTTCAGTGATTAAATGCATGTTTTAAATACAAAAAATCTCAATTTATTTCAAATATTTCACGTATATTGTGTCATAATTCATGATCCATACTAGATAGAGCTTCATTTGCAAATGCAACACATTCTATAGAATATCCCACTGCAGGATGCCGAATTACATGCCTCTAGGATGTAGAGAAAGTACATAAAACTAACATTGATTCCATACTGGGCGATTTTACATCTCCGGCCATCTGGTCACCCTATAGAAACTAATTTTGTTTATAATCAAGTGAGTTTTTATGCTATTACGCTCATAATGCATCACATTAATCCTTCTCATGTCTATAATGAGCTACAATTGAACAATAGATGAAAATGCATTCTCAACCATGTTTTTTTTTAACCTTAAAAATCCTCATTGAAATAGACTTGTTACACCTATGCAGCTTTTAGCTTATGTGTAATGAGAAAATGTGCCATAAAAAAGTGAAAATGACACATAGAGGTGTTTTTGCATCTGTTTATGCAGCCTAATGTGAAAACAAGTCAAACCAATGTTTTACTTTACAAAAAATAAATTCCCAAATTTCCTCATTTTACCACTTACATAAAACATCTCCTGAGAAAGTTGCATATAAATGAGTCAGGGTACATTGTTTTTAAAAAACGTTTCCGGCTTGAGAATCAACATAACAAAAGGCTTAATTTGATATATCACATACCTTAAAAAGAAAATCACAATATTGATTTTTTTGCATTTTTCCCAAGCTCAATGTAAAACATCCGTTGCACTGGTGCAACAAAAGGTTAAGTCGAAAAACGGAAACAGCTATAAAAAAAATCTGATATATACATTTCAAAAATTCCTTTTGTTTCTTTGGCCTCAACCCAAGAGGCTTCCAACAACACCTTTTTTTCAAAAATCGAACAATGTAAAAATGTCCTGCAAACTTTTTTTCTTCTCAAAATATTGTCAAAAATAGACATTTTTAGTATAAATAAGTGAGCCGTTTGCGATTTTTTCACCAGATAAAGTTGTTTATGGTCACTGTACACTTAGGCTTCGGGTCCACATGTTTTCAATTTTTTGGTTGACCCAGAAAAAAAATTTATTTTTTCAAATAGCTGCATTGGTGTAGCTCTCTGAAAAAAGGCACGCCCGAATATTTTTTTCTGAAAAAAGGGGGTGCATATGAAAGAGGGCGTCGAAATATTATGATTGAGCACGATTTTTTTTTCCAACATGGGCGAATTGCAGTATGTAGCTAAGACATGTACACTTTATAGTGGCAACTCTGATGTTTGTGGCTTATAGGGACAAAGTACAAATCAAATGTAACCTTCAGGTTGGTTTCTCTTTTTCACCTTCATGTATGTTGAATAACTCTTTTTGCTTTTGGCTATAATTCACAATCTATATATGACAGAGACATAAGTGAAACAACACATTTTTCCTAGTCTTGTGCTACTTACCCATGTGAATTATCATGTATGTGGCATATTGGAAAGTAGTCAAAATGTTAAGTTGAATGTATGATGTTTTTCAATTACGTCACAAGTTCAAAAAATTATGCCTGACATTTTGGCCCATAATTCTGAAACTATACAATCTGGATCCTCAATTCAAAGTGCCGCATAAAGCTAACGTCATGCCACTGTTCTGTGTCCATTTTCATGCGTGTGCCATGCTTATAAGTGGTAAGAATCTTTCAGTGATTAAATGCATGTTTTAAATACAAAAAATCTCAATTTATTTAAAATATTTTACGTATATTGTGTCATAATTCATGATCCATACTAGATAGAGCTTCATTTGCAAATGCAACACATTCTATAGAATATCCCACTGCAGGATGGCAAATTACATGCCTCTAGGATGTAGAGAAAGTACATAAAACTAATATTGACTCCATACTGGGCGATTTTACATCTCCGGCCATCTGGTCACCCTATAGAAACTAATTTTGTTTATAATCAAGTGAGTTTTTATGCTATTACGCTCATAATGCATCACATTAATCCTTATCATGTCTATAATGAGCTACAATTGAACAATAGATGAAAATGCATTCTCAACCATGCTTTTTTTTAACCTTAAAAATCCTCATTGAAATAGACTTGTTACACCTATGCAGCTTTTAGCTTATGTGCAATGAGAAAATGTGCCATAAAAAAGTGAAAATGACACATAGAGGTGTTTTTGCATCTGTTTATGCAGCCTAATGTGAAAATAAGTCAAACCAATGTTTTACTTTACAAAAAATAAATTCCCAAATTTCCGCATTTTACCACTTACATAAAACATGTCCTGAGAAAGTTGCATATAAATGAGTCAGGGTACATTTTTTTTTAAAAACGTTTCCGGCTTGAGAATCAACATAACAAAAGGCTTAATTTGATATATCACATACCTTAAAAAGAAAATCACAATATTGATTTTTTTGCATTTTTCCCAAGCTCTATGTAAAACATCCGTTGCACTGGTGCAACAAAAGGTTAAGTCGAAAAACGGAAACAGCTATAAAAAAAAATCTGAAATAAATATGTCAAAAATTCCTTTTGTTTCTTTGGCCTAAACCCAAGAGGCTTCCAACAACACCTTTTTTTTCAAAAATCGAACAATGTAAAAATGTCCTGCAAACTTTTTTCTTCTCAAAATATTGTCAAAAATAGTCAATTTTAGTATAAATAAGTGAGCGTTTGAGATTTTTTCACCAGATAAAGATTTTTATGGTCACTGTACACTTAGGCTTCGGGTCCACATGTTTTAAATTTTTTGGTTGACCCAGAAAAAAAATTTATTTTTTCAAAAAGCTGCATTGGTGTAGCTCTCTGAAAAAAGGCACGCCCGAATATTTTTTTCTGAAAAAAGGGAGTGCATATGAAAGAGGGCGTCGAAATATTATGATTGAGCACGATTTTTTTTTCCAACATGGGCGAATTGCAGTATGTAGCTAAGACATGTACACTTTATAGTGGCAACTCTGATGTTTGTGGCTTATAGGGACAAGGTACAAATCAAATGTAACCTTCAGGTTGGTTTCTCTTTTTCATCTTCATGTATGTTGAATAACTCTTTTTGCTTTTGGCTATAATTCACAATCTATATATGACAGAGACATAAGTGAAACAACACATTGTTCCTAGTCTTGTGCTACTTACCCATGTGAATTATCATGTATGTGGCATATTGGATAGTAGTCAAAATGTGAAGTTGAATGTATGATGTTTTTCAATTACGTCACAAGTTCAAAAAAGTATGCCTTACATTTTGGCCCATAATTCTAAAACTATACAATCTGAATCCTCAATTCAAAGTGCCGCATAAAGCTAACATCATGCCACTGTTCTGTGTCCATTTTCATGCTTGTGCCATGCTTAGAAGTGGTGAGAATCTTTCAGTGATTAAATGCATGTTTTAAATACAAAAAATCTCAATTTATTTCAAATATTTCACGTATATTGTGTCATAATTCATGATCCATACTAGATAGAGCTTCATTTGCAAATGCAACACATTCTATAGAATATCCCACTGCAGGATGCCGAATTACATGCCTCTAGGATGTAGAGAAAGTACATAAAACTAACATTGATTCCATACTGGGCGATTTTACATCTCCGGCCATCTGGTCACCCTATAGAAACTAATTTTGTTTATAATCAAGTGAGTTTTTATGCTATTACGCTCATAATGCATCACATTAATCCTTATCATGTCTATAATGAGCTACAATTGAACAATAGATGAAAATGCATTCTCAACCATGTTTTTTTTTAACCTTAAAAATCCTCATTGAAATAGACTTGTTACACCTATGCAGCTTTTAGCTTATGTGTAATGAGAAAATGTGCCATAAAAAAGTGAAAATGACACATAGAGGTGTTTTTGCATCTGTTTATGCAGCCTAATGTGAAAACAAGTCAAACCAATGTTTTACTTTACAAAAAATAAATTCCCAAATTTCCGCATTTTACCACTTACATAAAACATCTCCTGAGAAAGTTGCATATAAATGAGTCTGGGTACATTTTTTTTTAAAAAAGTTTCCGGCTTGAGAATCAACATAACAAAAGGCTTAATTTGATATATCACATACCTTAAAAAGAAAATCACAATATTGATTTTTTTGCATTTTTCCCAAGCTCAATGTAAATCATCCGTTGCACTGGTGCAACAAAAGGTTAAGTCGAAAAACGGAAACAGCTATAAAAAAAAACTCTGAAATATGTATTTCAAAATTCCTTTTGTTTCTTTGGCCTAAACCCAAAAGGCTTCCAACAACACCTTTTTTTCAAAAATCGAACAATGTAAAAATGTCCTGCGAACTTTTTTTCTTCTCAAAATATTGTCACAAATAGTCATTTTTAGTATAAATAAGTGAGCGTTTGAGATTTTTTCACCAGATAAAGATTTTTATGGTCACTGTACACTTAGGCTTCGGGTCCACATGTTTTCAATTTTTTGGTTGACCCAGAAATTTTTTTTATTTTTTCAAAAAGCTGCATTGGTGTAGCTCTCTGAAAAAAGGCACGCCCGAATATTTTT
This sequence comes from Triturus cristatus, assembly GCF_964204655.1. Taxonomy (NCBI): domain Eukaryota; kingdom Metazoa; phylum Chordata; class Amphibia; order Caudata; family Salamandridae; genus Triturus; species Triturus cristatus. The sequence continues at coordinate 206,336,864 of NC_140594.1, read as the reverse complement.
TTCTGAAAAAAGGGAGTGCATATGAAAGAGGGCGTCGAAATATTATGATTGAGCACGATTTTTTTTTCCAACATGGGCGAATTGCAGTATGTAGCTAAGACATGTACACTTTATAGTGGCAACTCTGATGTTTGTGGCTTATAGGGACAAGGTACAAATCAAATGTAACCTTCAGGTTGGTTTCTCTTTTTCATCTTCATGTATGTTGAATAATTTTTTTTGCTTTTGGCTATAATTCACAATCTATATATGACAGAGACATAATTGAAACAACACATTGTTCCTAGTCTTGTGCTACTTACCCATGTGAATTATCATGTATGTGGCATATTGGATAGTAGTCAAAATGTGAAGTTGAATGTATGATGTTTTTCAATTACGTCACAAGTTCAAAAAAGTATGCCTTACATTTTGGCCCATAATTCTAAAACTATACAATCTGAATCCTCAATTCAAAGTGCCGCATAAAGCTAACATCATGCCACTGTTCTGTGTCCATTTTCATGCTTGTGCCATGCTTAGAAGTGGTGAGAATCTTTCAGTGATTAAATGCATGTTTTAAATACAAAAAATCTCAATTTATTTCAAATATTTCACGTATATTGTGTCATACTTCATGATCCATACTAGATAGAGCTTCATTTGCAAATGCAACACATTCTATAGAATATCCCACTGCAGGATGCCGAATTACATGCCTCTAGGATGTAGAGAAAGTACATAAAACTAACATTGATTCCATACTGGGCGATTTTACATCTCCGGCCATCTGGTCACCCTATAGAAACTAATTTTGTTTATAATCAAGTGAGTTTTTATGCTATTACGCTCATAATGCATCACATTAATCCTTATCATGTCTATAATGAGCTACAATTGAACAATAGATGAAAATGCATTCTCAACCATGTTTTTTTTTAACCTTAAAAATCCTCATTGAAATAGACTTGTTACACCTATGCAGCTTTTAGCTTATGTGTAATGAGAAAATGTGCCATAAAAAAGTGAAAATGACACATAGAGGTGTTTTTGCATCTGTTTATGCAGCCTAATGTGAAAACAAGTCAAACCAATGTTTTACTTTACAAAAAATAAATTCCCAAATTTCCTCATTTTACCACTTACATAAAACATCTCCTGAGAAAGTTGCATATAAATGAGTCAGGGTACATTTTTTTAAAAAAACGTTTCCGGCTTGAGAATCAACATAACAAAAGGCTTAATTTGATATATCACATACCTTAAAAAGAAAATCACAATATTGATTTTTTTGCATTTTTCCCAAGCTCAATGTAAAACATCCGTTGCACTGGTGCAACAAAAGGTTAAGTCGAAAAACGGAAACAGCTATAAAAAAAATCTGATATATACATTTCAAAAATTCCTTTTGTTTCTTTGGCCTCAACCCAAGAGGCTTCCAACAACACCTTTTTTTCAAAAATCGAACAATGTAAAAATGTCCTGCAAACTTTTTTTCTTCTCAAAATATTGTCAAAAATAGTCATTTTTAGTATAAATAAGTGAGCCGTTTGCGATTTTTTCACCAGATAAAGTTGTTTATGGTCACTGTACACTTAGGCTTCGGGTCCACATGTTTTCAATTTTTTGGTTGACCCTGAAAAAAAATTTATTTTTTCAAATAGCTGCATTGGTGTAGCTCTCTGAAAAAAGGCACGCCCGAATATTTTTTTCTGAAAAAAGGGGGTGCATATGAAAGAGGGCGTCGAAATATTATGATTGAGCACGATTTTGTTTTCCAACATGGGCGAATTGCAGTATGTAGCTAAGACATGTACACTTTATAATGGCAACTCTGATGTTTGTGGCTTATAGGGACAAAGTACAAATCAAATGTAACCTTCAGGTTGGTTTCTCTTTTTCACCTTCATGTATGTTGAATAACTCTTTTTGCTTTTGGCTATAATTCACAATCTATATATGATAGAGACATAATTGAACCAACACATTGTTCCTAGTCTTGTGCTACTTACCCATGTGAATTATCATGTATGTGGCATATTGGAAAGTAGTCAAAATGTTAAGTTGAATGTATGATGTTTTTCAATTACGTCACAAGTTCAAAAAATTATGCCTGACATTTTGGCCCATAATTCTGAAACTATACAATCTGGATCCTCAATTCAAAGTGCCGCATAAAGCTAACATCATGCCACTGTTCTGTGTCCATTTTCATGCTTGTGCCATGCTTATAAGTGGTGAGAATCTTTCAGTGATTAAATGCATGTTTTAAATACAAAAAATCTCAATTTATTTCAAATATTTTACGTATATTGTGTCATAATTCATGATCCATACTAGATAGAGCTTCATTTGCAAATGCAACACATTCTATAGAATATCCCACTGCAGGATGGCAAATTACATGCCTCTAGGATGTAGAGAAAGTACATAAAACTAATATTGACTCCATACTGGGCGATTTTACATCTCCGGCCATCTGGTCACCCTATAGAGACTAATTTTGTTTATAATCAAGTGAGTTTTTATGCTATTACGCTCATAATGCATCACATTAATCCTTATCATGTCTATAATGAGCTACAATTGAACAATAGATGAAAATGCATTCTCAACCATGCTTTTTTTTAACCTTAAAAATCCTCATTGAAATAGACTTGTTACACCTATGCAGCTTTTAGCTTATGTGCAATGAGAAAATGTGCCATAAAAAAGTGAAAATGACACATAGAGGTGTTTTTGCATCTGTTTATGCAGCCTAATGTGAAAATAAGTCAAACCAATGTTTTACTTTACAAAAAATAAATTCCCAAATTTCCGCATTTTACCACTTACATAAAACATGTCCTGAGAAAGTTGCATATAAATGAGTCAGGGTACATTTTTTTTTAAAAACGTTTCCGGCTTGAGAATCAACATAACAAAAGGCTTAATTTGATATATCACATACCTTAAAAAGAAAATCACAATATTGATTTTTTTGCATTTTTCCCAAGCTCTATGTAAAACATCCATTGCACTGGTGCAACAAAAGGTTAAGTCGAAAAACGGAAACAGCTATAAAAAAAAATCTGAAATAAATATGTCAAAAATTCCTTTTGTTTCTTTGGCCTAAACCCAAGAGGCTTCCAACAACACCTTTTTTTTCAAAAATCGAACAATGTAAAAATGTCCTGCAAACTTTTTTCTTCTCAAAATATTGTCAAAAATAGTCAATTTTAGTATAAATAAGTGAGCGTTTGAGATTTTTTCACCAGATAAAGATTTTTATGGTCACTGTACACTTAGGCTTCGGGTCCACATGTTTTAAATTTTTTGGTTGACCGAGAAAAAAAATTTATTTTTTCAAAAAGCTGCATTGGTGTAGCTCTCTGAAAAAAGGCACGCCCGAATATTTTTTTCTGAAAAAAGGGAGTGCATATGAAAGAGGGCGTCGAAATATTATGATTGAGCACGATTTTTTTTTCCAACATGGGCGAATTGCAGTATGTAGCTAAGACATGTACACTTTATAGTGGCAACTCTGATGTTTGTGGCTTATAGGGACAAGGTACAAATCAAATGTAACCTTCAGGTTGGTTTCTCTTTTTCATCTTCATGTATGTTGAATAACTCTTTTTGCTTTTGGCTATAATTCACAATCTATATATGACAGAGACATAAGTGAAACAACACATTGTTCCTAGTCTTGTGCTACTTACCCATGTGAATTATCATGTATGTGGCATATTGGATAGTAGTCAAAATGTGAAGTTGAATGTATGATGTTTTTCAATTACGTCACAAGTTCAAAAAAGTATGCCTTACATTTTGGCCCATAATTCTAAAACTATACAATCTGAATCCTCAATTCAAAGTGCCGCATAAAGCTAACATCATGCCACTGTTCTGTGTCCATTTTCATGCTTGTGCCATGCTTAGAAGTGGTGAGAATCTTTCAGTGATTAAATGCATGTTTTAAATACAAAAAATCTCAATTTATTTCAAATATTTCACGTATATTGTGTCATAATTCATGATCCATACTAGATAGAGCTTCATTTGCAAATGCAACACATTCTATAGAATATCCCACTGCAGGATGCCGAATTACATGCCTCTAGGATGTAGATAAAGTACATAAAACTAACATTGATTCCATACTGGGCGATTTTACATCTCCGGCCATCTGGTCACCCTATAGAAACTAATTTTGTTTATAATCAAGTGAGTTTTTATGCTATTACGCTCATAATGCATCACATTAATCCTTATCATGTCTATAATGAGCTACAATTGAACAATAGATGAAAATGCATTCTCAACCATGTTTTTTTTTAACCTTAAAAATCCTCATTGAAATAGACTTGTTACACCTATGCAGCTTTTAGCTTATGTGCAATGAGAAAATGTGCCATAAAAAAGTGAAAATGACACATAGAGGTGTTTTTGCATCTGTTTATGCAGCCTAATGTGAAAATAAGTCAAACCAATGTTTTACTTTACAAAAAATAAATTCCCAAATTTCCGCATTTTACCACTTACATAAAACATGTCCTGAGAAAGTTGCATATAAATGAGTCAGGGTACATTTTTTTTTAAAAACGTTTCCGGCTTGAGAATCAACATAACAAAAGGCTTAATTTGATATATCACATACCTTAAAAAGAAAATCACAATATTGATTTTTTTGCATTTTTCCCAAGCTCAATGTAAAACATCCGTTGCACTGGTGCAACAAAAGATTAAGTCGAAAAACGGAAACAGCTATAAAAAAAAATCTGATATACATATGTCAAAAATTCCTTTTGTTTCTTTGGCCTAAACCCAAGAGGCTTCCAACAACACCTTTTTTTTCAAAAATCGAACAATGTAAAAATGTCCTGCAAACTTTTTTTCTTCTCAAAATATTGTCAAAAATAGTCAATTTTAGTATAAATAAGTGAGCGTTTGAGATTTTTTCACCAGATAAAGTTTTTTATGGTCACTGTACACTTAGGCTTCGGGTCCACATGTTTTCAGTATTTTGGTTGACCCAGAAAAAAAAATTATTTTTTCAAAAAGCTGCATTGGTGTAGCTCTCTGAAAAAAGGCACGCCCGAATATTTTTTTCTGAAAAAAGGGGGTGCATATGAAAGAGGGCGTCGAAATATTATGATTGAGCACGATTTTTTTTTACCGACATGGGCGAATTGCAGTATGTAGCTAAGACATGTCCTCTTTATAGTGGCAACTCTGATGTTTGTGGCTTATAGGGACAAGGTACAAATCAAGTGTAACCTTCAGGTTGGTTTTTCTTTTTCACCTTCATGTATGTTGAAGAACTCTTTTTGCTTTTGGCTATAATTCACAATCTATATATGATAGAGACATAATTTAAACAACACATTCTTCCTAGTCTTGTGCTACTTACCCATGTGAATTATCATGTATATGGCATATTGGATAGTAGTCAAAATGTGAAGTTGAATGTATGATGTTTTTCAATTACGTCACAAGTTCGAAAAAGTATGCCTTACATTTTGGCCCATAATTCTAAAACTATACAATCTGGATCCTCAATTCAAAGTGCCGCATAAAGCTAACATCATGCCACTGTTCCGTGTCCATTTTCATGCTTGTGCCATGCTTACATGCTTAGAAGTGGTGAGAATCTTTCAGTGATTAAATGCATGTTTTAAATACAAAAAATCTCAATTTATTTCAAATATTTCACGTATATTGTGTCATAATTCATGATCCATACTAGATAGAGCTTCATTTGCAAATGCAACACATTCTATAGAATATCCTACTGCAGGATGCCGAATTACATGCCTCTAGGATGTAGAGAAAGTACATAAAACTAACATTGACTCCATACTGGGCGATTTTACATCTCCGGCCATCTGGTCACCCTATAGAAACTAATTTTGTTTATAATCAAGTGAGTTTTTATGCTATTACGCTCATAATGCATCACATTAAACCTTATCATGTCTATAATGAGCTACAATTGAACAATAGATGAAAATGCATTCTCAACCATGTTTTTTTTTAACCTTAAAAATCCTCATTGAAATAGACTTGTTACACCTATGCAGCTTTTAGCTTATGTGTAATGAGAAAATGTGCCATAAAAAAGTGAAAATGACACATAGAGGTGTTTTTGCATCTGTTTATGCAGCCTAATGTGAAAACAAGTCAAACCAATGTTTTACTTTACAAAAAATAAATTCCCAAATTTCCGCATTTTACCACTTACATAAAACATCTCCTGAGAAAGTTGCATATAAATAAGTCAGGGTACATTTTTTTTTAAAAACGTTTCCGGCTTGAGAATCAACATAACAAAAGGCTTAATTTGATATATCACATACCTTAAAAAGAAAATCACAATATTGATATTTTTGCATTTTTCCCAAGCTCAATGTAAAACATCCGTTGCACTGGTGCAACAAAAGGTTAAGTCGAAAAACGGAAACAGCTATAAAAAAAATCTGAAATATACATTTCAAAAATTCCTTTTGTTTCTTTGGCCTCAACCCAAGAGGCTTCCAACAACACCTTTTTTTCAAAACTCGAACAATGTAAAAATGTCCTGCGAACTTTTTTTCTTCTCAAAATATTGTCAAAAATAGTCATTTTTAGTATAAATAAGTGAGCCGTTTGGGATTTTTTCACCAGATAAAGTTGTTTATGGTCACTGTACACTTAGGCTTCGCGTCCACATGTTTTCAATTTTTTGGTTGACCCAGAAAAAAAATTTATTTTTTCAAAAAGCTGCATTGGTGTAGCTCTCTGAAAAAAGGCACGCCCGAATATTTTTTTCTGAAAAAAGGGGGTGCATATGAAAGAGGGCGTCGAAATATTATGATTGAGCACGATTTTTTTTTCCAACATGGGCGAATTGCAGTATGTAGCTAAGACATGTACACTTTATAGTGGCAACTCTGATGTTTGTGGCTTATAGGGAAAAAGTACAAATCAAATGTAACCTTCAGGTTGGTTTCTCTTTTTCACCTTCATGTATGTTGAATAACTCTTTTTGCTTTTGGCTATAATTCACAATCTATATATGATAGAGACATAATTGAAACAACACATTGTTCTTAGTCTTGTGCTACTTACCCATGTGAATTATCATGTATGTGGCATATTGGAAAGTAGTCAAAATGTTAAGTTGAATGTATGATGTTTTTCAATTACGTCACAAGTTCAAAAAAGTATGCCTGACATTTTGGCCCATAATTCTGAAACTATACAATCTGGATCCTGAATTCAAAGTGCCGCATAAAGCTAACATCATGCCACTGTTCTGTGTCCATTTTCATGCTTGTGCCATGCTTATAAGTGGTGAGAATCTTTCAGTGATTAAATGCATGTTTTAAATACAAAAAATCTCAATTTATTTCAAATATTTTACGTATATTGTGTCATAATTCATGATCCATACTAGATAGAGCTTCCTTTGCAAATGCAACACATTCTATAGAATATCCCACTGCAGGATGGCAAATTACATGCCTCTAGGATGTAGAGAAAGTACATAAAACTAACATTGACTCCATACTGGGCGATTTTACATCTCCGGCCATCTGGTCACCCTATAGAAACTAATTTTGTTTATAATCAAGTGAGTTTTTATGCTATTACGCTCATAATGCATCACATTAATCCTTATCATGTCTATAATGAGCTACAATTGAACAATAGATGAAAATGCATTCTAAACCATGTTTTTTTTTAACCTTAAAAATCCTCATTGAAATAGACTTGTTACACCTATGCAGCTTTTAGCTTATGTGTAATGAGAAAATGTGCCATAAAAAAGTGAAAATGACACATAGAGGTGTTTTTGCATCTGTTTATGCAGCCTAATGTGAAAACAAGTCAAACCAATGTTTTACTTTACAAAAAATAAATTCCCAAATTTCCGCATTTTACCACTTACATAAAACATCTCCTGAGAAAGTTGCATATAAATGAGTCTGGGTACATTTTTTTTAAAAAAAGTTTCCGGCTTGAGAATCAACATAACAAAAGGCTTAATTTGATATATCACATACCTTAAAAAGAAAATCACAATATTGATTTTTTTGCATTTTTCCCAAGCTCAATGTAAATCATCCGTTGCACTGGTGCAACAAAAGGTTAAGTCGAAAAACGGAAACAGCTATAAAAAAAAATCTGAAATATGTATTTCAAAATTCCTTTTGTTTCTTTGGCCTAAACCCAAAAGGCTTCCAACAACACCTTTTTTTCAAAAATCGAACAATGTAAAAATGTCCTGCGAACTTTTTTTCTTCTCAAAATATTGTCACAAATAGTCATTTTTAGTATAAATAAGTGAGCGTTTGAGATTTTTTCACCAGATAAAGATTTTTATGGTCACTGTACACTTAGGCTTCGGGTCCACATGTTTTAAATTTTTTGGTTGACCCAGAAAAAAAATTTATTTTTTCAAAAAGCTGCATTGGTGTAGCTCTCTGAAAAAAGGCACGCCCGAATATTTTTTTCTGAAAAAAGGGAGTGCATATGAAAGAGGGCGTCGAAATATTATGATTGAGCACGATTTTTTTTTCCAACATGGGCGAATTGCAGTATGTAGCTAAGACATGTACACTTTATAGTGGCAACTCTGATGTTTGTGGCTTATAGGGACAAGGTACAAATCAAATGTAACCTTCAGGTTGGTTTCTCTTTTTCATCTTCATGTATGTTGAATAACTCTTTTTGCTTTTGGCTATAATTCACAATCTATATATGACAGAGACATAAGTGAAACAACACATTGTTCCTAGTCTTGTGCTACTTACCCATGTGAATTATCATGTATGTGGCATATTGGATAGTAGTCAAAATGTGAAGTTGAATGTATGATGTTTTTCAATTATGTCACAAGTTCAAAAAAGTATGCCTTACATTTTGGCCCATAATTCTAAAACTATACAATCTGAATCCTCAATTCAAAGTGCCGCATAAAGCTAACATCATGCCACTGTTCTGTGTCCATTTTCATGCTTGTGCCATGCTTAGAAGTGGTGAGAATCTTTCAGTGATTAAATGCATGTTTTAAATACAAAAAATCTCAATTTATTTCAAATATTTCACGTATATTGTGTCATAATTCATGATCCATACTAGATAGAGCTTCATTTGCAAATGCAACACATTCTATAGAATATCCCACTGCAGGATGCCGAATTACATGCCTCTAGGATGTAGAGAAAGTACATAAAACTAACATTGATTCCATACTGGGCGATTTTACATCTCCGGCCATCTGGTCACCCTATAGAAACTAATTTTGTTTATAATCAAGTGAGTTTTTATGCTATTACGCTCATAATGCATCACATTAATCCTTCTCATGTCTATAATGAGCTACAATTGAACAATAGATGAAAATGCATTCTCAACCATGTTTTTTTTTAACCTTAAAAATCCTCATTGAAATAGACTTGTTACACCTATGCAGCTTTTAGCTTATGTGTAATGAGAAAATGTGCCATAAAAAAGTGAAAATGACACATAGAGGTGTTTTTGCATCTGTTTATGCAGCCTAATGTGAAAACAAGTCAAACCAATGTTTTACTTTACAAAAAATAAATTCCCAAATTTCCTCATTTTACCACTTACATAAAACATCTCCTGAGAAAGTTGCATATAAATGAGTCAGGGTACATTGTTTTTAAAAAACGTTTCCGGCTTGAGAATCAACATAACAAAAGGCTTAATTTGATATATCACATACCTTAAAAAGAAAATCACAATATTGATTTTTTTGCATTTTTCCCAAGCTCAATGTAAAACATCCGTTGCACTGGTGCAACAAAAGGTTAAGTCGAAAAACGGAAACAGCTATAAAAAAAATCTGATATATACATTTCAAAAATTCCTTTTGTTTCTTTGGCCTCAACCCAAGAGGCTTCCAACAACACCTTTTTTTCAAAAATCGAACAATGTAAAAATGTCCTGCAAACTTTTTTTCTTCTCAAAATATTGTCAAAAATAGACATTTTTAGTATAAATAAGTGAGCCGTTTGCGATTTTTTCACCAGATAAAGTTGTTTATGGTCACTGTACACTTAGGCTTCGGGTCCACATGTTTTCAATTTTTTGGTTGACCCAGAAAAAAAATTTATTTTTTCAAATAGCTGCATTGGTGTAGCTCTCTGAAAAAAGGCACGCCCGAATATTTTTTTCTGAAAAAAGGGGGTGCATATGAAAGAGGGCGTCGAAATATTATGATTGAGCACGATTTTTTTTTCCAACATGGGCGAATTGCAGTATGTAGCTAAGACATGTACACTTTATAGTGGCAACTCTGATGTTTGTGGCTTATAGGGACAAAGTACAAATCAAATGTAACCTTCAGGTTGGTTTCTCTTTTTCACCTTCATGTATGTTGAATAACTCTTTTTGCTTTTGGCTATAATTCACAATCTATATATGACAGAGACATAAGTGAAACAACACATTTTTCCTAGTCTTGTGCTACTTACCCATGTGAATTATCATGTATGTGGCATATTGGAAAGTAGTCAAAATGTTAAGTTGAATGTATGATGTTTTTCAATTACGTCACAAGTTCAAAAAATTATGCCTGACATTTTGGCCCATAATTCTGAAACTATACAATCTGGATCCTCAATTCAAAGTGCCGCATAAAGCTAACGTCATGCCACTGTTCTGTGTCCATTTTCATGCGTGTGCCATGCTTATAAGTGGTAAGAATCTTTCAGTGATTAAATGCATGTTTTAAATACAAAAAATCTCAATTTATTTAAAATATTTTACGTATATTGTGTCATAATTCATGATCCATACTAGATAGAGCTTCATTTGCAAATGCAACACATTCTATAGAATATCCCACTGCAGGATGGCAAATTACATGCCTCTAGGATGTAGAGAAAGTACATAAAACTAATATTGACTCCATACTGGGCGATTTTACATCTCCGGCCATCTGGTCACCCTATAGAAACTAATTTTGTTTATAATCAAGTGAGTTTTTATGCTATTACGCTCATAATGCATCACATTAATCCTTATCATGTCTATAATGAGCTACAATTGAACAATAGATGAAAATGCATTCTCAACCATGCTTTTTTTTAACCTTAAAAATCCTCATTGAAATAGACTTGTTACACCTATGCAGCTTTTAGCTTATGTGCAATGAGAAAATGTGCCATAAAAAAGTGAAAATGACACATAGAGGTGTTTTTGCATCTGTTTATGCAGCCTAATGTGAAAATAAGTCAAACCAATGTTTTACTTTACAAAAAATAAATTCCCAAATTTCCGCATTTTACCACTTACATAAAACATGTCCTGAGAAAGTTGCATATAAATGAGTCAGGGTACATTTTTTTTTAAAAACGTTTCCGGCTTGAGAATCAACATAACAAAAGGCTTAATTTGATATATCACATACCTTAAAAAGAAAATCACAATATTGATTTTTTTGCATTTTTCCCAAGCTCTATGTAAAACATCCGTTGCACTGGTGCAACAAAAGGTTAAGTCGAAAAACGGAAACAGCTATAAAAAAAAATCTGAAATAAATATGTCAAAAATTCCTTTTGTTTCTTTGGCCTAAACCCAAGAGGCTTCCAACAACACCTTTTTTTTCAAAAATCGAACAATGTAAAAATGTCCTGCAAACTTTTTTCTTCTCAAAATATTGTCAAAAATAGTCAATTTTAGTATAAATAAGTGAGCGTTTGAGATTTTTTCACCAGATAAAGATTTTTATGGTCACTGTACACTTAGGCTTCGGGTCCACATGTTTTAAATTTTTTGGTTGACCCAGAAAAAAAATTTATTTTTTCAAAAAGCTGCATTGGTGTAGCTCTCTGAAAAAAGGCACGCCCGAATATTTTTTTCTGAAAAAAGGGAGTGCATATGAAAGAGGGCGTCGAAATATTATGATTGAGCACGATTTTTTTTTCCAACATGGGCGAATTGCAGTATGTAGCTAAGACATGTACACTTTATAGTGGCAACTCTGATGTTTGTGGCTTATAGGGACAAGGTACAAATCAAATGTAACCTTCAGGTTGGTTTCTCTTTTTCATCTTCATGTATGTTGAATAACTCTTTTTGCTTTTGGCTATAATTCACAATCTATATATGACAGAGACATAAGTGAAACAACACATTGTTCCTAGTCTTGTGCTACTTACCCATGTGAATTATCATGTATGTGGCATATTGGATAGTAGTCAAAATGTGAAGTTGAATGTATGATGTTTTTCAATTACGTCACAAGTTCAAAAAAGTATGCCTTACATTTTGGCCCATAATTCTAAAACTATACAATCTGAATCCTCAATTCAAAGTGCCGCATAAAGCTAACATCATGCCACTGTTCTGTGTCCATTTTCATGCTTGTGCCATGCTTAGAAGTGGTGAGAATCTTTCAGTGATTAAATGCATGTTTTAAATACAAAAAATCTCAATTTATTTCAAATATTTCACGTATATTGTGTCATAATTCATGATCCATACTAGATAGAGCTTCATTTGCAAATGCAACACATTCTATAGAATATCCCACTGCAGGATGCCGAATTACATGCCTCTAGGATGTAGAGAAAGTACATAAAACTAACATTGATTCCATACTGGGCGATTTTACATCTCCGGCCATCTGGTCACCCTATAGAAACTAATTTTGTTTATAATCAAGTGAGTTTTTATGCTATTACGCTCATAATGCATCACATTAATCCTTATCATGTCTATAATGAGCTACAATTGAACAATAGATGAAAATGCATTCTCAACCATGTTTTTTTTTAACCTTAAAAATCCTCATTGAAATAGACTTGTTACACCTATGCAGCTTTTAGCTTATGTGTAATGAGAAAATGTGCCATAAAAAAGTGAAAATGACACATAGAGGTGTTTTTGCATCTGTTTATGCAGCCTAATGTGAAAACAAGTCAAACCAATGTTTTACTTTACAAAAAATAAATTCCCAAATTTCCGCATTTTACCACTTACATAAAACATCTCCTGAGAAAGTTGCATATAAATGAGTCTGGGTACATTTTTTTTTAAAAAAGTTTCCGGCTTGAGAATCAACATAACAAAAGGCTTAATTTGATATATCACATACCTTAAAAAGAAAATCACAATATTGATTTTTTTGCATTTTTCCCAAGCTCAATGTAAATCATCCGTTGCACTGGTGCAACAAAAGGTTAAGTCGAAAAACGGAAACAGCTATAAAAAAAAACTCTGAAATATGTATTTCAAAATTCCTTTTGTTTCTTTGGCCTAAACCCAAAAGGCTTCCAACAACACCTTTTTTTCAAAAATCGAACAATGTAAAAATGTCCTGCGAACTTTTTTTCTTCTCAAAATATTGTCACAAATAGTCATTTTTAGTATAAATAAGTGAGCGTTTGAGATTTTTTCACCAGATAAAGATTTTTATGGTCACTGTACACTTAGGCTTCGGGTCCACATGTTTTCAATTTTTTGGTTGACCCAGAAATTTTTTTTATTTTTTCAAAAAGCTGCATTGGTGTAGCTCTCTGAAAAAAGGCACGCCCGAATATTTTTTTCTGAAAAAAGGGAGTGCATATGAAAGAGGGCGTCGAAATATTATGATTGAGCACGATTTTTTTTTCCAACATGGGCGAATTGCAGTATGTAGCTAAGACATGTACACTTTATAGTGGCAACTCTGATGTTTGTGGCTTATAGGGACAAGGTACAAATCAAATGTAACCTTCAGGTTGGTTTCTCTTTTTCATCTTCATGTATGTTGAATAATTTTTTTTGCTTTTGGCTATAATTCACAATCTATATATGACAGAGACATAATTGAAACAACACATTGTTCCTAGTCTTGTGCTACTTACCCATGTGAATTATCATGTATGTGGCATATTGGATAGTAGTCAAAATGTGAAGTTGAATGTATGATGTTTTTCAATTACGTCACAAGTTCAAAAAAGTATGCCTTACATTTTGGCCCATAATTCTAAAACTATACAATCTGAATCCTCAATTCAAAGTGCCGCATAAAGCTAACATCATGCCACTGTTCTGTGTCCATTTTCATGCTTGTGCCATGCTTAGAAGTGGTGAGAATCTTTCAGTGATTAAATGCATGTTTTAAATACAAAAAATCTCAATTTATTTCAAATATTTCACGTATATTGTGTCATACTTCATGATCCATACTAGATAGAGCTTCATTTGCAAATGCAACACATTCTATAGAATATCCCACTGCAGGATGCCGAATTACATGCCTCTAGGATGTAGAGAAAGTACATAAAACTAACATTGATTCCATACTGGGCGATTTTACATCTCCGGCCATCTGGTCACCCTATAGAAACTAATTTTGTTTATAATCAAGTGAGTTTTTATGCTATTACGCTCATAATGCATCACATTAATCCTTATCATGTCTATAATGAGCTACAATTGAACAATAGATGAAAATGCATTCTCAACCATGTTTTTTTTTAACCTTAAAAATCCTCATTGAAATAGACTTGTTACACCTATGCAGCTTTTAGCTTATGTGTAATGAGAAAATGTGCCATAAAAAAGTGAAAATGACACATAGAGGTGTTTTTGCATCTGTTTATGCAGCCTAATGTGAAAACAAGTCAAACCAATGTTTTACTTTACAAAAAATAAATTCCCAAATTTCCTCATTTTACCACTTACATAAAACATCTCCTGAGAAAGTTGCATATAAATGAGTCAGGGTACATTTTTTTAAAAAAACGTTTCCGGCTTGAGAATCAACATAACAAAAGGCTTAATTTGATATATCACATACCTTAAAAAGAAAATCACAATATTGATTTTTTTGCATTTTTCCCAAGCTCAATGTAAAACATCCGTTGCACTGGTGCAACAAAAGGTTAAGTCGAAAAACGGAAACAGCTATAAAAAAAATCTGATATATACATTTCAAAAATTCCTTTTGTTTCTTTGGCCTCAACCCAAGAGGCTTCCAACAACACCTTTTTTTCAAAAATCGAACAATGTAAAAATGTCCTGCAAACTTTTTTTCTTCTCAAAATATTGTCAAAAATAGTCATTTTTAGTATAAATAAGTGAGCCGTTTGCGATTTTTTCACCAGATAAAGTTGTTTATGGTCACTGTACACTTAGGCTTCGGGTCCACATGTTTTCAATTTTTTGGTTGACCCTGAAAAAAAATTTATTTTTTCAAATAGCTGCATTGGTGTAGCTCTCTGAAAAAAGGCACGCCCGAATATTTTTTTCTGAAAAAAGGGGGTGCATATGAAAGAGGGCGTCGAAATATTATGATTGAGCACGATTTTGTTTTCCAACATGGGCGAATTGCAGTATGTAGCTAAGACATGTACACTTTATAATGGCAACTCTGATGTTTGTGGCTTATAGGGACAAAGTACAAATCAAATGTAACCTTCAGGTTGGTTTCTCTTTTTCACCTTCATGTATGTTGAATAACTCTTTTTGCTTTTGGCTATAATTCACAATCTATATATGATAGAGACATAATTGAACCAACACATTGTTCCTAGTCTTGTGCTACTTACCCATGTGAATTATCATGTATGTGGCATATTGGAAAGTAGTCAAAATGTTAAGTTGAATGTATGATGTTTTTCAATTACGTCACAAGTTCAAAAAATTATGCCTGACATTTTGGCCCATAATTCTGAAACTATACAATCTGGATCCTCAATTCAAAGTGCCGCATAAAGCTAACATCATGCCACTGTTCTGTGTCCATTTTCATGCTTGTGCCATGCTTATAAGTGGTGAGAATCTTTCAGTGATTAAATGCATGTTTTAAATACAAAAAATCTCAATTTATTTCAAATATTTTACGTATATTGTGTCATAATTCATGATCCATACTAGATAGAGCTTCATTTGCAAATGCAACACATTCTATAGAATATCCCACTGCAGGATGGCAAATTACATGCCTCTAGGATGTAGAGAAAGTACATAAAACTAATATTGACTCCATACTGGGCGATTTTACATCTCCGGCCATCTGGTCACCCTATAGAGACTAATTTTGTTTATAATCAAGTGAGTTTTTATGCTATTACGCTCATAATGCATCACATTAATCCTTATCATGTCTATAATGAGCTACAATTGAACAATAGATGAAAATGCATTCTCAACCATGCTTTTTTTTAACCTTAAAAATCCTCATTGAAATAGACTTGTTACACCTATGCAGCTTTTAGCTTATGTGCAATGAGAAAATGTGCCATAAAAAAGTGAAAATGACACATAGAGGTGTTTTTGCATCTGTTTATGCAGCCTAATGTGAAAATAAGTCAAACCAATGTTTTACTTTACAAAAAATAAATTCCCAAATTTCCGCATTTTACCACTTACATAAAACATGTCCTGAGAAAGTTGCATATAAATGAGTCAGGGTACATTTTTTTTTAAAAACGTTTCCGGCTTGAGAATCAACATAACAAAAGGCTTAATTTGATATATCACATACCTTAAAAAGAAAATCACAATATTGATTTTTTTGCATTTTTCCCAAGCTCTATGTAAAACATCCATTGCACTGGTGCAACAAAAGGTTAAGTCGAAAAACGGAAACAGCTATAAAAAAAAATCTGAAATAAATATGTCAAAAATTCCTTTTGTTTCTTTGGCCTAAACCCAAGAGGCTTCCAACAACACCTTTTTTTTCAAAAATCGAACAATGTAAAAATGTCCTGCAAACTTTTTTCTTCTCAAAATATTGTCAAAAATAGTCAATTTTAGTATAAATAAGTGAGCGTTTGAGATTTTTTCACCAGATAAAGATTTTTATGGTCACTGTACACTTAGGCTTCGGGTCCACATGTTTTAAATTTTTTGGTTGACCGAGAAAAAAAATTTATTTTTTCAAAAAGCTGCATTGGTGTAGCTCTCTGAAAAAAGGCACGCCCGAATATTTTTTTCTGAAAAAAGGGAGTGCATATGAAAGAGGGCGTCGAAATATTATGATTGAGCACGATTTTTTTTTCCAACATGGGCGAATTGCAGTATGTAGCTAAGACATGTACACTTTATAGTGGCAACTCTGATGTTTGTGGCTTATAGGGACAAGGTACAAATCAAATGTAACCTTCAGGTTGGTTTCTCTTTTTCATCTTCATGTATGTTGAATAACTCTTTTTGCTTTTGGCTATAATTCACAATCTATATATGACAGAGACATAAGTGAAACAACACATTGTTCCTAGTCTTGTGCTACTTACCCATGTGAATTATCATGTATGTGGCATATTGGATAGTAGTCAAAATGTGAAGTTGAATGTATGATGTTTTTCAATTACGTCACAAGTTCAAAAAAGTATGCCTTACATTTTGGCCCATAATTCTAAAACTATACAATCTGAATCCTCAATTCAAAGTGCCGCATAAAGCTAACATCATGCCACTGTTCTGTGTCCATTTTCATGCTTGTGCCATGCTTAGAAGTGGTGAGAATCTTTCAGTGATTAAATGCATGTTTTAAATACAAAAAATCTCAATTTATTTCAAATATTTCACGTATATTGTGTCATAATTCATGATCCATACTAGATAGAGCTTCATTTGCAAATGCAACACATTCTATAGAATATCCCACTGCAGGATGCCGAATTACATGCCTCTAGGATGTAGATAAAGTACATAAAACTAACATTGATTCCATACTGGGCGATTTTACATCTCCGGCCATCTGGTCACCCTATAGAAACTAATTTTGTTTATAATCAAGTGAGTTTTTATGCTATTACGCTCATAATGCATCACATTAATCCTTATCATGTCTATAATGAGCTACAATTGAACAATAGATGAAAATGCATTCTCAACCATGTTTTTTTTTAACCTTAAAAATCCTCATTGAAATAGACTTGTTACACCTATGCAGCTTTTAGCTTATGTGCAATGAGAAAATGTGCCATAAAAAAGTGAAAATGACACATAGAGGTGTTTTTGCATCTGTTTATGCAGCCTAATGTGAAAATAAGTCAAACCAATGTTTTACTTTACAAAAAATAAATTCCCAAATTTCCGCATTTTACCACTTACATAAAACATGTCCTGAGAAAGTTGCATATAAATGAGTCAGGGTACATTTTTTTTTTAAAACGTTTCCGGCTTGAGAATCAACATAACAAAAGGCTTAATTTGATATATCACATACCTTAAAAAGAAAATCACAATATTGATTTTTTTGCATTTTTCCCAAGCTCTATGTAAAACATCCGTTGCACTGGTGCAACAAAAGGTTAAGTCGAAAAACGGAAACAGCTATAAAAAAAAATCTGAAATAAATATGTCAAAAATTCCTTTTGTTTCTTTGGCCTAAACCCAAGAGGCTTCCAACAACACCTTTTTTTTCAAAAATCGAACAATGTAAAAATGTCCTGCAAACTTTTTTCTTCTCAAAATATTGTCAAAAATAGTCAATTTTAGTATAAATAAGTGAGCGTTTGAGATTTTTTCACCAGATAAAGTTTTTTATGGTCACTGTACACTTAGGCTTCGTGTCCACATGTTTTCAATTTTTTGGTTGACCCAGAAAAAAAAGTATTTTTTCAAAAAGCTGCATTGGTGTAGCTCTCTGAAAAAAGGCACGCCCGAATATTTTTTTCTGAAAAAAGGGGGTGCATATGAAAGACGGCGTCGAAATATTATGATTGAGCACGATTTTTTTTTCCAACATGGGCGAATTGCAGTATGTAGCTAAGACATGTACACTTTATAGTGGCAACTCTGATGTTTGTGGCTTATAGGGACAAAGTACAAATCAAATGTAACCTTCAGGTTGGTTTCTCTTGTTCACCTTCATGTATGTTGAATAACTCTTTTTGCTTTTGGCTATAATTCACAATCTATATATGATAGAGACATAATTGAAACAACACATTGTTCCTAGTCTTGTGCTACTTACCCATGTGAATTATCATGTATGTGGCATATTGGAAAGTAGTCAAAATGTTAAGTTGAATGTATGATGTTTTTCAATTATGTCACAAGTTCAAAAAAGTATGCCTGACATTTTGGCCCATAATTCTGAAACTATACAATCTGGATCCTCAATTCAAAGTGCCGCATAAAGCTAACATCATGCCACTGTTCTGTGTCCATTTTCATGCTTGTGCCATGCTTATAAGTGGTGAGAATCTTTCAGTGATTAAATGCATGTTTTAAATACAAAAAATCTCAATTTATTTCAAATATTTCACGTATATTGTGTCATAATTCATGATCCATACTAGATAGAGCTTCATTTGCAAATGCAACACATTCTATAGAATATCCCACTGCAGGATGGCAAATTACATGCCTCTAGGATGTAGAGAAAGTACATAAAACTAATATTGACTCCATACTGGGAGATTTTACATCTCCGGCCATCTGCTCACCCTATAGAAACTAATTTTGTTTATAATCAAGTGAGTTTTTATGCTATTACGCTCATAATGCATCACATTAATCCCTATCATGTCTATACTGAGCTACAATTGAACAATAGATGAAAATGCATTCTAAACCATGTTGTTTTTTTAACCATAAAAATCCTCATTGAAATAGACTTGTTACACCTATGCAGCTTTTAGCTTATGTGTAATGAGAAAATGTGCCATAAAAAAGTGAAAATGACACATAGAGGTGTTTTTGCATCTGTTTATGCAGCCTAATGTGAAAACAAGTCAAACCAATGTTTTACTTTACAAAAAATAAATTCCCAAATTTCCGCATTTTACCACTTACATAAAACATCTCCTGAGAAAGTTGCATATAAATGAGTCAGGGTACATTTTTTTTTTTTAAACGTTTCCGGCTTGAGAATCAACATAACAAAAGGCTTAATTTGATATATCACATACCTTAAAAAGAAAATCACAATATTGATTTTTTTGCATTTTTCCCAAGCTCAATGTAAAACATCCGTTGCACTGGTGCAACAAAAGGTTAAGTCGAAAAACGGAAACTGCTATAAAAAAAAATCTGAAATATCTATTTCAAAAATTCCTTTTGTTTCTTTGGCCTAAACCCAAAAGGCTTCCAACAACACCTTTTTTTCAAAAATCTAACAATGTAAAAATGTCCTGCAAACTTTTTTTCTTCTCAAAATATTGTCAAAAATAGTCATTTTTAGTATAAATAAGTGAGCGTTTGAGATTTTTTCACCAGATAAAGATTTTTATGGTCACTGTACACTTAGGCTTCGGGTCCACATGTTTTCAATTTTTTGGTTGACCCAGAAAAAAAAATTATTTTTTCAAAAAGCTGCATTGGTGTAGCTCTCTGAAAAAAGGCACGCCCGAATATTTTTTTCTGAAAAAAGGAGGTGCATATGAAAGAGGGCGTCGAAATATTATGATTGAGCACAATTTTTTTTTCCAACATGGGCGAATTGCAGTATGTAGCTAAGACATGTACACTTTATAGTGGCAACTCTGATGTTTGTGGCTTATAGGGACAAGGTACAAATCAAATGTAACCTTCAGGTTGGTTTCTCTACTCTTTTTGCTTTTGGCTATAATTCACAATCTATATATGATAGAGACATAATTGAAACAACACATTGTTCCTAGTCTTGTGCTACTTACCCATGTGAATTATCATGTATGTGGCATATTGGATAGTAGTCAAAATGTGAAGTTGAATGTATGACGTTTTTCAATTATGTCACAAGTTCGAAAAAGTATGCCTTACATTTTGACCCATAATTCTAAAACTATACAATCTGGATCCTCAATTCAAAGTGCCGCATAAAGCTAACATCATGCCACTGTTCTGTGTCCATTTTCATGCTTGTGCCATGCTTACAAGTGGTGAGAATCTTTCAGTGATTAAATGCATGTTTTAAATACAAAAAATCTCAATTTATTTCAAATATTTCACGTATATTGTGTCATAATTCATGATCCATACTAGATAGAGCTTCATTTGCAAATGCAACACATTCTATAGAATGTCCCACTGCAGGATGGCAAATTACATGCCTCTAGGATGTAGAGAAAGTACATAAAACTAATATTGACTCCATACTGGGCGATTTTACATCTCCGGCCATCTGGTCACCCTATAGAAACTAATTTTGTTTATAATCAAGTGAGTTTTTATGCTATTACGCTCATAATGCATCACATTAATCCTTATCATGTCTATAATGAGCTACAATTGAACAATAGATGAAAATGCATTCTCAACCATGCTTTTTTTTAACCTTAAAAATCCTCATTGAAATAGACTTGTTACACCTATGCAGCTTTTAGCTTATGTGCAATGAGAAAATGTGCCATAAAAAAGTGAAAATGACACATAGAGGTGTTTTTGCATCTGTTTATGCAGCCTAATGTGAAAATAAGTCAAACCAATGTTTTACTTTACAAAAAATAAATTCCCAAATTTCCGCATTTTACCACTTACATAAAACATGTCCTGAGAAAGTTGCATATAAATGAGTCAGGGTACATTTTTTTTTAAAAACGTTTCCGGCTTGAGAATCAACATAACAAAAGGCTTAATTTGATATATCACATACCTTAAAAAGAAAATCACAATATTGATTTTTTTGCATTTTTCCCAAGCTCTATGTAAAACATCCGTTGCACTGGTGCAACAAAAGGTTAAGTCGAAAAACGGAAACAGCTATAAAAAAAAATCTGAAATAAATATGTCAAAAATTCCTTTTGTTTCTTTGGCCTAAACCCAAGAGGCTTCCAACAACACCTTTTTTTTCAAAAATCGAACAATGTAAAAATGTCCTGCAAACTTTTTTCTTCTCAAAATATTGTCAAAAATAGTCAATTTTAGTATAAATAAGTGAGCGTTTGAGATTTTTTCACCAGATAAAGTTTTTTATGGTCACTGTACACTTAGGCTTCGGGCCCACATGTTTTCAATTTTTTGGTTGACCCAGAAAAAAAAGTATTTTTTCAAAAAGCTGCATTGGTGTAGCTCTCTGAAAAAAGGCACGCCCGAATATTTTTTTCTGAAAAAAGGGGGTGCATATGAAAGACGGCGTCGAAATATTATGATTGAGCACGATTTTTTTTTCCAACATGGGCGAATTGCAGTATGTAGCTAAGACATGTACACTTTATAGTGGCAACTCTGATGTTTGTGGCTTATAGGGACAAAGTACAAATCAAATGTAACCTTCAGGTTGGTTTCTCTTGTTCACCTTCATGTATGTTGAATAACTCTTTTTGCTTTTGGCTATAATTCACAATCTATATATGATAGAGACATAATTGAAACAACACATTGTTCCTAGTCTTGTGCTACTTACCCATGTGAATTATCATGTATGTGGCATATTGGAAAGTAGTCAAAATGTTAAGTTGAATGTATGATGTTTTTCAATTATGTCACAAGTTCAAAAAAGTATGCCTGACATTTTGGCCCATAATTCTGAAACTATACAATCTGGATCCTCAATTCAAAGTGCCGCATAAAGCTAACATCATGCCACTGTTCTGTGTCCATTTTCATGCTTGTGCCATGCTTATAAGTGGTGAGAATCTTTCAGTGATTAAATGCATGTTTTAAATACAAAAAATCTCAATTTATTTCAAATATTTCACGTATATTGTGTCATAATTCATGATCCATACTAGATAGAGCTTCATTTGCAAATGCAACACATTCTATAGAATATCCCACTGCAGGATGGCAAATTACATGCCTCTAGGATGTAGAGAAAGTACATAAAACTAATATTGACTCCATACTGGGAGATTTTATATCTCCGGCCATCTGGTCACCCTATAGAAACTAATTTTGTTTATAATCAAGTGAGTTTTTATGCTATTACGCTCATAATGCATCACATTAATCCTTATCATGTCTATACTGAGCTACAATTGAACAATAGATGAAAATGCATTCTAAACCATGTTGTTTTTTTAACCATAAAAATCCTCATTGAAATAGACTTGTTACACCTATGCAGCTTTTAGCTTATGTGTAATGAGAAAATGTGCCATAAAAAAGTGAAAATGACACATAGAGGTGTTTTTGCATCTGTTTATGCAGCCTAATGTGAAAACAAGTCAAACCAATGTTTTACTTTACAAAAAATAAATTCCCAAATTTCCGCATTTTACCACTTACATAAAACATCTCCTGAGAAAGTTGCATATAAATGAGTCAGGGTACATTTTTTTTTTTAAACGTTTCCGGCTTGAGAATCAACATAACAAAAGGCTTAATTTGATATATCACATACCTTAAAAAGAAAATCACAATATTGTTTTTTTTGCATTTTTCCCAAGCTCAATGTAAAACATCCGTTGCACTGGTGCAACAAAAGGTTAAGTCGAAAAACGGAAACTGCTATAAAAAAAAATCTGAAATATCTATTTCAAAAATTCCTTTTGTTTCTTTGGCCTAAACCCAAAAGGCTTCCAACAACACCTTTTTTTCAAAAATCTAACAATGTAAAAATGTCCTGCGAACTTTTTTTCTTCTCAAAATATTGTCAAAAATAGTCATTTTTAGTATAAATAAGTGAGCGTTTGAGATTTTTTCACCAGATAAAGATTTTTATGGTCACTGTACACTTAGGCTTCGGGTCCACATGTTTTCAATTTTTTGGTTGACCCAGAAAAAAAAATTATTTTTTCAAAAAGCTGCATTGGTGTAGCTCTCTGAAAAAAGGCACGCCCGAATATTTTTTTCTGAAAAAAGGAGGTGCATATGAAAGAGGGCGTCGAAATATTATGATTGAGCACAATTTTTTTTTCCAACATGGGCGAATTGCAGTATGTAGCTAAGACATGTACACTTTATAGTGGCAACTCTGATGTTTGTGGCTTATAGGGACAAGGTACAAATCAAATGTAACCTTCAGGTTGGTTTCTCTACTCTTTTTGCTTTTGGCTATAATTCACAATCTATATATGATAGAGACATAATTGAAACAACACATTGTTCCTAGTCTTGTGCTACTTACCCATGTGAATTATCATGTATGTGGCATATTGGATAGTAGTCAAAATGTGAAGTTGAATGTATGACGTTTTTCAATTATGTCACAAGTTCGAAAAAGTATGCCTTACATTTTGACCCATAATTCTAAAACTATACAATCTGGATCCTCAATTCAAAGTGCCGCATAAAGCTAACATCATGCCACTGTTCTGTGTCCATTTTCATGCTTGTGCCATGCTTAGAAGTGGTGAGAATCTTTCAGTGATTAAATGCATGTTTTAAATACAAAAAATCTCAATTTATTTCAAATATTTCACGTATATTGTGTCATAATTCATGATCCATACTAGATAGAGCTTCATTTGCAAATGCAACACATTCTATAGAATGTCCCACTGCAGGATGCCGAATTACATGCCTCTAGGATGTAGAGAAAGTACATAAAACTAACATTGACTCCATACTGGGCGATTTTACATCTCCGGCCATCTGGTCACCCTATAGAAACTAGATTTGTTTATAATCAAGTGAGTTTTTATGCTATTACGCTCATAATGCATCACATTAATCCTTATCATGTCTATAATGAGCTACAATTGAACAATAGATGAAAATGCATTCTCAACCATGCTTTTTTTTAACCTTAAAAATCCTCATTGAAATAGACTTGTTACACCTATGCAGCTTTTAGCTTATGTGCAATGAGAAAATGTGCCATAAAAAAGTGAAAATGACACATAGAGGTGTTTTTGCATCTGTTTATGCAGCCTAATGTGAAAACAAGTCAAACCAATGTTTTACTTTACAAAAAATAAATTCCCAAATTTCCGCATTTTACCACTTACATAAAACATGTCCTGAGAAAGTTGCATATAAATGAGTCAGGGTACATTTTTTTTAAAAAACGTTTCCGGCTTGAGAATCAACATAACAAAAGGCTTAATTTGATATATCACATACCTTAAAAAGAAAATCACAATATTGATTTTTTTGCATTTTTTCCCAAGCTCTATGTAAAACATCCGTTGCACTGGTGCAACAAAAGGTTAAGTCGAAAAACGGAAACAGCAATAAAAAAAAATCTGAAATAAATATGTCAAAAATTCCTTTTGTTTCTTTGGCCTAAACCCAAGAGGCTTCCAACAACACCTTTTTTTTCAAAAATCGAACAATGTAAAAATGTCCTGCAAACTTTTTTTCTTCTCAAAATATTGTCAAAAATAGTCAATTTTAGTATAAATAAGTGAGCGTTTGAGATTTTTTCACCAGATAAAGTTTTTTATGGTCACTGTACACTTAGGCTTCGGGTCCACATGTTTTCAATTTTTTGGTTGACCCAGAAAAAAAATATATTTTTTCAAAAAGCTGCATTGGTGTAGCTCTCTGAAAAAAGGCACGCCCAAATATTTTTTTCTGAAAAAAGGGGGTGCATATGAAAGACGGCGTCGAAATATTATGATTGAGCACGATTTTTTTTTCCAACATGGGCGAATTGCAGTATGTAGCTAAGACATGTACACTTTATAGTGGCAACTCTGATGTTTGTGGCTTATAGGGACAAAGTACAAATCAAATGTAACCTTCAGGTTGGTTTCTCTTTTTCACCTTCATGTATGTTGAATAACTCTTTTTGCTTTTGGCTATAATTCACAATCTATATATGATAGAGACATAATTGAAACAACACATTGTTCCTAGTCTTGTGCTACTTACCCATGTGAATTATCATGTAAGTGGCATATTGGAAAGTAGTCAAAATGTTAAGTTGAATGTATGATGTTTTTCAATTATGTCACAAGTTCAAAAAAGTATGCCTGACATTTTGGCCCATAATTCTAAAACTATACAATCTGGATCCTCAATTCAAAGTGCCGCATAAAGCTAACATCATGCCACTGTTCTGTGTCCATTTTCATGCTTGTGCCATGCTTATAAGTGGTGAGAATCTTTCAGTGATTAAATGCATGTTTTAAATACAAAAAATCTCAATTTATTTCAAATATTTTACGTATATTGTGTCATAATTCATGATCCATACTAGATAGATCTTCATTTGCAAATGCAACACATTCTATAGAATATCCCACTGCAGGATGGCAAATTACATGCCTCTAGGATGTAGAGAAAGTACATAAAACTAATATTGACTCCATACTGGGCGATTTTACATCTCCGGCCATCTGGTCACCCTATAGAAACTAATTTTGTTTATAATCAAGTGAGTTTTTATGCTATTACGCTCATAATGCATCACATTAATCCTTATCATGTCTATAATGAGCTACAATTGAACAATAGATGAAAATGCATTCTAAACCATGTTTTTTTTTAACCTTAAAAATCCTCATTGAAATAGACTTGTTACACCTATGCAGCTTTTAGCTTATGTGTAATGAGAAAATGTGCCATAAAAAAGTGAAAATGACACATAGAGGTGTTTTTGCATCTGTTTATGCAGCCTAATGTGAAAACAAGTCAAACCAATGTTTTACTTTACAAAAAATAAATTCCCAAATTTCCGCATTTTACCACTTACATAAAACATCTCCTGAGAAAGTTGCATATAAATGAGTCAGGGTACATTTTTTTTTAAAAACGTTTCCGGCTTGAGAATCAACATAACAAAAGGCTTAATTTGATATATCACATACCTTAAAAAGAAAATCACAATATTGATTTTTTTGCATTTTTCCCAAGCTCAATGTAAAACATCCGTTGCACTGGTGCAACAAAAGGTTAAGTCGAAAAACGGAAACAGCTATAAAAAAAAATCTGAAATACATATGTCAAAAATTCCTTTTGTTTCTTTGGCCTAATCCCAAGAGGCTTCCAACAACACCTTTTTTTTCAAAATCGAACAATGTAAAAATGTCCTGCAAACTTTTTTTCTTCTCAAAATATTGTCAAAAATAGTCATTTTTAGTATAAATAAGTGAGCGTTTGAGATTTTTTCACCAGATAAAGTTTTTTATGGTCACTGTACACTTAGGCTTCGGGTCCACATGTTTTCAATTTTTTGGTTGACCCAGAAAAAAAATTTATTTTTTCAAAAAGCTGCACTGGTGTAGCTCTCTGAAAAAAGGCACGCCCGAATATTTTTTTCTGAAAAAAGGGGGTGCATATTAAAGAGGGCGTCGAAATATTATGATTGAGCAAGATTTTTTTTTCCGACATGGGCGAATTGCAGTATGTAGCTAAGACATGTACACTTTATAGTGGCAACTCTGATGTTTGTGGCTTATAGGGACAAGGTACAAATCAAATGTAACCTTCAGGATGGTTTCTCTTTTAAACCTTCATGTATGTTGAAGAACTCTTTTTGCTTTTGGCTATAATTGACAATCTATATATGATAGAGACATAATTGAAACAACACTTTGTTCCTAGTCTTGTGCTACTTACCCATGTGAATTATCATGTATGTGGCATATTGGATAGTAGTCAAAATGTGAAGTTGAATGTATGATGTTTTTCAATTACGTCACAAGTTCGAAAAAGTATGCCTTACATTTTGGCCCATAATTCTAAAACTATACAATCTGGATCCTCAATTCAAAGTGCCACATAAAGCTAACATCATGCCACTGTTCTGTGTCCATTTTCATGCTTGTTCCATGCTTAGAAGTGGTGAGAATCTTTCAGTGATTAAATTTAAATGCATGTTTTAAATACAAAAAATCTCAATTTATTTCAAATATTTCACGTATATTGTGTCATAATTCATGATCCATACTAGATACAGCTTCATTTGCAAATGCAACACATTCTATAGAATATCCCACTGCAGGATGCCGAATTATATGCCTCTAGGTTGTAGAGAAAGTACATAAAACTAACATTGACTCCATACTGGGCAATTTTACATCTCCGGCCATCTGGTCACACTATAGAAACTAATTTTGTTTATAATCAAGTGAGTTTTTATGCTATTACGCTCATAATGCATCACATTAATCCTTATCATGTCTATAATGAGCTACAATTTAACAATAGATGAAAATGCATTCTCAACCATGTTTTTTTTTAACCTTAAAAATCCTCATTGAAATAGACTTGTTACACCTATGCAGCTTTTAGCTTATGTGTAATGAGAAAATGTGCCATAAAAAAGTGAAAATGACACATAGAGGTGTTTTTGCATCTGTTTATGCAGCCTAATGTGAAAACAAGTCAAACCAATGTTTTACTTTACAAAAAATAAATTCCCAAATTTCCGCATTTTACCACTTACATAAAACATCTCCTGAGAAAGTTGCATATAAATGAGTCAGGGTACATTTTTTTTTAAAAACGTTTCCGGCTTGAGAATCAACATAACAAAAGGCTTAATTTGATATCTCACATACCTTAAAAAGAAAATCACAATATTGATTTTTTTGCATTTTTCCCAAGCTCTATGTAAAACATCCGTTGCACTGGTGCAACAAAAGGTTAAGTCGAAAAACGGAAACAGCTATA
Organism: Triturus cristatus; assembly: GCF_964204655.1. Classification (NCBI taxonomy): domain Eukaryota; kingdom Metazoa; phylum Chordata; class Amphibia; order Caudata; family Salamandridae; genus Triturus; species Triturus cristatus. Next base: position 206,308,520 of record NC_140594.1, on the reverse strand, counting down.
AAAAAAAATCTGAAATATATATTTCAAAAATTCCTTTTGTTTCTTTGGCCTAAACCCAAAAGGCTTCCAACAACACCTTTTTTTCAAAAATCGAACAATGTAAAAATGTCCTGCGAACTTTTTTTCTTCTCAAAATATTGTCAAAAATAGTCATTTTTAGTATAAATAAGTGAGCGTTTGAGATTTTTTCACCAGATAAAGATTTTTATGGTCACTGTACACTTAGGCTTCGGGTCCACATGTTTTCAATTTTTTGGTTGACCCAGAAAAAAAAATTTTTTTTTCAAAAAGCTGCACTGGTGTAGCTCTCTGAAAAAAGGCACGCCCGAATATTTTTTTCTGAAAAAAGGGGGTGCATATGAAAGAGGGCGTCGAAATATTATGATTGAGCACGATTTTTTTTTCCGACATGGGCGAATTGCAGTATGTATCTAAGACATGTACACTTTATAGTGGCAACTCTGATGTTTGTGGCTTATAGGGACAAGGTACAAATCAAATGTAACCTTCAGGATGGTTTCTCTTTTTCACCTTCATGTATGTTGAAGAACTCTTTTTGCTTTTGGCTATAATTGACAATCTATATATGATAGAGACGTAATTGAAACAACACTTTGTTCCTAGTCTTGTGCTACTTACCCATGTGAATTATCATGTATGTGGCATATTGGATAGTAGTCAAAATGTGAAGTTGAATGTATGATGTTTTTCAATTACGTCACAAGTTCGAAAAAGTATGCCTTACATTTTGGCCCATAATTCTAAAACTATACAATCTGGATCCTCAATTCAAAGTGCCACATAAAGCTAACATCATGCCACTGTTCTGTGTCCATTTTCATGCTTGTTCCATGCTTAGAAGTGGTGAGAATCTTTCAGTGATTAAATTTAAATGCATGTTTTAAATACAAAAAATCTCAATTTATTTCAAATATTTCACGTATATTGTGTCATAATTCATGATCCATACTAGATAGAGCTTCATTTGCAAATGCAACACATTCTATAGAATATCCCACTGCAGGATGCCAAATTACATGCCTCTAGGTTGTAGAGAAAGTACATAAAACTAACATTGACTCCATACTGGGCAATTTTACATCTCCGGCCATCTGGTCACCCTATAGAAACTAATTTTGTTTATAATCAAGTGAGTTTTTATGCTATTACTCTCATAATGCATCACATTAATCCTTATCATGTCTATAATGAGCTACAATTGAACAATAGATGAAAATGCATTCTCAACCATGTTTTTTTTTAACCTTAAAAATCCTCATTGAAATAGACTTGTTACACCTATGCAGCTTTTAGCTTATGTGTAATGAGAAAATGTGCCATAAAAAAGTGAAAATGACACATAGAGGTGTTTTTGCATCTGTTTATGCAGCCTAATGTGAAAACAAGTCAAACCAATGTTTTACTTTACAAAAAATAAATTCCCAAATTTCCGCATTTTACCACTTACATAAAACATCTCCTGAGAAAGTTGCATATAAATGAGTCAGGGTACATTTTTTTTAAAAAACGTTTCCGGCTTGAGAATCAACATAAAAAAAGGCTTAATTTGATATATCACATACCTTAAAAAGAAAATCACAATATTGATTTTTTTGCATTTTTCCCAAGCTCTATGTAAAACATCCGTTGCACTGGTGCAACAAAAGGTTAAGTCGAAAAACGGAAACAGCTATAAAAAAAAATCTGAAATATATATTTCAAAAATTCCTTTTGTTTCTTTGGCCTAAACCCAAAAGGCTTCCAACAACACCTTTTTTTCAAAAATCGAACAATGTAAAAATGTCCTGTGAACTTTTTTTCTTCTCAAAATATTGTCAAAAATAGTCATTTTTAGTATAAATAAGTGAGCGTTTGAGAATTTTCACCAGATAAAGATTTTTATGGTCACTGTACACTTAGGCTTCGGGTCCACATGTTTTCAATTTTTTGGTTGACCCAGAAAAAAAAAATATTTTTTCAAAAAGCTGCACTGGTGTAGCTCTCTGAAAAAAGGCACGCCTGATTATTTTTTTCTGAAAAAAGGGGGTGCATATGAAAGAGGGCGTCGAAATATCATGATTGAGCACGATGTTTTTTTTCCGACATGGGCGAATTGCAGTATGTAGCTAAGACGTGTCCACTTTATAGTGGCAACTCTGATGTTTGTGGCTTATAGGGACAATGTACAAATCAAGTGTAACCTTCAGGTTGGTTTTTCTTTTTCACCTTCATGTATGTTGAAGAACTCTTTTTGCTTTTTGCTATAATTCACAATCTATATATGATAGAGACATAATTTAAACAACACATTCTTCCTAGTCTTGTGCTACTTACCCATGTGAATTATCATGTATGTGGCATATTGGATAGTAGTCAAAATGTGAAGTTGAATGTATGTTGTTTTTCAATTATGTCACAAGTTCGAAAAAGTATGCCTTACATTTTGGCCCATAATTCTAAAACTATACAATCTGGATCCTCACTTCAAAGTGCCGCATAAAGCTAACATCATGCCACTGTTCTGTGTCCATTTTCATGCTTGTGCCATGCTTAGAAGTGGTGAGAATCTTTCAGTGATTAAATGCATGTTTTAAATACAAAAAATCTCAATTTATTTCAAATATTTTACGTATATTGTGTCATAATTCATGATCCATACTAGATAGAGCTTCATTTGCAAATGCAACACATTCTATAGAATATCCCACTGCAGGATGGCAAATTACATGCCTCTAGGATGTAGAGAAAGTACATAAAACTAATATTGACTCCATACTGGGAGATTTCACATCTCCGGCCGTCTGGTCACCCTATAGAAACTAATTTTGTTTATAATCAAGTGAGTTTTTATGCTATTACGCTCATAATGCATCACATTAATCCTTATCATGTCTATAATGAGCTACAATTGAACAATAGATGAAAATGCATTCAAACCATGTTTTTTTTAACCTTAAAAATCCTCATTGAAATAGACTTGTTACACCTATGCAGCTTTTAGCTTATGTGTAATGAGAAAATGTGCCATAAAAAAGTGAAAATGACACATAGAGGTGTTTTTCCATCTGTTTATGCAGCCTAATGTGAAAACAAGTCAAACCAATGTTTTACTTTACAAAAAATAAATTCCCAAATTTCCGCATTTTACCACTTACATAAAACATCTCCTGAGAAAGTTGCATATAAATGAGTCAGGGTACATTTTTTTTTTAAACGTTTCCGGCTTGAGAATCAACATAACAAAAGGCTTAATTTGATATATCACATACCTTAAAAAGAAAATCACAATATTGATTTTTTTGCATTTTTCCCAAGCTCAATGTAAAACATCCGTTGCACTGGTGCAACAAAAGGTTAAGTCGAAAAACGGAAACAGCTATAAAAAAAAATCTGAAATATGTATTTAAAAAATTCCTTTTGTTTCTTTGGCCTAAACCCAAAAGGCTTCCAACAACACCTTTTTTTCAAAAATCGAACAATGTAAAAATGTCCTGCGAACTTTTTTTCTTCTCAAAATATTGTCAAAAATAGTCATTTTTAGTATAAATAAGTGAGCGTTTGAGATTTTTTCACCAGATAAAGATTTTTATGGTCACTGTACACTTAGGCTTCGGGTCCACATGTTTTCAATTTTTTGGTTGACCCAGAAAAAAATATTATTTTTTCAAAAAGCTGCATTGGTGTAGCTCTCTGAAAAAAGGCACGCCCGAATATTTTTTTCTGAAAAAAGGGGGTGCATATGAAAGAGGGCGTCGAAATATTATGATTGAGCACGATTTTTTTTTCCAACATGGGCGAATTGCAGTATGTAGCTAAGACATGTACACTTTATAGTGGCAACTCTGATGTTTGTGGCTTATAGAGACAAGGTACAAATCAAATGTAACCTTCAGGTTGGTTTCTCTTTTTCACCTTCATGTATGTTGAATAACTCTTTTTGCTTTTGGCTATAATTCACAATCTATATATGATAGAGACATAATTGAAACAACACATTGTTCCTAGTCTTGTGCTACTTACCCATGTGAATTATCATGTATGTGGCATATTGGAAAGTAGTCAAAATGTTAAGTTGAATGTATGATGTTTTTCAATTACGTCACAAGTTCAAAAAAGTATGCCTGACATTTTGGCCCATAATTCTGAAACTATACAATCTGGATCCTCAATTCAAAGTGCTGCATAAAGCTAACATCATGCCACTGTTCTGTGTCCATTTTCATGCTTGTGCCATGCTTATAAGTGGTGAGGATCTTTCAGTGAATAAATGCATGTTTTAAATACAAAAAATCTCAATTTATTTCAAATATTTTACGTATATTGTGTCATAATTCATGATCCATACTAGATAGAGCTTCATTTGCAAATGCAACACATTCTTAGAATATCCCACTGCAGGATGGCAAATTACATGCCTCTAGGATGTAGAGAAAGTACATAAAACTAATATTGACTCCATACTGGGCGATTTTACATCTCCGGCCATCTGGTCACCCTATAGAAACTAATTTTGTTTATAATCAAGTGAGTTTTTATGCTATTACGCTCATAATGCATCACATTAATCCTTATCATGTCTATAATGAGCTACAATTGAACAATAGATGAAAATGCATTCTAAACCATGTTTTTTTTAACCTTAAAAATCCTCATTGAAATAGACTTGTTACACCTATGCAGCTTTTAGCTTATGTGTAATGAGAAAATGTGCCATAAAAAAGTGAAAATGACACATAGAGGTGTTTTTGCATCTGTTTATGCAGCCTAATGTGAAAACAAGTCAAACCAATGTTTTACTTTACAAAAAATAAATTCCCAAATTTCCGCATTTTACCACTTACATAAAACATCTCCTGAGAAAGTTGCATATAAATGAGTCTGGGTACATTTTTTTTAAAAAAAGTTTCCGGCTTGAGAATCAACATAACAAAAGGCTTAATTTGATATATCACATACCTTAAAAAGAAAATCACAATATTGATTTTTTTGCATTTTTCCCAAGCTCAATGTAAAACATCCGTTGCACTGGTGCAACAAAAGGTTAAGTCGAAAAATGGAAACAGCTATAAAAAAAATCTGAAATATACATTTCAAAAATTCCTTTTGTTTCTTTGGCCTCAACCCAAGAGGCTTCCAACAACACCTTTTTTTCAAAACTCGAACAATGTAAAAATGTCCTGCGAACTTTTTTTCTTCTCAAAATATTGTCAAAAATAGTCATTTTTAGTATAAATAAGTGAGCCGTTTGGGATTTTTTCACCAGATAAAGTTGTTTATGGTCACTGTACACTTAGGCTTCGCGTCCACATGTTTTCAATTTTTTGGTTGACCCAGAAAAAAAATTTATTTTTTCAAAAAGCTGCATTGGTGTAGCTCTCTGAAAAAAGGCACGCCCGAATATTTTTTTCTGAAAAAAGGGGGTGCATATGAAAGAGGGCGTCGAAATATTATGATTGAGCACGATTTTTTTTTCCAACATGGGCGAATTGCAGTATGTAGCTAAGACATGTACACTTTATAGTGGCAACTCTGATGTTTGTGGCTTATAGGAAAAAGTACAAATCAAATGTAACCTTCAGGTTGGTTTCTCTTTTTCACCTTCATGTATGTTGAATAACTCTTTTTGCTTTTGGCTATAATTCACAATCTATATATGATAGAGACATAATTGAAACAACACATTGTTCTTAGTCTTGTGCTACTTACCCATGTGAATTATTATGTATGTGGCATATTGGAAAGTAGTCAAAATGTTTAGTTGAATGTATGATGTTTTTCAATTACGTCACAAGTTCAAAAAAGTATGCCTGACATTTTGGCCCATAATTCTGAAACTATACAATCTGGATCCTCAATTCAAAGTGCCACATAAAGCTAACATCATGCCACTGTTCTGTGTCCATTTTCATGCTTGTGCCATGCTTATAAGTGGTGAGAATCTTTCAGTGATTAAATGCATGTTTTAAATACAAAAAATCTCAATTTATTTCAAATATTTTACGTATATTGTGTCATAATTCATGATCCATACTAGATAGAGCTTCATTTGCAAATGCAACACATTCTATAGAATATCCCACTGCAGGATGGCAAATTACATGCCTCTAGGATGTAGAGAAAGTACATAAAACTAATATTGACTCCATACTGGGCGATTTTACATCTCCGGCCATCTGGTCACCCTATAGAAACTAATTTTGTTTATAATCAAGTGAGTTTTTATGCTATTAAGCTCATAACGCATCACATTAATCCTTATCATGTCTATAATGAGCTACAATTGAACAATAGATGAAAATGCATTCTAAACCATGTTTTTTTTTAACCTTAAAAATCCTCATTGAAATAGACTTGTTACACCTATGCAGCTTTTAGCTTATGTGTAATGAGAAAATGTGCCATAAAAAAGTGAAAATGACACATAGAGGTGTTTTTGCATCTGTTTATGCAGCCTAATGTGAAAACAAGTCAAACCAATGTTTTACTTTACAAAAAATAAATTCCCAAATTTCCGCATTTTACCACTTACATAAAACATCTCCTGAGAAAGTTGCATATAAATGAGTCAGGGTACATTTTTTTTTTAAACGTTTCCGGCTTGAGAATCAACATAACAAAAGGCTTAATTTGATATATCACATACCTTAAAAAGAAAATCACAATATTGATTTTTTTGCATTTTTCCCAAGCTCAATGTAAAACATCCGTTGCACTGGTGCAACAAAAGGTTAAGTCGAAAAACGGAAACAGCTATAAAAAAAAATCTGAAATATGTATTTCAAAAATTCCTTTTGTTTCTTTGGCCTAAACCCAAAAGGCTTCCAACAACACCTTTTTTTCAAAAATCGAACAATGTAAAAATGTCCTGCGAACTTTTTTTCTTCTCAAAATATTGTCAAAAATAGTCATTTTTAGTATAAATAAGTGAGCGTTTGAGATTTTTTCACCAGATAAAGATTTTTATGGTCACTGTACACTTAGGCTTCGGGTCCACATGTTTTCAATTTTTTGGTTGACCCAGAAAAAAATATTATTTTTTCAAAAAGCTGCATTGGTGTAGCTCTCTGAAAAAAGGCACGCCCGAATATTTTTTTCTGAAAAAAGGGGGTGCATATGAAAGAGGGCGTCGAAATATTATGATTGAGCACGATTTTTTTTTCCAACATGGGCGAATTGCAGTATGTAGCTAAGACATGAACACTTTATAGTGGCAACTCTGATGTTTGTGGCTTATAGAGACAAGGTACAAATCAAATGTAACCTTCAGGTTGGTTTCTCTTTTTCACCTTCATGTATGTTGAATAACTCTTTTTGCTTTTGGCTATAATTCACAATCTATATATGATAGAGACATAATTGAAACAACACATTGTTCCTAGTCTTGTGCTACTTACCCATGTGAATTATCATGTATGTGGCATATTGGAAAGTAGTCAAAATGTTAAGTTGAATGTATGATGTTTTTCAATTACGTCACAAGTTCAAAAAAGTATGCCTGACATTTTGGCCCATAATTCTGAAACTATACAATCTGGATCCTCAATTCAAAGTGCTGCATAAAGCTAACATCATGCCACTGTTCTGTGCCCATTTCAATGCTTGTGCCATGCTTATAAGTGGTGAGGATCTTTCAGTGATTAAATGCATGTTTTAAATACAAAAAATCTCAATTTATTTCAAATATTTTACGTATATTGTGTCATAATTCATGATCCATACTAGATAGAGCTTCATTTGCAAATGCAACACATTCTTAGAATATCCCACTGCAGGATGGCAAATTACATGCCTCTAGGATGTAGAGAAAGTACATAAAACTAATATTGACTCCATACTGGGCGATTTTACATCTCCGGCCATCTGGTCACCCTATAGAAACTAATTTTGTTTATAATCAAGTGAGTTTTTATGCTATTACGCTCATAATGCATCACATTAATCCTTATCATGTCTATAATGAGCTACAATTGAACAATAGATGAAAATGCATTCTAAACCATGTTTTTTTTTAACCTTAAAAATCCTCATTGAAATAGACTTGTTACACCTATGCAGCTTTTAGCTTATGTGTAATGAGAAAATGTGCCATAAAAAAGTGAAAATGACACATAGAGGTGTTTTTGCATCTGTTTATGCAGCCTAATGTGAAAACAAGTCAAACCAATGTTTTACTTTACAAAAAATAAATTCCCAAATTTCCGCATTTTACCACTTACATAAAACATCTCCTGAGAAAGTTGCATATAAATGAGTCTGGGTACATTTTTTTTAAAAAAAGTTTCCGGCTTGAGAATCAACATAACAAAAGGCTTAATTTGATATATCACATACCTTAAAAAGAAAATCACAATATTGATTTTTTTGCATTTTTCCCAAGCTCAATGTAAATCATCCGTTGCACTGGTGCAACAAAAGGTTAAGTCGAAAAACGGAAACAGCTATAAAAAAAAATCTGAAATATGTATTTCAAAATTCCTTTTGTTTCTTTGGCCTAAACCCAAAAGGCTTCCAACAACACCTTTTTTTCAAAAATCGAACAATGTAAAAATGTCCTGCAAACTTTTTTTCTTCTCAAAATATTGTCACAAATAGTCATTTTTAGTATAAATAAGTGAGCGTTTGAGATTTATTCACCAGATAAAGATTTTTATGGTCACTGTACACTTAGGCTTCGGGTCCACATGTTTTCAATTTTTTGGTTGACCCAGAAAAAAAATGTATTTTTTCAAAAAGCTGCATTGGTGTAGCTCTCTGAAAAAAGGCACGCCCGAATATTTTTTTCTGAAAAAAGGGAGTGCATATGAAAGAGGGCGTCGAAATATTATGATTGCGCACGATTTTTTTTTCCAACATGGGCGAATTGCAGTATGTAGCTAAGACATGTACACTTTATAGTGGCAACTCTGATGTTTGTGGCTTGTAGGGACAAGGTACAAATCAAATGTAACCTTCAGGTTGGTTTCTCTTTTTCATCTTCATGTATGTTGAATAACTCTTTTTGCTTTTGGCTATAATTCACAATCTATATATGACAGAGACATAATTGAAACAACACATTGTTCCTAGTCTTGTGCTACTTACCCATGTGAATTATCATGTATGTGGCATATTGGATAGTAGTCAAAATGTGAAGTTGAATGTATGATGTTTTTCAATTACGTCACAAGTTCAAAAAAGTATGCCTTACATTTTGGCCCATAATTCTAAAACTATACAATCTGAATCCTCAATTCAAAGTGCCGCATAAAGCTAACATCATGCCACTGTTCTGTGTCCATTTTCATGCTTGTGCCATGCTTAGAAGTGGTGAGAATCTTTCAGTGATTAAATGCATGTTTTAAATACAAAAAATCTCAATTTATTTCAAATATTTCACGTATATTGTGTCATAATTCATGATCCATACTAGATAGAGCTTCATTTGCAAATGCAACACATTCTATAGAATATCCCACTGCAGGATGCTGAATTACATGCCTCTAGGATGTAGAGAAAGTACATAAAATTAACATTGATTCCATACTGGGCGATTTTACATCTCCGGCCATCTGGTCACCCTATAGAAACTAATTTTGTTTATAATCAAGTGAGTTTTTATGCTATTACACTCATAATGCATCACATTAATCCTTATCATGTCTATAATGAGCTACAATTGAACAATAGATGAAAATGCATTCTCAACCATGTTTTTTTTTAACCTTAAAAATCCTCATTGAAATAGACTTGTTACACCTATGCAGCTTTTAGCTTATGTGTAATGAGAAAATGTGCCATAAAAAAGTGAAAATGACACATAGAGGTGTTTTTGCATCTGTTTATGCAGCCTAATGTGAAAACAAGTCAAACCAATGTTTTACTTTACAAAAAATAAATTCCCAAATTTCCTCATTTTACCACTTACATAAAACATCTCCTGAGAAAGTTGCATATAAATGAGTCAGGGTACATTTTTTTTTAAAAACGTTTCCGGCTTGAGAATCAACATAACAAAAGGCTTAATTTGATATATCACATACCTTAAAAAGAAAATCACAATATTGATTTTTTTGCATTTTTCCCAAGCTCAATGTAAAACATCCGTTGCACTGGTGCAACAAAAGGTTAAGTCGAAAAACGGAAACAGCTATAAAAAAAATCTGATATATACATTTCAAAAATTCCTTTTGTTTCTTTGGCCTCAACCCAAGAGGCTTCCAACAACATCTTTTTTTCAAAAATCGAACAATGTAAAAATGTCCTGCAAACTTTTTTTCTTCTCAAAATATTGTCAAAAATAGTCATTTTTAGTATAAATAAGTGAGCCGTTTGCGATTTTTTCACCAGATAAAGTTGTTTATGGTCACTGTACACTTAGGCTTCGGGTCCACATGTTTTCAATTTTTTGGTTGACCCAGAAAAAAAATTTATTTTTTCAAATAGCTGCATTGGTGTAGCTCTCTGAAAAAAGGCACGCCCGAATATTTTTTTCTGAAAAAAGGGGGTGCATATGAAAGAGGGCGTCGAAATATTATGATTGAGCACGATTTTGTTTTCCAACATGGGCGAATTGCAGTATGTAGCTAAGACATGTACACTTTATAATGGCAACTCTGATGTTTGTGGCTTATAGGGACAAAGTACAAATCAAATGTAACCTTCAGGTTGGTTTCTCTTTTTCACCTTCATGTATGTTGAATAACTCTTTTTGCTTTTGGCTATAATTCACAATCTATATATGATAGAGACATAATTGAACCAACACATTGTTCCTAGTCTTGTGCTACTTACCCATGTGAATTATCATGTATGTGGCATATTGGAAAGTAGTCAAAATGTTAAGTTGAATGTATGATGTTTTTCAATTACGTCACAAGTTCAAAAAATTATGCCTGACATTTTGGCCCATAATTCTGAAACTATACAATCTGGATCCTCAATTCAAAGTGCCGCATAAAGCTAACATCATGCCACTGTTCTGTGTCCATTTTCATGCTTGTGCCATGCTTATAAGTGGTGAGAATCTTTCAGTGATTAAATGCATGTTTTAAATACAAAAAATCTCAATTTATTTCAAATATTTTACGTATATTGTGTCATAATTCATGATCCATACTAGATAGAGCTTCATTTGCAAATGCAACACATTCTATAGAATATCCCACTGCAGGATGGCAAATTACATGCCTCTAGGATGTAGAGAAAGTACATAAAACTAATATTGACTCCATACTGGGCGATTTTACATCTCCGGCCATCTGGTCACCCTATAGAAACTAATTTTGTTTATAATCAAGTGAGTTTTTATGCTATTACGCTCATAATGCATCACATTAATCCTTATCATGTCTATAATGAGCTACAATTGAACAATAGATGAAAATGCATTCTCAACCATGCTTTTTTTTAACCTTAAAAATCCTCATTGAAATAGACTTGTTACACCTATGCAGCTTTTAGCTTATGTGCAATGAGAAAATGTGCCATAAAAAAGTGAAAATGACACATAGAGGTGTTTTTGCATCTGTTTATGCAGCCTAATGTGAAAAAAAGTCAAACCAATGTTTTACTTTACAAAAAATAAATTCCCAAATTTCCGCATTTTACCACTTACATAAAACATGTCCTGAGAAAGTTGCATATAAATGAGTCAGGGTACATTTTTTTTTAAAAACGTTTCCGGCTTGAGAATCAACATAACAAAAGGCTTAATTTGATATATCACATACCTTAAAAAGAAAATCACAATATTGATTTTTTTGCATTTTTCCCAAGCTCAATGTAAAACATCCGTTGCACTGGTGCAACAAAAGGTTAAGTCGAAAAACGGAAACAGCTATAAAAAAAAATCTGATATACATATGTCAAAAATTCCTTTTGTTTCTTTGGCCTAAACCCAAGAGGCTTCCAACAACACCTTTTTTTTCAAAAATCGAACAATGTAAAAATGTCCTGCAAACTTTTTTTCTTCTCAAAATATTGTCAAAAATAGTCAATTTTAGTATAAATAAGTGAGCGTTTGAGATTTTTTCACCAGATAAAGTTTTTTATGGTCACTGTACACTTAGGCTTCGGGTCCACATGTTTTCAGTTTTTTGGTTGACCCAGAAAAAAAAATAATTTTTTCAAAAAGCTGCATTGGTGTAGCTCTCTGAAAAAAGGCACGCCCGAATATTTTTTTCTGAAAAAAGGGGGTGCATATGAAAGAGGGCGTCGAAATATTATGATTGAGCACGATTTTTTTTAACCGACATGGGCGAATTGCAGTATGTAGCTAAGACATGTCCTCTTTATAGTGGCAACTCTGATGTTTGTGGCTTATAGGGACAAGGTACAAATCAAGTGTAACCTTCAGGTTGGTTTTTCTTTTTCACCTTCATGTATGTTGAAGAACTCTTTTTGCTTTTGGCTATAATTCACAATCTATATATGATAGAGACATAATTTAAACAACACATTCTTCCTAGTCTTGTGCTACTTACCCATGTGAATTATCATGTATGTGGCATATTGGATAGTAGTCAAAATGTGAAGTTGAATGTATGATGTTTTTCAATTACGTCACAAGTTCGAAAAAGTATGCCTTACATTTTGGCCCATAATTCTAAAACTATACAATCTGGATCCTCAATTCAAAGTGCCGCATAAAGCTAACATCATGCCACTGTTCCGTGTCCATTTTCATGCTTGTGCCATGCTTACATGCTTAGAAGTGGTGAGAATCTTTCAGTGATTAAATGCATGTTTTAAATACAAAAAATCTCAATTTATTTCAAATATTTCACGTATATTGTGTCATAATTCATGATCCATACTAGATAGAGCTTCCTTTGCAAATGCAACACATTCTATAGAATATCCCACTGCAGGATGGCAAATTACATGCCTCTAGGATGTAGAGAAAGTACATAAAACTAACATTGACTCCATACTGGGCGATTTTACATCTCCGGCCATCTGGTCACCCTATAGAAACTAATTTTGTTTATAATCAAGTGAGTTTTTATGCTATTACGCTCATAATGCATCACATTAATCCTTATCATGTCTATAATGAGCTACAATTGAACAATAGATGAAAATGCATTCTAAACCATGTTTTTTTTAACCTTAAAAATCCTCATTGAAATAGACTTGTTACACCTATGCAGCTTTTAGCTTATGTGTAATGAGAAAATGTGCCATAAAAAAGTGAAAATGACACATAGAGGTGTTTTTGCATCTGTTTATGCAGCCTAATGTGAAAACAAGTCAAACCAATGTTTTACTTTACAAAAAATAAATTCCCAAATTTCCGCATTTTACCACTTACATAAAACATCTCCTGAGAAAGTTGCATATAAATGAGTCTGGGTACATTTTTTTTTAAAAAAGTTTCCGGCTTGAGAATCAACATAACAAAAGGCTTAATTTGATATATCACATACCTTAAAAGAAAATCACAATATTGATTTTTTTGCATTTTTCCCAAGCTCAATGTAAATCATCCGTTGCACTGGTGCAACAAAAGGTTAAGTCGAAAAACGGAAACAGCTATAAAAAAAAATCTGAAATATGTATTTCAAAATTCCTTTTGTTTCTTTGGCCTAAACCCAAAAGGCTTCCAACAACACCTTTTTTTCAAAAATCTAACAATGTAAAAATGTCCTGCGAACTTTTTTTCTTCTCAAAATATTGTCACAAATAGTCATTTTTAGTATAAATAAGTGAGCGTTTGAGATTTTTTCACCAGATAACGATTTTTATGGTCACTGTACACTTAGGCTTCGGGTCCACATGTTTTCAATTTTTTGGTTGACCCAGAAAAAAAATTTATTTTTTCAAAAAGCTGCATTGGTGTAGCTCTCTGAAAAAAGGCACGCCCGAATATTTTTTTCTGAAAAAAGGGAGTGCATATGAAAGAGGGCGTCGAAATATTATGATTGAGCACGATTTTTTTTTCCAACATGGGCGAATTGCAGTATGTAGCTAAGACATGTACACTTTATAGTGGCAACTCTGATGTTTGTGGCTTATAGGGACAAGGTACAAATCAAATGTAACCTTCAGGTTGGTTTCTCTTTTTCATCTTCATGTATGTTGAATAACTCTTTTTGCTTTTGGCTATAATTCACAATCTATATATGACAGAGACATAATTGAAACAACACATTGTTCCTAGTCTTGTGCTACTTACCCATGTGAATTATCATGTATGTGGCATATTGGATAGTAGTCAAAATGTGAAGTTGAATGTATGATGTTTTTCAATTACGTCACAAGTTCAAAAAAGTATGCCTTACATTTTGGCCCATAATTCTAAAACTATACAATCTGAATCCTCAATTCAAAGTGCCGCATAAAGCTAACATCATGCCACTGTTCTGTGTCCATTTTCATGCTTGTGCCATGCTTAGAAGTGGTGAGAATCTTTCAGTGATTAAATGCATGTTTTAAATACAAAAAATCTCAATTTATTTCAAATATTTTACGTATATTGTGTCATAATTCATGATCCATACTAGATAGAGCTTCATTTGCAAATGCAACACATTCTATAGAATATCCCACTGCAGGATGGCAAATTACATGCCTCTAGGATGTAGAGAAAGTACATAAAACTAATATTGACTCCATACTGGGCGATTTTACATCTCCGGCCATCTGGTCACCCTATAGAAACTAATTTTGTTTATAATCAAGTGAGTTTTTATGCTATTAAGCTCATAACGCATCACATTAATCCTTATCATGTCTATAATGAGCTACAATTGAACAATAGATGAAAATGCATTCTAAACCATGTTTTTTTTTAACCTTAAAAATCCTCATTGAAATAGACTTGTTACACCTATGCAGCTTTTAGCTTATGTGTAATGAGAAAATGTGCCATAAAAAAGTGAAAATGACACATAGAGGTGTTTTTGCATCTGTTTATGCAGCCTAATGTGAAAACAAGTCAAACCAATGTTTTACTTTACAAAAAATAAATTCCCAAATTTCCGCATTTTACCACTTACATAAAACATCTCCTGAGAAAGTTGCATATAAATGAGTCAGAGTACATTTTTTTTTTAAACGTTTCCGGCTTGAGAATCAACATAACAAAAGGCTTAATTTGATATATCACATACCTTAAAAAGAAAATCACAATATTGATTTTTTTGCATTTTTCCCAAGCTCAATGTAAAACATCCGTTGCACTGGTGCAACAAAAGGTTAAGTCGAAAAACGGAAACAGCTATAAAAAAAAATCTGAAATATGTATTTCAAAAATTCCTTTTGTTTCTTTGGCCTAAACCCAAAAGGCTTCCAACAACACCTTTTTTTCAAAAATCGAACAATGTAAAAATGTCCTGCGAACTTTTTTTCTTCTCAAAATATTGTCAAAAATAGTCATTTTTAGTATAAATAAGTGAGCGTTTGAGATTTTTTCACCAGATAAAGATTTTTATGGTCACTGTACACTTAGGCTTCGGGTCCACATGTTTTCAATTTTTTGGTTGACCCAGAAAAAAATATTATTTTTTCAAAAAGCTGCATTGGTGTAGCTCTCTGAAAAAAGGCACGCCCGAATATTTTTTTCTGAAAAAAGGGGGTGCATATGAAAGAGGGCGTCGAAATATTATGATTGAGCACGATTTTTTTTTCCAACATGGGCGAATTGCAGTATGTAGCTAAGACATGAACACTTTATAGTGGCAACTCTGATGTTTGTGGCTTATAGAGACAAGGTACAAATCAAATGTAACCTTCAGGTTGGTTTCTCTTTTTCACCTTCATGTATGTTGAATAACTCTTTTTGCTTTTGGCTATAATTCACAATCTATATATGATAGAGACATAATTGAAACAACACATTGTTCCTAGTCTTGTGCTACTTACCCATGTGAATTATCATGTATGTGGCATATTGGAAAGTAGTCAAAATGTTAAGTTGAATGTATGATGTTTTTCAATTACGTCACAAGTTCAAAAAAGTATGCCTGACATTTTGGCCCATAATTCTGAAACTATACAATCTGGATCCTCAATTCAAAGTGCTGCATAAAGCTAACATCATGCCACTGTTCTGTGCCCATTTCAATGCTTGTGCCATGCTTATAAGTGGTGAGGATCTTTCAGTGATTAAATGCATGTTTTAAATACAAAAAATCTCAATTTATTTCAAATATTTTACGTATATTGTGTCATAATTCATGATCCATACTAGATAGAGCTTCATTTGCAAATGCAACACATTCTTAGAATATCCCACTGCAGGATGGCAAATTACATGCCTCTAGGATGTAGAGAAAGTACATAAAACTAATATTGACTCCATACTGGGCGATTTTACATCTCCGGCCATCTGGTCACCCTATAGAAACTAATTTTGTTTATAATCAAGTGAGTTTTTATGCTATTACGCTCATAATGCATCACATTAATCCTTATCATGTCTATAATGAGCTACAATTGAACAATAGATGAAAATGCATTCTAAACCATGTTTTTTTTTAACCTTAAAAATCCTCATTGAAATAGACTTGTTACACCTATGCAGCTTTTAGCTTATGTGTAATGAGAAAATGTGCCATAAAAAAGTGAAAATGACACATAGAGGTGTTTTTGCATCTGTTTATGCAGCCTAATGTGAAAACAAGTCAAACCAATGTTTTACTTTACAAAAAATAAATTCCCAAATTTCCGCATTTTACCACTTACATAAAACATCTCCTGAGAAAGTTGCATATAAATGAGTCTGGGTACATTTTTTTTAAAAAAAGTTTCCGGCTTGAGAATCAACATAACAAAAGGCTTAATTTGATATATCACATACCTTAAAAAGAAAATCACAATATTGATTTTTTTGCATTTTTCCCAAGCTCAATGTAAATCATCCGTTGCACTGGTGCAACAAAAGGTTAAGTCGAAAAACGGAAACAGCTATAAAAAAAAATCTGAAATATGTATTTCAAAATTCCTTTTGTTTCTTTGGCCTAAACCCAAAAGGCTTCCAACAACACCTTTTTTTCAAAAATCGAACAATGTAAAAATGTCCTGCAAACTTTTTTTCTTCTCAAAATATTGTCACAAATAGTCATTTTTAGTATAAATAAGTGAGCGTTTGAGATTTATTCACCAGATAAAGATTTTTATGGTCACTGTACACTTAGGCTTCGGGTCCACATGTTTTCAATTTTTTGGTTGACCCAGAAAAAAAATGTATTTTTTCAAAAAGCTGCATTGGTGTAGCTCTCTGAAAAAAGGCACGCCCGAATATTTTTTTCTGAAAAAAGGGAGTGCATATGAAAGAGGGCGTCGAAATATTATGATTGCGCACGATTTTTTTTTCCAACATGGGCGAATTGCAGTATGTAGCTAAGACATGTACACTTTATAGTGGCAACTCTGATGTTTGTGGCTTGTAGGGACAAGGTACAAATCAAATGTAACCTTCAGGTTGGTTTCTCTTTTTCATCTTCATGTATGTTGAATAACTCTTTTTGCTTTTGGCTATAATTCACAATCTATATATGACAGAGACATAATTGAAACAACACATTGTTCCTAGTCTTGTGCTACTTACCCATGTGAATTATCATGTATGTGGCATATTGGATAGTAGTCAAAATGTGAAGTTGAATGTATGATGTTTTTCAATTACGTCACAAGTTCAAAAAAGTATGCCTTACATTTTGGCCCATAATTCTAAAACTATACAATCTGAATCCTCAATTCAAAGTGCCGCATAAAGCTAACATCATGCCACTGTTCTGTGTCCATTTTCATGCTTGTGCCATGCTTAGAAGTGGTGAGAATCTTTCAGTGATTAAATGCATGTTTTAAATACAAAAAATCTCAATTTATTTCAAATATTTCACGTATATTGTGTCATAATTCATGATCCATACTAGATAGAGCTTCATTTGCAAATGCAACACATTCTATAGAATATCCCACTGCAGGATGCCGAATTACATGCCTCTAGGATGTAGAGAAAGTACATAAAACTAACATTGATTCCATACTGGGCGATTTTACATCTCCGGCCATCTGGTCACCCTATAGAAACTAATTTTGTTTATAATCAAGTGAGTTTTTATGCTATTACACTCATAATGCATCACATTAATCCTTATCATGTCTATAATGAGCTACAATTGAACAATAGATGAAAATGCATTCTCAACCATGTTTTTTTTTAACCTTAAAAATCCTCATTGAAATAGACTTGTTACACCTATGCAGCTTTTAGCTTATGTGTAATGAGAAAATGTGCCATAAAAAAGTGAAAATGACACATAGAGGTGTTTTTGCATCTGTTTATGCAGCCTAATGTGAAAACAAGTCAAACCAATGTTTTACTTTACAAAAAATAAATTCCCAAATTTCCTCATTTTACCACTTACATAAAACATCTCCTGAGAAAGTTGCATATAAATGAGTCAGGGTACATTTTTTTTTAAAAACGTTTCCGGCTTGAGAATCAACATAACAAAAGGCTTAATTTGATATATCACATACCTTAAAAAGAAAATCACAATATTGATTTTTTTGCATTTTTCCCAAGCTCAATGTAAAACATCCGTTGCACTGGTGCAACAAAAGGTTAAGTCGAAAAACGGAAACAGCTATAAAAAAAATCTGATATATACATTTCAAAAATTCCTTTTGTTTCTTTGGCCTCAACCCAAGAGGCTTCCAACAACATCTTTTTTTCAAAAATCGAACAATGTAAAAATGTCCTGCAAACTTTTTTTCTTCTCAAAATATTGTCAAAAATAGTCATTTTTAGTATAAATAAGTGAGCCGTTTGCGATTTTTTCACCAGATAAAGTTGTTTATGGTCACTGTATACTTAGGCTTCGGGTCCACATGTTTTCAATTTTTTGGTTGACCCAGAAAAAAAATTTATTTTTTCAAATAGCTGCATTGGTGTAGCTCTCTGAAAAAAGGCACGCCCGAATATTTTTTTCTGAAAAAAGGGGGTGCATATGAAAGAGGGCGTCGAAATATTATGATTGAGCACGATTTTGTTTTCCAACATGGGCGAATTGCAGTATGTAGCTAAGACATGTACACTTTATAATGGCAACTCTGATGTTTGTGGCTTATAGGGACAAAGTACAAATCAAATGTAACCTTCAGGTTGGTTTCTCTTTTTCACCTTCATGTATGTTGAATAACTCTTTTTGCTTTTGGCTATAATTCACAATCTATATATGATAGAGACATAATTGAACCAACACATTGTTCCTAGTCTTGTGCTACTTACCCATGTGAATTATCATGTATGTGGCATATTGGAAAGTAGTCAAAATGTTAAGTTGAATGTATGATGTTTTTCAATTACGTCACAAGTTCAAAAAATTATGCCTGACATTTTGGCCCATAATTCTGAAACTATACAATCTGGATCCTCAATTCAAAGTGCCGCATAAAGCTAACATCATGCCACTGTTCTGTGTCCATTTTCATGCTTGTGCCATGCTTATAAGTGGTGAGAATCTTTCAGTGATTAAATGCATGTTTTAAATACAAAAAATCTCAATTTATTTCAAATATTTTACGTATATTGTGTCATAATTCATGATCCATACTAGATAGAGCTTCATTTGCAAATGCAACACATTCTATAGAATATCCCACTGCAGGATGGCAAATTACATGCCTCTAGGATGTAGAGAAAGTACATAAAACGAATATTGACTCCATACTGGGCGATTTTACATCTCCGGCCATCTGGTCACCCTATAGAAACTAATTTTGTTTATAATCAAGTGAGTTTTTATGCTATTACGCTCATAATGCATCACATTAATCCTTATCATGTCTATAATGAGCTACAATTGAACAATAGATGAAAATGCATTCTCAACCATGCTTTTTTTTAACCTTAAAAATCCTCATTGAAATAGACTTGTTACACCTATGCAGCTTTTAGCTTATGTGCAATGAGAAAATGTGCCATAAAAAAGTGAAAATGACACATAGAGGTGTTTTTGCATCTGTTTATGCAGCCTAATGTGAAAAAAAGTCAAACCAATGTTTTACTTTACAAAAAATAAATTCCCAAATTTCCGCATTTTACCACTTACATAAAACATGTCCTGAGAAAGTTGCATATAAATGAGTCAGGGTACATTTTTTTTTAAAAACGTTTCCGGCTTGAGAATCAACATAACAAAAGGCTTAATTTGATATATCACATACCTTAAAAAGAAAATCACAATATTGATTTTTTTGCATTTTTCCCAAGCTCAATGTAAAACATCCGTTGCACTGGTGCAACAAAAGGTTAAGTCGAAAAACGGAAACAGCTATAAAAAAAAATCTGATATACATATGTCAAAAATTCCTTTTGTTTCTTTGGCCTAAACCCAAGAGGCTTCCAACAACACCTTTTTTTTCAAAAATCGAACAATGTAAAAATGTCCTGCAAACTTTTTTTCTTCTCAAAATATTGTCAAAAATAGTCAATTTTAGTATAAATAAGTGAGCGTTTGAGATTTTTTCACCAGATAAAGTTTTTTATGGTCACTGTACACTTAGGCTTCGGGTCCACATGTTTTCAGTTTTTTGGTTGACCCAGAAAAAAAAATAATTTTTTCAAAAAGCTGCATTGGTGTAGCTCTCTGAAAAAAGGCACGCCCGAATATTTTTTTCTGAAAAAAGGGGGTGCATATGAAAGAGGGCGTCAAAATATTATGATTGAGCACGATTTTTTTTAACCGACATGGGCGAATTGCAGTATGTAGCTAAGACATGTCCTCTTTATAGTGGCAACTCTGATGTTTGTGGCTTATAGGGACAAGGTACAAATCAAGTGTAACCTTCAGGTTGGTTTTTCTTTTTCACCTTCATGTATGTTGAAGAACTCTTTTTGCTTTTGGCTATAATTCACAATCTATATATGATAGAGACATAATTTAAACAACACATTCTTCCTAGTCTTGTGCTACTTACCCATGTGAATTATCATGTATGTGGCATATTGGATAGTAGTCAAAATGTGAAGTTGAATGTATGATGTTTTTCAATTACGTCACAAGTTCGAAAAAGTATGCCTTACATTTTGGCCCATAATTCTAAAACTATACAATCTGGATCCTCAATTCAAAGTGCCGCATAAAGCTAACATCATGCCACTGTTCCGTGTCCATTTTCATGCTTGTGCCATGCTTACATGCTTAGAAGTGGTGAGAATCTTTCAGTGATTAAATGCATGTTTTAAATACAAAAAATCTCAATTTATTTCAAATATTTCACGTATATTGTGTCATAATTCATGATCCATACTAGATAGAGCTTCCTTTGCAAATGCAACACATTCTATAGAATATCCCACTGCAGGATGGCAAATTACATGCCTCTAGGATGTAGAGAAAGTACATAAAACTAACATTGACTCCATACTGGGCGATTTTACATCTCCGGCCATCTGGTCACCCTATAGAAACTAATTTTGTTTATAATCAAGTGAGTTTTTATGCTATTACGCTCATAATGCATCACATTAATCCTTATCATGTCTATAATGAGCTACAATTGAACAATAGATGAAAATGCATTCTAAACCATGTTTTTTTTAACCTTAAAAATCCTCATTGAAATAGACTTGTTACACCTATGCAGCTTTTAGCTTATGTGTAATGAGAAAATGTGCCATAAAAAAGTGAAAATGACACATAGAGGTGTTTTTGCATCTGTTTATGCAGCCTAATGTGAAAACAAGTCAAACCAATGTTTTACTTTACAAAAAATAAATTCCCAAATTTCCGCATTTTACCACTTACATAAAACATCTCCTGAGAAAGTTGCATATAAATGAGTCTGGGTACATTTTTTTTTAAAAAAGTTTCCGGCTTGAGAATCAACATAACAAAAGGCTTAATTTGATATATCACATACCTTAAAAGAAAATCACAATATTGATTTTTTTGCATTTTTCCCAAGCTCAATGTAAATCATCCGTTGCACTGGTGCAACAAAAGGTTAAGTCGAAAAACGGAAACAGCTATAAAAAAAAATCTGAAATATGTATTTCAAAATTCCTTTTGTTTCTTTGGCCTAAACCCAAAAGGCTTCCAACAACACCTTTTTTTCAAAAATCTAACAATGTAAAAATGTCCTGCGAACTTTTTTTCTTCTCAAAATATTGTCACAAATAGTCATTTTTAGTATAAATAAGTGAGCGTTTGAGATTTTTTCACCAGATAACGATTTTTATGGTCACTGTACACTTAGGCTTCGGGTCCACATGTTTTCAATTTTTTGGTTGACCCAGAAAAAAAATTTATTTTTTCAAAAAGCTGCATTGGTGTAGCTCTCTGAAAAAAGGCACGCCCGAATATTTTTTTCTGAAAAAAGGGAGTGCATATGAAAGAGGGCGTCGAAATATTATGATTGAGCACGATTTTTTTTTCCAACATGGGCGAATTGCAGTATGTAGCTAAGACATGTACACTTTATAGTGGCAACTCTGATGTTTGTGGCTTATAGGGACAAGGTACAAATCAAATGTAACCTTCAGGTTGGTTTCTCTTTTTCATCTTCATGTATGTTGAATAACTCTTTTTGCTTTTGGCTATAATTCACAATCTATATATGACAGAGACATAATTGAAACAACACATTGTTCCTAGTCTTGTGCTACTTACCCATGTGAATTATCATGTATGTGGCATATTGGATAGTAGTCAAAATGTGAAGTTGAATGTATGATGTTTTTCAATTACGTCACAAGTTCAAAAAAGTATGCCTTACATTTTGGCCCATAATTCTAAAACTATACAATCTGAATCCTCAATTCAAAGTGCCGCATAAAGCTAACATCATGCCACTGTTCTGTGTCCATTTTCATGCTTGTGCCATGCTTAGAAGTGGTGAGAATCTTTCAGTGATTAAATGCATGTTTTAAATACAAAAAATCTCAATTTATTTCAAATATTTCACGTATATTGTGTCATAATTCATGATCCATACTAGATAGAGCTTCATTTGCAAATACAACACATTCTATAGAATATCCCACTGCAGGATGCCGAATTACATGCCTCTAGGATGTAGAGAAAGTACATAAAACTAACATTGATTCCATACTGGGCGATTTTACATCTCCGGCCATCTGGTCACCCTATAGAAACTAATTTTGTTTATAATCAAGTGAGTTTTTATGCTATTACGCTCATAATGCATCACATTAATCCTTATCATGTCTATAATGAGCTACAATTGAACAATAGATGAAAATGCATTCTCAACCATGTTTTTTTTTAACCTTAAAAATCCTCATTGAAATAGACTTGTTACACCTATGCAGCTTTTAGCTTATGTGTAATGAGAAAATGTGCCATAAAAAAGTGAAAATGACACATAGAGGTGTTTTTGCATCTGTTTATGCAGCCTAATGTGAAAACAAGTCAAACCAATGTTTTACTTTACAAAAAATAAATTCCCAAATTTCCTCATTTTACCACTTACATAAAACATCTCCTGAGAAAGTTGCATATAAATGAGTCAGGGTACATTTTTTTTAAAAAACGTTTCCGGCTTGAGAATCAACATAACAAAAGGCTTAATTTGATATATCACATACCTTAAAAAGAAAATCACAATATTGATTTTTTTGCATTTTTCCCAAGCTCAATGTAAAACATCCGTTGCACTGGTGCAACAAAAGGTTAAGTCGAAAAACGGAAACAGCTATTAAAAAAATCTGATATATACATTTCAAAAATTCCTTTTGTTTCTTTGGCCTAATCCCAAGAGGCTTCCAACAACACCTTTTTTTCAAAAATCGAACAATGTAAAAATGTCCTGCAAACTTTTTTTCTTCTCAAAATATTGTCAAAAATAGTCATTTTTAGTATAAATAAGTGAGCCGTTTGCGATTTTTTCACCAGATAAAGTTGTTTATGGTCACTGTACACTTAGGCTTCGGGTCCACATGTTTTCAATTTTTTGGTTGACCCAGAAAAAAAATTTATTTTTTCAAATAGCTGCATTGGTGTAGCTCTCTGAAAAAAGGCACGCCCGAATATTTTTTTCTGAAAAAAGGGGGTGCATATGAAAGAGGGCGTCGAAATATTATGATTGAGCACGATTTTTTTTTCCAACATGGGCGAATTGCAGTATGTAGCTAAGACATGTACACTTTATAGTGGCAACTCTGATGTTTGTGGCTTATAGGGACAAAGTACAAATCAAATGTAACCTTCAGGTTGGTTTCTCTTGTTCACCTTCATGTATGTTGAATAACTCTTTTTGCTTTTGGCTATAATTCACAATCTATATATGATAGAGACATAATTGAAACAACACATTGTTCCTAGTCTTGTGCTACTTACCCATGTGAATTATCATGTATGTGGCATATTGGAAAGTAGTCAAAATGTTAAGTTGAATGTATGATGTTTTTCAATTATGTCACAAGTTCAAAAAAGTATGCCTGACATTTTGGCCCATAATTCTGAAACTATACAATCTGGATCCTCAATTCAAAGTGCCGCAGAAAGCTAACATCATGCCACTGTTCTGTGTCCATTTTCATGCTTGTGCCATGCTTATAAGTGGTGAGAATCTTTCAGTGATTAAATGCATGTTTTAAATACAAACAATCTCAATTTATTTCAAATATTTCACGTATATTGTGTCATAATTCATGATCCATACTAGATAGAGCTTCATTTGCAAATGCAACACATTCTATAGAATATCCCACTGCAGGATGGCAAATTACATGCCTCTAGGATGTAGAGAAAGTACATAAAACTAATATTGACTCCATACTGGGAGATTTTATATCTCCGGCCATCTGGTCACCCTATAGAAACTAATTTTGTTTATAATCAAGTGAGTTTTTATGCTATTACGCTCATAATGCATCACATTAATCCTTATCATGTCTATACTGAGCTACAATTGAACAATAGATGAAAATGCATTCTAAACCATGTTGTTTTTTTAACCATAAAAATCCTCATTGAAATAGACTTGTTACACCTATGCAGCTTTTAGCTTATGTGTAATGAGAAAATGTGCCATAAAAAAGTGAAAATGACACATAGAGGTGTTTTTGCATCTGTTTATGCAGCCTAATGTGAAAACAAGTCAAACCAATGTTTTACTTTACAAAAAATAAATTCCCAAATTTCCGCATTTTACCACTTACATAAAACATCTCCTGAGAAAGTTGCATATAAATGAGTCAGGGTACATTTTTTTTTTTTAAACGTTTCCGGCTTGAGAATCAACATAACAAAAGGCTTAATTTGATATATCACATACCTTAAAAAGAAAATCACAATATTGATTTTTTTGCATTTTTCCCAAGCTCAATGTAAAACATCCGTTGCACTGGTGCAACAAAAGGTTAAGTCGAAAAACGGAAACTGCTATAAAAAAAAATCTGAAATATCTATTTCAAAAATTCCTTTTGTTTCTTTGGCCTAAACCCAAAAGGCTTCCAACAACACCTTTTTTTCAAAAATCTAACAATGTAAAAATGTCCTGCGAACTTTTTTTCTTCTCAAAATATTGTCAAAAATAGTCATTTTTAGTATAAATAAGTGAGCGTTTGAGATTTTTTCACCAGATAAAGATTTTTATGGTCACTGTACACTTAGGCTTCGGGTCCACATGTTTTCAATTTTTTGGTTGACCCAGAAAAAAAAATTATTTTTTCAAAAAGCTGCATTGGTGTAGCTCTCTGAAAAAAGGCACGCCCGAATATTTTTTTCTGAAAAAAGGGGGTGCATATGAAAGAGGGCGTCGAAATATTATGATTGAGCACAATTTTTTTTTCCAACATGGGCGAATTGCAGTATGTAGCTAAGACATGTACACTTTATAGTGGCAACTCTGATGTTTGTGGCTTATAGGGACAAGGTACAAATCAAATGTAACCTTCAGGTTGGTTTCTCTACTCTTTTTGCTTTTGGCTATAATTCACAATCTATATATGATAGAGACATAATTGAAACAACACATTGTTCCTAGTCTTGTGCTACTTACCCATGTGAATTATCATGTATGTGGCATATTGGATAGTAGTCAAAATGTGAAGTTGAATGTATGACGTTTTTCAATTACGTCACAAGTTCGAAAAAGTATGCCTTACATTTTGACCCATAATTCTAAAACTATACAATCTGGATCCTCAATTCAAAGTGCCGCATAAAGCTAACATCATGCCACTGTTCTGTGTCCATTTTCATGCTTGTGCCATGCTTAGAAGTGGTGAGAATCTTTCAGTGATTAAATGCATGTTTTAAATACAAAAAATCTCAATTTATTTCAAATATTTCACGTATATTGTGTCATAATTCATGATCCATACTAGATAGAGCTTCATTTGCAAATGCAACACATTCTATAGAATGTCCCACTGCAGGATGCCGAATTACATGCCTCTAGGATGTAGAGAAAGTACATAAAACTAACATTGACTCCATACTGGGCGATTTTACATCTCCGGCCATCTGGTCACCCTATAGAAACTAGATTTGTTTATAATCAAGTGAGTTTTTATGCTATTACGCTCATAATGCATCACATTAATCCTTATCATGTCTATAATGAGCTACAATTGAACAATAGATGAAAATGCATTCTCAACCATGCTTTTTTTTAACCTTAAAAATCCTCATTGAAATAGACTTGTTACACCTATGCAGCTTTTAGCTTATGTGCAATGAGAAAATGTGCCATAAAAAAGTGAAAATGACACATAGAGGTGTTTTTGCATCTGTTTATGCAGCCTAATGTGAAAACAAGTCAAACCAATGTTTTACTTTACAAAAAATAAATTCCCAAATTTCCGCATTTTACCACTTACATAAAACATGTCCTGAGAAAGTTGCATATAAATGAGTCAGGGTACATTTTTTTTTAAAAACGTTTCCGGCTTGAGAATCAACATAACAAAAGGCTTAATTTGATATATCACATACCTTAAAAAGAAAATCACAATATTGATTTTTTTGCATTTTTTCCCAAGCTCTATGTAAAACATCCGTTGCACTGGTGCAACAAAAGGTTAAGTCGAAAAACGGAAACAGCTATAAAAAAAAATCTGAAATAAATATGTCAAAAATTCCTTTTGTTTTTTTGGCCTAAACCCAAGAGGCTTCCAACAACACCTTTTTTTTCAAAAATCGAACAATGTAAAAATGTCCTGCAAACTTTTTTTCTTCTCAAAATATTGTCAAAAATAGTCAATTTTAGTATAAATAAGTGAGCGTTTGAGATTTTTTCACCAGATAACGTTTTTTATGGTCACTGTACACTTAGGCTTCGGGTCCACATGTTTTCAATTTTTTGGTTGACCCAGAAAAAAAAAATATTTTTTCAAAAAGCTGCATTGGTGT